>NC_057809.1:148239287-148839287 GCF_018294505.1 Triticum aestivum
TGGATGAACAGTAGACGGTGGAGGGGTGCCCTTGGAGGGGTGGTTGAATAGGACTCCGTGGTGTGGTGGGCTGGATGAACAGTAGACGCTGGAGGGGTGCCCGTCGAGGGGTGGTTGAACAGTAGCCGGTGGAGTAGCGCGTGGTGGAGGCTGGATGAACAAGAGCCCGTGGAGGCTGGAGGAGGTCGATGGTAGCCCGTGGAGGCTGGAGGAGGTCGACGGTGGAGATGAACAATATCCCGTGGAGTCCCGTTTTGTGGTACGCCACACCCCTCCTGATGAACAGGACCCCCATTTCGACCGTAGGAGGTCCGTTTCATCCGTTTTGCGGTACGCCACACCCCTCCCGATCAACAGGACCCCCGTTTCGACCGTAGGAGGTCCGTTTCCTCCGTTTTGCGGTATGCCACACCCCTCCTGATCAACAGGACCCTCGTTTCGACCGTAGGAGGTCCGTTTCCTCCGTTTTGCGGTACGCCAGACCCCTCCCGATGAACAGGATCCTGTTTCAAATGTGACCGGTCGAATACAAGGCCGTTTCCTCCGTTTTGCAGTACGCCAGGCCTCGTTTCCATCGCCTGTTCCATCCAAGCCCTCCTGATGAACACAACCACGCATTCCGTTCCGACCCAGACGGTTGGCTCCCATGCGTTCCGTTGCCTCCCGATGAACACGACGCATTCCGTTGCCTCCCTATGAACACGACGCATTCCGTTGCCTCCCCATGAACACGACGACGATTCTGTTTCTCCGTTTCGACCCAGCCATGTACACGAGCCCTGGCCATACGTATGCGCGAGTAGGCGTTCGAGACCCTGCCCGTATGTACGTACGTGGCCGTATTTTCTTTCTTGCACCCTGGCCGCTGTACGTACATGGACATGCTACGTGCGCGCCTCTACTACAACACGTATGTGCCTCTACTACGACACGTGTGCGCCTCTACATTGACCAGTATATATGTACGTACACGTTCGCGACCAGAATGACAACGCTACGTACGCTTCGACCAGGTGGGTCCCAACTGTCAGGCACTTCCTTGCCTGTGAAGATGTAGCTGGTGGGTCCCAGCAGTCAGGGGGCGAATCGTTTTTTTGCCCAGACGCACTTCCTTGCATGCGAAGATGTAGCTACTGGGTCCCAGCAGTCAGGGGGGAATCGTTTTGTTTTTTTGCCCGAACGCACTTCCTGGCGTGCGAAGATGTAGCTGGTGGGTCCCAGCAGTCAAGGGGCGAATCATTTTTTTTCGGACGCACTTCCTTGTGTGCAAAGATGTAGCTGGTGGGTCCCAGCAGTCAGGGGGGCGAATCGTTTTTTTTCGGACGCACTTCCTTGCGTGCGAAGATGTAGCTAGTGGGTCCCAGCAGTCAGGGGGGAATGTTTTTTTCGTGAAATACGGTGGCCGGTCCGGTGGTCCCCACTGTCAGGTGGAGGAATAATTATTTTGCGCGTAATAAGGAGGCACTTCCTTGCTGCGGCAATGGACCCAGCTGTCAACCTCTCCACATACAGTCCACGTCCGATGGAAGCCATTCCTTGACCACATTGACCACGCCGCGCTGAGAGCACCAAGGCGGTGGAAGACGGCGAGGCCTAGGAAGGGGACGACGCGGAGCCGGGGAAGACGCGGTAGTGGATGCCCACGCATAGAGGAGTATGAGGGTTCACTCGTTCGGCTGCAGTGTGAGGCTGCCGTCGCTGCAGAATAACAGGGGATGTGGGTGCGTAGAGGGATGGCCTGGCAAGTGGTGGAAGTAGTAGGGGGCGGTGAGGCCTCCGCGACATCACAGCCGGCCACAGGCGATAGGAGTAGGCGGCACGACCGACGCTGCTTTGGGCGGCTGGAGCAAGAAGACCAGAGGTTGAAGAAGTACTACGGCCATTGGATGGACATCGTATGGTCACTGGAGCTAGAATCGTTCATATATTGGCTAAAATTGACAAAGGCCTCCGTCCTAGTCAACTTAGTAGGCCCACAAGTCAGCCTCCCACCAATGTGGGTCCCAGTTAGCAGGGGGTATTCATTTTTTTGTGCGTAATAAGGAGGCACTTCCGGTGGGTCCGAGCTGACAGTGGGGGGAACGTTTTTTTCGCGAAATACGATGGCCCGTCCTGTGGGTCCTAGCAGTCAGGGGGAAACATTTTTTCACGAAATACTGGTGGCCCGTCCGGTGGGTCCCTGTTGTCAGGTGGAGGAATAATTATTTTCCGCACAATAAGGAGGCACTTCCTTGTGGCTGCCGTGGACCCAGCTGTCAGCCTCTCCACGTACAGTACTCTTCCGATGGAACTCGGTCGTTGACCACATTGACCACGCCGCACAGAGAGCACCACAGCGGTGGACGATGGCGAGGCCTGGGAAGGGGACGATGCGGAGCCGGGGAAGACGCGGCAGTGGAAGCCCGCGCGGAGAGGAGTACGAGGGTTCACCGGTTCGGCTGCGGTGTGAGGCTGTCGTCGCCGCAGAATAACAGGGGGTGTGAGTGAGTAGAGGGATGCCCTGGCCAGCGGTGGGAGTAGTAGGGGGCGCTGAGGCCTGTGCGGCAGCACAGCCAGCCACGGGAGGCGGGAGTAGGCGGTCCCGCCGGCGCTGCTTTGGCGGCTGTAGCAAGAAGATCAGAGATTGAAGAAACACGACGGCCGTTGGATTGACATCGAACGGTTACGTCTGCTAGAATCGTTTGTTGACGTATATAATAACTAAAAAAATCTTGCATACGCGTCAACTAAACAGGCCCACAAGTCAGACCACTCCCTCTTTTTTTAATAATTTATATATAGCTCATGGCAACTTCTTATGCAATTTATTGCAGTCGTTTTTTTGGTTGGCCAGGGCCAATTTCGCATATTTCTGTGGGTTCCAAACTATTTTTAATACCGAAATGTCGAGCCAGATTTAAAGTACTTTGAAGATATATTCAAATTAGGTTAATGCCCAGTGAAATAGGAATCTGAAAATGTGAAAAAATTCAGAAATTATAAAGTAATTTCCAATTTGTCATCTGTTTTTATATTTGCAACCCATTTCATATTACTTTCAACATTTGCATGCGTCTTGAAAGAGTTGCAGCCCATCAGGGCGTAGAAAAATAAGTAGGCCTAGATTGGGTATTCTTCAGAAAAAAATAAACTAGGCTCATTTTCACAAAGAAAAAATAGCTGGGTTGGTCACATGGTGAACATAAAATATAAGCCTGGGCTAGACGGGCCACAACCCAGTTCAAATCCTACTCCGTCTGAACAGTACCAAACAAAAAAAATACTGCTCGAGTAGCTACGTCCCAGGTGTCAGCCGATCTTGTGCTGTTCTCTTGTTTATTGACTATATACGCTCACAATGTCGTGGGTCCCAGATGTCAGGAAAACACTAGGAGAAAGCATTTTATTTTTCCATACACTAACGTGGTGGGCCCCTACTGTCATCCTCTCCACGTACTTCTGCCGATTCCTATTGTTTGTTGACCATGTTGACAATACGAGAGGGCGGCACCGCGGCGAGCGCACCAAAGCGCGTGGAGGACGTCGGTGTTAACGATTTTGGAGATTGTGGGGCGGTGATGCGTGCGCTGAGGCGCAGCCAGCCATGGGAGGCGGAAGCAGGCGGCCCCGTCGGCGCTGGTTTGGTTTTGGCGGCTGGAGGAAGACAGGACTGAAGAAACACGACATACTGTAAAAGCAGCAGGAGTACTTAACAACCTTAACTGAAACCAGCAGGGGCACTTAACAACCAAAGCTGAAAGCAGTATGAGTACTTATACAGGTTCAACCGTAAAAGCACGCCTCAAACAGTGCTACTTTGCCTACAATTAACCAAGGGTGAGGCCGCCAAGCCCCAGGACAAGGCCCAGGCGCCACCCCGCGCATCCACAACCTTCTGAAAGCGGCATCATCTCGCAACGTGGTCAATAAACAGGATATTCGCTTTAGAGCCATGGGAAAGCATGAACATAATCTTCTGTCCTATTCTCCAAGATGGATGGGCCTTCATTATTTGAGACCACCCATGAATAAGTATCTTTTCACCTCCAAGGGGAATTGAGTAGGTCGACATAAACATCATGTTGTGACCAAGCGCAAGTCTGACCCGACCATGGTCAGGCATCTGTATAGGAACAATAGAACTCGGCAGTTCCTGTTTCAAGAAGATCACAATTGTAAAACTGTGTATAAGCAATAGTTTATGAACAACATATATAACAGAAAACAGCTCGTACCATAAGTTTCTTGACATAGTTGGACCTGTTCAACGAGTGCAGTAGTGGCACACATATCCCACGTGGCCTTCCACCATTGAAACGCCCCACAAGGACCTCAAGATGATCAATAAAGTGTAGGAACTTGTGGATGTCAATCCAGTCAACTTCAGTGCCATTAGTAACAGCCGAGTTATTACAGAGTAACAAACGAGCAGACTGCTTAACTATGAAAAAAACCTACACGTGCCACCAATCATAAGGAAATATTAGTTAGAAGTAGCATCTTCGTGAGAGATTCGTTGCTACTTCTAAAGTCAAATTGTGATTAGTTAGACAGAATAGGTGGATAAAGAAGTAATCGAGGCAACAAGCAAGAACCAGATACAAAACTAACATGGATGAACAATTGTAACGACGTCGGGGTGGAAGATCGCAGTGAAGATGCGACCAGGTTCTTCTATTTCCATCAACATTCGTGCGCCAACTTTCAGTCCGTAACACTTGAGAAAGTTTATCCAAGTTCGGCCATGAAAAAAGCAGCGATCTTCTTGGTTCATGAACCCAACTCGGAACTTATATCCATGGCTTGTCTTCGCTGTGACCATTAAACTAGTGTATTCAGTTATGGCAAGGCCGAGCATCTTGAGTACATGTGTTCTGGCAGAGCAAATAATACACTGTAGGAAAAATAATATGAGAACACAACATGTTCAAAAAACTCCCACCCTCCCGGATAGAAAAGAGGATTCTAGGAACATACCGTGCGTGTTTCAAAATGTTGTGTTAGGATGAGAAGGAACAAGTGTCGAGTCTCGCCGAGGGCGCAGAAACCTGTAGGGTACTCGCACTTTTGGCACTGCAAATGAAACAAACTAGATTCAGTAGGAAGAAAAATGCATCAACGGCGGCGGCTGCCATCCTAGGATTACCTGCGACCAAGAGACTTGGATTTATCGGGGATGGATGAAGAATTCGTACCTGGTTCTCCATGAGAAAACCCTATGCAATTGCCGAGAGGGGGTTTTCTCTGAACAAGGAGACGAGGGAGAAGGGGATTCAGGACCACTGAAATATTGCCGCTTCGTCTGTCCAGCTTACTGCTAAAGCTGGAAAGGGGGGGTTGTGATTTGACGGCTCATTAGGCATTACTGCGGCCCTATGACCGGGGTGTGTCTACCGTGAAGTTCTGCACTCTAATTTGTGCATATGGCACGTGGACCCTGTTGCCGGTTGCCCCACATATCAGCGAAAGGAAGTAGAAAGACAGGAGTAACTAGTTACACATAAATATATATTTTTATAGAGAGATACTCCCTCTATAAAGAAATATACAAATCTTTTATATCACAGGCTCACCTTGCCGAGAAATATACTCCCTCTATAACGCACGGGCATTATGCGGGATCAGCTTTTTTTATGGGGGTTCAGCTGAGAATATAATACTCAGATAGGCTCACGGTTCTGGACTTTGGGCCACAGGATGACCCTGCATGTTTGGGGGCCCATGTGTTCTACCTCAGCGCTTTTCATATTGCAAGTGATCGGTACGGCGCTGGTTTTAGATGTTGTCGCAAGGCGAATACACAAAATTGAATAAAGCACGGCAGCTGTTGGAATGAACGACAGTTCCTAACCAGCAATCAGAGTTGCAATTCTATCAATGATATACCATGTGATAAATAATACTGTCGTACTACTTATACACACAGGACACTTGTTTCACCATGCTAGATTATTACATCAAAATCTCTCGGAGGATAGATCAGTCCGGCAGTTGCGTGCTGCTACTGAAGAATTTCGAAGTTGATTTGGACCAGCTCTCCTTGCCGAGAAAGTTCAATTTTGACATCATCCCCTACCGCAAGATATGATTTAGATTTGAACCTTGACCATCCTTTAGCATCAATCATCATGCGACCATTCTTTGTACTTACAGTATATTGAGCATGTTCATTCACACCAAGGTTGCGCATGGCAAGAGAAACTTGGCCGCGGTCGCCTGGATTGTTGAACGACTCCCTTGTTTCTCTAGGAATTCTCTGTTTGCAAACAAGAAGACATACCCAAATAGTTAGAACAACACAGTGAATCATGTGAAACAACATGGAAAGAAAAAAGAACGAAGCACTTGGGCGGCCAATGCTTACCAAGAAGGTGGACATGTCGGTTTTTGTAAGGACTTTGGTATATGAAGTGCGAACTACAGCCCAGTCTGTTGTCGGTGCAACTGCCCGGGCCGGAGCAGATGCAAGTGCAAGTGTTGGTGCAGGTGCCGAAGCCACTACTGCTACCAGAGATGGTGCTCCTTGTAGAGCTGGTGCCGGTGTCGGAGCAGGTGCCGGTGTCGATGCCCGATCCTCCGGTAGATCAGACTGATCCGCTGACGCGGTCGGTGCCCAATCCTCAGCTGGATCAGACTGAGCTGTTGCCGCTGTCAGTGCTAGAGCAACTTTCGGTGCTCGATCTGTGCGAGACAGCGGCGATCGTGTCTGGTCTTTTATGATCAGATTTCTAACTTGACTAGGATCCGTGACCGTGATCCATTTTTTTCCTCATTTCTTTTAAACGCGAGAAGTACTAATTGTGGAGTTTTTGTTAAACCAAACTGCAGTTCATCATAGTGATTCAGTTTGTACTTAGACAACAGACTGATCCAATTTTTTCCAGTAATATAAGTGATGGACAGTGCCTTCATTACTGACACGACATAAGAAGTGAAAACTGCAAAAATAGCCATAGTAGAGAAAACCAAACGGTTTATTCTTTGATGAATGTCACATGGAAAACCTGCATCATAAAATTACAGGAAAAGAAAGAAAACATGACATTAAATCAATAAGATTTAGACAGTAAATCAATAAGATTTACTTGATGTGACACGAGTGAATCCTTACCAGGAAATCACTATGTTGAAGTACTAAACAGAAGATTGATCGTCCAACTACGCGTGGCATGCAGGGGCCCCGCCTACTCCCACAAGCAGGACAGTCCAAAGGTCATGACAAATCGTATGGACCGAACATCCATGGGACTGGAAATCCTGGCGGGTGCGATAAACCCTGCAATGCATACAAATATTGGAGTGTAACCATAATTGATAAACCATCCTCACAAAAAATATGATCTGGATACTTCAAAATATACATACTGAATTGAGTGGACAGACATTAACATAGACCGTTCTCAGGACTGACCACACACCAAAAGCGGCAGTACTAATAAACAATACATGGTTCACAAACACAAATCAAGTACTGAACAATAGTACTTACTACAGACAAGCAAAGTTGCACTAACTAAACTCTGTAGACTATTTCTCGCCACCGACCTACGGGATGAACCCCACATAACTGACTAGGCCATGGACTTCGTGTGAGATGTCTACATGCACCATCACCATCTTGTCAACCTTGGAGAACCTAACAGAGTGGTCTTTCCACTCATAAACATGATGATGAAGACAGGCCGCATCAGATTTGTTGGGAAGCTTTATAAGAACCACACCATTTGTAATCGAAGGCACAACCAAGAAATTGTTGTTGTCAAGTACAGCCTCGAGAACACGCCTACCAACAATGCTACAGGGAAACACTAGTTCAGGACACGTGGCGACAAGGACACGGCAGCTGGATAGTTCAGCGCAGTAGAACTCATCATCAGGTCTTCCGGTTCACACGGCATGACTTTGAGAACTTCATCTCCACCGCGGACCTGGTTCTAATTCAAGCAGAAACCATATTTTATTACTACCTCCGTTCAGAAATATAAGATGATTTTTGATATTATAGTCCATATATGACTACATATATGCAGAGAAATGAGTGAACAAAGACACTAGAACATGTCTTCAAAGGCATGAGAGCAGAGGGATTACATGCAATATCCATAACACAAGTTATTGAGGCAAATATACCCTCTTAAAAGGTAGCATTGATGTTCATAAAGTACTCCCTCCGTCCCAAAATTCTTGTATTAGATTTTTCTAGATAGGGATGTATCAAGTCACATTTTAGTATTAGATACATCCGTATCTAGACAAATCTAAGACAAGAAATTTGGGACAGAGGGAGTAGTTGAAAGTAGTCTATAAGAAATCAGTGTCAACCTATCGCATGTTTTGGTCAAAAGATGAATTTAGAATTGTCATTTGGCACACTAAAATCACATGCAAGATCACCCAGAAAGTTGTACTACCAGTACTAGTACTGCGTGTTAGATGAAAAAACACGATCAAGATCAAGAAAAAGATCGTCAACAAGAGACATTACCTGGACTTGCTTAATGAGGGATCCCGGAGAGGGGGGCTTGGACAGGGCGACGGCTTTGAGCTTGTCTGCGGTAGTCTCGGCGGGGTGCTTGTGCTTCTTCGTACCATGAGCCTCGACGGTTTTGGCCAGAGCCATAGACATCACGTCCGCCGGTGCTCCAGCGTCCATCCAAGAGAGGAAGCTGAGAGAGAAGAGTGAAAGGAGGAACGAAATGAGGGAGAAGCGAAGCGAGTGGGGGTTTTCTTCAAGAGAGGAAGCTGAGAGAGAAGAGTGAAATGATGGTTGCTTCGTCCGTCCAACTTACTGCTGGAAAGGAGGGGTTTTTTTGATTTGACGGCTCATTGGGCATTACTGCGGTGGTTCGGTCGGGGTAGTCTACCGTCACTCTACTACGGAATAATTTAGTGCATGGCTGGTGGACCCAGGTGCTAGCTGTCCCACACGTCGGCGAAAGTGAGTAATTTAGTGCATGGCTGGAGGAGGATCCGCACGGTAGAGCGTGTCCACTGTTTTTCTGAATAAAAAAATGATTACAGCAAGCGTTTGCACTCTTACGACGGAGGAGTGCGAAAACGGCAGCCACTTGAACATACACAGTGCTCCTACTACTAGGCATGTGCAGTGTAGTAAGATATGACGATAACAAATGATGTTGTGCGCATGTCAACTACTCCTATATGTAACATAGTACCGCTTTTTCGACTGTCCGGTCGAGAATGAACAGTGAAATCAATGTTAACAGCTCTAGGTCCACAGCGCATGGAGAGTACGGTGCTACAGTACTCCACGAAACATGAACCATATGAAGCACAAATAGTGTTAGGCAGGGTGTATGAAGGGTGCACGAGATGGGAGCAAAAGTTCCCTTCTCGACCCACTTTTGGGTGTTTGTAAGAGTGCATGAAGGGTGCATGAGTCCACACTAGTAGGTTGACAAAAATACACGAAGAGGAAACAACTATATTGAGATGAGAATGCAACCAAACACACCCACACGCTTTGTGCTACAGTGACTGATCTGCACCGTCTGAGTTTGATCCAACGGTCATGCTGCACCGAGACATGGACATGCCCATGCAAAGGGTGCCTAAACACCACCGAAGTCCCTCTGCTTCTCGAGGCGCACTACGTTGGTGATGCAGGGCGCAACCGCCCGCTCCCGTTCGACGGGAGCCAGTGCCAGGCGCCTCACCTCGGACTCCGTGATCTGCTGCGCCGCCATGGCACCAGGTACAAGCAATGGGGATAGGACGCAAAGGGGGCGAAACGGCTAAAAGGCAATGCAATCTACGGGAAGGCGGAGGGAGCGGGGAATCTTTTGGTTTTCACCATGGTAAAACACCAGTCGACGACTTCTCACATCAGGGAGCAGTGGGTTTTTACAGGTGGAGTCATCGTAACTAATTGCTACCGCGCCTTCTCCCGTCAATCAAAAAATTAAAAATCCTGCCGCGCTTGCTCCCGTCAATCAAAAAATTAAAAATCCTGCCGCACCCAAACACCAGAGCAACGCCGCGGTGGATATTTAAATTTACCTGCTGGCAAGTAGATAAAAAAGGGGTGAAAAAACAAATGTGGCGGCGGCCTAGCTAATCGGTCGAACTAGCCCAACTAGCTAGGCACCGTGCTTCAATGATGTACTCGGCGGGAAAGGTGGTATTTCGTGATTTGACGACTCATTTACTTGCTTCGGCGCTACGACCAAGGAGGACCCAGAAAACGCGCGGTAGGGCGTCCCATGTCAGGAAGAATATATGTGTGCACCACCCGGGAGGACTCCCAAAACCGTGCAGTAGGGTGTGCCACGTCTCGGCACGGAGGAAAAATGTGCGTGTAAAAATATACTGTATCAGACGTAGTACCTATTGTTCGACCTCGGGACCCAGCCAGTCAGTCAAAAACACCCCACTAGCCACACAGCTTCATCATGCAAATGTGGCACGGAGGATAGATGTGGTTAGCTCCGTCTCGACCAGCCACAACGTCTCTTGTTCTAGGCGATTCTTCTATTTTCCAAGGTTTTTTTAGTTGTAAGAACACCACGGCAAGCTAGCGCCGCTCTTCGTGTGTGCCCGTGCAAAACTTAGATGATGGAGAGAAGAGAGATTGAGATCGTAGAGCTGGGACCCACCAGTAAGTGAGACAACGATCATGCACGTGTTGACGAGGCACTCCCTCTACTCTACTCAATGCAAGTACTGTATAAAATCAAGTTATGGGACAAAGCCAACAACCGTTCGTTTTTTCAGGCTATCGACTTACGCTTTGTAGTCCAGGTTGTCAGTTCAAATCTCATCTTTCATATTTGTTAGTTTTAGGTCCAAATTTGATTAATGACAAGTGGGACCCCTGTGTGTTGTTCCGATATTTCAGTGTAGGATGGTTTTTTTGAACAAACACTTTGCGCGGTTAGACAAGTAACGGCACGAGTTACACGTATTTTGCAAGTTTATGAACAAAAATGACAGCGGTATAGAATATCACATCCACCCCGCAGCTTAGATACTATGGTGATACGAGTTTTTACACTGTTGGAAGTGAGATCCAATGGCTTGGGAGTAGTCTTTGTAATTATGTGCAATTTCCAAACTCTCCAAAGGTTTTTTTGCAAATAAAACATTCAGGCCTCGTGTGTCCGGTGCTCATATTAGGTGCTCCCCGTAGCTTAATTACCCAATACGGTGATATGAGCATCTAGGTCGTATGATCAGTGATCAGATGGCACATGCGTAGTACTTGTACTTTCCGCGCATTTCCCAAACTCTATCAGTCGTATATTGCAAAAACATTCAAACCTCCTACTGTGGACCATTAGATCTCAGTGAACTCGTATCACCATAGAATCTACGGTGCGGGAGCACCTCATACTCTCCCGTGCGAGAAAACATAAGGTGCTATCGCAGCTTGGGTGATACGAGCTTAGAGGTCGTTTGATCTGAGATCCAATGGCATCTGAGCAGTTTTGTGCTTGTAAGCAGTGGCCAAACTCTTTTGGGGCTTTTCTGCAAAAAACCATTTGAACCACCGAGGAGGTGTTGGGTCACAAATTCAACGCCTCCGAAGAGCTTGTATCACCAAAGCATCTAAGGTGTGGTAGCACATGATATTCTTACATACAGGAGAATATGATGTCCTCCTTCATCTTAGATGTGTTGGGGAACGTAGCAGAAATTCAAAATTTTCCTACGTGTCACCAAGATCTATCTATGGAGAGACTAGCAATGAGGGGAAGGAGAGTGCATCTACATACCCTTGTAGATCGCTAAGCGGAAGCGTTCAAGTGAACGGGGTTGATGGAGTCATACTCGTCGTGATTCAGATCACCGATGATCCTAGTGCCGAACGGACGACACCTCCGCGTTCAACACACGTACAGCTCGACGATGTCTCCCATGCCTTGATCCAGCAAGGAGAGAGGGAGAGGTTGAGGAAGACTCCATCCAGCAGCAGCACAACGGCGTGGTGGTGATGGAGGAGCGTGGCAATCCTGCAGGGCTTCGCCAAGCACCTACGGGAGAGGAGGAGGTGTCACGGGAGGGAGGGAGGCGCCAAGGGCTCAGGTGTGGATGCCCTCCCTCCCCTCCACTATATATAGGGGCAGGGGAGAGGGGGGAGGCGCAGCCTTGCCCCTTCCTCCAAGGAAGGGGTGCGGCTAAGAGGGGGGGAGGAGTCCATCCTCCCCAAGGCACCTCGGAGGTGCCTTCCCCTTTTAGGACTCTCCCCTTTTTCCTATATCTTGGCGCATGGGCCTCTAGGGGCTGGTGCCCTTGGCCCATGTAGGGCAAGGCGCACCCCCTACAGCCCATGTGGCCCCCGGGGCAGGTGGCCCCACCCGGTGGGCCCCCGGGACCCTTCCGGTGGTCCCGGTACAATACCGATGACCCCGAAACTTGTCCCGATGGCCGAAACAGGACTTCCTATATATAAATCTTTACCTCCGGACCATTCCGGAACTCCTCGTGACGTCCGGGATCTCATCCAGGACTCCGAACAACATTCGGTAACCACATACAAACTTCCTTTATAACCCTAGCGTCATCGAACCTTAAGTGTGTAGACCCTACGGGTTCGGGAGACATGTAGTCATGACCGAGATGTTCTCCGGTCAATAACCAACAGCGGGATCTGGATACCCATGTTGGCTCCCACATGTTCCACGATGATCTCATCGGATGAACCACGATGTCAAGGACTCAATCAATCCCGTATACAATTCCCTTTGTCTAGCGGTATGGTACTTGCCCGAGATTCGATCGTCGGTATACCGATACCTTGTTCAATCTCGTTACCGGCAAGTCTCTTTACTCGTTCCGTAACACATCATCCCGTGATCAACCCCTTGGTCACATTGTGCACATTATGATGATGTCCTACCGAGTGGGCCCAGAGATACCTCTCCGCTTACACGGAGTGACAAATCCCAGTCTTGATTCGTGCCAACCCAATAGACACTTTCAGAGATACCCGTAGTGTACCTTTATAGCCACCCAGTTACGTTGTGACGTTTGGCACACCCAAAGCACTCCTACGGTATCCGGGAGTTGCACAATCTCATGGTCTAAGGAAATGATACTTGACATTAGAAAAGCTTTAGCATACGAACTACATGATCTTGTGCTAGGCTTAGGATTGGGTCTTGTCCATCACATCATTCTCCTAATGATGTGATCCCGTTATCAACGACATCCAATGTCCATGGTCAGGAAACCGTAACCATCTATTGATTAACGAGCTAGTCAACTAGAGGCTTACTAGGGACATGGTGTTGTCTATGTATCCACACATGTATCTGAGTTTCCTATCAATACAATTCTAGCATGGATAATAAACGATTATCATGAACAAGGAAATATAATAATAATCAATTTATTATTGACTCTAGGGCATATTTCCAACATAAGCATCACCATCAGCTGATGCAGAAAGGGCACAAAATCAAGGCAGTTCAGTAAGAAATATGTCTGTTGGAAACATCCCTATATATTGTTGTTGTTCCGTGATGTTGTACATTGTAAACATATCTCCCTATTCAGGGATTTAGTTAGCCACGACTGACTAGCACGTTCGTGCACTCATGTACTTGGCTGAGATCAATACAAAAGTGGGTTTCATCATATTCTTGCCTCTTACATTCTGTCATTGTGTTATTGAGATTGAAAGAGTATTTGCTGCTGATATTTCTGCTAGGATCGACATGAAAGAATCACCTAATCATTTGAACTGGAACTGAAAGTGGAATCAACTAATACTTGAACCATATAACAGAGACAAATTCAAGTCCCTTGGGCCGAAACAAGATGACAAAATATAAATCCGTCTACTTTTCTAGTGCCCTGGTGCCTATCAGGTATCAAGTATTACATTAAAGTTGACAAGTTCATACAAAATATTGCATCCAACATCTTCAAACTACGTAAATCATGTCCAAACTCTGGTCCATCATATCATCGAGTTACGTTGTGACGTTTGGCACACCCAAAGCACTCCTACGGTATTCGGGAGTTGCACAATCTCATGGTCTAAGGAAATGATACTTGACATTAGAAAAGCTTTAGCATACGAACTACATGATCTTGTGCTAGGCTTAGGATTGGGTCTTGTCCATCACATCATTCTCCTAATGATGTGATCCCGTTATCAACGACATCCAATGTCCATGGTCAGGAAACCGTAACCATCTATTGATTAACGAGCTAGTCAACTAGAGGCTTACTAGGGACATGGTGTTGTCTATGTATCCACACATGTATCTGAGTTTCCTATCAATACAATTCTAGCATGGATAATAAACGATTATCATGAACAAGGAAATATAATAATAATCAATTTATTATTGCCTCTAGGGCATATTTCCAACAGTCTCCCACTTGCACTAGAGTCAATAATCTAGTTCACATCGATATGTGATTAACACTCAAGGTCACATCCCCATGTGACTAACACCCAAAGAGTTTACTAGAGTCAATAATCTAGTTCACATTTACCATGTGATTAACACTCGATGAGTTCTGGGTTTGATCATGTTATGCTTGTGAGAGAGGTTATAGTCAACGGGTCTGAACCTTTCAGATCCGTGTGTGCTTTACAAATCTCTATGTCATCTCCTAGATGCAGCCACCACGTTCTATTTGGAGCTATTCCAAATAACTGTTCTACTTGGAGCTATTCTAAATTGTTGCTCCATTATACGTATCCGGTATCTCTACTCAGAGCTATCCGGATAGGTGTTAAGCTTGCATCGACGTAACCCTTTACGACGAACTCTTTTACCACCTCCATAATTGAGAAAATTCCTTAGTCCACTAGTTACTAAGGATAACTTTGACCGCTGTCCTGTGATCCATTCTTGGATCACTCTTGTACCCCTTGACTGACTCATGGTAAAGCACACTTCAGGTGTGGTACACAGCATAGCATACTGTAGAGCCTATGTCTTAAGCATAGGGGACGACCTTCGTTCCTTTCTCTCTATTCTGCCATGGTCGAGCTTTAAGTCTTAACTTCATACCTTACAACTCAGGCAAGAACTCCTTCTTTGACTGATCCATCTTGAACACCTTCAAGATCACGTCAAGGCATGTGCTCATTTGAAAGTACTATTAAGCGTTTTGATCTATCCTTATAGATCTTGATGCTCAATGTTCAAGTAGCTTAATCCATGTTTTCCATTGAAAACACTTTCCAAATAACCCTATATGCTTTCCAGAAATTCTACGTCATTTCTGATCATTAATATGTCAACAACATATACTCATCAGAAATTCTATAGTGCTCCCACTCACTTCTTTGGAAATACAAGTTTCTCATAAACTTTGTATACACCCAAAATCTTTGATCATCATCAAAGCATACATTCCAACTCCGAGATGCTCACTCCAGTCCTCAGAAGGATTGCTGGAGCTTTGCATACTTATTAGCATATTTCAGGATAGACAAAACCTTCCGGTTGTATCACATACAACCTTTCCTCAAGAATCATCGAGGAAACAATGTTTTGACATCCTATCTGCAAGATTTCATAAATAATGCAGTAATTGCTAATATAATTCCAACAGAC
Organism: Triticum aestivum; assembly: GCF_018294505.1. Classification (NCBI taxonomy): domain Eukaryota; kingdom Viridiplantae; phylum Streptophyta; class Magnoliopsida; order Poales; family Poaceae; genus Triticum; species Triticum aestivum. The sequence goes on from NC_057809.1 coordinate 148,254,809, forward strand.
TCTTAGCATCGCTACGAGTGAGATAGTCTCATCGTAGTCAACTCCTTGAACTTGTCGAAAAACATCTTAACGACAAGTCGAGCTTTCTCAATGGTGACACTTACCATCATTGTCTGTCTTCCTTTCAAAATCCATATGTACCTAACAGCCTTACGACCATCAAGTAGTTCTTCCAAAGTCTACACTTTGTTTTCATACATGGATCCTCTCTCGGGTTTTATGGCCTTGAGCCATTTATCGGAATCCGGGCCCACCATCGCTTCTCCATAGCTCGTAGGTTCATTGTTGTCTAGCAACATGACTTCCAAGACAGGATTACGTACCACTCTGAAGTAGTACGCATCCTTGTCATCCCACGAGGTTTGGTAGTGACTTGATCCGAAGTTTCATGATCACTATCATAAGCTTCCACTTCTGTTGGTGTACGTGCCACAGGAACAACTTCCTGTGCCCTGCTACACACTTGTTGAAGTGACGGTTCAATAACCTCATCAAGTCTCCACCATCCTCCCACTCAACTTTTCGAGAGAAACCTTTCCTCGAAAAAGGACCCGATTCAAGAAACAATCCCTATTGCTTTCGGATCTGAATTAGGAGGTATACCCAACTGTTTTTGGGTGTCCTATGAAGATGCATTTTATCTGCTTTGGGTTTGAGCTTATCAACCTGAAACCTTTTCACATAAGCGTCGCAGCCCCAAACTTTCAAGAAACGGCAACTTAGGTTTCTCCAAACCATAGTTCATACGGTGTCGTCTCAACGAAATTATGTGGTGCCCTATTTAAAGTGAATGTGGTTGTCTCTAATGCCTAACCCATGAACGATAGTGGTAACTCGATAAGAGACATCATGGTATGCACCATATCCAATAGGGTGCAACTATGACGTTTGGACACACCATCACACTATGGTGTTCCAGGCTGTATCAGTTGTGAAACAATTTCCACAATGTCTTAATTCTGTGCCAAAACTCGTAACTCAGATATTCATCTCTATGATCATATCATAGATCTTTTATCCTCTTGTCACGACGATCTTTCAACTTCACACTGAAATTACTTGAACCTTTCAATAATTCAGACTCGTGATTCATCAAGTAAATATACTCAACATCTACTCGAATCATCTGTGAAGTAAGAACATAACGATATTCACTGCATGCCTCAGCACTCATTGGAGTGCACACATCAAAATGTGTTACTTCCAACAAGTTGCTATCTTGTTCCATCTTACTGAAAACGAGGCTTTTCAGTCATCTTGCCCATGTGGTATGATTTGCATGTCCCAAGTGATTCAAAATCAAGTGAGTCAAAACGGTCCATTTGCATGGAGTTTCTTCATGCATATACACCAATAGACATGGTTCGCATGTCTCAAACTTTTCAAAAACGAGTGAGCCCAAAGATCCATCAATATGGAGCTTCTTCATGCGTTTTATACCGATATGACTTACGTGGCAGTGCCACAAGTAGGTGGTACTATCATTACTATCTTTTGGCATGAACATGTGTATCACTACGATCGAGATTTAATAAACCATACATTTTAGGTGTAAGACCATTGAAGGTATTATTCAAATAAACAGAGTAACCATTATTCTCCTTAAATGAATAACCGTATTGCGATAGACGTAATCCAATCATGTCTATGCTCAACGCAAACACCAAATAACAATTATTTAGGTTTAACACCAATCTCTTTGGTAGAGGGAGCGTGCGATGCTTGATCATATCAAGCTTGGAAAAATTTCCAACACATATCGTCAGCTCACCTTTAGCTAGTCTCCGTTTATTCCGTAGCCTTTTGTTTCGAGTTACTAACACTTAGCAACCGAACCGGTATCTAATACCCTGGTGCTACTAGGAGTACTAGCAAAGTACACATTAACACAATGTATATCCAATATACTTCTATCGACCTTGCCAGCCTTCTTATCTACCAAGTATCTAGGGTAATTCTGCTCTAGTGGTTGTTCCCCTTATTACAGAAGCACTTAGTCTCAGGTTTGGGTTTTACCTTGGGTTTCTTCACTAGAGCAGCAGCTGATTTGCCGTTTCATGAAGTATCCCTTCTTGCCCTTGCCCTTCTTGAAACTAGTGGTTTCACCAACCATCAACAATTGATGCTCCTTCTTGATTTCTACTTTCGCGGTGTCAAACATCGCGAATACCTCAAGGATCATCATATCTATCCCTGATATGTTATAGTTCATCACGAAGCTCTAACAGCTTGGTGGCAATGACTTTGGAGAACCATCACTATCTCATCTGGAAGATCAACTCCCACTCGATTCAAGCGATTGTTGTACTCAGACAATCTAAGCACAAGCTCAACGATTGAGGTTTTCTCCCTTAGTTTGCAGGCTAAGAAAATCGTCGGAGGTCTTATACCTCTTGACATGGGCACGAGCCTGAAATCCCAATTTCAGCCCTCGAAGCATCTCATATGTTTCGCGATGTTTCGAAAACGTCTTTGGTGCCTCAATTCTAAACCATTTAACTGAACTATCACGTAGTTATCAAAACGTGTATGTCAGATCTTCGCAACATTCACACACGATGTTTGGGGTTCAGCACACTGAGCGGTGCATTAAGGACATAAGCCTTCTATGAAGCAATGAGGACAATCCTCAGTTTACGGACCTAGTCCGCATAATTGCTACTATCAACTTTCAACTAATTTTTCTCTAGGAACATATCTAAACAGTAGAACTATAGCATGAGCTACGACATAATTTGCAAAAACCTTTTGACTATGTTCAGGATAATTAAGTTCATCTTATGAACTCCCACTCAGATAGACATCCCTCTAGTCATCTAAGTGATTACATGATCCGAGTCAAACTAGGCCGTGTCCGATCATCACGTGAGACGGACTAGTCATCATCGGTGAACATCTTCATGTTGATCGTATCTTCTATACGACTCATGTTCGACCTTTCGGTCTCCGTGTTCCGAGGCCATGTCTGTACATGCTAGGCTCGTCAAGTTAACCCTAAGTGTTTCGCATGTGTAAATCTGTCTTACACCCGTTGTATGTGAACGTTAGAATCTAACACCCGATCATCACGTGGTGCTTCGAAACACGAACTGTCGCAACGGTGCACAGTTAGGGGAGAACACTTCTTGAAATTGTTGTAAGGGATCATCTTATTTACTACCGTTGTTCTAAGCAAATAAGATGTATAAACATGATAAACATCACATGCAATCAAATAGTGACATGATATGGCCATCATCACTTTGCTCCTTTTGATCTCCATCTTCGGGGCTCCATGATCATCATCGTCACCGGCATGACACCATGATCTCCATCATCATGATCTCCATCATCGTGTCTTCATGAAGTTGCCTCGCCAACTATTACTTCTACTACTATGGCTAACGGTTAGCAATAAAGTAAAGTAATTACATGACGTTTAAGTTGACACGCAGGTCACAAATAAATAAAGACAACTCCTATGGCTCCTGCCGGTTGTCATACTCATCGACATGCAAGTCGTGATTTCTATTACAAGAACATGATCAATCTCATACATCACATATATCATTCATCACATCCTTTTTGGCCATATCACATCACATAGCATACCCTGCAAAAACAAGTTAGACGTCCTCTAATTGTTGTTTGCATGTTTTACGTGGCTGCTATGGGTTTCTAGAAAGAACGTTTCTTACCTACGCATGAACCACAACGTGATATGCCAATTGCTATTTACCCTTCATAAGGACCCTTTTCATCGAATCCGATCCGACTAAAGTGGGAGAGACAGACACCCGCCAGCCACCTTATGCAACTAGTGCATGTTTGTCGGTGGAACCGGTCTCACGTAAGCGTACGTGTAAGGTTGGTCCGGGCCGCTTCATCCCACGATGCCGCCGAATCAAGATAAGACTAGTAACGGCAAGCATATTGAACAATATCGACGTCCACAACTACTTTGTGTTCTACTCGTGCAAAGAATCTACGCAATAGACCTAGCTCATGATGCCACTGTTGGGGAACGTAGCAGAAATTCAAAATTTTCCTACGTGTCACCAAGATCTATCTATGGAGATACTAGCAACGAGGGGAAGGAGAGTGCATCTACATACCCTTGTAGATCGCTAAGCGGAAGTGTTCAAGTGAACGGGGTTGATGGAGTCGTACTCGTCGTGATTCAGATCACCGATGATCCTAGTGCCGAACGGACGGCACCTCCGCGTTCAACACACGTACAGCTCGACGATGTCTCCCACGCCTTGATCCAGCAAGGAGAGAGGGAGAGGTTGAGGAAGGCTCCATCCAGCAGCAGCACAACGGCGTGGTGGTGATGGAGGAGCGTGGCAATCCTGCAGGGCTTCGCCAAGCACCTACGGGAGAGGAGGAGGTGTCACGGGAGGGAGGGAGGCGCCAAGGGCTCAGGTGTGGATGCCCTCCCTCCCCTCCACTATATATAGGGGCAGGGGAGAGGGGGGAGGCGCAGCCTTGCCCCTTCCTCCAAGGAAGGGGTGCGGCTAAGAGGGGGGGAGGAGTCCATCCTCCCCAAGGCACCTCGGAGGTGCCTTCCCCTTTTAGGACTCTCCCCTTTTTCCTATATCTTGGCGCATGGGCCTCTAGGGGCTGGTGCCCTTGGCCCATGTAGGCCAAGGCGCACCCCCTACAGCCCATGTGGCCCCCGGGGCAGGTGGCCCCACCCGGTGGGCCCCCGGGACCCTTCCAGTGGTCCCGGTACAATACCGATGACCCCAAAACTTGTCCCGATGGCCGAAACAGGACTTCCTATATATAAATCTTTACCTCCGGACCATTCCGGAACTCCTCGTGACGTCCGGGATCTCATCCGGGACTCCGAACAACATTCGGTAACCACATACAAACTTCCTTTATAACCCTAGCGTCATCGAACCTTAAGTGTGTAGACCCTACGGGTTCGGGAGACATGTAGTCATGACCGAGATGTTCTCCGGTCAATAACCAACAGCGGGATCTGGATACCCATGTTGGCTCCCACATGTTCCACGATGATCTCATCGGATGAACCACGATGTCAAGGACTCAATCAATCCCGTATACAATTCCCTTTGTCTAGCGGTATGGTACTTGCCCGAGATTCGATCGTCGGTATACCGATACCTTGTTCAATCTCGTTACCGGCAAGTCTCTTTACTCGTTCCGTAACACATCATCCCGTGATCAACCCCTTGGTCACATTGTGCACATTATGATGATGTCCTACCGAGTGGGCCCAGAGATACCTCTCCCCTTACACGGAGTGACAAATCCCAGTCTCGATTCGTGCCAACCCAACAGACACTTTCAGAGATACCCGTAGTGTACCTTTATAGCCACCCAGTTACGTTGTGACGTTTGTCACACCCAAAGCACTCCTACGGTATCCGGGAGTTGCATAATCTCATGGTCTAAGGAAATGATACTTGACATTAGAAAAGCTTTAGCATACGAACTACATGATCTTGTGCTAGGCTTAGGATTGGGTCTTGTCCATCACATCATTCTCCTAATGATGTGATCCCGTTATCAACGACATCCAATGTCCATGGTCAGGAAACCGTAACCATCTATTGATTAACGAGCTAGTCAACTACAGGCTTACTAGGGACATGGTGTTGTCTATGTATCCACACATGTATCTGAGTTTCCTATCAATACAATTCTAGCATGGATAATAAACGATTATCATGAACAAGGAAATATAATAATAATCAATTTATTATTGCCTCTAGGGCATATTTCCAACAAGATGCTACGGTGATACGAGCTTCGAGGTCATTGGATATGGGATCAAAGGGCATCTAAGTAGTTTTTGTACAAATTATGTGCAATTCTCAAACTCATCAAGGTTTCCTACAAAAATATTAAGACACATCATGTGAGCTGCTATATCTCAGATCTACAAGCTCCAAGCAACTCGTATCGGCATATAGCATCTAAGGTATGGGGGCACATGATATTATCCCGGGGAGGAGGGGTGGGGGTGCACAACCAATTGGTGGTTGGGAGGGTGGGGACAAATATAATCTAAACAACCTTAAACAGAGCTCCACAATTTTATCTAAGGTCGAGGGGTTGACCCCCGACAATCATACCTCCGCCTAAACACAACATTTGCATGTACTATAGTACTAGACTTAATATTCATGTCTCAGTTTCATGTTCATTTTAAATATTGAACTGAGGACCATGGATGTCTTACATTTTACTCCCTTCGTTCCTAAATATTAGTCTTTTTAGAGGCTTCAAATGGACTGGCACATACGGATGTATATAGACATATTTTAGAGTCTAGATTCACTCTTTTTGCTCCATATGTAGTCACTTGTTTTTTTGACTATATACTGCAAGGCAACAGCCTCACAACTCTTTATTCAAAGCAAAAATAAGAGGTTCTCTGTACAAAAAAAGAGCAAAGGAAAAAACAAAGGAGAGCTATCATACTTACAAAGAGAGTTAGGGGAGGGAGGCTATCCAAGCTATTAAACTGTCTCTATATTTACATTTGATTATATGAGCTAGTAAGGAGATATCATGCACAAAATTCCTCCTCCAAGCTCTAAAACTTGGATTCTCATTTCTGAAGATCTTGCCATTTCTCTGCGTCCAAATGTTCCAAGTGGCAGTAAAGACCACCTCAGAAAAGAAAGGTTTGTTAAAATCTCTCCTAGAATCCGCATCCATTATGTAAGTAGATTGAGTGGGTGTCGCTGACCAGGAAATCCCAAGATAATTCCAAACACTTTGACTAAAGTTGCAAGAGAAAAAGAGGTGGACTCTATCTTCATGAAGTGAAGATTGGCATAGCACACAAGTATCATCCTGGATATTCCAGTGTCTTCTCTGCATCATGTCTCGTGTGTTGAGGCGATCCATCAATAAAAGCCATCCAAAAACCTTGATCTTGAGGGTACAGGAACTTTTCCAAATATACTTGAACATAGGGTCAATCCTCAAATGGGAGAAGGTGAACTCATAATAGAGTTTAGATTGATATTCTCCAGATTTGGATGGCCATTTCCAAACATCATTCTCCTCTGACTGCAGTCTTATGGGTTGTAACAAGTTCTGTAGTTGTGTTAGTTCCAAATGTGCCTCCGAAGAGAAAGGTAGGTGAAAACCTTCCACAGCCGTCTGATAAGAAAAAAAGTCTTTGACTGTTATTGTGTCATCAATGGCAAATGAATGAAGTCTAGGGAATCGATCCTTAAGAGCAATCATTATGTTGTCAATTTGCCAACGATCAAGCCAAAAAACCACAGTATCTCCAGCATGTACTTGTGGTGTGACCAGCAAAACAAACTTTTCATACAACTTGAGCACATCGCGCCACCAAAAGGAGCCATAGAGTTGAGTAACTTGTGGAGGTGAGGAATGATAGTAGGAATCCCAAATGAGATTCACCCATGGAACATATTTCTTGTTGAAGAACTTGAACAGATGCTTGAGCAGGAGAGCTTCATTTTGCATGCCCAAATGAGTGACTCCTAGCCCTCCATACTTTTTTGGTCTGCATACCAGTTCCCATGCAGCTAGAGATTGTCTTGGTGCTTCAGAATTCCCCCTCCACAAACATTGTCGTTCAATCCTTTCAATCTGCTTTAGGATACCCTATGGTATTGATAAGGAGCAGAGAAAATAAATGGGCATGGACGTGAGGGCAGACTGCAGAAGTTGAAGCCGACTGCCTTGGTTGAGGAGATAGGAAGTAGCCGACAGTCTTCTCTCAATGCGATCAACAAGAGGCAGCAGATCATAAATGGTCGGCTTAGAAGTACCCATGGGCAGACCAAGGTAAGTAAATGGCATTGATCCAACAGAGCATCCCAGTAAAGCAGCAATACGAGCACCTTCTTCCTCAGACATGTTCATCGGGATGAGAGAGGATTTACTAAAGTTGACGCACAGACCCGTGGATGCAGCAAGGTTGTGTAGCATATCCTTGAGAGCAATCAGTTGGCTATCAACCGCTGGCAAAACTATGAGCGTATCATCCGCATATTGGATGAACGGATAGTCATTAGATCTCATTGGGATTGGCAAGCTGAGGATATTACAGGCGCACAAATCATTTACCACAGATTGCAGAAGATCCACCGCAATGACAAAGAGGAGAGGCGATAGAGGATCGCCTTGCCGAACACCACATCTACACTGAAAATGTTGGCCAGGAACTCCATTTAACAATACTGCAGAAGAACCAGACGATAGGAGGTTACTAACCCAGCCATTCCAACGATCATCAAAGCCCTTGTGTTTAAGAATTGTGAGGATGGCATCATGCTCAATGGTGTCAAATGCTTTTGTAAAATCCAGTTTCAATAGAACAATGGGCCTCTTTGAAGCTTTGCACTTGTGTATATATTCAAAACACCATGCAAGATAGTCCTGGATAGAGCGACACTTGAGGAAACCATATTGGTTACGGTGGATGCATTTGAGGATTACTTTCTGCAACCGATTCGCCAGGAGCTTGGTCAAGAATTTTAAACATGTATTGGTTAAAGAGATTGGCCGAAAGTCACCACAAACTCTGGCTTAACTTCTTAGGAATGAGGGTAATGAGAGACGTGTTTAAACACTCCAGGCTGCATTTTCCCTCATAGAACTCAGTAACTAGCTTCATAAAATCTGGTTTAAGAACACTCCAACATTTCCTGAGAAAAGGCTAGTAAATCCATCCGGGCTAGGGGCGCGGTCCGACGGTAATTGTTTAATGACCTCCTCCACTTCATCATCAGAGAAAGGCCTGGCTAACCCATCAAGTCCCTCAACTCTAGACAGCAGGTTGTCAAGGTCAAAGGTCATGCGAATACCCTTGGCTTGGCCCATACGTTGCTTGAAATCCGACCAAAACATGGAAGCTAACTGGTGGTGATCAGTCACCACCTCACCTGAAGCATTTTTAATGGAGGTGATGGTATTCCTTCGGTAGCGCTCAGTAGCCATGGCGTGGAAAAACTTCGTGTTCTCCTCACACACTTTGATGAATCTGATGGTGCAGCGCTGCTTCCAGTATATAAACTACAAACGAAGAATATCCTCAAGATGGAGTTTAACAATTTTACGAAAGTTCATCTCTGGCCAAGTGAGCATCCGAAGTTTCTCCAAGCCGTCAAAGTGCAGGATCACCTTGTTGCAGTCAGCAATTAGGGGTTTAACCTTCGAAAGGCTAACATGCCACCTCTTAAGAGCATACCGTAGAGCTTTAAACTTGGCTGAGATTGTAGCAGCGCCAGAGGACCTCTGAACTGGCCTGTTCCAAACTTCAGAAACACATTCAGCAAAAGCGGGCAAATTTACCCAATAGTTTTCAAAACGGAAGACCTTGGCTTTTGCGATAGAAGTGGCAACAGAAACCACACAAGGTACATGGTCCGATGCAGTCCGTGCCAGGGGCAAGACCATGGTGTTAGGGTGATCAGAAGTCCAAGATACTATGGTAAAAAACCAGTCAATCTGTTCAAGGAGAGGACATTTTTGCATATTGGACCAGGTAAACTACTGACCTTTTATTGGTAATTCAACCAAACCTAGATGGCCAATGATTTCATTAAAAAGGAAAATATCATTAACATCACCCCCTGGTAGGTTACGGTTGTCCAAGGATCGCATGAAATTAAAATCACCAAGGAGTAGCCAATTATCATTTATTTGAATGTTGAGGTTATATAACCACTGAAAAAATTCATCTCTTGCTGGGTTCTGACAAGGACCATAAACTGACACTAAAGTCCAAACTTCAGAAGTGTGTGCAGATGTAAATTCCACAATGATGCCATAGGAGCGCGCTTGAATTAATTTGCCAGTGTGGAAAGCTGAATTCCAAATAACCAGGATACCACCAGAAGCCCCAGCTGATGGCATATACACGAAGTTACCAAAGCGTCGAGGACAAAATTTTCTAAGAAAACACTGATCAATATGCATGCATTTAGTTTCTTGCAAACAAACTATAGAGCACCCACTTTCGTCTATCTTCTGTTTAACTGCAAGTTGTCGCGCTTCAGAGTTAAGACCACGCACATTCCAACACAATATCTTCCTGTCTCTAAAGTTTGTGTGATTCATTAGAAACTGACGGGTAGTAAAGCAAAAGTAGATCACGCAATGACCTACAGCATCCATCGAACAACATCATAAAGTTTAACAACAAGTAAAGCAAGTAAAGATAAGTGGCGATTAAAGGGGTTCGCCAGCAACCCTTGATGTGACAGACTTCATTCATCATCCGCATCCTTGGAGGTAGTGGCTTCAGAAGGATCAGCTACAAGCTTCTCCGCCGTGATCTTCTCTGGGGCAATCCGCAGGCGTGCACCAATGCGTTGCAGGTCAGCAATTGTAGTTGGAGGAGGCACAACCGTCTCGTCAGGAGCGGGTGCAGACTGAGCAGGCCGGGCACTAGTTTTGCACTTCTTGGTACGCTTGACAGATTCCGGGGTGTCTATTCCTCGGGGCACCCGACGAAAACCATCACGCAGGGTGCGGAGCCGTGCACTACGTCGAACTTGTGATTCCAGGAGAATCGGCCCAACAAAAGCAGATTTGCAAGATCTCTTATTGTTGATTACAGGCATAGCAGAGAATTGAAACTTCTCAGTGACAGGTTCAGACAACTCAGCAGGCTCATCGAAGCAGAGCGCCCGAGCAACAGGGCGCTTGACTGGTGAAAGCTGACAGAAAGGCTCAGGAACAGTCGGCGGTGGCAACAAACTGAGATCCACGCTCCCAATAGAAAGGTTGTGACTCCAGGATTGCTTGATGAAGTTCAACAAAGGCATCTGCAAGGGCCGTGGGATGACTACTGAATCAAACTGCTGCATGTACTTACAGAAAGTACGGGCCACTGCATCTGAGGGGGCAGGATTGGGCCAAAAACCGTTAACACTTGACCAATATGAAGAACCTGCTGAGCTGGATGAGCCACAGGAAGAAAGGGAGCAATATCAGCATTGTGAGCATCATTCGGGTCATTGACATTATTCACTGAATCATCAGACACTTGCAACACCATAGACTCTTGAGACTGAACTTCAAAAGGTTCCTCAGGAACAGCCGCATTGTCAGGGGCGGCATCATGCTGTTCATTAGCATTGTCATCCACAGGTGGAGGCACGTCATTCCACCCAATCTCAGGAAACTCCGGCAGAACCCAGTTGTGGTTGTTAAAGTGCAGATGGCCAGGCAGGGGGTGTGGGTTTCCATCAAATGGCATCGGATCTTCATCTGCAGGCAGCACATCTGCAAAATCCGCGGATAGAACATAGACAGGAGCAGACCATGAAACCCTAGTGCCACCAAAGTCACCAAACTCTCGATAAACCACAACTCGAGGCACCAAATATGGGGCGGGGAAGGACACGTATGCCAGAGTCCTCACCGGCAAGGGATCGCCCTGATGCCAATAGTGAAAGCGACCAAAAGTGCTAATCACATCTGCAATGTACTGCGGTCGACGATAATCCAGAGGAATCCCGAGAAGCATGACCTAGCCACGATGAAAACCCTGGACAGCTCTGTAGTTGTTCCCCTCATCATGTGGAATAAAGCGAACAAAGCGATCATTGCCCAAATCAAAGGGAGGATGATCTACCATGATTTGTCTAGAGATGGCACTATGGAAACGGAACAATCCGACACCTTGAATCTATGGCTGAACATCTAGAACTTCTCTTTCCAACTGATTAACAACAAAATCACTAACCATATTGCGGTAGAGTTGAATCTCCTCAGGCAGCGGCGCTGGCTCGATGATGCCAATCGCATACTCCTCGTGCCTTCTGTCAGGCGCAACAGCTGGAGCAAAGAACGTGCGAAGGAGGTGGAGCGGCCCTCCATCGATGATCTCGAAACCCGACGGCACATATGGCAGGGGGTCGAGCTCGAAGTTGGCCATCTGCGGAGAAGTCAATGGTGGTGAGCACGGCAATGGTGGTGGTGTTGTGGTTGGAGGTGGCGGCGTATCTGGTCTTGGGGCGGAGGGTGGGGCTAGTGGAGATGGTGGCAGAGGGGGTGGTGGCGGAGGCGGAGCTGGAGGGGATGATGGTAATGGGGGAGGCTCTGATGACGATGCTAGATGTAACTCGTCGACGGGACGTAGCAATGGGCAGGCGGCAGCGGTAGGTTGGAGGGAACTCGAGGCGTCAAGCTGTATAGATGGTGGTGGGCTGTCAGATGGACTCTCAATGCCACGCGGGACCCACCTAAAACCTCCAGCCGGTGCAGATCCTGTGCAAGATTTTGCCCTGTGGCCTGGCCGAAAACAACGGCGACAGCGCGTTTGATTGGTGCAACTGGAGGTGATATGTGCCATAGAAAAGCAGTTGTGGCATTTCCAAACATTAAACGCCATTTCACCAACCATAGAAGAAAATCCATCCAAATCCTCAACAGACGGCCCATATTTCGAGTGGGAGATTCGTCATTGACTTGCCATGCATTGGGAGATTCGGCATTGACTGGGCCCGTAGATATGGCGCATGACGAAGGAGGCGGGCTGTTGGGCTGGGCAGGGCTGGTACTTGATGACACAATGGGCCCAACAATTGCTGGTAATTCAGGAGGATTTGAAAAAATCGCAGACCCGCCCAACAATTGCTCCGAAGATTGAGGAACCAGCTCGTGCGAGATTGACGCAGATCGAGCGAGCGGTGGGGGAACCGTACCAAAACAGATCGGTGGAGTGGCCACCGTCCACTGGGGCTCCGGCGCCGGAGGGGAATGAATAATGACACGCTCACGTTAATTAAGAACATAACCCGCATCTTGTACAATGTCAATGCAATTTTGTGAGGCAGGGTACTGATATCCCTTGCATACAGGATAGTTTTGAAACGTAGCAAAAGAAATTTTCTTCCTAACAACTAGGGGCACATTTGAGCGAAGATTTAACAGGAGGTTTATGCATGGCCATCATGCCCATTGTAGCCCGACGTTTTGTAGGGCTAACAAAAATCCATTCAGCATCACACTCTTTCCTCCAAATCAAGACCTCACGTCTCCAATTCGGACCACCATGGCCCCAAAGGTGGAAGAAGCATTTAAAATGCTCACAAACAAAAGACCGAAGGGCAAAAACGTAGAGACCAACTTTTTTGCATGAAACATGAAAGGAGAATACCTTGTCATGTACAATGGAAACCATGAACTCAATCGCTAATCGACCAATCGCGGCCTCAAGCGCTGCAGCAACTGAATCCTCTGAGAGGCGGAAATCATGCCTACTGAATGATACCACCATGATGAAAGGATCCATGCCATCAGTAGGATGAACCGAGACGCCAAGAGATCTATAGATCTCATTTGCAAAAACCAGCCCCTTGGAGAAATCCAAGCCAAGGGTGGAACCAGAATACTGATCCATCAAAGATGGTGTTCCACGTATAGAGGAGGCGACGCCAGAGATGATGAGTGGATTGGTTTGGGAATTTAGTGGCTAGGAAGGGAGATCACCGGAGAGCCTATCGGCGTGGGTGGGGGCGGGGTGGGTGCCATTCCGTTAGGAAGGGAGAAATTGTAAGACTTGGGTGAAAGTTAATGTGGGGGCCATCATGTAGTCACTTGTTGAACTCTCTAAAATACTAATATTTAGGAATAGAAGGAGTATTTTTGAATTCGTGTCATACATGCATGGTTTGGAAAAATAGATGCACTATACTTATGGGATTGTTGTTGTGTTCGTGCGTGTGTGTCTCTGTGTGTGTGTGTGGTCATATGCTTGATACATACACCATTTTCTCACCTCCATATTGTTCATCTTTTAAATTTGAATTTGCATTGGAAAACTTACAAGGGATACCATGAAATGTGAAATCCAAGTTGAGATCACTATATCACAAACTCACTCTAATTCAACAACTCGTCATAAATCAATTACCACGTTGAGATTAGTATTTGCAAGGAAAATACGGGTATTGTAATACACATAGATTCGTTCGGCAATTTAAAAGGTTCCTTTCGTATTCTCGAATGGTAGGACCCAACGGCATACCAGCTAGACCTTGGCTCGTGTTGATCCTAAAAAACCGGGCTCGTGTCCTTCGGTGGCGTGCGTGGTACACACATTAGGCAACCCAACCAGTTGAGCCTCAGCATTTCAAGTCGAAATATCTGGCGGCCAGAATTCCAGCCCAAGGAAATTCCCCTCATGTCCCCGGTCCGTAATGACTACCGATGAACAACGGAGGGATGCTTTAGTAACTAGACAACGTTACCTACCGTGCCGAGCACGGTTCAATTCCCTCGGTCGCCGCTCGTCAAGGTCACCCTTCAACTGCATTGCCCAGTACTACTACTACTACACCAGGATGAGCACAGAATTGAGCCCGTTTATTCGTGCCTAGTACTTGAGTTAATATATCAGGCAATGCACTGGTACGGAGGGATTATCCTTTTACTCTCCATATATAACTTGTCTGAAGTCTAACTAAGCAAAATGTTTGACCAAATCCTTTCTTAAGAAATATAATAGGACAGATGTACGGCTTGAAAATTTATTGCATGATGCAGGTTATGATATTGTTTCGAATCCTGGATCTTAAATTTCAGAAAGTCCAAAAGTGAGCATAAATTCTTGAAACTAAGCATGGTCACGTGATATGGCCCAAATATTACTTCGTAAGTTTTTTCTTCAATTTGAGACAAGCTGCTTATGACAAGTTACCCAAATGAAGAGCCAAGGTATTTTGGAACAAAGGCCTGTCACGTTAAGGAGAACGCTTTCACTATTGAAACCGTGGGCGTTTACGTGCCGCCACGAGTCCCCGCTTCTCATCGGCAGGTGCCGTCCGAGCAAGCGTGTGAGTCGACGGGAGGTGTCCGAGCAGACCGCTACGCCGACTGTCAGGGAGGCGTGCGAGCAGACCGCTGTGGAGGCTCACCGGGAGGCGAGCCCTTTGACCAGGCTCTGCCGCCCACCGTCGTCCCAACTGCTCCCACTTTTAATGTCGCCGGCGTCGCAGTTTAAAATCAACCCCGCACTACCCAGTATCGCTACAATCCTCTCTCTTCCTCTCCGATTCTCCTGTCGTCTACCTCCAACTAGCCTGACCTAAACATACGCCATGCCGCATCACGATGGTCTGCCCTTAGTGTTCCAGTTTCCTGAGGAAGACACCCGGCTGGAGTCTCAAGAACATAAGGCGCTTTGGGACGAGCTTGAACTGGCCTTGCGAGAAGACGTCGCGCCTATCCCCGCTCACGTTCCGGCTCCCATTGCCCCGACTGCGCCAGCGCCCATCCCTGTGCACCTGCCAGCGCATGCGCCTGCGTGTGCACTGACGTGCACGCTCGTGCCGGTTCCCGTGCACCTGCCAGCGCATGCGCCTGCGCGTGCACTGACGTGCGCGCCCGTGCTGGTGCCCGTGCACACGAATGTCTCCGCCGCGCCGTTGACAGCGCCTGTCCCCGCGCGGGTGCTAGTGCCCCCCTCAGCGGCATGGATGGCCACCGTCGACCGCTTCCCTGCACCAACGCCAGTCGCCTCCTCCCACCAGTTGACTCGCTCCGAAGTCCAGAACATTTGGGCCTTCCTTGAAGCAAGGCCAACGTCCAGGAGTATGCCAACAATGGTGCAAGACGCCGCCGTCGCCGTCGGTCAGTGGCCCGACGACACATAGAGCACGGTAGAGGAGCCGCTTCCAACTGCGAGACGCCACCGCCGCCGCCGCGTAATCTAAATTTGCCATGAAAAACGTTCGGATTGCCATGCTTAAAATCCGAATGTTTATCATTTCCGTTTATTTTATATCGATCATCGTATAATTAAAACTCAGAGTCAGACTGAACAAAATGTATGGTTTGATCGATTGAATGTTCTGCTAGAGCCGTATCAAATTAAATATAAAACGTCAGCAAGCCACATGTATTCCTTGTCATCCAACGACCTAGACTGCTTCAATGTCGAGCGCTCAACACGTTTAGTGTGCAGTTAATTTCACGCCAAAAATAGTGCTAATCACATGACAACACGCAAATAATATCCTAGTAGTTAATATCCGCATGCACTTAATATACTTCCAAATTAACATGCATTGCACATACACACTCACTAGTGCTGCTAGTACGTGAAACTGGTGCCGTGACTTGTGAACGCGTCCAGATATGGTCAACGGCAACATCGTCTGCGAGTTCTTCCTGTTTGCCCATGCGTCTAAACGTAGAAGGGGAGGGGAGAGAGAGAGAGAGAGAGAGAGAGAGAGAGAGCACAATGGAACCCACCAGTAAGTGAAGGCGAATAGTACTAAAAATAATATTACATGTTATCCATTAATTAGGCTGTGGTAATATAAAAACATTATGTGAACAAAGGGGGTACAACAAACATTGCTATTCAACGTATGTTGCCTATTGACGTGCGGCTTGAAGGCCTGGTCGCATGTTCGATCCTCGTCCTTTATTTTTTAATTTGTATATGGGTCCAAATTTGTTTCATGACATGTGGGCCCCTCGGTGTGTAGTTTGTAGCACTTTAATTTGTTGGTCTTAATTTGTTTCATTTCAAGTGGACTATCGGTGTGTAGTTTTGTAGCTTATTTATAATAATTAAAGAGAACAACATAGTTTTTTCAATAATACCATGGTGCAACGTTGAAGGCAAGAAAGGGCGTGCGGGAGAGCGATGACCGAGCTAGAGGGAAATCAACTAGGGGAGTTGCGTGGGTTGCAACAGTGTTTGGAGTAGTTGTGGGTTGAATGCTACGAAAATAT
The DNA here is from genome assembly GCF_018294505.1 of Triticum aestivum. NCBI lineage: Eukaryota > Viridiplantae > Streptophyta > Magnoliopsida > Poales > Poaceae > Triticum > Triticum aestivum. The sequence continues at coordinate 148,271,510 of NC_057809.1, forward strand.
AATCTAAACCGACCGGAACAAATGCCTACAAAAATTAATCCAAGGTTGGAGTGCCCCTCGCAATGTAAATAGCTCCGGCTTTGCAAGGGATGGAGAGGTAGTACCTTCAACGCGTGGAAGATACAGTGTGAGAAAGCGAGGTCAATCGAGAGACATATAGATAGAGAGACAAAGTGAGTGTGGTCCGACATTCATTGAAAAACATATATATGATATGGAGAGATATTGTCCGATTGAGCTTTTTGGCAAGGGTGAGGGTTGTAAGATAGAGCTTGAGAGATGATCCAGTCACAGACGTGTAGATATATTTTGTGCGTGGGAGGAAGCAAGGTCATAGACGATGTGTGTGAGAGAGTATACAATGTGAATAGGTCGAATTGGGCTCAAACATGGTGATATATCGTTTTTGTCCGAGAAAGAGCGAGGTCAATCGAGACATACGGAGAGAGAGAGAGATTGAGTGAGCGTGTCCCACCATGAGGTCGAAAGAGTGGCGGCGGCTTGGATGGACTGACCTAGATAGACAATCTGTGTGAGAGAGTATAGAGTGTGTCGATCGAGGCCTGAACAGGGAGATATATCATTTGTGTGTGAAAGAAAACGAGGTTAAACAAGACTCAGATAAAGAGAGCGAGATCGAGCAAATGTGGCCCGCCGTGCGGAAGAAAGAGTGAGACAGTCTCAAGGCAGTGACCTAGATATACAACGTACATGCGTGCGCACGAGAGGTTGGGGGGCCTAGATAGGCAATGCATGTATTTAGCGCGAGAGGGTGAGAGGGAGAGGGGAGAGAGAGAGATAGAGCTCGACATGGGGTGCAATGGCGGGTGTGTGAGGTAAATACATTTGGTAACAGAGTGGGAAAAGGGGTTGTGTAGTTGAGAGACTTAGAGATCAAAACATGGATAGAAAGAATGAACGTGTGTTGGAAACCGATGCTTCCTAAGGTGGTTAGGAGAGGAAGATTGACCGGTACAGGAAGTATGTAGCGTTTGTGCGGGGGGGGGGGGGGGCTAAAAACAACATTTGAATGTACATAGTACGAGACTTAATATCGATGTTTCAATTCAATGTACATTGTAAGATTTGAACCGAGGACCAGGCATACGGGTAATTATTTCGAATTAGTGCCATACTAAGTTTCAAAAGTTGACATTGACTCAGTTTGTTGTGCTATTTTGTAGGTCATATGTTTGAATCCATCCAAAAGTTTTCTCACTACCATGGTGTTCATCATATACATATGAATTTGTATTTAAAAAGTAGCATGAATACAGTGAAATGCGAAATCAATGTTAGAATTGGAGATCGCTACGTGACACACACTCTAATTCAAATAACTAACTACGTGACACACACTCTAATTCAAATAACTAATTATGTGACACACACTCTAATCCACGTTAGCGTGGGTACTGTTTTGATTTTTTTCAAATAACTCCTTATTAATTAATTTATAGTACTCCCTCTGTTCACTTTTATAAGACCTTGAAGACATTTCAGACAATGTGCAAAATAGTTCATTTTAAGTTGTCTGAAACGACTTACAAAAGTGAACGGATGGAGTATCTCGTTTTGAATGACTAATTATTGCAAGGAAAACACGGGCATGGTAATACATACAGATTCGTTTGGAAATGAAAGAAGATTTGTTTGCATTCTCAAATGTAGGCGCACCAGGCAGACCAGGGTTGTGTCGGGGTGGACGCTGCTTCGGTGCCTTAAAGGAAATTGCCTTAGGGTCACTGACATGTGGGCCAGCCACCTGTTGGGCCCACATGTCATGGACACAAAGGCAGGTGCCTTAAGGCACCGAAGCATAATCTGAAACGTGGAAGCGCGAACTTATATTGTCGTCGTCCTTTTTTTGGGGGGAGGGGGTGGGTGGCTGGGTGCTACGCGTCCGTCCGACACAGGCGACCACCTCGACAGGACTATGCTTTGGCACCACGACGACAATATAAGTTCACGCTTCCACGTTTCGGATTGAAATATCTGGCTTCCCCAATTCCAGCCCTGTAAAATCTCTCTTCTCCACCATCCCCTTCCGTACCCAGATTGCTCAAATCCCTAATTCGCCGCCAACCCTCGAATCACCCCTTGTCTCGTCTCTTTCCCCACCGTTCCCCACCTCTGTGCTGGATGACGACGACGAAGACGACGATCGCACTTCACCACCGCACCGGAGCTACCTCATCTATGCCCTCGTCCACCGCACTGGGTGGTCCACCGACAACGTCGGCCGCCGCAACCGACGTGCCTCACAGACACCGAGTTCCACCGCATCAGCTGCGCTTCACTGACGCCGTCTCCTAGCTCACCGGGGCTACTTCACCGAGCACATCGTCGCACCTCCGCCCCCGAGGCCGTTGGGGCTTCACCAACGGTCTCGTCCACCGCATCGCAGCGCTCCGCTGCCACACAAGATCTGCATCCGTGCGTGGCCAGCCAACGCCAGCGCATCACCCTCAATGGCTCTGAAGTGACCCGCACTCTAGCTGGGCGAGCATGCCCAAACGCCGGCCCGAACTAGGTATCCACACATCACTCCCTTGTGCACTGTTCCAACAATGTTTGGATATCCTTTCACTGCTCTCTTAGCTTACACGCCTATGCAACTCTGACTTTAACTCTTAATTCTTCTGGAGATATCATCTGAAACAAGCAAATCCATTTTTTAGTGAAGCATGACGGCGCTACGGGATCTGGTACACATCCTGCACACCCATATAACCTTGTAAGTATCTGTCCTCCGGTACAACATCAAGGTCGATTCCTCTTATTTGATCAATCATTCACCGTGTCAAAAATGCAGAGGTGGATGCAAGGAACACAAGGCCTGCACATCCAAGCAAGTGGTAACATGGACTTGTACATGGAACATCCCAAGCGCAAGCAGAGCTGCAGTGAGCCTGTACAACGAGCTAGCGTAAGTCCCTGCATTTCATTTAATTCGTACATGCATGCATGTATTATTTGTGTGCAGTGGCTGATCCACGAATTCAAGTTACCAGGGCGTGAACATTTAACTTAAAAAATACGAAGGCACTTGCTCTTCGGAAATCAACATAACTTGAGAAATGTGAAGCTACATGCACTTTGAAAACTAGCTAATGATCCAAAGTAGTTCAGATTATAAACACTAAATGATGCAAGCACCAAAAAACACAAAATGCAACATGGTGTACAAGGACTACAAACATGGTCTGTACCTGCTTGAATTATTCTTTCTCTGGCTGAAAATATCAAAGTGTAATTACACGTATAATCAGTGCACAAACTGCATATCAATATATCTATCCTGCACAAGTATGCCAATAGTTTCAAACAACAGATTAGAAAAGTATTTATGCTATGTTGTCATGATACGGAGACTTTCTGGTAGATGGCCTCGACGTTTCCTCAAGCTATGAAAATGCACTATAATTTGCTTGTCATCAATGCCTGTAAATCTCTGTCTCTCTCAACATAGTAGATCATCATTAGACACAAAATCCTTCAATGAGCTTGCAAAATGCTTGCATTAGATCCCTCATTAGACACTATATGTTCATCACCAGGAGCATGTAATTTTTTTGCATCAAATCCTTCATTAGCAGTCTGTTCATTAGACACTTCAGGCACAAGAACAACACGGGCTTGTATGTTTGCACTGGAAACTTGATTAGATACATCAGATTCAGTCAGTTCAGTATTGATTGGGGGAGTTATAAAATAAGTAGAAATTGGTTTCATTTTCTCATAGATTCCCTACATACAAGCAGTTTTACAACACCGTTAGGTTTAACTATTGGCCAAAAATTGAAGAGTTGAATTAGATATAATCAGGGATGTGATGTACCTGCTCGTTGCGCATGCTACTCTTGCAAGCTGCGACTGTCCGTTTGCGTAAGCTCGATGCCATGCCCGTGTTGCCGCCGCTGCCTCCCACGCAGGCTACACCCAGGGTTGGATCTTCATCTTCTTGTCCTTCCGTTTGCTTGAAGCCCGACGACCGCCCTCCAACGAGGGCGCGAGGAAGTGCTGTGTCGGTCTGTCCAGCGGTGGCTAGGTTAGGAGCAAACCAAACTGGAGGCTGGAGCGAATGAATTGGGATTTTTCCTGCCGTCGATCGATATGGGAGGCGCTCATCTGGGCCGCGAGCCTGCTATAGGGCCTGCCTTGCACTTATGTTATTGGCCCATCCAAATTGAAACATTTTTCTTCATTTTTTACATTGCCTGCTCGTGTGTTGGGACGAACAAAACTAGCATGGACCAACCTGGACGACTCAAACTAGGTGCACACTTTCCAGCCACCTGAGGCGGCCACCCATACCAGCCCCTATGGTGGCGTCGCCCCTTTTTACGTGTATGATTGGATAGTGAAAAACATTCCAGTGGCGCTTTTGATTTACCCATAGAATGGTTGAATTGCTTGTTTCTATGAACTGAGTTCGCCAATAATGTGAAGGATGCCAGTCTTTTCATCCTATTGTAGATTTCTTAGATCTCGATATGCCAAAAGTAATCGCATGAAATATACAATAAAAGCCAGTGTGATGTGTTTGGCTACAACTAGTCTGACTAAGCGTCCTCATATAACATATGAAGGACGCACCATCTTACCAGATTAACCATTCAACTTACCCATGCAGTGTGGGAAGAAATAAGTATTGGCACTACGTATCCAAGCAATTGATGCCATGGACTCCTTCGTACAACCTTGTAAGCGAAAAAGAAGTTGAAGTGTGCCTGTACAAAGAACTAGCGTAAGTTTAGTTACCTGCTTCTCGGAATTTAAGTTAGCCACTTATTGCAAAATTGTTCAATTACGTTGCTTGGCTTAATTTAGTTTGCTACTGATTACATAATGGCACAACCTGTTAATCATATTGTAGACTGCGCCTATCTATGTGTTTGATACTTACTGTTAAGAATTACCTGTTTGCCTTAACTTAAATATCTACTTGTTTATTTAACTGCTTTGCTGCAGCAACAACGGGTTACAATGATGTTAATAACTACTTTTCAGCATCCAATTGAAACTCTTTAATTCCTTGTTTGTTTAACTGGTTTGCTCTTATAACTCCCAGTTGAGATGTTTTGCTAACTTCAACTTTTCTGAATCCAATGGGAACTTTAATGGCAAAACAGGTTAGCCCAAGATCAAAGAGCGAGGAACCCATGGACGTTGCATCATCCCATAGCAGTGGCACCGGCCCAATCGTGCATTATGAATTGCCAACAGCTGATGCTCTAGAGGCTAAACTAGTGGTAGAAAGAGATTCTGCTTCTGCACTTAGAGATGAAGTTGACATGTTGAGGAAGCAAACAGTGAAAACCCACAAGTATAGGGGATCGCAACAGTTTTCGATAAGTAAGAGTGTCAAACCCAACGAGGAGCTAAAGGTAGAACAAATATTCCCTCAAGTTCTATCGACCACCGATACAACTCTACGCACGCTTGACGTTCACTTTACCTAGAACAAGTATGAAACTAGAAGTACTTTGTAGGTGTTGTTGGATAGGTTTGCAAGATAATAAAGAGTACGTAAATAAAAAGTAGAGGCTGTTTAGATAAAGAAACAATAAAGTAAATATAGCAAGTGTGGAAAAGTGATGGTATGAGTTGCGAAATTGCCCCTAAGCAATTGACTACTTTACTAGACCGATAGCAAGTATTATGTGGGAGAGGCCACTGCTAGCATGTCATCCCTGACTTGGAATTCTATGCACTTATGATTGGAACTATTAGCAAGCATCCGCAACTACTAATGTTCATTAAGGTAAAACCCAACCATAGCATTAAAATATATCGGTCCCCCTTCAATCCCGTATGCATCAATTTCTATGCTAGGTTGAAGCTTCTATCACTCTTGCCCTCCAATACATAGTCCTATCAACATACAACTAACCCTAGGGTGTGATCCACGCGCGCAATCATATGATGGGCACCAAAGGACAGCAACATAACCACAAGCAAATTAAATCAATCATAGCAATTCATCAACCACCGATAGGACAATGAAAATCTACTCAGACATCATAGGATGGCAACACATAATTGGATAATAATATGAAGCATAAAGCACCATGTTCAAGTAGAGGATACAGCGGGTTGTGGGAGAGTGGACCGCTGTAGATAGAGGGGGGAAGGTGATAGAGATGTTGGTCAAGATGGCGGAGGTGTTGGTGTAGATCGCGGTGATGATGATGGCCCCTGGCGGCGTTCCGGCGCCACCGGAAGCGAGGGGGAGAGAGCCCCCCTCCTTCTTATTCTTCCTTGACCTCCTCCCTAGATGGGAGAAGGGTTTCCCCTCTGGTCCATGGCCTCCATGGCACGGGAGGGGCGAGAGCCCCTCCGAGATTGGATCTGTCTCTCTGTCTTTCTCTGTTTCTGCGTTCTCAGATTCTTCCCTTTCACCGTTTCTCATATTCCCGGATTTCCGTAACTCCGATTGGGATGAAATTTTGGCACGATCTCTATCCGGATATTAGCTTTCTTGCGGCAAAAGGAGGGCACCAACCGCCTTACGGGTGGCCCACGAGGGTCAGGGGTGCGCCTGGGGGGGGGGGGGGCAGGCGTGCCCTCCTGCCTCGTGGCCACCTCGGGCACTGTCTCGCGTGGATATTTCTTCCCAAAAATCATATATATTCCAAAAAAAATTCCGTCAGTTTATCCCGTTTGGACTTCGTTTGATATGGATATTCTGTGAAACAAAAAACATGCAAGAAACAGGAACTGGCGCTGGGCACTGGATCAATATGTTAGTCCCAAAAATAGTATAAAAAGTTGCCAAAAGTATATGAAAGTTGTAGAATATTGGCATGGAACAATCAAAAATTATAGATACGACGGAGACGTATCAGCATCCCCAAGCTTAATTCTTGCTCGTCCTCGAGTAGCTAAATGATAAAAAAGATAATCTTTGATGTGGAATGCTACCTAGCATAATCTTGGTCATGTAATCTAATCATGGCATGAATATTAAGATAGGAGTGATTCAAAGCAATAGTCTATCATTTGACATAAAAACAATAATACCTAAAGCCTACTAATAAAGCAATCATGTATTTTCAAAATAACATGGCCAAAGAAAGTTATCCCTACAAAATCATATAGTCTGGCTATGCTCCATCTTCACCACACAAAATATTCACATCATGCACAACCCCGATGACAAGCCAAGCAATTGTTTCATACTTTTCACATTCTCAAACCTTTTCAACTTTCACGCAATACATGAGCGTGAGCCATGGACATAACACTATAGGTGGAATAGAATATGATGGTGGAGAAGACAAAAAGGATAAGATAGTCTCACATCAACTAGGCGTATCAACGGGCTATGGAGATGCCCATCAATAGATATCAATGTGAGTGAGTAGGGATTGCCATGCAACGGATGCACTAGAGCTATAAATGTATGAAAGCTCAACAAAAGAAACTAGTGGGTGTGCATCCAACTCGCTTGCTCATGAAGACCTAGGGCATTTTGAGGAAGCCCATCATCGGAATATACAAGCCAAGTTCTATAATGAAAATTCCCACTAGTATATGAAAGTGATAACTCAAGAGACTCTCTATATGAAGAACATGGTGCTACTTTGCAGCACAAGTGTGGTAAAAGGATAGTAACATTGCCCCTTCTCTCTTTTTCTCTCATTTTTTTGTTTTTTCTTTTTTTTCTTTTTTTTGTAGGCTTCTTTGGCCTCTCTCTTTTTTGTGGGGCTTCTTTGGCCACTTTTATTTTGATAACCTCACATGGGAAAATGTTCTAATAATGATGATCATCACACTTTTATTTACTTACAACTCAATATTACAACTCGATATCTAGAACAATGATATGACTCTATATGAATGCCTTCAATGGTGTACCGGGATGTGCAATAATCTAGCGTAGCAATGACATCAAAAAACGGACAGGCCATGAAAACATCATGCTAGCTATCTTAAGATCATGCAAAGCAATATGACAATGAATGCTCAAGTCATGTATATGATGACGATGAAAGTTGCATGGCAATATATCTCGGAATGGCTACGGAAATGCCATGATAGGTAGGTATGGTGGCTGTTTTGAGGAAGGTATATGGTGGGTTTATGGTACCGGCGAAAGTTGCGCGGTACTAGAGAGGCTAGCAATGGTGGAAGGGTGAGAGTGTGTATAATCCATGGACTCAACATTAGTCATAAAGAACTCACATAATTATTGCAAAAATCTATTAGTCATTGAAACAAAGTACTAAATGCATGCTCCTAGGGGGATAGATTTGTAGGAAAAGACCATCGCTCGTCCCCGACCGCCACTCATAAGGAAGACAATCAATAAATACCTCATGCTCCAACTTCGTTACATAACGGTTCACCATACGTGCATGCTACGGGAATCACAAACCTCAACACAAGTATTTCTACAATTCACAACCACCCACTAGCATGACTCTAATATCACCATCTTTGTATCACAAAACTATTGCAAGGAATCAAATATATCATATTCAGTGATCTACAAGTTTTATGTAGGATTTTATGACTAACCATGTGAATGTCCAGTTCCTGTCATCTCTCTAAATAGATATAAGTGAAGCAAGAGAGTTTAATTATTTCAACAAAAGATATGCCCATGCTCTAACAAATATAAGTGAAGCAAAAGAGCATTCTACAAATGGTGGTTGTCTAAGTGAAGAGAAACAAGCAATCCAAACTTCAAATGATATAAGTGAAGCACATGAAGCATTCTATAAAGCCATACTCAAAAGATATAAGTGAAGTGCATAGAGCATTCTATAAATCAACCAAGGACTATATCATGCCAGCATGGTGCATAAAATAAAAATGAAAACTAAATGCAAAAGATGCTCCAAGATTGCACATATCGCATGAACAAAACGAATCCGAAAACATACCGATACTTGTTGAAGAAAGAGGGGATGCCTTCCGGGGCATCCCCAAGCTTAGACGCTTGAGTCTCCTTGAATATTTACTTGGGGTGCCTAGGGCATCCCCAAGCTTTAGCTCTTGCCTCTCTTCCTTCTTCTCACATCAAGACCTTCTCGATCATCGAACACCTCATCCACACAAAACTTCAACAGAAAACTTGGTAAGAAACGTTAGTATAATAAAGCAAATCACTACTCTAAGTACTGTTGCAAACCAATTCATATTTTGTTTTTGCATTGTGTCTACTGTAATATAACTTTTTCATGGCTTAATCCACTTATATAAATTGACAGTTTCATCAAAACAAGCAAACTATGCATCAAAAACAGAATCTGTCTAAAACAGAACAGTCTGTAATAATATGAACATTCCCATACTTCTGATACTTGAAAAATTCTACCAAAATTACGAAAAATAAACAATTTGTATATGAAGACAGTGCAAAAATAATCAGAACCATTTGACGTTCCAACTGAAAATGTAAAATCGTGCACTACAGCCAAAGTTTCTGTCCTGCGCCATACAAACCATCAAGCAAATGTAAACATCCTAAAGGCAAACCTTGGCACATTATTTTTATAATACAACGGAATTGTACAAGGGGATAATTATTTTTATTGAAGTTTCTGTAATCGAGATTCACAAAGTTTCCATGAGCATGAACAAAGTTCAAGGCTAGCTCCCACTTCAACAATGCTTGTCTTTCTCAATTTCGCTTTCCTTTTTGAAAAAGTTTTGGGTTCCCCTCTTTATTTTTGTTGTTTTTAAACTATATGAAAGCACTCAACAGAAATAAATGACTCTCTAAAACTTCCGGGTTGTCTCCCTGGCAGCGCTTTCTTTAAAGCCATTAAGCTAGGCATATAGTGCTCAAGTAATGAATCCACCCGGATCCCAAGGTATATCAAAGCCAATTTTAATTAACAATGATTTATAATTTAGTAGTGAGCACAAAGTAACATATATCATGCAATAACGAAGTCTAACTCTCTTCCTATGCATCGGCATGTCATAAAAGAACAATTCATGCACACAAAGTAAAGGCCAATGCATAGTATAAACAGTTTCTTGCAATTTTATCATATTGGAAACATAGAGAGGTGGAGATATAGTTCCTCTCTCATAATAATTGCAAGTAGGAGCAGAAAGCACATGCATATTATATTCATCAAAATCATCATGTGCAACGGTAAGAGGAAACCCATCAATATAATCCTTAATAAGTGCAAACTTCTCCAATATAGTGTAGTCGGGAGAATTCAAAAAGATAATAGGACTATCATGCATGGGTGCAATAGCAACAATTTCATGTTTAACATAAGGAACTATAGCAGGTTCATCTCCATAAGCATAATTCATATTGGCATCTTGGCCACAAGCATAGCAAGCATCATCAAAAAGGGATATTTCAAAAGAATCAATGAGATCATAGCAATTATCATAGCATTCATCCTTCGGTAAGCATGAAGGGGAATTAAACAATGTATGAGTTGAAGAGTTAATCTCATTAGAAGGTGGGCACGGGTAGCTAATCCGCTCTTCCTCCTTTTCTTCTTCGCTCTCCTCCTCATCTTTTTCATCCAATGAGCTCACAGTTTCATCAATTTCTTCTTCCATAGACTCCTGCAAAATATTAGTCTCTTCTTGGACAGCGGAGACTTTCTCAATAAGTGCATTAATATCCGAATTATATTCATAATTCTCATAGCAATATTTAAGGATAGCTAAATTTTCAGGTATATAAACAGAATCATCAAAATCTTCAAACTCTTTAAACATAGATTCAATTTCATAAGCACCCATAAAAGCAACAAATTCTTCTATTTGTTCCACATCATAGTAATCATATATACCATTAGCATAAGAAGCTAAGGTTTTATTATCATTAAATTCACATGAAAAGGGAAGGTGTGGAGCCTTCACCTTAGAGTAATCATATCTCAAGCATAGTTGCCTAGCATACCAATTCAATATATGAATTTGATCCCATAATAGTTTCCCTTTTTGTGTCAAGCGTTAATCCCTAAAGTATTCACGTTGATCCAACGTTACTCCCATTACATAATTGAATGGGGTTTTCTCAGGATTATTAAAGTAATACATAATATTTTTCACATAACCAACATCGAGGGTTTTAGGAGGTTCCCCATCTCCATGAGTAGCAAGTACACCTAATTTTTTTGGTATTTCGTGTTCCATATCCATAACTAAAGATAAAGAACAATAATAACAGCAAATAAAAATTGCTTAGTGATAAATCAAACAAGCACACACGAGAATATTCACCCCACGCTATTGCTCCTCGGCAACGGCGCCAGAAAAAGGTCTTGATAACCCACAAGTATAGGGGATCGCAACAGTTTTCGATAAGTAAGAGTGTCGAACTCAACGAGGAGCTAAAGGTAGAACAAATATTCCCTCAAGTTCTATCGACCATCGATACAACTCCACACATGCTTGACGTTCGCTTTACCTAGAACAAGTATGAAACTAGAAGTACTTTGTAGGTGTTATTGGATAGGTTTGCAAGATAATAAAGAGTACGTAAATAAAAAGTAGGGGCTGTTTAGATAAAGAAACAATAAAGTAAATATAGCGAGTGATGAAAAGTGGAGGTATGAGTTGCGAAATTTCCCCTAAGAAATTGACTACTTTACTAGATCGATATCAATTATTATGTGGGAGAGGCCACTGCTAGCATGTCATCCCTGACTTGGAATTCTATGCACTTATGATTGGAACTATTAGCAAGCATCCGCAACTACTAATGTTCATTAAGGTAAAACCCAACCATAGCATTAAGATATATTGGTCCCCCTTCAATCCCGTATGCATCAATTTCTATGCTAGGTTGAAGCTTCTGTCACTCTTGCCCTCCAATACATAGTCCTATCGACATACAACTAACCCTAGGGTGTGATCCACGCGCGCAATCATATGATGGGCACCAAAGGACAGCAACACAACCACAAGCAAATTAAATCAATCATAGCAATTCATCAACCACTGATAGGACAACGAAAATCTACTCAGACATCATAGGATGGCAACACATCATTGGATAATAATATGAAGCATATAGCACCATGTTCAAGTAGAGGGTACAGCGGGTTGCAGGAGAGTGGACCGCTGTAGATAGAGGGGGGAAGGTGATGGAGATGTTGGTGAAGATGGCGGAGGTGTTGGTGTAGATCGCGGTGATGATGATGGCCCCCGGCAGCGTTCCGGCGCCACCGAAAGCGAGGGGGAGAGAGCCCCCCTCCTTCTTCTTCTTCTTCTTCCTTGACCTCCTCCCTAGATGGGACAAGGGTTTCCCCTCTGGTCCATGGCCTCCATGGAATGGGAGGGGCGAGAGCCCCTCCGAGATTTGATCTGTCTCTGTCTCTCTCTGTTTCTGCGTTCTCAGATTCTTCCCTTTCACCGTTTCTTATATTCCCGGAGATCCGTAACTCTGATTGGATTTTGACACGATCTCTATTCGGATATTAGCTTTCTTGTGGCGAAAGAAAGGCACCAACCGCCTTACGGGTGGCCCATGAGGGTCAGGGGCGCGCCTGGGGGGGGGGGCAGGCGCGCCCTCCTTCCTTGTGGCCACCTCGGGCACCGTCTCGCGTGGATTTTTCTTCCCAAAAATCATATATATTCCAAAAAAATCTCCTTCAGTTTTTATCCCGTTTGGACTCCGTTTGATATGGATATTCTGCGAAACAAAAAACATGCAACAAATAGGAACTGGCACTGGGCACTGGATCAATATGTTAGTCCCAAAAATAGTATAAAAAGTTGCCAAAAGTATATGAAAGTTGTAGAATATTGGCATGGAACAATCAAAAATTGTAGATACGACGGAGACGTATCAAACAGCACAATCACAAGTAGTACTCAAGACAACCATTAAACATTTGGTGGATTTCAAAACAAAGCAAGCTGAGACTGACCAGATTGTTAAGGTCCTGAAGGAAAAAAGGAAATTAAACTCCTACTTGGTAAATCATAGGTGAAATGTTCATTCCATAGTTGAATAACCTTTGTGTTGTCTGTTCATGTAATCAATCAAACCATTTGTTTTAGAGATCATGTAATGATTGTTTTTTGTTCGTTTGTAATTTTATTTGAGCACAAGTGTGTATTAATTGATAAGACTCGAAGACATTTCATTTGGATTGCTCTGCCAGACCTACAAATATGCCAATCGGGCTGAATGTGCATTCAACAATAGTAGTAGTATAGATGGACCATAAGTGGAACACATCGGAAAGGGCCAAGATGCTGGCTAAAAAAGGATGCTGTTGTAGCCAAAAAAAGTACAACACCCTATCTTATGTATGTTAGTTGATATTATTGATCCATATACTCTATAAGTGTTTATATGTCTGTTAGTTCTGTACATTCTTGGTTGATTGACTCGGTATTTGAATCTTGATACATCGCTTGTGTACATATCTAAATGGGAGTACACATTATGCTGCGTGTGACATTTGAGTTGGACATGAAGTGTTCCAAATATTCGAATTCACCTTAAACTGGATTCTAGTTTCTGGATTTGAGTATCGGCATTTGTTAACCATATTCATATATGACAGTGGAATACATCTTTGTCGTCCTTTTGAAGATATATAAAAACACATAGAATGATTTATAAAGATTCATATAGGAATACAAAATGGATTCGAATTTAGTTGCCAGGGTAAACGTGGATGCTTATTGTCCCAAAATTCGAAAGGAGCAGCAAAATGTCCACTCCCATGTCGGCTGCCCGAAGCCAAGTGTTTGGGAGATGGAAATTACTGTCTACCCATTACACAGACAATCCATCGGCCCGATTTCCACTGCTCTAAATAGGGGTAGGTTAGTAACTTCGATTAGACGTGACACGACCGCCTCTGAGCCCATTCCGACATGGTGGGCGTCAAACATGGGCGGCAAAACTCATTTGATTCAAGCTCGTCCGAAAGACCTCTGTTTCTCCCTCCATTCCCCATTCATACACGGTGGGCGCCAAAACAAACTCGACTCGGCCGAAATCGATGTAGGCAAATATTTTCAATAGGGGCAGGTTTGTAACTTCACTCAGACGTGACACAACCGCCCTACCTGTCAGCCCCATTCATACACCGTGAGCGCCAACCATGGGCGCCAACCACCCTCTCCTCGACCGAAATCGCTCTAGGCAAATATTAGCGAGATGCGAGATTACCGTCCTATCCCCAACCGACGAGACGTCCAAATTTTAAACGGGGGCTAAGTTCGTAACTTTCCCATATTTCAAACAGGCGCATCACAAAAACATGGTTCCCCGTACCTCTCCCTCCATTTTCCCATTCATACACCGTTCGTGCTAGAACACCCCATCCCCACACCAGCCTCCGTCCGCCACCCCATCCATCGCCGCCGTCCTCCACCACATCCATCGCCACCGTCCTCCACCATGCCAGAGCGCCTACCAAGACCGCGCCGTCCACTGCTAGAGATGGATGTTTCTCATCCACGGCGACGGACCAATAGCCTTGCATCGCATCCTCTCGCTTCATCGGCGACGTCGTCCTCTTTGTCGGGGCCGCTCACACGACCTTCTCTTCCACCGCAACGGGACTTATCCCCCGATGCACCCGTCTACCGTCGCAGATCTGCTTCAACGCCACCGACAGCCATCGCACCCCTGATGCCTACACGGCGCCGCAAGAGAGGTGGTACTTCATACCTCCTCAACTTTTTGATCTCAACCAGAAAATAGATCTTAACTTGGTTACTCTACTTTCTTTTCAGCTCTTAGAATTTAGTTCTTAGTTCGAAGCAAACAATGGATGCTAAATATCATTTCTCCGGTTTGCAGCTTCAAATATGCCATGGCACAGCCATAATACGATTTAATTGATCATGCTTAGGGTTTAATTGATCATGTTGGTTCTGTGGTGGTTTCTTTAATAGAAATCGGAGGGGAAACCCTCTTTTGCTAAAAAAATATGCTTAGAGTTTCCCCTTTTATGATCACTATATGATCAGAATACGTGCTTCGTGTCATAATAACACTGCTCCACCCATCAAGCTAAACAAGCTTAGTTGTTCAAATACGAATCTGATATTATTAAAATAGAGTTGTTTAATTGGTCAGCTAAATGTTCCTAAATTAGTTTTGAAAATGCATGTTCGCCGCTCGGGTGTGTATCTTTACAGGGTACCGACGGTGGGCCGGCCCACCCTGGGATTTTGGGTCGTCCCAGGTCCTGATTCCCCTATTTTGCTGCAAGCTTCCGATCTCTACTCGCCCCCAGCCGCGTGCCTCGCCGGCGACTTGCTGTTCCCGGACATCATGACTCTAGGAGGAGACGCCGGACTAACAGGAGGCTAGGAGCCGCTAGCCCAACAGCGTCACCACTGCCCGGGCGCGCCGCCGTGCCTACCTTCCCAGTCCGTTCATGGCTCAGGCGTGCAGCACCCACCAAGCCAACCCGATTTATCCTGAGATACGTCCTCAACACTTAGCAGCCACTCCTCATCACCCATTTTCTAATTGATTCATTACTCATTAGGCAGGACTGTCATTAGGGTTTGTTGTGTGCTCAGTGCTACCTACACTTAATGGTTCAGATGTATTTCGGTAATCTTTAGTACCTCTAAAGTTCATAGGGTTTTCAAAATTCCAGCCCTCGGAACATAAACTAGTCATTTTGGATTGTTGGTCGTAGTGACATTGACCCAGATTACTATTGCAAGCCAGGTTTGTTGACAATTTTACTTATCTTTCTTACTCATTTGATATAATATCCAATTATTCACGTCGATTAGTTGCAAACAATAAGTGCTAGACAAACTTCTTCATTCAGATTTTGGACGGTCTCTTACTGCAGTTACAATTCTGCATACTTGTTCTAGTAAGCTCACAAGTAAATGATTGATTCACTACATCTATGCTTGCCTTGTCATATTTGTTGTCAATATTCTTTTAGGGTGGACCACCCTGTTTCTAAATACTGGAACCGTAGACATGAGTGAATAGTATTTCTCTATGTGATCTCTTCCTTCATGTGTGGGTAACGAACACTGCATTGTATAGAAAGAAAAACTGTCATTTCCATCTTTTACATAGGTTTCGATCTTTTACATGGAATACAATCTGCCTACTTGCTTTGTGTCGCACTACCAACACTCCACCCTTGAATATAAACATTACGCCACTCATAATTGCTTAGTTTATTTGTTCAAATATGAATTTCATATGATTCTAATGTTCCTACTTCAGTTTTGAAATGTGTGCCTGCCTGTTATAGAGACATAAGGGGTTTGTATTTCTGTGTGTGGTCTGGTCAGCACGGTTGGGGAGGTGAACTTTGCATATGTAGGGGTTTATAGGGAGACACTCTCCAAGTTGAATCCGCAATGCATTCCATAGACAATCTGACTATTTTTTATGTTTTCATGAATCTCAGATTCTGAACAGCATCATAATGATTATGAGCTTGCGCGCATGAAAATAATAAAGCACAACAATGCCATGGATGTCAAACTTGGCATTAAGGGACTGAAATCAAGTCTGGATGCAATGCAATGCAAACGCTCTCCACCTGCAGATTCATGCTCAAAATATGATCCTAACAGTGATTCTGAGCTAGAGGGAGACCTAAGTCAATGTAGCTCCCTAGTGGAGGATTCAGAGGAATATGCGCTATCTTATTCACCCATCAAGGTACTTGCTCTAACTTTCCAATGTTACATTGCTCGCACATATCTTGCAACTGATGCTTTGCATTGCTTCTACTTTGTTGAACTGTCATTAGCTTAGTTTACACATCATGTATGTGAATACGCCCTGCCTATCCATTTTCAGTACATATTCCATTTGTCATCATACCATATTTATCCATTCAAATGTTGTTCTTGTGTATCATACGTTCAAAAGGAAGAGGGCGATTGCTGATCATGGAGGAGCACAAGCAAAGTATTTGGAAAAGGTAGTGGCACCTGATAAATCAAATAGCCCATTAGGTGTAGTTGCAATATCACCTGACCCAAAAAATACCCCAACTCTAGCAGACTTTAGCCCTACTACACTGGTCATTTCTGATGCCCCAACTCAGCAGACCCCAACTGCAGCAAACAGGATGATTATGCCAGTGGACATAGCACCAGTTGTACGACGCAAAACCCCCATTCCAGCAAAGAGTACACCAAATGCAGTTGCCAAATCCCTTTTCGAACCATAGAGAGCCCCAATTGCAGCAAATAGGACCCCTGTTCCATTTCTTCCCAGTTTAGAAGATGAAGCTTATGTTGTTGTCAGGAACTTTGTGCGCATCTTTCCTTCATGGAAAGATTATACCGCAGACACAGAACAATTTCCAGTCTTCCTCCGCAACTTACACGTAAGTAATGTACTAATGTTATTCATGGTCATTACTACATATGTTTCTGCTGACAGAAGACACAAGATTTCATTCTTTTAAATAAGCGAGGAGCAAACTGGATTGTGATGATGAGCAAGGGTTGGTTGCGCTTTTCAAGCACTCGTTGATGAAGTATCGGTCCTACCTGAGGCAAGCGCACTTCAATGGCAAGCCTCTGAAAGAAATTACTGTAAGGTCTCTGGTGCTACATTTATCCGACGGTGACTGGAATAATCTTGTTACACATCGGTCTCGGCTGCAGCATAAGGTATTGTCTATGATATCACATCACAATTTGAACTCATTTCTGCATTTGCCTTAATGTCTCACTTGTACGAAAACTGTTAGCAGAAGAACATTCGTTCTCAAGGGACCACAGAATCTTGCAACTATACTGCACACTGCATTGCTCTTGTGAGTACCTCTTGCCCTGTATGACCATACTTACTTTCATAGCTGTTTGATTATGTAGCATCACTGCACATGTTAGCCTCGTAATCGTCCATTTGGTGGACATTATAAGATCCGTATGGACTCTTACATAAATTTAGAATCAACCCAATGCTTTTGAAGAGGTTTAGCTCAGCAGTCCCATAATATAAGAACATTTTGTACAGTACACCAGTGTTCAAAACACTCTTGTATTATGGGAAGAGAGATTGGTTCATTTTGTAGCATTCTGCATCTTATCTCCCTCGCCCACCATTTACTAAAAAAGATTAGATCTATATTTAATCTTACCAACAAGTAGAATACACAGAGAATGCCAGTGCAGAAGTGTAGCCCATTGCTCTTGTTAGTACATTTTGTCCTGTAACGCTTGTACTTCCAGGGATTGGTAGTTGATTATGTAGCATCAATCTGCATCTTATCTTCATTATCCTCTATCCCTTCCAGTATTATCATATCTATAATTAGTCTCTACAAAATGTAGAGTATAGGCAATGCTTATGAAGAAGATTTTGTGCTGAAATTCTTGAGTTATCCTTCCCTTGACATGGACAAGGGCATTATAAAGCCGGTGTTAACTATTAATGTAAGTCAGTCCTTCTAAAGCCTTTATCCTCAACTGCTATTTAATTTACTCATACTCCCTATCGTTTACTGCTGTTTAGTTTGCTGATTCTACCAAAATGCATGTTCGTAAGAACTGTAAGTTCTAAGTTTACCTTGTAAAACCAAATTCCTTATTTATACCACGCACATTACTTAATACTCCCTATATGTATGCTTGTTTTTGTGGATCTATAATCCAGTGTGTGGTGAAGCAGCCCACGTTTGCACCTTGTCATCTCCTGTTTTATCTTACTGATGTGGCTGATGATATGAACAACATGCCATGCACATTATCCAAAATAGATACAATGATTTTCTTTGCCCTTCATCTATGCTTGTTATGTTGACATGGTAATCCAGTAGTGTGGTGAAGCTCCCCGCATTATGAACAATGCCAAATTATGCTATTGATATTTTGAAATTACTCTTTATTTTCTAATTTGAAATTGGATAGAATTGATAGAACAGTTATCATCTTTGTTTATACACGTGCAAAACCTGTCATCTCTCTGCTTTGCTTTAGGGTGATATGCCTGATGGCATGCACAAGTCTGCTGAAGGCTGTGAGACAAACCAACATATATTGCAGCAAAGAAGGCAAAACGTCTTCAAGATAGCGAGACAACCCCAAAGTCTTGTCTTGATGCAGTGTTCAAGTTACTTGAGACTAACAGTCAGACAAGCTCACATAATTTGTTGTCTGAATCAGTTCGACTTCTTCAGTCCCAAGTTCTAGCAGAAAGGCATTCTGCAACTCAACTTCGACTTGAAGTCCTATCTCTAAGAAAGATTGCGGAGAACACCAATGAGAACCTCATCGCTAAACATCTACACCTGGAAGCTATGACCGACATGCTAGGCCGGTCTCACAGCCTTGCTCAGCAGCTTGCGCAGCAGTTCCCCCACAAGGCTAACCTTTCTTGAACTGTCTTGGAAGTGTTCTTGGTTTAGTATTATTTTGTTACGCTGCAATGGTGCCCAGTTTTTGTAATCTGCTTCTTCGTTGCGCTTTATGATCACTGGTGGCGAACTTCGGTGCCCAGTGGATGTAATATACCTTAAATCCTTTATTGTATAGTGTAGGTTTAATCTTAGTTAGTATGCCGTAATTTCTTTATTGTATAGAATAGG
Source organism: Triticum aestivum (assembly GCF_018294505.1). Lineage (NCBI taxonomy): Eukaryota > Viridiplantae > Streptophyta > Magnoliopsida > Poales > Poaceae > Triticum > Triticum aestivum. The sequence goes on from NC_057809.1 coordinate 148,291,006, forward strand.
TTTGTTCTTAATTCCTACTAGTTACTGCCATCATTCGCTATCTGAAAAAAATCAGATGTAGCCGACCGGACCGAAACATTTGACCCTAACGGGCCAGTTTTTTAGCGGGCCACAATTGGGCGGGCCTACGTCTTTCTTGGGCCCGAATGATTGGGGCCTTCACACATTGCGCCAGGCCCAAACTTACATCGGCCTATATTTTAGTTGGGCCTCTTGTCGACCCAGCGCTTAGTTTGGCCCAGTTAGCGTTGGGCCATTAACAGGCTGAATATTGTACTGGCCTGTTACGACCGAGATGAAACCACGGGCCTTTAGCAGGCCAAAATGCATGTTGGGCCTCAATTTTCACTAGTCGTCGAGGGGCCTTCAGCAGGCTAAAATGTAGACCGGGCCATTTTGGGCCCAGTTAGCTCACGGGCCATTACCAGGCTGAAACATATCTCGGGCCTTAGTTGGCCCACTGATATCATGGGCCTTTAAGAGGCCGAAAGCTTAGCACAAGCATCAACGGGCCGAATTACGCGACAGGCCTTTAACAGGCCCAAAGTCACGTTGGGCTTAACTGTTGCCACCTTTAGCACGGGTCGTTAGTGGGCCCGATGTCCCGTCGGACCATGTATGGCCCATGGGCAGCACGGGCCATTCCCAGGACGAAAGTCACACCAGGCTAAAATGGGCCCATGTCTACATCAGGCCTCTAACAGGCCGAAAGTCACTGGGCTATAATTGGGCCCAAATATTCAGCGAAGAATTAACGGGCCATATCTGGCTTCGGGCCGCAAATGGGCCCAAATATTGGGCGAACAATTAACGGGCCAGATCTGGCTTTGGGCCGTAAATGGGCCCAAATATTGGGCGAACAATTAACGGGCCAGATCTGGCTTCGGGCCGTAAATGGGCCTTAATTAAGCAGGCCATTATTGGGCTGGCCCAGTAGTACCTGATTAAGTTCTACAGGCCTTTGACTGGGCCGGCCTTTTTAACCTATATGGGCCTCTGTTGGGCCCAGCCACGTGTCGACGTATCATAGGAAGGTCTACTCCAATGGACGGGCGACATCTGGCCCACTAACAAGCTGACAGGTGTTCCCTTCGGCCAATCCGAATTTTACACGTGGAAATTTCCCATTGGTCAGGGCTGTTAACGGGTTATCAGATCCAAAATCCGACCTGATAGCTTAACGGCGTTCTGTTACGGTGGATGCCACGTGTCGGTCACCCTTGACGAAAGCACTTCTGTGACGCGCGATTTATCGTCATGGAAGTGGACACTTCCGTGATGATAATTTTGGTAATGTCATGGAACACTTCTACGACAGCACAAGTATGACTATCTTGATTCTGTCATAAAATCTTCATGGATGTACATGCATGACAAAAAACGCGACCTACTGTGACAAACACGTATCATCACGGAAGTGTATTTTTTTGTAGTGGTGGGGGCGCGCCCTACACCCCTGGGCGCGCCCCCTGCCTCGTGGGCCCCCTGACACTCTAGCGACCTCAACCCTGACTCCATATATTCACTTTCGGGGTGAAAAAATAAGGAAGAAGGATTCATTGTGTTTTACGATACGGAGCCGCTGCCAAGCCCTAAACTCTCTCAGGAGGGCTGATCTGGAGTCTGTTCGAGGCTCCGGAGAGGGGGATCCGTCGCCATCATCATCATGAACCATCCTCCATCACCAATTTCATGATGCTCACCGCTGTGCGTGAGTATTCCATCATAGGCTTGCTGGACGGTGATGGGTTGGATGAGATTTATCATGTAATCGAGTTAGTTTTGTTAGGGTTTGATCCCTAGTATCCACTATGTTCTGAGATTGATGTTGCTATGACTTTGCTATGCTTAATGCTTGTCACTAGGGCCCGAGTGCCATGATTTCAGATCTGAACCTATTATGTTTTCATCAATATATGAGAGTTCTTGATCTTATCTTGCAAATCTATAGTCACCTACTATGTGTTATGATCCGGCAACCCTGAAGTGACAATAATCGGGACCACTCCCGATGATGACCGTAGTTTGAGGAGTTCATGTATTCACTATGTGTTAATGCTTTGGTCTGGTACTCTATTAAAAGGAGGCATTAATATCCCTTAGTTTCCAATAGGACCCCGCTGCCACGGGAGGGTAGGAAAAAAGATGTCATGCAAGTTCTTTTCCATAAGCATGTATGATTATATTCAGAATACATGCCTACATTACATTGATGAATTGGAGCTAGTTCTTTGTCACTCTATGTTATGACTGTTACATGATGAACCGCATCCGGCATAATTCTCCATCACCGATCCATTGCCTACGAGCTTTCCATATATTGTTCTTTGCTTATTTACTTTTCTGTTGCTATTGTTATCATCACTATAAAACACCAAAATATTACTTTTTCTACCGTTACCTTTTACCACCGTTAGCACTACTATCATATTACTTTGCTACTAAACACTTTGTTGTAGATATTAAGTTTCCAGGTGTGGTTGAATTGACAACTCAGCTGCTAATACTTGAGAATATTCTTTGTCTCCCCTTGTGTCGAATCAATAAATTTGGGTTGAATACTGTACCCTCGAAAACTGTTGCGATCCCCTATACTAGTGGGTTATCAAGACTATTTTCTAGCGCCGTTGCCGGGGAGCATAGCTCTATTCTTTGAGTCACTTGGGAATTATATCTGCTTGTCATTATGAAGAACTTGAAAGATCCAAGAACCAAAATTTATCCCTCAACTACGAGGGGAGGTAAGGAACTACCATCTAACTCTGCACTTGATTCACCTTCTGTTTTGAGTAAGCTTGCGACACCTAAACCTGCTTCTGCTATTAATTCTGACATGTCGCATGTTATTGATGATGCCACTTCTGCTATGCATGATACTTATGATGGAACTACTTCTATGCTTGATACTACTGTGCCACTTGGTGAATTTCTTGATGAACAACTTGCTAGGGCTAGAGAGAATGAAATTATTGAAACTGACAATATTGATGAAAGTGATGATGAAGATTCTCCCCCTAGATATGAATTGCATGTTGTTCCGGAAGGTTATGTTATGGATGAAGAAATTGCTAGAGACTTTCTTGGTTGCAATGATAGGAGTGATCTTAAGAAGCTTTTAGCTAAGCTGAAACAAAAAAACTTTGAATGCTAAAATGAAATATGATTCTGCTTATGCTACTGACCTATCTTTGTTACTGATAAGGATTATGAATTCTCTGTCGACCCTGATATAATTACTTTGTTGAATCTGATCCTTTCTATGGCTATGAATCTCAAACTATTGTGGCACATCTTACTAAATTAAATTATATAGCCACCATGTCGACCCTAAAGAAAAGAATATGAGATGACATGTTATGCAACATTCCACATCAAAAAATCTGTTTTTATCATTTACCTACTCGAGGACGAGCAAGAATTAAGCTTGGGGATGCTGATACGTCTCCAACGTATCTATAATTTTTTATTGTTTCATGCCATTATATTATCATTCTTGGATGTTTTATAATCTTTTTATATCATTTTTTGGTACTAACCTATTGACATAGTGCCAAGTGGCAGTTGCTATTTTTGCATGTTTTTTACATCACATGAAATCCATATCTAACAGACTCCAAACGCAATGAAACTTTTTGTGGATTTTTTTGGGACCAGAAGACATCCAATGGGCCGGAGAAGCGCTGGGGGGTGCTCCGAGGGGAGCACAACCCACCAGGGCACGCCTGGAGGCCCAGGCGCGCCCTGGTGGGTTGTGCCCACCTCGGGTGCCCTATGGACCGCCTCTTTACTCTACAAATACCCCCAATATTCCAGAAACCCTAGGGGAGTCGACGAAAATCAATTCTAGCCGCCGCAAGTTCCAGAAACACCAGATCCAATCTAGACACCATCACGGAGGGGTGCATCATGTCCATTGGTGCCTCTCTGATGATGCGTGAGTAGTTCTTTGTAGACCTTCGGGCCCGTAGTTAGTAGCTAGATGGCTTCATCTCTCTCGTTTGATTCTCAGTACAATGGTCTCTTGGAGATCTATATGATGTACTTGTTTTTGCGGTGTGTTTGTTGGGATCCGGTGAACTTTGAGTTTATGATCAGGTCTATCTTTTTATCCATGAAAGTTATTTGAGTCTTCTTTGATCTCTTATAAGCATGATTGCTTATAGCCTCGTATTTCTTCTCTGATATTTGGGTTTTGTTTGGCCAACTTGATCTATTTATCTTGCAATGGGAAGAGGTGCTTTGTGATGGGTTTGATATTACGGTGCTTGATCCTAGTGACAGAAGGGGAACCGACACATATGTACCATTGCCATTAAGGATAACAAGATGGGTTCTATTTCTACATAAATAGATCTTGTCTACATCATGTAATTGTTCTTATTGCATTACTTCATTTCTCCATGAACTTAATCACTAGATGCATGATGGATAGCGGTCGATGTGTGGAGTAATAGTAGTAGATGCAGGCAAGAGTCGGTCTCCTAATCTTGGACGTGATGCCTATATAATGATCACTGCATGGATATCGTCATGATTATTTGAAGTTCTATCAATTTCCCAACAGTAATTCATTTACCCACCGTTTGCTATTTTTCTCGAGAGAAGCCACTAGTGAAACCTACGCCCCCCAGGTATCTTCCTTAATATATTTGCCTTTGTGATCTATTTTCCTTTGCTTTTATTTTTGAAAGAACAAGTGCTCCCCGAGTAATTTTGCTAATTAATGTCAACATATCACTTGTTGGACTAATACTTTCATCTAGCATATTTCAGATAAGTCCAACAATGGAGTGGCTTGGACTGGAGGATGTGGGACCCCTTCAAGATGATGAAGACAAATGATTGGCTCTAGCTCAAACCTCAGGACTCTACATTTTTCATTTTAGTGATCCAAGATCACATTGAGTCCATAGGAAAGCCAATAATGTTAAGAGGGGATGAGGTGTTGCTTAATGAGGTTCTTTCTCAAAGTGCTTAGTGAAATACTCCACAACCCTCAACCACTTTCTCATATCCAAATATGTCCCAAACGAAAAGTCAAACTCGGCCCCACCGAAATTTCCAATCCGGCGCCACCGAGTTCTCTTGACACAGTCACTGCCAGAAACCCTAATCAATTCGGTCTCATCGAGATGGGCTTGCAAACTCTCTGTTTCCTATTGCATTAATTTCGGTCTCACCGAAACATGACATCGGTCCCACCGAGTTTGCTTGGCAAACTCTCTGTTTAGCTTAATAACAAAATTGGTCCCACCGAATTTGTGTAATCGGTCCAACCGAGATGAGGCTTTACCCTAAACCTAGCACATCGGTCCCACTGAGTTGATCTAGTCGGTCCCACCGAAAACCCTAACAGTCACATTATGAACTAAATCGGTCTGCCCGAGTTGTATGATTCGGTCCCACCAAGTTTGGTGATTTATGTGTAACGGTTAGATTTTTTGTGGATGCTATATATACCCCTCCACCCACTCTTCATTCATGGAGAGAGCCATCAGAACATGCCTACACTTCCAACATACATCTTCTGAGAGAGAACCACCTACACTTGTGTTGAGGTCAAGATACTTCATTCCAACCACATAAATCTTGATCTCTAGCTGATACGTCTCCAACGTATCTATAATTTTTGATTGCTCCATGCTATTATGTTATCTATTTTGGATGTTAATGGGATTTATTTTACACTTTTATATCATTTTTGGGACAAACCTACTAACCGGAGGCCCAGTCCAAATTGCTGTTTTTTTGCCTATTTTGGGGTTTCGAAGAAAAGGAATATCAAACGGAGTCCAATCGGAATGAAACCTTCGGGGACGTGATTTTCTAAACAAATGTGATCTAGGAGACTTGGAGTGGGTATCAAGAAACAACGGAGGAAGCCACAAGGCAGGGGGGCAGGCCTACCCCCCTGGGCGCACCCTCCACCCTCGTGGGCCCTCCGTTGCTCCAGCAACGTACTTCTTCCTCCTATATATATCCACGTACCCCCCAAACATCCTGGAGCACCACAAAAACCTAATTCCACCGCCGCAACCTTCTGTACCCGAGAGATCCCATCTTGGGGTCTTTCCCGGAGCTCCGCCGGATGGGGCTTTGATCACGGAGGGCCTCTACATCAACTCCATGGCCTCTCCGGTGATGTGTGAGTAGTTTACTTCAGACCTACGGGTCCATAGTTATTAGCTAGATGGCTTCTTCTCTCTCTTTGGATCTCAATACACAGTTCTCCTCGATCTTCTTAGAGATCTATTCGATGTAATCTTCTTTTGCAGTGTGTTTGTCGAGATCTGATGAATTGTGGGTTTATGATCCAGATTATCTATGAACAATATTTGATTATCCTCTGAATTCTTTTTTGTATGATTGGTTTATCTTTGCAAGTCTCTTTGAATTATCAGTTTGGTTTGGCCTACTAGATTGATCTTTCTTGCAATGGGAGAAGTGCTTACCTTTGGGTTGAATCTTGCGGTGTCCTTTCCCAGTGACAACAGGGGCAGCAAGGCGCGTATTGTATTGTTACCATCAAGGATAAAAAGATGGGGGTTTTATCATATTGCATGACTTTATCCCTCTACATCATGTCATCTTACTTAAAGCATTACTCTGTTCTTATTAACTTAATACTCTAGATGCATGCTGGATAGCGGTCGATGTGTGGAGTAATAGTAGTAGATGCAGAATCGTTTCGGTCTACTTGTCACGGACGTGATGCCTATATACATGATCATACCTAGATATTCTCATAACTATGCTCAATTCTATCAATTGCTCGACAGTAATTTGTTTACCCACCGTAATACTTATGCTCTTGAGACAAGCCACTAGTGAAACCTATGGCCCCCGGGTCTATCTTCCATCATATTAATCTTCCAACACTTAGTTATTTTCTTTGCCGTTTATTTATTTTGCATCTTTATTTCCCTATATCATAAAAATACCAAAAATATTATCTTATCATATCTATCAGATCTCACTCTCGTAAGTGACCATGAAGGGATTGACAACCCCTTTATCGCGTTGGTTGCGAGGTTCTTATTTGTTTGTGTAGGTGCGTGGGACTTGAGCGTGATCTCCTACTAGATTGATACCTTGGTTCTCAAAACTAAGGGAAATACTTATGCTAATTTGCTGCATCACCCTTTCCTCTTCAAGGGAAAACCAACGCAGTGCTCAAGAGGTAGCAAGAAGGATTTCTGGCGCCGTTGCCGGGGAGATTCGCGCCAAGTCAAGTCAAGATTTGACTCCCAACAACGAGTCATTTCTGGCGCCATTACTAAGTCAAACATACCAAGTACCCATCACAAACTCTTATCCCTCGCATTACATTATTTGCCATTTGCCTCTTGTTTTCCTCTCCCCCACTTCACCCTTGCCATTTTATTTGCCATCTCTTTTCCGCTCACCTTTCTTTCGCCATGTCAGAATCAAAAGGGGTTGGGGATTCTCTCCCAAGTTTTAGTACTTTTGACAATCCTTCTATTCTCTCTAAACTCATAAAAATGATGCTATGGAAAGACCTACCAAAGTTATCAATGAGAATCTTAATAATTTTGATGAAGATGATTCCGAATTTTTTCGTTATTTACTCGATGAATCTTTGAAAGATGCTTGGGATAGACTATTAAGGGTCCGGGCCAGCTATGTGCCCTAATACCAAATTGAAATTTACTTAAAGAGCTTTTATGTTGCCCTACGTTCTTGTTTTAAGCATGTCCTAGATTCTATTTTTGAAGAAGGTTTTCTTGAAGGGGATGCCGTAGATACTTATGAGAAGATGAAAACCATATGTGGGCACCCCATGAATGAGAAGGTTGAATCCACATCTCTTTTGCTCTCCTACCAAAATGAATCTGTCAAAGAGATGAAAGCTAGCTTAGATGCAAATTTCCGTAAAATGCTTAATCTTTCTTCTACCATTAACAACCATGTGCTTTATCAAAATAGAAAGATTAATGCCATAGATAATAAGTTTGCTCTTTTCTTCCCTAAAACCAAAGATGGCAATACCTAGATCTATCTTCGCTTTTATGCCTAGCTAGGGGCGTTAAACGATAGCGCTTGTTGGGAGGCAACCCAATTTTATTTTTATTCCTTGCTTTTTGCTCCTGTTTAGTAATAAATAATTTATCTAGCCTCTGTTTTGGTTGTGTTTTTTGTGCTTAATTAGTGTTTGTGCCAAGTAGAACCGTTGGGAAGACTTGGGGAAAGTCTTTTTGATCATGCTGTAAAAAACAGAAACTTTAGCGCTCACGAGAATTGATGCCATTTTTATTTGGAAAGCGATATTTAGTTAATTCTTTTTGAAGATGATTAATAGATAAATTCCTCACGTCCATCAATTTATTTTAGAATTTTTGGGGCTCCAGAAGTTGCGTTAGCTACAGATTACTACATACTGTTCTGTTTTTGACAGATTCTGTTTTTCGTGTGTTGTTTGCTTATTTTGATGAATCTATGGCTAGTAAAAGAGTTTATAAACCATAGAGAAGTTGGAATACAGTAGGTTTAACACCAATATAAATAAAGAATGAGTTCATTACAGTACCTTTAAGTGGTGTTTTGTTTTCTTTCGCTAACGGAGCTCACAAGATTTTCTATTTTGAGTTTTGTGTTGTGAAGTTTTCAAGTTTTGGGTAAAGATTTGATGGATTATGGAACAAAGAGTGGCAAGAGCCTAAGCTTGGGGATGCCCATGGAACCCCAAGGTAATTCAAGGACACCAAAAAGCCTAAGCTTGGGGATGCCCCGGAAGGCATCCCCTCTTTCATCTTCGTCTATCTGTAACTTTACTTGGAGCTATATTTTTATTCACCACATGATATGTGTTTTGCTTGGAGCGTCTTGTATGATTTGAGTCTTTGATTTTTAGTTTACCAGAATCATACTTGCTGTACACACCTTTTTAGATAGACTCACATGATTTGAAATTTATTTGAATACTCTATGTACTTCACTTATATCTTTTGAGCTATATAGTTTTTGCTCTAGTGCTTCACTTATATCTTTTAGAGCACGGTGGTGGATTTGTTTTATAGAAACTATTGTTCTCTCATGCTTCACTTATATTATTTTGAGAGTCCTTTAGAACAACATGGAAATTGCTATAATATAAAAACTTTCATACAAGTGCATTGAATACTATGAGAAGTTTGATACTTGATAATTGTTTTGAGATATGGAGATGGTGATATTAGAGTTATGCTAGTTGAGTAGTTGTGAATTTGAGAAATACTTGTGTTGAAGTTTGTGATTCCCGTAGCATGCACGTATGGTGAACCGTTATGTGATGAAGTCGGAGCATGATATATTTATTGATTGTCTTCCTTATGAGTGGCGGTCGGGGACGAGCGATGCTCTTTTCCTACCAATCTATACCCCTAGGAGCATGTGCGTAATACTTTGTTTTGATAACTAATAGATTTTTGCAATAAGTATGTGAGTTATTTATGACTAATGTTGAGTCCATGGACTATACGCACTCTCATCCTTCCACCATTGCTAGCCTCTCTAGTATCGTGCAACTTTCGCCGGTACCATACACCCACCATATACCTTCCTCAAAACAGCCACCACACCTACGTATTATGGCATTTCCATAGCCATTCCGAGATATATTGACATGCAAATTTCCATCGTTCCGTTACTATGACACGCTTCATCATTGTCATATTGCTTGCATGATCATGTAGTTGACATCGTATTTGTGGCAAAGCCACCATTCATAATTCTTCATTCATGTCACTCATGCATCATTGCACATCTCGGTACACCGCCGGAGGCATTCACATAGAGTCATATTTTGTTCTAAGTATCGAGTTGTAATTCTTGAGTTTTAAGTAAATAAAGTGCGATGACATCATTAGAGCATTGTCCCAAGTGAGGAAAGGATGATGGAGACTATGATTTCCCCACAAGTCGGGATGAGACTCTGGACGAAAAAAAAGATGAGAAAATAGGCCAAAAAAGGCCCAAATAAAAAAAGAGAGAAAAAGAGAGAAGGGACAATGCTACTATCCTTTTTCCACACTTGTGCTTCAAAGTAGCACCATGTTCTTCATATAGAGAGTCTCCTATGATATCACTTTCATATACTAGTGGGAATTTTGTATTATAGAACTTGGCTTGTATATTCCAATGATGGGCTTCCTCAAAATGCCCTAGGTATTCGTGAGCAAGCAAGTTGGATGCACACTCACTTAGTTTCTTTTATTGAACTTTCATATACTTATAGCTCTAATGCATCCGTTGCATGGCAATCCCTACTCACTCACATTGATATCTATTGATGGGCATCTCCATAGCCCGTTGATACGCCTAGTTGATGTGAGACTATCTTCTTCGTTTTGTCTTCTCCACAACCACCATTCTATTCCACCATAGTGCTATATCCATGGTTGACACTCATATATTGCGTGAAGATTGAAAAGGTTTGAGAACATCAAAAGTATGAAACAATTGCTTGGCTTGTCATCGGGGTTGTGCATGATTTGAATATTTTGTGTGGTGAAGATAGAGCATAGCCAGACTATATGATTTTGTAGGGATAACTTTCTATGGCCATGTTATTTTGAGAAGACATAATTGCTTAGTTAGTATGCTTGAAGTATTATTATGTTTATGTCAATATTAAACTTTTATCATGAATCTTTCGGATCTGAACATTCATGCCTCAATAAAGAAAAAATATATTGAGAAATATGTTAGAAAGCATTCCACATAAAAAATTCCTCTTTTATCATTTACCTACTCGAGGACGAGCAAGAATTAAGCTTGGACATGCTTGATACGTATCCAACGTATCTATAATTTTTGATCGCTCCATGCTATTATATTATCTAATTTGGATGTTAATGGGCTTTATTTTACACTTATATATCATTTTTGGGACTAACTTACTTACCGGAGGCCCAACCCAAATTGCTGTTTTTTTGCCTATTTTAGTGTTTCTAAGAAAAGGAATATCAAACATAGTCCAAACGGAATGAAACCTTCGGGAACGTGATTTTCTCAACAAACGTGATCCAGGAGACTTGGAGTGGGCGTTAAGAAACAACAGAGGAAGCCACGAGGCAGGGGTGCGCCTACCCCCCTGGGCGCACCCTCCACCCTCGTGGGCCCTCCGTTGCTCCACCGACGTACTTCTTCCTCCTATATATATCCACGTACCCCCCAAACATACAGGAGCACCATGAAAACCTAATTCCACCGCCACAACCTTCTGTACCCGAGAGATCCCATCTTGGGGCCTTTTCCGGAGCTCCGCCGGAGGTGGCATTGATCACAGTGGGCCTCTACATCAACTCCATGGCCTCTCCGTTGAGGTGTGAGTAGTTTACTTCAGACCTACGGGTCCATAGTTATTAGCTAGATGGATTCTTCTCTCTCTCTCTTTGGATCTCAATACAAAGTACTCCTCGATCTTCTAGGAGATCTCTTCGATGTAATCTTGTTTTGCGGTGTTTGTCGAGATCCGATGAATTGTGGGTTTATGATCCAGATTATCTATGAACAATATTGATTCTCCTGTGAATTCTTTTATGTATGATTGGTTTATCTTTGCAAGTCTCTTCGAATTATCATTTTGGTTTGGCCTACTAGATTGATATTTCTTGCAATGGGAGAAGTGCTTAGCTTTGGGTTCAATCTTGCGGTGTCCTTTCCCAGTGACAACAGGGGCAGCAAGGCACATATTGTATTGTTGCCATCGAGGATAAAAAGATGGGGTTTATATCATATTGCATGAGTTTATCCCTCTTCATCATGTCATCTTCCTTAAAGCATTACTCTGTTCTTATGAACTTAATACTCTAGATGCATGCTGGATAGTGGTCCATGTGTGGAGTAATAGTAGTAGATGCAGAATGGTTTCGGTCTACTTATCGTGGACGTGATGCCTATGTACATGATCATACCTAGATATTCTCATAACTATGCTCAATTCTAACAATTGCTCGACGGTAATTCATTTACCGACCGTAATACTTATGCTGTTGAGAGAAGCCACTAGTGAAACCTATGCCCCCCGGGTCTATCTTCCATCATATTAATCTTCCAACACTTAGTTATTTTCTTTGCCGTTTATTTACTTTGCATCTTTATTTCCCTATATCATAAAAATACCAAAAGTATTATCTTAGCATATCTATCAGATCTCACTCTCGTAAGTGACCGTGAAGGGATTGGCAACCCCTTTATCGCGTTGGTTGCGAGGTTCTTATTCGTTTGTGTAGGTGCGTGGGACTTGAGCGTGATCTCCTACTGGATTGATACCTTGGTTCTCAAAAACTGAGAGAAATACTTATGCTACTTTGCTGCATCACCCTTTCCTCTTCAAGGGAAAACCAACGCAGTGCTCAAGAGGTAGCACTAGCCTTCCCCAAGTTGCTTTCCACTCAAATCATCTTTCCACCAAATCCAATCCTATGAGAGAGAGTTGAGTGTTGGGGAGACTATCATTTGAATCACAAGAGCAAGGAGTTCATCATCAACACACCATTTGTTACCTCTTGGAGAGTGGTGTTTGCTTGATTTTTAGGTGTAACTTGGGAGCCTCCGTCAAGATTGTGGAGTTGAACCATGGAGTTTGTACGGGCAAGGATATCGCCTACTTCGTGAAGATCTACCCTTGTGAGGCAAGTCATTCGTGGGCGATGGCCATGGTGGGATAGACAAGGTTGCTTCTTCGTGGACCCTTCGTGGGTGGAGCCCTCCATGGACTCACGCAACCGTTACCCTTCGTGGGTTGAAGTCTCCATCAACGTGGATGTACGATAGCACCACCTATAAGAACCACGCCAAAAATCTCCGTGTCTTCAATTGCGTTTGCACACTCCAATCCCATCTCTTTACATTCTTGTAACTTGCATGATTTACTTTCCGTTGCTCATATACTCTTGTCATGCTTGCTTGATATGTATTGTGAATGCTCAAACTTGTGCCCAAACTCCACTTCAACTTAAAGAAATTAAAAGCTACAACTTTTCTTGCTAAGAGTCTATTCACCCCCCTCTAGACACCTCTTCTCGATCCTACAATTTTCATAACTATTAAACCAAAAATACAAAAATACCTTGTTGCACTTTATTTTATTTAGCATTCAATCTATGAAATTATTACAACTTTCTCACGTCCTTTTGCTAATTTCTGGTGCTGTTACCTGAAAGGGATTGACAACCCCTTTAACATGTCGGGATGCGAGTATTTGTTATTTGTGTGCAGGTGTTGTTTACGTAGTGTTGCTTGGTTCTCCTACTGGTTCGATAACCTTGGTCTCATCACTAATGGAAATACCTACCGTCGCTGTGCCGCATCATCCCTTCCTCTTTGGGGAAATATAGACATAGTCCTAGCAGACATCAACAACTTAGGTTTCTTGCCAAACCACAGTTCATATGGTGTCATCTCAATGGATTTAGATGGTGCCCTATTTAATGTGAATGCATCTGTCTCTAATGCATAACCCCAAAACTATAGTGGTAAACCGGTAAGAGACATCATAGAATGCACCATGTCTAATAAAGTATGGTTACAACGTTCGGACACACCATTACGCTATGGTGTTCCAGGTGGCATGAGTTGTGAGACTATTCCACATTGTTTTAAATGAAGGCCAAACTAGTAACTCAAATATTCGCCTCTGCGATCAGATCGTAGAAACTTTATTTTCTTGTTATGATGATTCTCCGCTTCACTCTGAAATTCTTTGAACTTTTCAAATGTTTCAAACATGTTCTAGTGACCCGACCTCAAACGGCCAAGCCTCTGTGTATTCGTGCCATCCCTGGATCGGTATGCTGGCACACACAGTACATCAATGTATATATCAAAGTTCAATCACATGTATAAATAATCTAAAACTGATATATACCTCATAAATCTCAGCGGAAACAATCGAATGGGTGTGGAGTCCCATCAATGCCAACGGCAAGTTGAGTGTAGACCGTAACCCTACAACATAACTCTTACTCGTCGTAGAAAATTCCTGCAACATAAGACGTTGTAGCCCTGTAGGTCAGTACATTGAATGTACTGGAAAGTCACAACATAGGAATAATGAACCTATTTGTACATGCAATTTGGCTGGTGGAAAGCTCTAAGTTTAGTTTTTGCATAAAGCTAGTTTTTTCCTAGAATAAAAGATATTATTCTACCACTACAATATAGCATAGGATGAGTTGGCAAACCCAACTCAATCCATTCCCAAAGTTTCATTTAAAACCCAATTGTTTAATCAAGAGTGATGAGATCTCCCAGCATTTCCACTACTAGATGCTCAAGTTGTCCGTAACCGGGGACACGGCTAATCGATTAGGTTTTTAACACTCTGCAGAGGTTTGCGCACTTTTCCCCACAAGACTCGATCGCCTCCCTTCAAGTTCTCGCACTGCCAGACATTTGAGAACAGGATGACCGAGATATAGTCTTTCGAAAGTATTCCCCCTTAACCCATGGATAGGCCGGTACACCTACTCATTCTACATCTGCTAGCCCATCCCGGAAGGGGTCACACTAACTACTCAACTAAGACAGAGCCCATATTGGCTTGTGGCTGCACACGTAAGCCTCTAGACGTGAGAATACGATTGACCTCTTTGAGCCTGGGCGGCCGACCACTAGTGGTGCACCACCATGGATTAACCATGCATGCTCCCACTGTACTTCGCCACCATTCAAACCAAATACCGCCCAGGTAGTTCATTTACAAGTCTTGGTCCCGATTACTACTTTGTCACTCATTTCTCACCATGAACACTTCCCAATTCCACGTCTACACTTGGCGAGGCAAAAATAAACTTACACGTCGGTGACAAGGATGTATAGGTCATACCTACCTCAAATGAACTACTAGGTAACAGCATAGCCATCTGGCAACAATAAATCCTACCATGCAATCCTACCACAAAAGGACTAAGTGCATAATATAAAACATAGGTAATTGGAAGAATGGTCAAATGTGAACTTGCCTGGTAATAGTTGATGAAGATGATATCGCTCTCAGAAATTTACTTAATAGAACTATTCGTCACTCTTCGATGAAAATCTATAAAGTCAACCATTGCACTCACATAAGAAATCATTTCAAATAACCAAGAAGAACATGCAAAGCAAAAGTATAGGAAAACCAAATGAACATTCAACACACTTAACTAGCATGGAAATATCCTAGGTGCAAAACAACATGTGACATAGGGTGCAAAGATGTGATGTGTACTACAGTGCATACATGGCATAATAGTAAAACTATCATGGACGGATCCTAATGTGTGAAAAATATCGTGATATAGGTCCAAGTGATAGGGTTTGGCAACGGTGACACGGTGCAAAAAGAATCACATCAGTCGGAGCTACGGTTTAGGAGATATGGCAGGTTGGAGTTTGAATTCAAATCTGAATAAAGTTCAAATTTGAATTTGGAAATTTTTTACAAACATGATGCTACTGAATAAATCTAATCATGACGAAGAATTTGCCGTTGGTTTCATCGAATTTGGAGATACGGTTAAAAAGATACGACTATCCGAAGTTCAGGGACTAATCTATAAAACTCAGGGGCTAAACAGAAAAATAAATAACTACAAACAGGCCCCGGGCCACGTGGCGGATCCTGGCTGGCTGGTAGTGTCCGCGGCTTAGGCTAAACGGCGAACGGCCACTAAATAAGCAAAACCCTATGCGGTGGCTAACAAAAAACATCGGTTTAACCAAAACCGTTCAGTTTAACTAAACCGGATTAACCGATCTAAAAAAACACTAAACTAAACCGATCTAGAGAGAAAGAAAAAAACGAACAGCGAGTGAGCGGTTCGCTCACTTTGACGACGACGATGACGTACAGGGCGAAGACGTTGGCTCGGGCGATGGATGGGGCAGCGCCTGGGGTGCTCTTCGGCGGCGGGGAAGGAGGCGAACAGGATGTTCGCGATGAGGGGGTTGCGGTGGTGGTGGCGGCGTGCGTCGAGGTGGCTGGAACAGGCAAGGTATAGGGCGGCGGCTACGGCGCTCCGGCGAGGACACAGGTCGTCGGGGCGGCGTCTCCGGTTGTCCCTAGGGGCAAAAAAGATGTCAATGGGATGCGCACGGACTTGGGCAGTGTCTTGGTGAAGAAGAACGAGGTCGAGGCAGCCTTACGGATGACGACAAACTCTGGCGACGGAGCTTCGGCCGGCGAGATCCAAACGAACGGGGCGAGCGATGTGAGCGGCATGAGGAGGAACGAAGTGGCAGAATTGAACAAGGGGCGTAGGGGGCATTTATAGGCGCGAGGAGGGGCTGTGGAGTCGTGGGGATGATGTTTATCCCGAGAGGGATGCGTTCGGCGGGTTCGGGTGGCACACGCGTGCTCTAACTGAACGGGGGAAGCGGGAGGTTGGGGAAGACAGGGGCGGGCCCCATCTGGCAGCGAGTGCGAGGGGAAGCGAGCGGGAGAGAAGCGAGGGCGGGCAAGCGACGGGTGCTCGCGTGGCCTGGGGCGGCCTGGCCGGTCGGGCACTGGGCCAGCTGGCCAGTTGGGCAGTCGGCCGCACGGCTGGGTGGCTGCTGGGCCGGCTGTCCAGCGCGTGCGTGCGTGTGTCTTTTTTCTTTTTTTTACAGAACAAAAACTACAAGAGAGCAAAAATAAAAATAAAAAAAATTAAAAAACATAGGCATATTATATACCAAAATGCTCAGAAAAATACCAAGAATAAGATGAACTATTTTCGAAGAGCAAATAAATTATATAGAAAATCATAAAAGTCAAAAAGTGCTAGTTTTGCATTTAAAACCAATAAAACATTTTTAAAATACCAAAATGATTTCAAATTTATTTTCTCCTAATTTTCTATTGAAGGAAATCATTTTACCCTTATTTCCATTTATTTATTTTTATGAGAAAAATACTTTGAATAGAAACTCAAATAACTCCCAATTGGATTTGGATTTGGAATCTCAAACAACTTCGAAAGGAAAATGAGTTCCAAATAACTTCAAAGTGACTTCCAAATTATTTATTTGAAACTCCCAACTCTCTTTCTTCAGTTTTGAAGAAGTCATTTTATCCTCCCTCATGAACTCATTGAGATGCTTAAAGTTTCTAAGTTTGAAATATTTCAAATGGAATTCAAATCATTTTCAAATCCCTTTTCATTTCTTTAAATGGAAGAAATCATATTATCCTCACTCTAGGATCTTGTGAAGAAATGAATTTGAATTCTTCGAGATCAAAATGCAGGATGAAAGTTTTGGGAAAGTCCTTTTATTCCCTCTCATTCAACTTTCAAAAAGTTTCAATTTCCACTCATTTTTACACAATCAATCACACAAAAATCAAACAAATAATCACAATTATTAATTTAATATAACATCCCAAAATTCTAAATTTTGGGATGTTACACATGTGTTTCATTAAGTAGATACACCCATATCTACTCAAATCATCTGTGAAAGTTATAAAATAACGATACCCGCCGCATGCTTCAATACTCATCGGACCGCATACATCGGTATGTATTGTCCAATAAGTCATTAGCTCGCTGCATTGTTCTAGAGAACGGAGTTTTAGTCATCTTGCCCATGAGGCATGGTTCGCAAGTATCAAATGATTCATAATAAAGTGATTCCAAAAGTCCATCTGCATGGAGTTCCTTCATGCATTTTACACCAATATGACCTAAATGGCGATGCCACAAATATGTTGCACTATCATTATCAACTTTGCATTTTTTGGCATCAATATTATGAATATGTGTGTCACTACTATCGAGATTCAACCAGAATAGACCACTCTCCAAGGGTGCATGACCATAAAAGATATTACTCATGTAAATAGAACAACCATTATTCTCTAATTTGAAAGAATAATTGTCTCGCAATAAACAAGATCCAGATATAATGTTCAGGCTCAACACGGGCACCAAATAACAATTATTCAGGTCTAAAACTAATCCTGAAGGTATATGTAGAGATAGCGTGTCGACGGCGACCACACCGACCTTGGAACCATTTTTGACGCGCATCATCACGATGTCCTTAGCCAATCTTCGTTTATTCCACAGCTCCTGTTTCGAGTTACAAATATGAGCAACCGAACCAGTATCAAATACCCAGGCGCTGCTATGAGCATTAGTAAGGTATAGATCGATAACATGTATATTAAATATACCTTTGTTCATTTTGCCATCCTTCTTATCCGCCAAGTATTTGGGGCAGTTCCGCATCCAGTGATCAGTCTGTCACAGCCCCAGCTCTGGCCTTGCCTGTCTTGCATTAGCCTCCATGCATCATGTCTAAATTTTTATGAAACTTTGAAATGGGGGGATGATAAACCCTAGCAGCAAATGAA
This sequence comes from Triticum aestivum, assembly GCF_018294505.1. Lineage (NCBI taxonomy): Eukaryota > Viridiplantae > Streptophyta > Magnoliopsida > Poales > Poaceae > Triticum > Triticum aestivum. Next base: position 148,309,328 of record NC_057809.1, read on the forward strand.
ATTCAACTAGGTTCAAACTTAAATCTTTCCAATGATCCCAAAATGCCTTTAGAAATGTTCATCATTTTTGAATTGGTCCAGCACCTCTGACAAAAATGGTGCACATTTTTCTAAATCAATTTGGATTTTTGAATTAAATCATTAAGTATTTGAATTTGGGCATTTAAATGCTATAACTATATTAAAATGCCCAAATAATTCTAGAAGTGGTTGAGAGTTGTTGGAAATAATTCTAACAGTGCCCACAATTTATTTCAGGAATATATGAAATGATTTAGTATTTTTACTAAATCTTTTTTTTCAAAACAGAGCAAATAAATAGAAAAACAGAATTAAAAGAGAGAGAGAAGTGCTTACCTGTAGCCCACCTGGCACAACCACCTGGCCCAGCACAGGAGGCCCAGCCCACAAGGGCATCCTTGTCTTCTTCCCCTGCCACAAGGCAGAGGCGAACCAGAGCACGACGCCGGCCGTGCCAGCTCCTGCTTCGCGCTGGCAAGCTCCCCTTCATCCCAACAGCGCCTGGAGAACACGCTGGCCCCTCTCGCTTCCCCTCCTCTCTCTCGGCGCTCCTCCCCATCCTCTGCTCTCCCCCCCCCCCCCCGTGCCACACCCGAGCACCACCGTCGCCACCGTTCGCCGCTGCCGCTCCCTGAGCCATTCCCTCGCCCCTACGACGTGTCCATGAGCTCCGCCTCGACATCCTCGACCTCCTCGCTCCACCACTCGACACCGGGCGCTCTCTTCTAGCCTCACCGAGCCTGTCCCCGACTGCTGTCGCCGGAGATCCCCCACGCCGCCTCGCTCAGCTCCGACCTCCCCCGAGCCCACTTCGACGGCCGTTGCAACCGCCGTGAGCCACTGACTCTTCTCCTTCCCTCCGTTTTTCCTCTCGCACACCGTAGCCGCCGCGCCACTTGCACCCGAACTCCGGCCGCCGCCATGGCCGACGAGCTCGATGCTCCTGCGCTCTCCCGCTCGCCCCAGCACCACCAATATGCTCATTGCGTCCCCAGGAAGCGAACGCACCGCGCCATTCGCTCTAGCTCGCGCTGAAACCCCGCACCCGCTCGAGCCCAAGCTCGGCCACCGCTAAACCTCGTCGACGACATCGTTTCTGGCCACCCTGCGGCCTCCCGTCCGGTCCTTTGGACGCGGACGAGCGAGAGGACCTCCCTGGTGCCAGTAGCGCGACGAACTGCCGTCCCTAACGCGAGTCCGGCGAGCTCTCGCCGTCGGTTTGGCCATCGCCTGCGTAGATCCGGCGATGCTAATGTGGCTCTAGCTTAATTAGGCCTAACCACTAATTAGCACTAACCTAATTGACTCTATGGGTAAATGACATGGGGGGCCCGGCCCTGATTAACTTATCCGTTTACGTTTAATTAAACTGGTTTAGTCACTGTGAGACTGACATGCAGGACCCACGCGTCAGGTTTGACCTGACCAGGTCTGTTGACCTGCTGACATCATGCTGATGCAGTAAAGGAATTTCTGGATTTAAAATAATACAGAAAATTCCAGAAAATACCCAAAACTTCTAAAAATCATAGAAAATTATCTATAACTCCAAATGAAATAATTTATATATGAAAAATTATCAAAAAAATCCAATCTATCCATTTATGCTACTTTCATGCATGATCAACCAACTTATACCCACTGTATAAGTGAAACACATGATAATGGCATTTTAAATGCTAAATATGGAGTTTGCATATGAACCCTTGATCCATATGGACTTCATTTAAATTGTTGCTAGGTGAATTAGTGCAAATCATAACATTATTGACATGTCACATTCATGCATTATATTGTTGCATGCATTGATTGTGTTTCATCTCTGTTGCCGGTGTTTGTTCCCTCTTAGTAGATGACGTTCCGATAAATTGTTCGATGACACCGATGAAGAACTATACTATCTTCAGAAGTGCCAGGCAAGCAAAACCCCCTTGTTCATTCTGATACAATCCCACTCTCTCACTCCTGCTCTCTTTTACTGCATTAGGACAACATCGATTCAACAGTTACATGCTGCGGTAGCTGAACCCCTTTCCTTTGCATGACATGTCATTGCCACAGTAAATAGATGAAACCCACTAGCATGAGTAGGAATTGTTTGAGCCCTGATGTGCCTACTCATTCATGCTTGTTGTCATGCCTGCTACTGCTTAGAGTTGAGTCCGGTCTGATTCATCAGGAATGAATTGGAACGTGGTGAACATGTCCTACCGTTGAGAGCTAAGTGTGTGAACACGATTTGGTAAAGGTAGCGGTGAGAGGCCATGTAGGAGTACATGGTGGGTTGTCTCATTGAAACCGTCCTCAGGAACTGAGTTCTGTGTTTGTGATCCATGAATAGTTACTACCACACATTGGGTTCCGGTAACTCGGCCCCTCTCAGCTTATTAATCAACTCGATCTCTGTCCAGGAGTTGCAACTAGTTTCTGGTGTTTGTAGGTAGTGTTAGTAGTCTACCAAGTGGCACCCGGTACAGGTGGGCTTGGGACAGACTAGGCACAGTGGCACGGTGTATCAAGTGGCACCCAGATGGTGGGCTTGGGAACCCTGCACACATCGTTTGGGGCCGTGAGCGACACCCTGGCCGGATCTCCTTGCGGATGGAACCCGAATAGGCGATAAACCTGGACGAGAGACTTGTTCGTTAGTCAGGTCGTGGCCGACTCCCTCACCCGGCTTCCGCTTGAAGGTTGCCGAGGTACATGACGTGTACAAGGTGATAAGTGGCGAGAGCTGTGTGAAGAAGTACACCCCTGCAGGGTTATCATTATCTATTCGAATAGCCGGATTCCTCGGATATGGAAACTTGGACCCCTTGCATAGTTCATAGACAAGCGAAAGTGGATACTTTAAAATGCGCAAGATAAGTGTGAGTGCTATGGATGGCGTTCTCGCAGGGAGACGGGAGCGGATCCATAGTGGTGTATTGGTATGGTGAATTTGTGGATTCGTGTGCGCCACCTCAAAAGAGTTACTTGCAGTTGTAGTTCAGGTTAGCCACTGAGTCAAAGCTGGCTTGCTGCAGTTAAACTCCACCACCCCTTTATTGATACCGATGCATATGTAGATAGTTCTGATGTAAGTCTTGCTAGGTACATTTGTACTCACGTTTCCCTATTTTATGTTTTGCAGAGAGACGTCAGTCTCGCTAGTAGTTCCGTGTGGACTTCGACGTTTAGCTTGATACCTCACCTACAATCTTGTGCCCTCAGCAGGATCTGGTAGATAGTCAGGCTTCTTAGCCTTTTTCATTTGTAGATGTCTGTACTCAGACATGTTAAGATTCCGCATGTGCTTTGACTTGTATGCTCTGAATGTTGGGTCATGAGACCCTTGTTTGTAATATCTCGCTCCTCGGAGCCTAATGAATAAATACTTGAGTCGTAGAGTCTTGTTGTGATGCCATGTTGTATTTACACATATCGAGCATATTGTGTGTATGATTGAAATGCTTGGTATGTGTGGGATCCGACAATCTAGTTGTTCATCCTTGGCAGCCTCTCTTATGGGGAAATGTAGTCTAGTGCTTCCATGAGCCATAGTAGTCCGCTACAGCCCGGTTCACCGGAGTCCTGCTAGCCCAGCACTACTGCTCAGGACACTTGACTGGCCGGCATGTGTTTCACTTCGTTCCTGTGTCTGTCCCTTCGGGGAAATGTCACGCGGTGACATCCGGAGTCCTGCCTAGCCTGCTATAGCCCGGGTTACCGGAGTCTTGTTAGCCCAGTGCTACAGCCCGGATTCACATGTTGTTGACTGACATGCTCGAGGTTGATTCATGTATGCCTGTCCCCATGGGTTAGTGCCGCTTTGGGTTCACGACTAGCCATGTCGGCCCGGGTTCTTTGTCATATGGATGCTAGCGACACTATCATATACGTGAGCCAAAAGGCGCAAACGGTCCCGGGCCAGGTAAGGTGGCACCCGTGGGAATACCGTGTGTGAGTCCGCAAAGTGATATGATGTGTTACATGCTAGATCGGTGTGACTTAGGATCGGGGTCCTGACACAGTCCCTTTGAAGTAGAAGCACTCAGTTTCTGTATTGGGGCCAGCTTTGGGCTTCTTCCCGGGAGTGGCAACTTGCTTGCCATTCTTCTTGAAGTTCCCTTTCTTTCCATTGCCCTTTTTCTTGATACTAGTGGTCTTGTTAACCATCAACACTTGATGCTCTTTCTTGATTTCTAGCTCCGTGGCTTTAAGCATTGCGAAGAGCTCAGGAATTCCTTTGTTCATCCCTTGCATATTATAGTTCATCACGAAGCCTTTGTAGCTTGATGGCAGTGATTGAACAACTCTGTCAATAACACAATCCACTGGAAGATCAACTCCCAGCTGAGTCAGGTGATTGTAATACCCAGACATTTTGAGTATGTGTTCACTGACATAATTGTTCTCCTCCATCTTGCAGCTTGAGAACTTGTTGGAGACTTCATATCTCTCAACCTGGGCATTTGCTTGAAATGTTAAATTCAACTCTTGGAACATCTCATATGCTCCATGACGTTCAAAACGTCTTTCAAGTCCCGATTCTAAGCCATAAATCATGGCACACTGAACTATTGAGTAGTCATCAGATCGAGCTTGCCAGACATTTATAACATCAGCTTCAGCTCCTGCAGCAGGCCTTTCACCTAGCGGTGCATCAAGGACATAATTCTTCTGTACAGCAATAAGGACAATCCTCAAGTTTCAGACCCAGTCCGTGTAGTTGCTACCATCATCTTTCAACTTAGGTTTCTCTAGGAACGCATTAAAATTCAGGGGAACGATAGCTCGGGCCATTGATCTATAACACAGATATGCAAAACTATGAGACTAAGTTCATGATAAATTAAGTTCAGTTAATCAAATTACTAATGAAGTCCCACTTAAATTGACATCCCTCAAGTCATGTAAGTGATATGTGATCCAAATCAACTAACCCATGTCTGATCATCACGTGAGATGGGGTAGTCATCAAGGTGAACATCTCTATGTTGATCACATCTACTATATGAGTCATCTTTGACCTTTTGGTCTCTAGTGTTCCGAGACCATGTTTGTACATGCTAGGCTCGTCAAGTTTAACCCAAGTATTCTGCATGTGCAAAACTGTCTTACACCCGTTGTATGTGAACGTAGAGTCTATCACACCCGATTATCACGTGGTGCTTCGAAACGACGAACTTTGGAAATGGTGCATACTCAGGGAGAACACTTTTAACTTGAAATTTATTGAAGGGATAATCTTATAATTCTACCATCGTTCTAAGCAAAATAAGATGCATACAAGATAAACATCACAAGCAATCAAAATATGTGACACGATATGTCCATCATCATCGTGTGCTTTTGATCTCCATCTCCAAAGCATCGTCATGATCTCCATCGTCACTGGCTTGACTCCTTGTTCTCCATCGTAGCATTGTGGTCGTCTCACCAACTATTGGTAACGCATAGCGATAAAGTAAAGCAATTACATGCCGTTTGCATTTTATACAATAAAGAGACAACCATAAGGCTCCTGCCGGTTGCCGATGATTTACAAAAAATGATCATATCATACAATAACATATATCACATCATGTCTTGACCATATCACATCACAGCATGCCCTGCAAAAACAAGTTAGACATCCTCTACTATGTTGTTGCAAGTTTTACGTGGCTGCTACGGGCTTCTACCAAGAACCGTTCTTACCTACGCAAAAACCACAACGGTGTTTCATCAAGTTTGTTGTTTTAACCTTCTTCAAGGACTGGCCGTAGTCAAATTCGATTCAACTAAAGTAGGAGAAACAGACACCCGCCAGCCACCTTTATGCAAAACTAGTTGCATGTCAGTCGGTGGAACCGGTCGCATGTGCGTGGACATGTAAGGTTGTTCCGGACCGCTTTATCCCACAATACCTCCAAATCAAAATAAGAGGTTGGTGGTGAGCAGTATGACTATCACCGCACACAACTCTTTGTATTCTACTCGTGCATATCATCTACGCATAGACCTGGCTCGGATGCCACTGTTGGGAAATGTTGCATGCAAAACAAAAAAATTCTACGCACACGCAAGATCTATCCATGGAGATGTGACGACCCACAAGTATAGGGGATCTATCATAGTCCTTTCGATAAGTAAGAGTGTCGAACCCAACGAGGAGCAGAAGGAAATGACAAGCTGTTTTCAGCAAGGTATTCTCTGCGAGCACTGAAATTATCGGTAACAGATAGTTGTGTGATAAGATAATTTGTAACGGGTACCAAGTAACAAAAGTAACTAAGGTGCAGCAAGGAGGCCCAATCCTTTTTGTAGAAAAGGACAAGCCTGGACGAACTCTTATATAAAGCAAAGCGCTCCTGAGGACACATGGGAATTACTTTGAAGTTAGTTTTCATCATGCTCATATGGTCCGTGTTCGTTACTTTGATAATTTGACATGTGGGTGGACCGGTGCTTGAGTGATGCCCTTCCTTGGACAAGCCTCCCACTTATGATTAACCCATCTTGCAAGCATCCGCAACTACGAAAAAAGAATTAAGATAAATCTTACCATAGCATGAAACATATGGATCCAAATCAGCCCCTTACGAAGCAACACATAAACTAGGGTTTAAGCTTCTGTCACTCTAGCAACCCATCATATACTTATTACTTCCCAATGCCTTCCCATAGGCCCAAATCATGGTGAAGTGTCATGTAGTCGACGTTCACATAACACCACTAGAGGAAAGACAACATACATCTCATCAAAATATCGAACGAATACCAAATTCACATGATTACTTATAACACGACTTCTCCCATGTGCTCAGGAACAAATGTAACTACTCACAAAGCATATTCATGTTCATAATCAGAGGAGTATTAATTATCATTAAGGATCTGAACATATGATCTTCCACCAAATAAACCAACTAGCATCAACTACAAGGAGTAATCAACACTACTATTAACCCACAAGTACCAATCTGAGGTTTTGAGACAAGATCGGACACAAGAGATGAACTAGGGTTCGAGAGGAGATGGTGCTGGTGAAGATGTTGATGGAGATTGACCCCATCTCGATGAGAGGACCGTTGGTGATGACGATGGCTTCGATTTCCCCCTCCCGGAGGGAAGTTTCCTCGACAGAACAGCTCTGCCAGAGCCCTAGATTGGTTCTGCCCAGGTTCCGCCTCGAGACGGCGGCGCTCTGTCCCGAAAGCTTCCCTCTATTTTTTTCTAGGTCAAAACACACCATACAGCAGAAGATGGGCATCGAGGGCCTGCCAGGTGGCCCACAAGGTAGGGGACCCGCCCTCCACCCTTGTGGATGGCAGGTGGCCCCGCGTTGGTGCTTTCTTCGACCAATATTTTTTATATAATCCAAAATAATTCTCCGTGAAGTTTTAGGACGTTTGGAGTTGTGCAAAATAGGTCTCTAATATTTGCTCCTTTTCCAGTCCAGAATTCCAGCTGTCGGCATTCTCCTTCTTCATGTAAACCTTATAACATAAGAGAGAAAAGGCATAAGTATTGTGATACAATGTGTAATAACAGCCCATAATGCAATAAATATCAACATAAAAGCATGATGCAAAATGGACGTATCAACTCCCCAAGCTTAGACTTCGCTTGTCCTCAAGCGAAAGACGATGTCGAAAAATATGTCCACATGTTTAGAGACAGAGGTGTCGATAAAATAAAATACGGACATGAGAGCATCACGATCATCTTTAGAACAACAACATATAATGACATATAATTTCTTATGCTAAAGTAACAATTCATTCACAAGGTAAAGTATGAATCAGAAACTTCATTGAAAACTAACAAACTATGCTCTCGGTCATTGAAGCACTTGCAATTTATCATAACATCGGAAAGAGTCAATATAAGAGTTTTTCAGCAAGTCCACATACTCAACTATCATTTAGTCTTTCACAATTGCTAACACTCATGCGATACTTATGGGTACAAAGTTTCAACCAGACACAGAGAAAGATAGGGGCTTATAGTTTTGCCTCCAACCTTTTACCTCAAGGATAATGTCAACAATAATACTTTATGATAACCTACATCCGAGTGGATATGTATATTCGGATCTCTCCAACACGTAGTGCCTGCCAAAGGAAAAGCTGTAAAAAGGAAAGGTGAAGATCACCATGACTCTTGTATAAGGGTAGAAGATAAAAAATAAAAGATAGGCCCTTCGCAGAGGGAAGCAGAGGTTGTCATGCACTTTCATGGTTGGATGCACAAAATCTTAATGCAAAAGATTGTCACTTTATATTGCCGCTTGTGATAAAGAACTTTATAATACAGTTAGTCGCTTTTATTTCTTCCATATCACAAGTTCGTATAAAGCTTATTTTCTTCACACTAATAGGTCATACATATTTAGAGAGCAATTTTTATTTCTTGCACCGATGGTAACTTACTTGAAGGATCTTACTCACTCCATAGGTAGGTATGGTGGACTCTCATGAAAAAACAGGTTTAAGGGATGTTTGGAAGCACAAGTAGTATCTCTACTTGGTGCAAAGAATTTGGCTAGCGTGAGAGGGAAAGGCAAACTCAACATGTTGGAGGATCCATGACAATATAACTTCTATTTGGATATAAGAAATCATAAACCATTATGTTGTCTTCCTTGTCCAACATCAACTTTTTAGCATGTCATATTTTAATGAGTGCTCACAATTATAAAAGATGTCCAAGGTAGTATAGTTATATGTGAAGCCTCTCTTTCTTTATTACTTCCTATTAATTGTAACAATGACCAAAACTATGTTTGTCAACTCTCAACAACTTTTATTCATCATACTCTTTATATGTGAAGTCATTACTCTCCACAAGATAAATATATGATCTTTTGATTTCTTTTATTATTTCTTTTATTTAATTCCCTCAAGATCATAGCAACAAAGCAAAGCCCTCAACTCAAAACTACTCTTTATTATATATGACACACGGACTCTATTACATAGATAGAGATCAAAACAAAACTCAAAGCTAGATCATACTAAAAAAATTATTCTACTGGATCAAGATATAACCAAAAGATCAAACTAAGAAAAATGATAAAAGTAAAGATGTGATGGTGATACGATACCGAGGCACCTCCCCCAAGCTTGGCAGTTGCCAAGGGGAGTGCCCATACCCATGTATTTATGTCTCTTTCTTCGGAGGTGGTGATGATGGAGTTGTTGATGTAGTAGGCTTATCACCCATCTTCCAAGGGATAGGCTCACCATCATAGAAATATGGACGAGCCTCCGGGATCCTCAAATTTGCAGTCAAACTCATCCTCTTAAATTTGTATTCATACTCACACTTTTGGTTTTGCTGGTCATAGATCTGGGCTTGGAGATGCTCGATTTTCTCACGAATCTTGAAGATGGCCTCCTCAATGTTCTTGGCATCCAGCTTGTGATCGTTGGTGAACTCCGCGATCATCATGTGATTGGCGTTGAGTCCATGTTCCACCATCCCTTGGCACTTGAAAACTTGCTGCTCCATTGCTTCGAGTCTTGTCTCCACGCTTCCGGTCTTCTTCAGCCCCTCAACATTGTGGATGTGCAGCACCCCCTTGAGGGAGTCCTGGATTAAGGGGTCCTCAGGCGTCCGGGCTATGTGACGTGGGCCGGACTAATGGGCCATGAAGATACAAGATAGAAGACTTCCTCCCGTGTCCGGATGGGACTCTCCTTTGCGTGGATGGCAACCTTGGCGTTCGGATATGAAGATTCCTTTCTTTGTAAACCGACTCTGTATAAACCTAGGTCCCTCCGGTGTCTATATAAACCGAAGGGTTTAGTCCATAGAGGCAAGGATAATCATAATCATGCAGGCTAGACATATAGGGTTTAGCCATTACGATCTCGATGTAGATCAACTCTTGTAAACATCATATTCATCCAAGATAATCAAGAAGGAAGTAGGGTATTACCTCAATCAAGAGGGCCCGGACCTGGGTAAACATTGTGTCCCTGTCTCCTGTTACCTTCGATCCTCAAACGCACAGTTCAGGACCCCCTACCCGAGATCTGCTAGTTTTGACACCAACATTGGTGCTTTCATTGAGAGTTTCGATGTGTCATCGACAGAAGGATCGATGGTTCCATCAATAATCTACAACAAATCTGCCCTGAGGGAGGTCTTTTCCCCCAGCCAAATCTTTGTGTTTGGTGGCTTCGCACTGCGGGCTAACTCGCTTGGCCATCTAGAGCAGATCGACAGCTACGCCCCAGGTCACCAGATTAGTTTTGGAAATCTGGATTATGCCGGCGATATCCGAGGAGATTTGAACTTCCAAGGGTTCGCGACAACAACCTCCGCTCTGGCCTTGGATCCGGAGCACATCACCAGGTCCGAAGACGGGATTCTCGAGCCCGCCGGACTCTCTGCGACCATTAAGCCTAGTACAGGAGAGCCGGAGGAAGTAGTGTCACCGGTAATTATCATGAAGCCGAACTCCTCTCCGAACACTGGCTCCGAACCTTCGGGACCAGCATCATGTGAGCTCCACCAAGGAGTTTCCTTCTCGCTATACTCCACAAACTCCCTTCTCCCTAGCCAAACCTCGCCTTTAAGCGAGGATGTGGACTTAATGCGGTCCCTCGTCATTACAAAGGGGCAACGTCCGAACTACGCCCAACCCGAACTAGGGGCTGTGAGCGGGGAATTTTACGTCCCACCCACCACCCACTTCATAGCCGATGTCGAGGACCTACCCGACATGCTTGACTGTACGTCCGAAGACATCTATGGTATGGACACCGATGCCAGAGACGAACAAAGCCAAAACCCACTGCATACCTTACGCTGGGCGGCCACCTCCACATACGACGTATACATGGTGGATACGCCAAAAGAGGATGGCGATGAAGGCACTAAGGATCCAATCAAGGACAATAACACTGATAAACCACCAAAGCGTCGGCACCAGCAGCGCCATTCAAAATTATGCCGTGACAAAGAAAGTAATACCGAAAATGGAGACGATAACACTCCGGAGAATGCCGAAGACCCAGATGCCCCCGTCGAACCAACATCCGAACATGATGATAGGGAGGAGGGTAGGGTTACCCTGGCGAACCAGTCGGAGACGAGGACTCGGAGGATAGCAATTATGTGGCACACTCAGAAGATGAAATAAGCCTCGGCGATGAAGACTTCATCATGCCAGAGGAATCTCTCGCTCAAGAACGCTTTAAGAAACAGCTCATCGCAACCGCGAGGAGCCTGAAAAGGAAGCAGCAACGGCTTCAAGACGAATGGGATATGCTAAACGGCAGCTGGACTAATGTCCTGGCAGCCGAGGAATACGGCCTCGCACGACCAACCAAAAGCTACCCGAAGCGCAAGTTGTTACCCCAATTCAGCGTTGAGGCACGGGAGCCCCTAACATCAGCGCGTAACGCAGCCGATAAACCAGACCGGCCACCGCGTGGCCAAGACAGAATGACTACTCAAGCCGAACACCAACCCAAATTACCCGTCGTAAAGGCAGGGAGACAGTGGCCCAGGATTACACCAACGACCTACGGTGGGACCTGGACACTAGGGCAGGCCTAGCCAGATCAATCTACGAGTCAAGGGGACGTGCACCCAACACGAGAGGACAGCTATCAGGCCCGGCGTGATCAAAACAACCCCACTCAGGGGCAAAAACCGCATAGGAACGTCCGCCAAACTCTGCCGCGACATCGCCCGTTATACAGGCGCCGCACACCCCCTATGCTTCACCGAGGAAGTAATGGAGCACGAATTCCCAAAAGGGTTTAAACCTATGAATATTGAATCGTATGATGGAACAACCGACCCCGCAGTATGGATTGAGGATTTCCTTCTCCATATCCACATGGCCCGCGGTGATGATCTCCATGCTATCAAATACCTCCCACTAAAATTAAAGGGACCAGCCCGGCACTGGCTAAATAGCCTCCCAGAGAACTCAGTTGGCAACTAGGAAGACTTGGAAGACGCCTTTCACGACAATTTCCAAGGTACATATGTCCGGCCTCCGGACGCCGATGACCTTAGTCACATCATCCAGCAGCCCGGAGAGTCGGCCAGGAAACTCTGGACTAGGTTCTTAATTAAGAAGAACCAAATCGTCGACTGTCTGGACACCGAAGCCCTCGCGGCCTTTAAAAATAGCGTCCGAGATGAGTGGCTTGCCCGTCAGCTCGGCCAAGAAAAACCTAAGCCCATGGCAGCCCTGACAAACCCGCCAGCCATACCAACAGAAATTGCTGGGTTTTCAAACAAGCTGGCAAGCTCAATGCCGAACACAAAGGGAAGGGGGCACCCAGTGATAGCAAAGATGAAGAGGCTCGACAACCAAACACCGGGGCACAGAAGCAATTTCCCTCCAAAGTCAAAATAGTAAATATGCTATACGTGATGCATATCCCTACAAGGGAGCACAAGCACGCACTATCAGACGCCTACGCCATAAAGCCGGTCGCCCCAAAATTTAACCCATGGGCGGCCTACCCAATCACTTTTGATCACAAGGACCACCCAACCAATATCTGTCACGGAGGTTCGGCAGCTCTGGCCCTCGATTCAATTATCGACGGATTCCATCTCATGCGGGTCCTTATGGATGGCGGCAGTAGCCTCAATTTACTTTATCAAGACACTGTCCGCAAGATGGGCATTGACCCCTCAAGGATCAAGCCCACCACAACTACCTTCAAAGGAGTAATACCCAGCGTCGAAGCTCACTGCATGGGTTCAATCACACTAGAAATCGTCTTTGGCCCGCCGGACAACTTTCGAAGCGAAGACTTGATCTTCAACATTGTCCCGTTCTGTAGTGGCTTCCATGCACTGCTCGGGCAGACAACTTTTGCTTGTTTCAATGTGGTCCTACACTACGCCTATCTAAAACTTAAGATGCCTGGTCCATGCGGTGTCATCACGATTAACGGAAACACGAACCGCTCCCTCCACACCAAGGAGAAGACCGCGGCCATCGTAGCCGAAGTACCAAGCAGCCCCTTCAAGCCACATATCTCATCGGCCATTACGCTACTGGCCCCTGTTACACAGGACCGGCCAATTTTAAAGCTGGATTAGCAGTTCCGCCTCCGTTGTTCGCCATATATACCCGCGAAGTTTGTACCGCGCATACATAATTATGCACTTAAAGTACCTTGGTCATCGGCGGAGGCACAATGCGGACAGGCCTACAATACGGTTCGCCCTCCTATAGGCTTTCTTTCTTTTCTAACTATGTCTTATATTTGTAACAGGTGACTCAAAAATGGTTCATCTTACGGACCTACCAGGACTCTTTCTGAGCCAGGTTTTGTACCAATAACCAAATATCACTAATTTTAAGGAATACCTTTCGCTGAGGCAACAGTAGCGCAGATGTGCGACATGAGGTCAAGAAGATTTTCTGTAGAACAAACACTCTATTTAAAACCTGTGTAGAGCCTTTTTTCCTCAGTCTTCGACCCCTGGCATGTAAAATGGCCTGGGTAGTGGTATTATAATCTGTAAGACTGCGTTCGACGTATCAATCAGATCCCAGTGAACATAATTCGTCTTCAGTATTTGCTTTTCCCCATAGAACTGCATTTTTCAGTTGTTTCACGCACACACCTCGACACAAATCACCATGGGCTTGAACGACAACATATGAGTTGCCAAAAACGTCCGAACAGCTCTACATCATACTTTGGCATCACGAGTTTGGCATTATATGCATCATCTTTGAATCATGTCTTTGGTCAATAGTTGGGTTGTCCGGCTCATGTGCTTACTACCTTATGTTCCGTCTTATCGGCTAGGGTAGTAAAGGGAGAACTATTGATATTGTGTTTCCGGTTCACCTGGTTAAACACCTCAGCAGAGAAAGCCGAAAACTGACTGTCATGATGCGGCGAGAGCTGGTCAACCACTCGGAGACTAATTAGAATCTTTTGTGATTCCTTTCGTACTACACGAAGGACCGTTCTTTATTTTTTTGGTCACCTATGTAACGCAATCGTATTCGGATCACCGCGTACATACCAGGGGCTACATCGTAGAACCACCGTAAAACTCCTACGGCTAAGTGAAAGTGTTCAAGCCCTATAGTCCGATTGCCTAGTTCGACGCACTGACACCTCCGTTACGGACCAACACGTTGGGACAAGAGTGATCATGTGCTAATCTAAACACCCCCGTATTATATGCGAGGGGGCTGACACCGACGACTGGAAAACTTTCAGATTATAAAAAACGGCCACACAGGAGGAAATAACTTTCAGGCAAAGGTATGAATATAACATAGCCTAAATGTATCATAATATTGTTCTCACAATTCCGGTGCATCTATTCGAACATAATATCCTTCAAGCACTGACCCTCTATCAAGCGGGCACCATCTAGGACGTCCTCCAAATAATGCCCCGGCGTGCGGTGGTCCTTGCCGCCGGGCGGGTGATACGTCTCCGTCATATCTACTTTTCCACACACTTTTGCCCTTGTTTTGGACTCTAACTTGCATGATTTTAATGGAACTAACCCGGACTGACGTTGTTTTCAGCAGAATTGCCATGGTGTTACTTTTGTGCAGAAATAAAAGTTCTCGGAATGACCTAAAAATCAACGGAGATTATTTCTGGAATATATAAAAAATATTGGCGAAAAGATCCACGTAGGGGGCCCACACCCTGTCCCCGAGGGTGGGGGCGCGCCTACCCCCTTAGGCGCGCCCCCCTGCCTCGTGGGATCCCTGACGCTCCACTAACCTCAACCTTGACTCCATATATTCACTTTCGGGGAGAAAAAAAATCAGAGAGAAGGATTCATCGCGTTTTACGATACGGAGCCGCCACCAAGCCCTAAACTCTCTCGGGAGGGCTGATCTGCAGTCCGTTCGGGGCTCCGGAGAGGGGCATCCGTTGCCATCGTCATCATCAACCTTCCTCCATCACCAATTTCATGATGCTCACCGCCGTGCGTGAGTAATTTCATCGTAGGCGTGCTGGACGGTGATGGGTTGGATGAGATTTATCATGTAATCGAGTTAGTTTTGTTAGGGTTTGATCCCTAGTATCCACTATGTTCTGAGATTGATGTTGCTATGACTTTGCTATGCTTAATGCTTGTCACTAGGGCCCGAGTGCCATGATTTCAGATCTGAACCTATTATGTTTTCATCAATATATGAGAGTTCTTGATCCTATCTTGCAAGTCTATAGTCACCTATTATGTGTTATGATCCATTAACCCCAAAGTCACAATAATCAGGGTACTTACCGGTGATGACCGTAGTTTGAGGAGTTTATATATTCACTAAGTGTTAATGCTTTGGTCTGGTACTCTATTAAAAGGAGGCCTTAATGTCCCTTAGTTTCCATTAGGACCCCGCTGCCACGGGAGGGTAGGACAAAAGATGTCATGCAAGTTCTTTTCCATAAGCACGTATGACTATATTCGGAATACATGCCTACATTACATTGATGAACTGGAGCTAGTTCTGTGTCACCCTAGGTTATGACTGTTACATGATCAATCGCAGCAGGCATAGTTCTCCATCACCGATCCTATGCCTACGAGCTTTCCATATATTGTTCTTCGCTTACTTTTCTGTTGCTACTGTTACCATCACTATAAAACCCAAAAATATTACTTTTGCTACCGTCTTTTGCTATCGTTACCACTACTATCATATTACTTTGCTACTAAACACTTTGCTGCAGATATTAAGTTATCCAGGTGTGGTTGAATTGACAACTCAGCTGCTAATACTTGAGAATATTCTTTGGCTCCCCTTGTGTAGAATCAATAAATTTGGGTTGAATACTCTACCCTCGAAAACTGTTGCGATCCCCTATTCTTGTGGGTTATCAAGACTATTTTCTGGCGTTGCCTAGGAGCATAGCTCTATTCTTTGAGTCACTTGTGATTTATATCTGTTTATCACTATGAAGAACTTGAAAGATCCAAGAACCAAGATTTATCCCTCAACTACGAGGGTAGGTAAGGAACTGCCATCTAGCTCTGCACTTGATTCACGTTCTGTTTTGAGTAAGCTTGTGACACCTAAACCTGCTTCTGCTATTCATTCTGATATGTCACAGGTTATTGATGATACCACTTCTGCTTTGCATGATACTTATGATGAAACTACTTCTATGCTTGATACTACTGTGCCACTTGGTGAATTTCTTGATGAACAACTTGCTAGGGCTAGAGAGAATGAAATTATTGAAACTGGTAATATTGATGAAAGTGATGATGAAGATTCTCCCCCTAGATATGAATTGCCTGTTGTTCCTGCGGGTTATGTTATGGATGAAGAAACTGCTATAGATTTCTTAGCTTGCAATGATAGATCTGATCTTAAGAAATTATTAGCTAAGCTGGAAGAAAAATCTCTGAATGCTAGAATGAAATATGATCATGCTTATGCTACTTCACCTATCTTTATTACTGATAAGGATTATGATTTCTCAGTTGATCCTGAGTTAATTACTTTGGTTGACTCTGATCCTTTCTATGGCTATGAATCTGAAACTATTGTGGCACATCTTACTAAAATAAATGATATAGCTACCCTATTTACTAATGATGAGAAAACTCGATACTATTATATCCTTAAATTATTTCTATTCTCATTAAAGGGTGATGCTAAGATATGGTTTAATTCCCTTGATCCTAGTTGTGTGCATAGTCCCAGGATATGATTTACTACTTCTCTGCTAAATATTTCCCCGCTCATAAGAAACAAGCTGCTTTAAGGGAAATATATAATTTTGTGAAAATTGAAGAAGAGAGTCTCCCACAAGCTTGGGGGAGGCTTCTCCAATTACTTAATGCTTTGCCTGATCATCCTCTCAAGAAAAACGAAATACTTGATATCTTTTATAATGGACTAACCGATGCTTCCAGAGATTACCTGGATAGTTCTGCTGGTTGTGTTTTCAGGGAAAGAACTGTTGATCAAGCTGAAATTCTATTGAATAATATGTTTACTAACGAAAAATAATTGGACACTTCCTGAACCAACTCCTAAGCCAACTCCGAAAGAAAAGGGGTATTTTATTTCTTAGTCCTGAAGATATGCAAGAGGCAAAGAAATCTATGATAGAAAACGGTATTAAAGCTGAAGATGTTAAGAATTTACCACCTATTGAAGAAACACACGGTCTTAATTTGCCGCCTGTTGAAGAAACACACGGTCTTGATAACCCGACACAGGTAGTAAAGGTAAATTTTCTCTATAGATATGATAAATCTGAAATCCCTCCTGCTAAGTTTGCTAGCCAATGTTTGGATGAATTTGATAACTTTATGGTTAAGCAAGAAGATTTCAATGCTTATGTTGGTAGACAATTGAAACATAATGCTTATATGATTGAACACTTGAGTGATTATATGGCTGATGTTAAAGGTGAACTTAAACTTATTAGTAAACATGCTTCTATGGTTACTGTCGGTGTCAAAACCGGCGGATCTCGGGTAGGGGGTACCGAACTATGCGTCTAGGCCGGATGGTAACAGGAGACAGGGGACACTTTGTTTTACCCAGGTTCGGGCCCTCTCGATGGAGGTAATACCCTACTCCTGCTTGATTAATATTGATGATATGGGTAGTACAAGAGTAGATCTACCACGAGATCAAGGAGGCTAAACCCTAGAAGCTAGCCTATGGTATGATTGTTGTGTATGGAGTTGATTGCCTACGGACTAGAACCCTCCTGTTTACATAGACACCGGATAGGGTTAGGGTTACACAGAGTCGGTTACAATGGTAGGAGATCTTGAATATCCGCATCGCCAAGCTTGCCTTCCACGCCAAGGAAAGTCCCATCCGGACACGGGACGAAGTCTTCAATCTTGTATCTTCATAGTCCAGGAGTCCGGCTGAAGGTATAGTCCGGCTACCCGAACACCCCCTAATCCAGGACTCCCTCAGTAGCCCCTGAACCAGGCTTCAATGACGACGAGTCCGGCGCGCAAATTGTCTTCGGCATTGCAAGGCGGGTTCCTCCTCCAAGTCCTTCATAGAAGATTGTAAACACCAAGAGTAGTGTCCGGCTCTGCAAAATAAGCTTCCACATATTGCCATAGAGAGAATAATATTAACACAAATCAAATCTGCTGACGTATTCCGTAGTGCGCAATCACACTACGGCCAAGTCCTTTACTCGAATCATTTTTACTTTTCCACCTCAGCATGTTTTGCGAGGCGGTTTCCTTGGCACGTCTTGTCAAAGCAGAGATCGTGTACCCCCCTTTTACGGGATTCTCATCAATACGGACGTGGGTAACCCAATCATGCCCGTTAGCATGTTTTCTCAATTAAAGGTAAGTCCCAAACGGTTACGAGGAGGGCTCCTGGTATTCAACCTCTTATAAAGAGACCAAGGCCTTACTCCTTTTTCCAATCTCTAAGGAGTTCGCCCGTCGCCTCGAGTTCCAACACCCTAGGCTTCAGATTCCAGGCGCTTCGGACCTTCGACAATGTCCGGTTCCGACCTTCAAGGCCGATGGATGCCCTCCTCCGTCACGGAGGAGGACGTGCTAAAGTTGAGAGAGGCTAAGTTCTTGACCGCTGAAATTCCGCATAGGTTGCCTACTCAAGGGCAGGCTATTCCCAATCCCCAGCCTGGTGAGAGCATAGTGTTCATGTCTCACTTCCTTTGGGGGTTAGGCTTCCTGATGGATCCCTTCGTGAGGGGGCTGCTGTTTTATTACGGGCTGGAATTTCATGACTTAGCCCCGGAGTCCATCCTCCACATTTCCTCATTCATCGTCGTGTGAGAAGCATTCCTCCGTGTTACCCCTCACTTCAGATTATGGCTCAAGACTTTTGGAGTGGAGCCGAAGATGATCGAGGGACGGCACGCAGAGTGCGGAGGTGCTGTCATAAGTAAGAATGCCGATGCTCCATGGCCCGAGGGCTCCTTTCAAGAGGAGCTTGGCTTGTGGCAACGAGAGTGGTTCTACATCACCGCTCCCAGGAGCGCCAAGTGGGTGGCGCCTCCTGCCTTTCGCTCGGGTCCCCCACCACGGCTAGCGTCATGGGTCAACAAAGGATTAGATTGGGGGTTATCCAAAGACGTGCCCCTGTTGCAGGGCCGCATTAGGGATCTCTTCGAAGGAGACCTCAACCTGGTCAAGGTGATGCAGGTCATGCTGATTCGCCGAATATTGCCCGGCAAACGTCGCCCCCTTCGCCTGTGGGAGTTTAATCCAGAGGGACCGCGAGCTCTCCAGAACTTTATGGGCGCAACGCCCGCGGAGATGTATAGACTGTTCTTCGGATCACAAGAGATGTGTCCGGATTTAACCGAGGACGCAGGTCTAAGCCGCAATCGCCCGGATACTCAAGTAAGCAACCTTGTGCTCGGACCTTCTATCCGTATAATTGTCATAAACTTGCCCCTAAAAGAGCCGTCCTTTTAAACAGGAGTGGATAGCGAAGGCAAAGCTGATCAGGTGTCCGGCTCCCCTTCCTGAAACTAGGCCGGATCCCGTGCTGGTCAGGATGCTGGAGATAATGCCTTTGGAGGGGGAGGACAAGGAAGCTATGGCCTCCTCGAAGGAGGCTGCTCCGAAGGGAGGAACCGACAATTCCTCTCCTAAGGGGAAGAAGAGAGCCGCCTCTGACGACCCGGAAACCATGGCCTCAAACGGGGGAGAAAATCCTCGTCAGAGGGTCCGACGCCGGGGAGTTCCTCGGCCGGACTACGCCCTCAAGGGGATCAGCCCTCCAGCGAGCCGTAAGTAGAGAGAGGTTTTCCTTTTGAGGGATGAGAGAAATCCTTGATTTATATCTGAGAAGATTAACCGAAATTTTACCTTGTAGCTCGGACCTTAGCCCTTCTCAGCAGAGCTCGTCTTCGGGGGATCTTCTTCCGGAGATGATGGAGAGCGGGACGCCTCCCCCTTCCGTGCCGCCTAGCGAGGCGGGCGACCCTGAGGTGTCGTCGCGGAGGGTTTCTCCGAATCCGGCAGGGGCGGAAGATGCTATGTGGCCCCCCGAAGGTTCTCCGCGTCCGGCCTTCGAAAGAGGCCATAGGACAAGTCCGGCACCGTCTGGTGCTCGGCCGGAGGAGCTAAAGATTCTGCTAGGGCGAGCTTCTATCTCAGAGGAGCACCGTGCATTGATGGGCACGGCGATTGAAAGGATTTCGTCCGCAGAAAACGGATTGCATGAGGCCGTCAAAAGTTTACTGATGGGTTTTGAGGTACGTTAGATAATGTACACTTTTGTCAGTTGCGCAGAAGTAAGATGCGCCCTGTGTAGATAGTAGCCCCTGAGACTCTGCGCATTGTCAAGAAATGATGGCACGCAGAGGATCATAATCCCAGGTCTAATATGTCGTCTTTGAATTTAGGTGGCGAGGTGTTCGGAATCGAACCGAACTGATGATTTTGCCGAACTAAAGCGGCAACTGGACATGGCAGATGCTGACATCACGCTTGTTAATAAGCGGCTTGATGAGGCTCAAGGTATGTAATTCCTCGGGCGGCGTCAGGTAAGAACAGTTTTATGCCTGTATCTTACGATGTATGTGCTTGACGCAGATGGAGCGGCTGCCGTGGAGAGTCTTAGGGCAGAACTTGCCCGAGCTAAAGTACAAGCCAGCGAGAGTGATGCGGCTACCAGGAAGGCCCTTGAAGAGCTGAGAGCCGAACAGGCTTCCCACTGCCGAAGCAAAGAAGAGATGGCCGAGAAGTTAAAGAGCGCTCCAGACCGTTGCGAACTTCTTGAGAAAGAAGACCAGGCGAGACAAACGGATTTAGAGAAGGCCGTTGCCGATGCCAAGGACGCTCGCTCTGCGATGAGAGCTGCGAAAGAGGAGCTACGTCAGGCCGAACAGATTGCGGCTGGAAAGCCCTTTATGCTGCGGAGGAAGTTTTGTGATCCGAAGTTTGCTCCGTTGGACCGGATGTGGAGTGTGAAGGACACCTATCTGGACTTGGCAACGAGTGCCGCTAATGCGACCGAACACTTTCGAGATCAGAAAGATTGCGAAGTGGAAAAGCTTTTCTGGTCGCAGTTTCATAATCCAGAGCGTCCACTGGCAGTGGATGATCGTTTGGCTCAATGGGCCGAACTGAATAGGTTGTCCGGACTCGCCATGAAGTACGTCATGGATCATCTGTGGCCGGGGAGATCGGAGCCAAAGAGTTATTTCAGCTTGGTGTAACAATTCCTTGACGCGGAGCCGCGTATTAATGCAATGAAGAGGTCAGCATGCATAGAGGGCGCAAGGATGGCTCTTTCCCGTGTCAAGACATACTGGGCAGAGATGGAGACCACCGTTGTTGCGTCCCGAGATTCGGACAAAAGCTGAGTATCTTCCGAGCACTATTTTCAGGAAGTCCTTGAAGGCGCTCGTGTAATAGAAACGCAGTGCTCGAAAGATGCTATGTTATGATAGCATATGTAATTGAAAAGTAGTATTTTGATAAACTGTAGTGGCCTTTTTTATACTTGTGCCTCCAAGTATTATTAACACCTTCTATGCGGCCGTTTTAAGATATATATGTATATATATATATAATCTGAAAGATGGCAGTCGTTGGCTTCAGCCCCCACGCACATAGTGCGGGGGTGCTCGCAGAAGACGCATTTTCACACTTAACCCAACGTCTTGGTCCTACAAAGGAGGTGATAGCGCAGCGGGTTAGGCAACCGGACTATAATGCTTTAACACTTTCACTTAGCCATAGGAGTTTGAAAATGAGACTCTTTAGGTAGCTCCTTGGTGGCAACTGCGCTTGTCTGAATTCGGGGCGCGTAAGTGCCTGACCGGGAAGCGGCCCTTCGTTAAAGCAGCGGAATCCGATAGATTCCGATCGGTCATCGAGTGGCTACCAGTCTCACGCTACATCATGACAGTCAGTTTTCGGCTTTCTCTACTCAGGTGCTCGCCCTGGCCGAACCGGGGGCACAATCGCAGTAGTTCTCCTGGTGCTACCTTAGCCGATAGAGCGAAACGTAAGGTAGCCGAACTCAGGAGCCGGGCAACCCAACATTTGACCAAAGACATGATTCGGAGCTGATGCATATAATGCCAAAACTCACGACGCCGAACACTCCCTAAGGTGTTCGGTCTTTATGAGTGCGGGCCAAACAACACTCTTTATTAAAAAAGCCCCTAGTGTCCAGGTACGTGCAAAAATTCTGACGTGGCCATATGCCAAGATGCCAGCCTCCTCCTTGGTTATGTTGGAAAGAAAAAACCAGGGGATGTGTAGCAACAAGAGACAGTAAAAAAGGTTTACGTAGGGTCTTAATCTAAAAAGAATCCTTTAGGACGGGTCCCTACTGCACGTCTGCGCCTGTGTCTCCGTTGTGCCGTATCCTGGACGGGCGCCGCACGACGTTCATCTATAAAAGAGAGGAACTGAGTTCAAAATGAGTCGTGTCGAAAAAGTTTAAAATAAACAAAGTATAAAGTAAGATATATAAGTTTGAGCTTTATTGTCTCTTATTGTATATGCGTGGAGCCCCTAATGCGGGGGTATATGGCTTCTAGGCCTGCATCAATGATGATTTTGCACCGAACTCGTCTATCCGCGTTCGTGGTCTTTAAATGACCTATTTTGAAGTTTTTTGGCCGGTGAGGCCATTTTGCTGTGGGGCTGTCAAAGCGGCCGCACAGTCCTCCGCTTGGGGAGGCGCACTTTAGTGCTTCCCCTTCAAAGAGATGATGCCTCGTGGACCGGGCATCTTAAGCGTAAGAGATGCATAATGCGGTATTGCGTTAAAGCGAGCGAAAGCTTCGCGTCCCAGTAGTGCTTGATAGCGACTTGAGAACGGGACGATATGGAAGGTCAGCTTTTCGCGGCGGAGGTTATCGGCAGAGCCGAATGTGACTGTGAGCCGGAGAAAACCCGTACAATGGGTGTCCGGACCAGGTATTACCCCTTGAAAGGAGGTTTTGCTGCGGTGGATTCTTGCTGGGTTTATCCCCATGTGCTGGATTGTATCCTGATATATCAGGTTTAGTCCACTGCCGCCGTCCATAAGGACATTTGAAAACTTGGAGTCCGCCAATTATTGGATCGAGTATCAAGGCAGTCCAGCCTACATTCTTGATATTCCTAGAATAATCTAGCTGATCGAAGATGATCGGTTTTGACAACCAGTGGCAGGACCCTTTGGGGCCGTGTGGTGCGTACCTTTACGGGCGCCGCACGTTTTGTTATGTGAAGTGAGTTCACTGTTTTTACTTCTTGTGGGAAGTTCTTTTGTTTCCTGGTGCTCTGCTTTTGGGGTTCGTCCTCGTCTTCGCTTGGTGTGTCGAGCCCCTTGTGTTCGGCATTGAGTCTGCCGGATTGTTTGAAAACCCAACAGTCTCTGTGGGTATGGTTAGCAGGCTTCCCGGGAGTACTGTGTATCTGACATATCCTGTCCAGGATTTTATTTAGGTTGGATGGATCGTCCCTGTTATCCTGGGGGGCGATTTTTCCTGATTTTGTCGTGAGCCTTTGAATCCGGCATTGACTGCCGTGCTCTTCGGACTTTTGTCCTTAGTCCAGCGACGGTCCTTGTTGCGTCGCGGTTTTCCGTTTCCATCCCTAGTTTCGGATGTACTTGGGTTGCTGGGGCTGCACCTTGCCAACCAGCTGTCCTCCCCTGCACAAAAGCGGGTCATGAGGCTTGTTAGTGCGGCCATTGTTCTTGGCTTTTCTTGGCCGAGGTGTCTGGCGAGCCATTCGTCTCGGACGTTATGCCTGAAAGCTGCTAAGGCTTCGGCGTCCGGACAGTCGACTATCTGATTCTTTTTAGTGAGGAATCTATTCCAGAACTGCCGAGCTGATTCTCCGGGTTGTTGAGTTATGTGACTAAGATCGTCTGCATCCGGAGGACGGACATAGGTCCCTTGAAAGTTTGCTCGGAAAGCATCCTCGAGCTCTTCCCAGCTTCCAATTGTGTTTTCTGGAAGGCTTTTAAGCCAATGCCGAGCTGGCCCTTTAAGCTTAAGGGGTAGATATTTTATGGCGTGGAGATCATCTCCTCTAGCCATGTGTATGTGGAGGATATAATCCTCGATCCAGACTCCAGGGTCTGTTGTTCCATCATATGCCTCTATGTTTACGGGTTTGAATCCCTCTGGGAATTCATAGTCCAGGACCTCATCGGTGAAACATAGGGGGTGTGCGGCGCCCCTGTATTTGGGTGTGCCGGATTCTGATGATGGCTTCATAGCGTTGCTTATGAGAGCCTGCTTTCTTGGCCCATAAATGGACCTGACTGGGCCATGATGCGAATCCTTAAGTGGGTCGCATGCCGATTTAGGTGCGGCGCCGCTTGCCGCTTTATGGGGTCGTCTATCCGACCGTGTGGCTTTTTGATTTTTTGAATGCGAGGGCTCTAGGGCCTCTTCGTCGAATTCAGGCAGTAGCTTTCTTTTCGGATAGCTTTTAGTGCGGCGACTGTCGCCGTACTTATCTGTTGTATTGGTTACTTTGCTCCATCTAATCCGGAGTGCATCTTCCGCTGTTTTAGCTTCCGCTTCTGCTTCTTTAGGCTGCGTGCGGTTGCAACGAGCCTCTCGTGGAGATTCTTCTGCTCCATAGGTTTATTCGGCGTGAGGTTGTCTGGAATGCCATTTTCGCCGGAGGAGGGATGTTTGGTTTCTCTATCCGTGTTGCCCTGTTCGGACAGTTGCTCTAAGGCCTGCTCGTCGTCTGTCGGCTCATCCTGCTCTATGGCTGGGTTTTTGTCGAGGCGGGGCTTGGGTCGGTGTTTACGCCGACACTTTGATTGCTTTTCGGGGGGTCGATTTCCCGCCCCATCCCCTTTTTCCTCGTTGTCGTTTCCTTTAGGGGTATCCACCATGTACACATCGTGGGATGAGGTGGCTGTCCAATGCCCTATGGGCATTGGTTCGTCGGTATCTCCTGCATCGTCATCCATGCTGTCGATGTCTCCGGAGTCGCAGTTGAGCACGTCGTTTAAATTGTCGACAGTGGCTACCAAGTGGGTGGTGGGTGGGCTTTGAATTTCTTCATCATCCGTATCCCATCCTCGCTGACCGTAATCCGGCCAGGGCTCTCCTGATAAGGAGAGAGACTTTAGAGAATTCAGGATGTCGCCGAAGGGCGAGTGCTGAAAGATGTCCGCGGCGGTGAACTCCATTATTGGCGCCCAATCGGGTTCGATCGGCAGGGACGCGAGGGGTTCGGAGTTCGGAGAGGAATCCGGCTCCTTGGAGTCACGGGCCGTGCAGAGTGCGGGGCTGGCGTTTGGCTCGATCGCCTTTGAGATTACAGCCCCCGAGGTGACGTCCAACCGCTCACCTTCGATTGGCGCAGCTGGCTCTGAATTAGGGGTCAGAGCCGGTGCGTTTGCGGCCTCCAGGGTACTGTTCGGCGGCAGAGCTAGACCATGCCCCACGAGACAGTGCGGCGCGCTTGGCTGTGGCTCGAATCCGTCGAAGATCAAATCTCCGCGGATGTCTGCCGTGTAGTTTAGGCTTCCAAACCTGAGTTGATGGCCAGGGGCGTAGCTTTCGATCTGCTCCAGGTGGCCAAGTGAATTGGCCCGTAGTGCGAAGCCACCGAAGACGAAGATCTGTCCGGGGAGAAAAATCTCACCCTGGACCGCATCGTTGTTGATGATCGAAGGAGCCATTGGGCCCAAAGGCGACGACACAGAGGAACTCTCAATGAAAGCACCAATGTCGGTGTCAAAACCGGCGGATCTCGGGTAGGGGGTCCCGAACTGTGCGTCTAGGCCGGATGGTAACAGGAGACAGGGGACACTTTGTTTTACCCAGGTTCGGGGCCTCTCGATGGAGGTAATACCCTACTCTTGCTTGATTAATATTGATGATATGGGTAGTACAAGAGTAGATCTACCACGAGATCAAGGAGGCTAAACCCTAGAAGCTAGCCTATGGTATGATTGTTGTGTATGGAGTTGATTGCCTACGGACTACAACCCTCCAGTTTATATAGACACCGGATAGGGTTAGGGTTACACAGAGTCGGTTACAATGGTAGGAGATCTTGAATATCCGCATCGCCAAGCTTGCCTTCCATGCCAAGGAAAGTCCCATCCGGACACGGGATGAAGTCTTCAATCTTGTATCTTCGTAGTCCAGGAGTCCGGCTGAAGGTATAGTCCGGCTACCCGAACACCCCCTAATCCAGGACTCCCTCAGTTACCACTCAAGTAGAACAAGTACTTAAAGCTCGGAATGATTTGCTCAATGAATTTAATAGTAAGAATAATGACGTTGCTGTTAGAGTTGCAAATAGAGGAGGTAAAGTGACTCAGGAACCTTTGTATCCTGAGGGCCATCCTAAGAGAATTGAGCAGGATTCTCAGAGAAATAACGTTGATGCACCTAGTCCTTCTAAGAGGAAGAAAAAGAAAAATGATAGGACTTTGGATGCTTCTAGTGAACCTGTTGTAGACACACGTGAGAATCCCAATGATATTTCTATCTCTGATGCTGAAACACAACCTGGTAATGAACATGAACCTAGTGATAATGTTAATGATGATGCTCATGTTGATGCTCAACCTAGCAATAATAATGATGTAAAAATTGAACCTGCTGTTGATCTTGATAACCCACAATCAAAGAATCAATGTTATGATAAGAGAGACTTTGTTGCTAGGAAGCACGGTAAAGAAAGAGAACCATGGGTTCAGAAACCCATGCCCTTTCCTCCTAAGCCATCCAAGAAAAAGGATGATGAGGATTTTGAGCGCTTTGCTGAAATGATTACGCCTATATTTTTGCGTATGCGTTTGACTGACATGCTTAAAATGAATCCTTATGCTAAATACATGAAAGATATTGTTACTAATAAGAGAAAGATACCGGAAGCTGAAATTTCCATCATGCTTGCTAATTATACTTTTAAGGGTGGAATACCAAAGAAACTTGGAGATCCAGGAGTACCAACTATACCATGCTCCATTAAAAGAAAATATGTTAAAACTGCTTTATGTGATCTTGGAGCCGGTGTTAGTGTTATGCCTCTCTCCTTATATCATAGACTTGATTTGAATAAGTTGACACCTACTGAAATATCTTTGCAAATGGCTGACAAATCGACTGCTATACCTGTCGGTATTTTTGAGTATGTGCCTGTTGTGGTTGCAATAAAACTAAACGATCATTATGCTAAGCTAACGGATGGGTCTTGTCCATCACATCATTCTCTAATGATGTGATCCCGTTCATCAAATGACAACACATGTTTATGGTCAGGAAACTTAACCATCTTTGATTAACAAGCTAGTCAAGTAGATGTATACTAGGGACACTCTGTTTGTCTATGTATTCACACATGTACTAAGTTTCCAGTTAATACAATTATAGCATGAATAATAAACATTTATCATGATATAAGGAAATATAAATAACAACTTTATTATTGCCTCTAGGGCATATTTCCTTCAGAACTGTGGCGCCGAGCTGTGTGCAAAGGGTAGGGCACCCCGGCAGAGAGGCGGCACAGGCGAGGCTGACTACGCCGGCAGCGAGTAGCTGTACTGGGTGTTGAGGCCAGCGGTGAACGCGGGGAGGGAGTGCGCTGGTCAGGCTTCAGGCTGGAGGGGGAGGCACGCGGTGGCGCGCCATGCGGGAAGGTGATGTTGTGATTGAAACCACCATGCGCGTCACCGTCGGAGTAGCCAGGCGAGCCGGGCGGAAGGTTCATCATCCCCACCCACCCACCCCCTCCGCGCGAGACACCTCTCCCTACTCTACCGCCGCCACGTCCCTGGCCCTCTTGGTGATAAGCCTGTTCCGCAGATCGGTGGTGACCGCCTCCCGGCGCTGAACATCCGCCCTCCACTCGGCGTTCGACGAGCCCGCTGGCCTTGCCATTGGCGCCTTCGCCTTCCTCTAGTTCGGCTGGGTGGAATTGGCGGCGGCATGAGGAGCCACATTTTTCTTCGTCGGCAAGGCGCCTAGGTCTGATGAGGAGAATGGCGGGAACAGCGGGTGAAGCAATGGGGAAACAGAGGGAAAAGGCAGGTAAAAACGGCGGGAATATGCCTATTGTCGCCGACAGTGCGGCCCACGCGCCTTTTTGCTTCAGCCAGCGTCCCCCGGTGCGCTGGGTTTGACTCGGGTTTGCCGGTTGTTATTTCGGCCCAAACCGGCGATAAACAACAACCTGGAGCGCGACTGGGTCGAATTTTCACGATCGGCACTAAAAAAGATGCCCTGTGGCACCCCGGCTCAGAGCGACCGGTTTACCATGCATTGCCAGCCCAGAGACCATGTCTTCTGACAACGCACGACATCTTGGTATAGAATAACAACCGCTTTATTGATGCTAGCGGAACAGAGTTACCTTACAACAACTGTCGAGGTCAAGCGGCACACTCGGTGCGGCTGAACAATATGTACATTATTTAGTGAACATAAAGGGGCCTCAATCCGAACAACTACGTGGCAGCGGAATAACGTCGTGGAGGAAGCTCCATATCATAGGGACACTGATGTGGACACGATCTAGACTCGAACAGCGCTCCTCTCCAACGATACTTTCCTGAAATCTTGCATGACACGCCAGGTTAGTACATTGAATGTACTTGCAAGCTCACAACAGGCATAATCATAATGACAAACAATATCATGATATTTAACCAATTATTAAAATGCAACACTATATATCAACATGTTGTGATCATGCTCGAACGTCCCTCGGGACAGCTTACCAACCGTGATCATCTCTAGATCACAAACACACCACCAAAGTGGTCAGATTACAAACACACCACCAAAGTGGTCTTTCTCAAGAACAACTCGTGATCCTTATGGCGATCACAACCACGACCATCATTTGGTCCCAAATGCATCGATGGCCTTTCTGCCATCCATCAACAATGCAAAGTGCATAGCTTAGTGTGCAATTTTTATTAAACGTTGACTCATGGTGGGACTTACTACGAGGTGTCCGTAACCGTGGACTCGGCTATCGATAGATTACACACTCTACAGAGGTAGCACACCGTACCCACACCACGGAACCCATGGCCTCGCACTCCCGTTCGGGTGGACCAACAGCATTCCGTCAAAACCCCTCCATTACCACAGCACTTTCCAGGCCACTCCGACCCAAATCCCCAACGGGCTGGTCCTGGGTGGCCCCGTGTCTACCAAAGACACCCCGACCACCGTCGTGGTCAAAATAATCCCACTCGAGGACACTCCCACTCGGGGACTCGGTACCATAATCTCATCAACGAGCACACAAGATTATGTTTGCTTACCGGGCCAGGGCAAGCACGACATAACCTTCCCTAGATTGAGGCACCGACCAAAGGCTGTGTCAATGGACCGAATCAAGGCCTTCCCACAAAGGCAAATGTGGTTGCACTGGAAAGAAACTCAATTCAGCAGCATCATGACCCAGTCAACGGTATATTCAAGTTGAGTTATATTCATGTTTAACCTTAAACTAAAAATGACCGGTGTCATAGCATGCCATGAAATGCAAAACAACACATGCATCATATAGTGATAAAAATGACCGATGTCATCCTTATACACACCAAGCATAACGTCAACAACTCAAATTACTCTACTTGCTCAAATAACTCACAACTTAACCAAAATATTTTGCAACAAGTTTTATTGATTTCTTACACAAGAAAGTAACTCCGGTAAATTTCTCTTATGCTTGTCAAAAAGATTTCACTATCAACAACTCTTACTTTCTTTATCACTAAGTTGGGTTCAAACATTCTGTAAGAAAAGTAATATGATGAAACAAGTATTTAACAGGACATTTTCTAACAAATTTTTATCAATCTAAGAGGGCAAAAACATAGCTTTAAATAATTGCTAACATGCATAACAAAATTATTTCTAACATCACCTCAAATCAATCTTATCTTGCTTTATCCACTAAACTAGTTTCACCCATTATGTAGATCAAGCATAACAACTAACCAATGTTTAACAGAATATAAATAACTCCATAATCATAAATGCATGGATTAATCATTTCATTCAAGTAAGAAAATCACAAATATTGAAGTGGCACCATGAAAATGTTGTTGTGGCTTGCCTTAGTGCAGATGAGGTTCACAAGCCTCCTGGTGATCCTCAAGACAAGCTTCACCTTCTGAAAATAGTTTTAAACACAAAAAGAAAATATCAAGAACACTTCTGAAAATCACCAGAAATTCGAGACAGCTCAAAAAAATCTCATCTTTGGTGAGCTGCTAGATTTCTTATCAAAGAACACAATGCAAAAAGAATCAATTCATTTGGACTTATGGTTGAAAAGTTATAACTGTTTGAAGTGTTTTGTAAATTCAAATGAATTTGAATAAAAGAAATAGACTGGGGGGTGACGTCGAAGGCATAAATCCCAGGGGCACCACCACTCGTACCGCTTCGCGTGCGTACTGACTGGCTGACTAGCGGGCCCCGCTAGTTAGGTGGGGGAAGAGGGAGAAGGAAACAGAGGGGGCCGCGGCTTCGCCAGAGCTCTCGCCGGCGACGAGGGCTCCTTGGCCCAAACGAGAGGGAGGGATGGCAAGAGGGGGTTGAGGCGCACCTGCCCGTACCCGTAGCGTAGCTAGGGCGGTCAGATGGCGTCGGAATCAACCTCGCTAGCAGAGGCAGAACGTGGAGGTCGCCGGAGTTGAGGAAGTCGGCGAGCAGAGGCCACTCCAGGGGCTCCAAGCAGGCGCGACGGCCTCACCGGAGAGAGGCGGAGGCCCTGGAGGGGTCGCCCAGGCCTGGGAGGGGCTGGAGCTACTGCGACGACCAGAGGGGATCGCCGGTGAGCTCGAGCTCGGGGACGGCGGCCCGAGGCCTGCCTAGCCGGGCTCCGGCTTCCTACTCGATCGTGGGGTGTGTGTGAGTGCTGGATGGTGCTCGAGGAGGCTGGGGAGGGCCCTATTTATAGGCAAGCGGTGAGGGTGCTCCGGGCTCCGTCTGTGGACACATGTCCACGGTGCCCGGCGACGAGCGACGTCAGTGAGAGGGGGAGAAGGCGACGGAGGTGTAGCGACCAGACCTCAAATGGTCCAATCTCTGTGCTCCGGTGTCATCCCTGGATCAATAATGCTGACACCATATAGTACTTGAAGGATTTATAACAGAGTAGCAATCACACACTTATTACCTCGAGTGTCTCAAAAGAGAACTTATTACAATAAATATGGCTTAAGGCCATCTAATAACGATAATAGCGGAAGGCTTGGAAGATAAGTGAGTCCATCAACTCCAACGGCATCACTGAGTATAGAACCACGACCTAAAGGCATCTTACTCGTTGTCTGAAAAGTCTGCAACATGAACGTTGCAGCCCGAAACGGGTCAGCACATGGAATATGCTGGCAATGTAACACATAGAGAGCAATGAAATAATAAGACTATACTACATGCATATTTGGCTAGTGGAAAGCTCTATGGTTACAGTTTTGTGTAAATCCAATTTTTCCCTACTGCAAAGGAATAAATTTTATTTAACTATCATGGTAGTTGTTAAACATTGAGAGTGTAGACACCCTCTCAATCCCAATTAAGCATCATCATTAAAACCCAACAAAATTTAGAGTAACATGATGAGATTCACAGGATAATCCAAGTACTAGATACTCAAAACGTCCATAACCGGGGACATGGCTAACCATGATTAGTTTATACACTCTGCAGAGGTTTGCGCACTTTTCCCCACAAGACTCGATCTCCTCCGTTGGGATTCTCGCACTACGTGATGTTTGAGAAATGGATGAACGAGACATAGTCTTTCAGAAGCGCTTGCACCTTACGAACGGGTAGACCGTACCAACCTACATCCCCTACATCTGCTAGTCTACCACTGTAAGAGTTCGCACGACTTAGTCAACTATGCTAGAGCCCATAGTAGCTTGTGGCTCCACACGGAAGTTTCTAGTATGAATAATCTCATGATCCCTTTGAGCCTGGGTGGCGGTCCAAAAGAAAAATAGGCAATCGCTGGAATACCCAGGTGCCTCAATCCACCCAGATGTGTGTTTAAGTTGCCACCTTAGATAAACCATTAATTTAACAATCTCACATCTGTCATGGATACACTCACCCAAGCCACGTCTACTAGCATAGCATGGCATAATAAGCAAGCGTAGAAGTAACTCCCAAAGGTTTGATAATAAAATAGGTAATAGGTACTACCTCATCTAGTTCCCAAACCCACAATTTAATTAGATCCTAATCATGCAATGGTGTGAGCATTGATCTAATGCAATAAAACTGGGTAGTAGGAGGTATGATCAAAGTGTTACTTGCCTTGCTGATGATCCGTGAAACCTAGCGATTCGAAGTAGCAAGCGGCGCACTCCGGGTACTCTATCGCAAGCAAACAAGCATACAATAAGTACTCATCTAATGCACAGGTAAAACTTGAATAAGAGATCTAACCAGATAGTTCAACTTAAGAACTCCGGTTGGCAAAAAGAATCAAATCAAACGAAGCAACGAAAGACAAACATCGAAAGAAACAAGCTTCGTTTACTATTCTGGATCTAGGTCAAATTTTACAGAGGCAAAAACTTGTTTGACTTGGTTAAATGGAAAGTGGGTTTCGAGACGAAACTCCAGGGCTTGAATCGCCTGATTCTGATAAACAAGCGAAAAGTTAAACTAGAACGCAAATCGGATCGGAAATCGCAATCAGAATAATCACGGAATAATCCGAGAAAAAGAAAAACGACGAACGGAATAACGAATGAACGTTCGTTTTCTGGAACTAAATGATGAACACGTTCGTTAAAACAGACGGATGAGCGAACGCTCGCTAAAGAAATAAACCGGAAAGAACCGATCTATTTAAAAAAACGAAAACTAGGGTTTTCTAGAAAAAACCCAAATCAGTTTTTCTCAGAAAACCGGGCGGCGGGGCGGCTACCTCGGCTCGGTCCGGCGGGGCTTTCGGTGGGCAGCGGCGGCGGCGGCAGCGGCGGCGGCGTGCGGCGCGGCGCAGGCGGCGTGCGGCGGCAGCAGCGGCGGGGCTGCGTGGGCGGCGGCGGGTGGCGACTCGGGGCTCCCAGGGGGGCCCCGGGGTGGCTATTTAAGAGAGGGGCGGCGTTGCTTGGGGAGGGGGTCGGTGGCGGAGGCATGCCCAGCTCGGTCTCCCCGAGTCCGGCGGCAGCTCGGCGAGGGAGGCGGTGGTCCGGCGGGCCGGCCTCGCTCGGCTGGGCCTTTGGCCGAGTCGGGCGCGCGGTTTTTTTTAAACAATTTCGCCGAAACTAAGAAAAATTCTAGAAAAATAAATAGAAATCTAAAATTGCCAAAACAAATTTTTCACCGTCTAAATAAAATATTTAGAACAGGATGAACATTTTCTTGGCCCTAAATGCAATTTTTGAAAACGTGCATTTTTTCCTAAATTCAAATAAAACCATGAAAAACTCCAGAATAAAACCTTATTTGATTTTTTTATTTAAATCCTCAATATTTCTTTATTTTGGGAAAGTCATTTTATTCCCTCTCTCATATTTTTATAATAGAAATAATTGAAGATAAAATAAATAAAATCAAATGATCCTATTTTCAAATTTTGAGAAAACTCAAATATGAAAATAATGAAATCCCCAACTCTCTCTGAGGGTCCTTGAGTTGCGTAGAATTTCTAGGATCAACCCAAAATGGAAATAAATATGATATGCAGTGATGATCTATTGTATAACATTCCAAATTGAAAATTTGGGATGTTACAAACCTACCCCCCTTAAGATGAATCTCGCCCTCGAGATTCGGGTTGGCTAGAAAATAGGTGAGGGTGGTCCTTCAGCAAATCTTCCTCTTGCTCCCAGGTGGCTTCATCCTCCGTGTGGTGGCTCCAGTGAACTTTGCAAAACTTGATAACCTTGATGCGGGTGACTCGGCTGGCATACTCAAGAATCTTGACTGGTTTCTCCTCATAGGTCAAATCACTATCCAACTGAATCGCTTCCAGCGGCACTGTATCTCTCAGCGGTATATCAGCCATCTCCGCTGCACTTCTTTAACTGGGAAACGTGGAACACGTCGTGAACTCCTGACAATCCTTCGGGCAATTCCAACTTATAAGCTACTTCTCCCATACGCTCCAAAACCTTGTATGGTCCTACAAAATGTGGCGCTAACTTTCCCTTAACTCCAAAGCGCTTAACTCCTCTAAGTAGAGATACTCGAAGATAAAATCGGTCTCCGACTTCGTAAACTGTCTCCTTGCATTTAGAATCTGTGTAGCTCTTCTGCCTGGACTGGGCTACCTTGAGCCTATCGCGAATCAAATTCACCTTCTGTTCAGACTCCTTAATCAGATCTGGTCCAAACAACTGTCGGTCTCCAACTTCATCCCATGATAATGGGGTTCTGCACCTCCTTCCGTACAAGGCTTCGAAAGGGCCCATCTTCAAACTGGATTGATAACTGTTGTTGTAAGAGAACTCTGCATATTGGAAATTGTCGTCCCAACTAGATCCATAATCTAGCGCACAAGCTCTCAGCATATCCTCCAAAATCTGATTGACTCTCGCGGTCTGTCCATCTGTCTGTGGATGGAAAGCTGTACTGAATTCTAGCCTGGTACCCAAAGTTTCGTGCAACTGATTCCAGAACTTTGAGGTAAACTGGGTTCCTCTATCTGATACAATGCTCCTTGGAACTCCATGCAGACATACGATCCTAGTCATGTATATCTTTGCCAACTTGGCACTGGTGTAGGTAGTCTTCACTGGGATGAAATGAGCTACCTTTGTCAACCGATCGACTACAACCCAAATCGAGTCATAGCCTGAACGAGTTCTGGGCAATCCTGTAATAAAATCCATGCCTAGCTTATCCCACTTCCATTCGGGTATTGGCAGTGGCTGTAGCAATCCGGCTGGCTTCTGATGCTCTGCCTTTACTCTCTGACATACATCACAAACTGCTACATACTCCGCGATATCCTTCTTCATTCCGGTCCACCAGAAAATATCCTTCAAATCCAGATACATCTTGGTATTTCCTGGGTGAATCGAATATGGTGAATCATGGGCCTCTTGCAGAATCAACTTCCAGATCTCTGGGTCATTGGGCACATAAACACGGTCTTCAAACCATAGGATATCGTGCTCATCCTCACAAAATCCTTTAGCTTTTCCTTTGCTCATTTTCTCCTTAATAGAAGAAATCTCCGTGTCAGTCTTCTGGGCTTCTCTGATATTATCCATCAAAGTAGACTGAATCTCCAATGCTGCTACATAGCCTCTCAGAACTATCTCCAAACATAGCTCACGAAGATTCTTGGCTAACTCTCTTGGTAAATCTCCCGTCATTAAGGTGTTGACATGACTTTTATGGCTCAACGCGTCAGCTACTACGTTAGCCTTTCCAGGGTCATAATGCAATCTCATATCATAATCCTTGATGAGCTCCAACCATCTCCTTTGCCTGAGATTTAACTCCTTCTGCATGAAGATGTACTTCAAACTCTTGTGATCCGTGTACACCTCACAATGGTTTCCAATGAGAAAATGTATCCAAATCTTCAACGCATGCACTACGGCTGCTAACTCCAAATCATGCTTGGCATAATTCAACTCATGAGGCTTAAGCTGTCGTGAGGCATATGAAACAACTCTTCCTTCCTGCATAAGCACTGCTCGAAGTCCTCGACGTGAAGCGTCGCAATACACCTCATAATCCTTGGTCTGATCTGGCAAAATCAACACTAGTGATGTAACCAAACGTTTCTTCAACTCCTGGAAACTAGCCTCACATTCTTCAGTCCATTTGAACTTGGTATCTTTCTTCAATAATTCCGTCATAGGCTTCGCAATCTTCGAGAAGTTTTCAATGAATCTCCGGTAGTATCCCGCGAGTCCAAGAAAACTCCGGATCTCTCCAACTGTTGTTGGGGCTTCCCAATTTGTCACAGTGTCAACCTTGGTGGGATCTACTGCTATACCTTCTCCAGATATAACGTGTCCGAGGAATCCAACTTCCTTCAACCAAAACTCACATTTGCTAAACTTGGCGTATAACTGATGTTCTTTGAGCTTTCCAAGTACCAAACGCAAATGCTCCTTATGCTCCTCTTCATTCTTCGAGTAAACTAGGATATCATCAATGAACACTACGAGGAACTTATCCAAAAACTCCATAAACACTTTGTTCATCATGTTCATAAAATATGCAGGTGCGTTAGTCAGACCAAATGACATAACGGTATACTCATACAACCCATACCTGGTGGTAAATGCTGTCTTAGGTATATCATGTTCTCGAATCTTCAGCTGATGGTATCCTGATCGCAGATCGATCTTGGAAAATACCTTAGCTCCTTGCAATCGATCAAACAGATCATTGATCATCGGTAGTGGGTACTTGTTCTTGATGGTTACTTCCTTCAATCTTCGATAATCAACAATCATCCTTAACAATCCATCCTTCTTCTCCACTAGAAGTACCGGCGATCCCCAAGGTGAAGAACTTGGGCGAATATAACCCTTATCCAATAACTCTTTAATCTGCTTCTTAATCTCCTCCAAATCCTTTGCGGGCATCCTGTATGGTCTCTTAGATATTGGCCCTGTGCCTGGAAAAAGCTCAATCAAAAACTCAATATCTCTATCCGGTGGCATGCCTGGCAACTCCTCTGGGAATACATCAAGGAAATCCTTTACTACTAGTACTTCCTCCTGCACAACTCCTGTTAAGGAATTTACTTGAGTCCTCTTTGGCACATGCCGGAATACATACTTGATCCTTCTTCCTTCTGGCTTCGTAAGCAAAATTGACTTACTGGCGCATTCAATGTTCCCTTCATACTTCGATAACCAATCCATGCCTAATATCACATCCAATCCTTGGGATTCCAATACTATTAGGTTCGAGGGAAACACATAGTTAACAATCCTTAATGGTAACCGATCACACCATAGACTAGCCATATACTCTGCTCCAGGCGAGGTTCCTGGTAGTTATTGAAGGTTGCTACCATCAACTGCATGCTCAACTCATCATTCAGTCCTTCCAGAAACTTCTCCTGCTTAGCTGCATCCGTAGCAACATCGTCTGGGGCATAATGTGTTAGCTTACTAAAGTCCTCCACATACTGGCCAACTGTCCGTCCTCCTTGGCGCAAGTTGCGAAACTCACGCTTATTCATAGCCATAGATCCTGCTGAAACATGGGTAGTACGGAAAGCCTGCTGAAACTGGTCCCACGTGACAGTGTCGATAGGGAAAGTGGTCGTGAAATTCTCCCACCATGATGATGCGGGTCGTTCAAGCTGATGTGCGGCAAACTTCACCTTTTTCGCATCTGTGCATCCTGCCGTGGTCAACTCCCTAGCTGTCTTGCGGAGCCAATCATCTGCTACTATCGGCTCGGTGCTACTAGAGAACACCGGCTGATTTAGCCTAAGAAAACGGGCTAAGTGATCAACAGGTGGTGGTGGTGGTGGGTTGTTGTTGTTGTTGTTCCCCTGATTCTGATTCTGGACTAGCAACTGCATCAATGTGTTCTACTGCTGGATCAACTGAGTGAGCTCCGGTGGGAAGGCAAATCCGGGGTCACGTCTCGGAGCCATCTGAGGGTTTAGAAAAGATGAGATTAAGAATAGAGGGGGTCTAGAGAGAAAACACTACCCATATGCACATGAGGCAAAACAAACAATTTACTTCATTCAATCAAACAAGGGCATACAATCGGTCTAACTATCGCAAAAGTGCTCGGACTACTATATTTACATGGTGGACTACTACTACTGATGAGGTGGTCTACTAGAAATATTCTTCGGTTGCAGACTCCATGATATCTGCTCCAGCTTCACCAACATAGTCATCATCACTATCATCTGGATCCGAGTCGGTGTCATCGATGATGATGTAGTCTTCAAGGCGAATCTCCTTGGGTTCTTCGTCTTCTTATACTGGTGTAGGGCCTCCCATAAATATTCCGATCTTCTTGATCAGGTCGTCATTCTTCTCCACTAATACTTCGATTTCCTCTTCATAATCTTCACGTGTAGCCTTGAGTTCTTCCTCCAGTTCCTAGATTCTTGTCCTCGCCTTCTTTAGATCTATCATGTCGGTGCACATCTGGTTCTCTTGACGTCGAATGTGCTAGTTTAACTCCTGGATAAAAGCTGCAATTGATGTATCCCTCTTGGTATTGATCATCTCCCAGTGCTCACCTCGGCGCCCACAAATCTGGTAGATAGTGTCCTTGAGATCATTGCAGTAAACTTCTCCAATACGTCCCATGGCGATGTGAGCTGCCATGCTCTTTCCTAGACTCCAGGTTGGTGCATCAAAGGAAAACTCTATGGGCTCAGTGACTGGCATGAACGTCCTTCCTGGAACTTGAACTTGAATCATCCAGCGCTCCTCTTCAGGTAAAGTGGCATTGTAGGTTCCGGTGAAGCTTGGTACTCCGATGTTCAGGTACTTAGTGACTTCCTTCAGGTGACGTCCAAAGGGTGTATCTTCATCCGGCTGTGTGAACTTGTTCCTTGCATCCGCCATCCTAAAAGAGTAGAAAAGATGAGGAGTCAGAATGAGAAAAGCGAGTAGTGATCTAGGGCTTTAGCTTAGTGGTCGTGTCCTACAGTCAGCGTGTGCTCTGATACCATCTTGTAGTGACCAGACCTCAAACGGTCCAATCTCTATGCTCCAGTGTCATCCCTGGATCAATAATGCTGACACCACACAGTACTTGAAGGATTTATAACAGAGTAGTAATCACACACTTATTACCTCGAGTGTCTCAAAAGAGAACTTATTACAATAAATATGGCTTAAGGCCATCTAATAAGGATAACAGCGGAAGTCTTGGAAGATAAGTGAGTCCATCAACTCCAACGGCATCACAGAGTATAGAACCACGACCTAAAGGCACCTTACTCGTCGTCTGAAAAGTCTACAACATGAACGTTGCAGCCCAAAACGGGTCAGCACATGGAATATGCTGGCAATGTAACACATAGAGAACAATGAAAGAATAAGACTATACTACATGCATATTTGGCTGGTGGAAAGCTCTATGGTTACAGTTTTGCGTAAAGCCAATTTTTCCCTACTGCAAAGGAATAAATTTTATTTAACTATCATGGTAGTTGTTAAACATTGAGAGTGTAGACACCCTCTCAATCCCAATTAAGCATCATCATTAAAACCCAACAAAATTAATTTAGAGTAACATGATGAGATTCACATGATAATCCAAGTACTAGATACTCAAAACGTCCATAACCGGGGACACGGCTAACCATGATTAGTTTATACACTCTGCAGAGGTTTGCGCACTTTTCCTCACAAGACTCGATCTCCTCCGTTGGGATTCTCGCACTACATGATGTTTGAGAAACGGATGACCGAGACATAGTCTTTCAGAAGCGCTTGCACCTTACGAACAGGTAGACCGTACCAACCTACATCCCCTACATCTGCTAGTCTACCACTGTAAGAGTTCGCACGACTTAGTCAACTATGCTAGAGCCCATAGTAGCTTGTGGCTCCACACGGAAGTTTCTAGTATGAATGATCGCATGATCCCTTTGAGCCTGGGTGGCGGTCCAAAAGAAAAACAGGCAATCGCTGGAATACCCAGGTGCCTCAGTCCACCCAGATGTGTGTTTAAGTTGCCACCTTAGATAAACCATTAATTTAACAATCTCACATCTGTCATGGATACACTCACCCAATCCACGTCTACTAGCATAGCATGGCATAATAAGCAAACATAGAAGTAACTCCCAAAGGTTTGATAATAAAACATGTAATAGGTACTACCTCATCTACTTCCCAAACCCACAATTTAATTAGATCCTAATCATACAATGGTGTGAGGATTGATCTAATGCAATAAAACTGGGTAGTAGGAGGTATGATCAAAGTGTTACTTGCCTTGCTGATGATCCGTGAAACCTAGCGATTCGAAGTAGCAAGCGGCGCACTCCGGGTACTCTATCACAAACAAACAAGCATACAATAAGTACTCATCTAATGCACAGGTAAAACTTGAATAAGAGATCTAACCAGATAGTTCAACTTAAGAACTCCGGTTGGCAAAAAGAATCAAATTAAACGAAGCAACAAAAGACAAACGGCGAAAGAAACAAGCTTCATTTACTATTCTGGATCTAGGTCAAATTTTACAGAGGAAAAAACTTGTTTGACTTGGTTAAACGGAAAGAGGGTTTCGAGACGAAACTCCAGGCGCTTGATTCGCCTGATTCCGATAAATGAGCGAAAAGTTAAACTAGAACGAAAATCGGATCGGAAATCACGATCAGAATAATCATGGAATAATCCGAGAAAAAGAAAAACGACGAACAGAATAACGAACGAACGTTCGTTTTCTGGAATTAAACAATGAACGTGTTCGTTAAAACGAACGGATGAGTGAACGCTCGCTAAATAAATAAACCAGAAAAAACCGATTTATTTAAAAAACGAAAACTAGGGTTTTCTAGAAAAAACAAATCGGTTTTCTCAGAAATC
Source organism: Triticum aestivum (assembly GCF_018294505.1). Classification (NCBI taxonomy): domain Eukaryota; kingdom Viridiplantae; phylum Streptophyta; class Magnoliopsida; order Poales; family Poaceae; genus Triticum; species Triticum aestivum. Next base: position 148,349,730 of record NC_057809.1, read on the forward strand.
CGGGCGGCGGGGCGGCTACCTCGGCTCGGTCCGGCGGGGCTCCGGCGGGGCTTCTGGTGGGCAGCAACGGCAGCGGGGCGGCGGCGTGCGGCGGTAGCAGCGGCGGGGCTGCGTGGGTAGCGGCGGGTGGCGACTCGGGGCTCCTACGGGAGGCCCCGGGGTGGCTAGTTAAGAGAGGAGGCGGCCTTGCTTGGGGAGGGGGTCGGCGGCGGAGGCGTGCCCGGCTCGGTCTCCCCGAGTCCGGCTGCAGCTCGGCGAGGGAGGCGGTGGCCTGGCTCGGCTAGGCCTTTGGCCTAGTCGGGCGCGTGTTTTTTTTAAACAATTCCGCCGAAACTAAGAAAAATTCTAGAAAAATAAATAGAAATCTAAAATTTCCAAAACAAATTTTCACCGTCTAAATAAAATATTTAGAACAGGATGAACATTTTCTTTGCCCTAAATGCAATTTTTGAAAATGTGCAATTTTTCCTAAATTCAAATAAAACCACGAAAAACTCCAGAATAAAACCTTATTTGATTTTTTTATTTAAATCCTCAATATTTCTTTATTTTGGGAAACTCATTTTATTCCCTCTCTCATATTTTTATAATAGAAATAATTGTAGATAAAATAAATCAAATCAAATGATCCTATTTTCAAAATTTGAGAAAACTCAAATATGAAAATAACGAAATCCCCAACTCTCTCTAAGGGTCCTTGAGTTGCGTAGAATTTCTAGGATCAACCCAAAATGCAAATAAATATGATATGCAGTGATGATCTATTGTATAACATTCCAAATTGAAAATTTGGGATGTCACAGGAGGTCACGCGGCCACCATGGGCGGGCGGAGACGAGCACAGGATCAAGAGGATGGCGACGAGCACAGTGCGCTCTGCACTATTGGGCTGGCCAGACCTTTCCCGTGCTCACTTCAGCGAGCTCCGGCGTCGGCGAGCGCCAGGGAGGAGTTAAGAACGTTGAGACGATGATGGTGGCGAGAGTTGGCATGGTTGGGCAGGCGGGGAAGTGAGCACGCGAGCAACAGAGGCTCGGGCGCATCGCAGAGCGCGTCGGCTGCATGCTAGCACAACTGTACGAACACGGTCACCGCGTGAACTATGACATCAGGTCGATCTAAGCAAAAACTCAATGTCTGGCATGTTGTTCGTGGTAGTTTTGAGTGTTACCATGATTTGGTTTGGATCCAGGTGCAGTAGAGAAGTTTTCACACACCAAGTAAGTTTCTGGTCAGTAACTTGGTGATGTTACTGTTGTCAAATGGCTTGGAGTTTGAAGCTGTGCTTTGGAGGGTAGTGATAAGTTACTAAGGTAAAGATGCACAAGAAAGTTCAGGTCAAATGGAGCAAGTAAAATGGTAGTTGCTGTAGAAACCACCATTTCTGTCCAGAATAGAAAAGATTTTCTATAGCAAAAATATTCCAAAAAGTGATGAAATATTTTTGCTCAGGAAGGTGCACTAGGGTTCACAGAATATTTGTGAATTATCTCAGATTTTTCTGAGCCATAAAAATTGGGGTTGCTTTGAAGCAAACAGATCTGGCTTAGGGTTTTTGGAAAGAAAATGAATATTTTTCATTTAAGAAAAATATTCCAAAGATTATTTTTGGGTGGGTCAGAAGTGAAACGATGATTTAGGAGGGAAGTGAAGCACTTGGGTGAAAGCCAAGGATGCCCAAGTGTTTAAGTCCATATGAAAAGATTCAGAAACTCCAAGTTTCAAAAACTTTCAAATGAAAAATCAAGCAAATAAGAAAGGGCAAAACCCAGGCTGTCACAAACCTCCCCCACTTAGAATGAATCTCGTCCTCGAGATTCGGTTGCTTGGGAAAACCACTCTGGATACTGATCCCTAAGTAATTCTTCCTGCTCCCAAGTTGTTTCTGACTCTGTGTGATGCTCCCACTGAACCTTTTAAAATTTTCTGACTTTACTACGAGTGACCCTTTCCATCTGATCCAAAATTTTGAACGGTCTCTCTTCATAAGTTAAATCTTTTGCCAATTCTATCTCAGCCGTTGTAGTTCTTTTCTCAGGCGGGGATATGCATCGTCTCAATTGCGAAACATGGAACACATTGTGTATGTCTACCAATTCGGGGGTAGTTCCAGTTGATATGCAATCGTTCCCACTCGAACATAATTTGGAATGGACCAATGAATCTGGGTGCCAGCTTTCCACGAGTCTGAAATCTCTTGTCTCCTTTCATAGGAGTGACTCGGAGGTATGTGTCTTCTCCGGGTTCAAAACTGACCTGCCGATGTTTGGCATCATAATAACTCTTCTGTCGAGATTTGGCCAATTGCAGTTTGTCTCGGATTTCCCTAACTTGTTTCTCAGCTTCCAGCATGAGATCCGTTCCGAAGATACGGCTATCTCTAGTCTGAGACCAATTTAGAGGAGTGCGGCACTTACGGCCATACAGAGCTTCGTATGGTGACATCTTTAGACTGGTCTGGAAACTGTTGTTATAAGAGAACTCGGCATACGGCAAGCAGTCTTCCCATTTAACACCTTTGGCTAGCACACAGGCTCGCAACATATCTTCGAGTATTTGGTTTACCTGCTCTGTCTATCCATTTGTCTGAGGGTGATAGGGAGTACTATATTTCAGTGATGTCCCCAAGGCTTGATGGAGACGGGACCAAAGAGCGGAGGTAAACAAAGAACCTCGGTCGGAAGTGATAGTTCGGGGTACTCCATGCAGACTGACGATCCTGGATACATACAGTTGTGCAAGTTCATTTGCTCTGTATCTGGTGCTGATCGGAATGAAATGAACAACCTTGGTCAGGGTGTCTATTATAACCCAGATTGCATCCTTGCCTCGCTGAGTCCTAGGCAATCCTGTGATGAAATCCATGCAAACGTCATTCCATTTCCACTGTGAAACTGGCAGCGGTTGGAGAAGTCCGGCTAGTTTCTGATGATCTGCTTTCACCTTGTTGCATATGTCGCAACAGGCTACAAAATAGGTAATGTCTTTCTTCATTCCATCCCACCAGAATATTTGTCTAAGGTCCTCATACATTTTCATACCTCCCGGGTGAATGGAATATGCGGATTCATGGGCTTCTGACAGGATTTTCTTCTATAAGTCCGGTTGATTCGGCACACAAATGCGTCCACGGAATCGGAGGGTACCGAATTCGTCCTTGGAGAAGTCAGAGGCCTGCTTTGCCATCTGGCCATTGGCACATCTCTGTAGGTTGGTGTCACCTAGCTGTGCCTTGCAGATCTCCATCTCAAGTGTGGGGGTAACTTCCAAAATATTAGCGAGGTCAACCTCTATGATGACCAAGTTGAGCTGAGCGATCTCCTCTTGGAGTTTAGTGGGCAATGATTTTAACATGACATTTAAGCTGACGGGCTTTCGACTGAGCGCATCAGCAACGACGTTGGCCTTGCGTGGATGGTAATTTATTCCAAGGTCATAATCCTTGACCAACTCTAACCATCTTTGCTGACAGAGATTTAAATCTGGCTGAGTGAAAATGTACTTGAGGCTTTTGTGGTCGGTAAAAATTTGGCACCTTTTTCCAATGAGGTAGTGTCTCCAAATTTTTGATGCATGAACCACTGCAGCCAATTCCAAATCATGAGTAGGATAATTTCCCTCATGAGGTCGTAGTTGTCGCGATGCATATGCTACTACCTTGCTGTCTTGCATCAACATGCAACCAATACCTTGTCTGGAGGCATCGCAGTACACATCAAAGCTGCGATAAATGTCTGGAAGAGTCAATACATGTGCGGTTGTCAATCGTATCTTCAGCTCATTAAAACTCTTCTCACATCCTTTGTCCACTTAAACTTTGTATCCTTTTTGAGTAGCTCCGTCATTGGTTTAGCAATTTTGGAAAACCCTTCAATAAAACGACGATAGTATCCAGCTAATCCGAGGAAACTCCGGATCTGTGTCACGGTCGTGGGTGGTACCCAATCGAGCACATCCTTTACTTTGCTCGGGTCCATGGCTATACCTTCGGCGGATAGTACATGTCCGAGAAATCCAACCTTCTTGATCCAAAATTCACACTTACTGAACTTGGCGTATAGCTGATGGTCGCGGAGCCGTTGTAGTACTGCTCAGAGGTGATCCTTGTGTTCTTCTTCATCCTTGGAGTAAATGAGGATGTCATCGATGAAGACTACCATGAATTTGTCAAGGAAGTCCATAAATACTTTGTTCATCATATGCATGAAGAAAGCAGGGGCATTGGTGAGACCAAAGGACATCACGGTATATTCGTAAAGACCGTACCGAGTAGTGAATGCGGTCTTAGGAATATCTTCCTTTTTAATCTTGAGCTGATGATATCCGGTCCGTAAATCGATTTTAGAGAATACCTTGGCCCCACTTAGCTGATCAAATAGATCATCAATCCTTGGCAACGGGTATTTATTTTTGATGGTAACCTCATTCAGCTGGTGGTAATCTATGCACATACGGAGACTACCATCCTTTTTATCCCCGAAAATTGCAGGTGATCCCCACGGTGAGGAGCTGGGACGAATATAACCTTTCTGGAGTAATTCGTCAAGTTGTTTCTTTAGCTCCACTAATTCTGATGAGGGCATCCGGTAATACTTCTTGTATAATGGTGTGGTTCCAGGCACAAGATCTATGGCAAACTCCAGTTCCCGATCTGGTGGCATGCCTGGCAGTTCTTCTGGAAACACAACAGGGTACTCACTGACCATAGGAATAAATTCCAATTCAACCACAGCAGTGCACACTAATGCTGGCTTGGGTATATTCTTGCGAGCATAGAATTTGGTGAGCTTCCCATCCAGACTTGTCAGATTGACTTCTCGGGTTGCATAGTTTATGCAAACTTGATATTTGGTCAACCAATTCATGCCCAATATAATATCCAACCTTTCAGACTCAAGGATTATCAGAGATGTTGGAAAGCGGACCCTGTTGATATTGATCTCCAGATCACGGCAGACGAGATTGCTCTTGATTATGGATCCCGGGGTTTGTACCAGCATATTTTTGCCCAAAATGGTGCAAGGAAAATTGTTTTGGGCGGCAAAACTCCGAGAAATAAAAGAATGGGAAGCCCCAGAGTCAAATAAAATTATGGCAGGTATGTCATTAACAGAAAACATACCAATCATGACTTCTGGCTTTTCTTGGGCTTCATCGGCGGAGATATGATGCACGTGCCCAGTGAAGTTTTGCTGGTTTGTCCACGACTCCATAAAATTGACTTGCGGCCGACTTAGGGCATTTGTCTTGTTGTTCTTGGGGCACTGCTTGGCATAATGTTCGTGCTGCCCGCAAATGAAACAAGAATTATTGCGCTGACGCTCCTCATGCATTAGATTGGTCACAATATTCATGACTTGAGTGGTGGTCTTGTTAACATTCTGCTGCCAATTTGGCCTGTATTCCACCTAAGTCTGCTGCTAGGTACGATCCTTTTGCACAGGTGGCCCATCCTTCTTTGGCTCAAACTTGCGCTTGTTGTCATTAGCAGGCCTATTATCGGAGATAAGCTTGTGCTCCCGTTCAACAATGAACGCCTTGTCCACCAGAGTTTGTAAATCCGTGAAATCAAACATACTGAGAGCACACCGAAGTTGCGGATCTAAACCTCCAAGAAATCTGTCAATCTTCCTTTCTTCGATGGCCACGTCATACAGAGAGTAACGGGCCAAATGATTGAATTTTTACAGATATTCAGCCATAGACTGATTTCCTTGGACGAGCGCAAGAAATTCACGCTGCTTGGCCTTCATAACTCCAGTAGGGATATGATATTTTCAGAACTTATCCTTAAATTTCTCCCAGGTGATTTCCTCATCAATTGGCCACATGGCCTTTGTATTTTCCCACCATATGGCAACTGCGCCTTCAAGGTAATGAGTTACAAATGGAACTTTATCATTTCCTTTAGTACGAGCAATCTCAAGCTTTTTGTCCATTGTGCGTAACCAATCGTCCGCATCCATTGGGTCAACAATCTGACTGAAACTGGGTGGATTGGTCCTCTGAAAGTCTGACAGCTTTGAGTGATGACCATTCTGATTTCCATTCTGTCCAACCATAGCTTGAACACTTCTCAATATTTCAATCAGATCATTGTTCCTTTTTTCTTCAAACATACACAGAATTTGCTCGGTGGAGGGAGGATCAGGCGGTGGAGGTGGTGGCTGAACATACGGCTCGGGAGAATATCCTGCCTGTCGTGCGGAACGACGAACAGGAGTTCCCTCACGAACGTTGCTACTGCTGCCTCCCCGCGTCATCCTATTGTGAATTTTTCCCAAGACAACACAATTGAGATGAGAAACACCCAAAAATAAATTGGGGAAAAGCCAGCGACAAATCTCGGAAGAAAGCAGAAGAGCGAAAAATGCGGCGAATAAAGTCCCAACATAATTATACATAGACTCATACATGAAAAGTAAACAACATGACTGGTTCACTACTCTCATACAGGCAATGAAACATCATGACTCTTACGACTACATCCATACATCATCCAGACAACTACGAATACTCAAAGATACTACTGCTCTGCTGGTGCTGCGGCGTCCTCCCCTGAAGTGGTCTCGGATCCCGAACTGACATGGTTAACAGAAACCTCCGGGTTAAAGGTAACATGATGGCGCTGCCTCGAGGGCTCTCCCTCAGGGGCAGGGGTAGGATGAAGCATCGGGGCTACAGGAGTAGCGAGAAGTGAGACCCACTCGGCAGGAGTACTGAGAGGGTTCGCGGCCAAGACGCCCGTGCTACTCGAGGGAGTAACCGGCGAAATAGGGGAGCTAGAACTGACTGGGACATAAGGGGTAAATCCCAGTGAAGACAGAGTAGTGGCAGATCTAGAAGTGGCCAAAGTAGTGGCTAAAGCAGAACGAGTACAAGTCAGCTCTCGAGCCAGCTCGTGGATCATGAGATAGCTAGCAGTGATATAATGAGCAAGGTGGCTAGAAACACTATCAGACTCCGGATCAATGAGAGGGAAATGGACATGACCGTTGTCGTGCAGAGATGGGTAGTAGTAGAAACCTGGGTGGTTCTGCATTCGGACCTCGTTGTAGCGAAGTTCGACAAGGACCTCAAATGCAGCAAACTGGACAGCTTGAGAAGCGGTGGAGGCATAACCGCTTCAAGAAGTGCGAGTGTAAGAGCTGGAATCGAAACTAGTGCGCAGAGTGACCACTGCGTGATACTCATATACTGAATTAGCTAGATGCTCCCAGTACACACGATAGACTGGGTCATCTCCAAGAGGGTACAGCCGACGCCACACGTTGCGAAGGAGGTGTGGTGACGTGTACGGCATCAGCTACAACTAGCACGGATACGGCACCGGAGCCATCTACACCCACAACCATTAGCAAGTTAGCATAAATATATAAACCGAATGCATGCAACTCAATAATCAGCACAAATTACTACCAGTACTCAACTAAAACTCGTATCTAGCGCGTCGTAGTCTAGCGTGGCCTACAGTCAGCGCGGCTCTGATACAAAGCGTTGTGGCACCCCGGCTCAGAGCGACCGGTTTACCATGCATTGCCAGCCCAGAGACCATGTCTTCTGACAACACACGACATCTTGGTATAGAATAACAACCGCTTTATTGATGCTAGCGGAACAGAGTTACATTACAACAACTGTCGAGGCCAAGCGACACACTCGGTGCGGCTGAACAATATGTACATTATTTAGTGAACATAAAGGGGCCTCGATCCGAACAACTACGTGGCAGCGGAATAACGTCATGGCGGAAGCTCCATATCACAGGGACACCGATGTGGACACGATCTAGACTCGAACAGCGCTCCTCTCCAACGATACTTTCCTGAAATCTTGCATGACACGCCAGGTCAGTACATTGAATGTACTTGCAAGCTCACAACAGGCATAATCATAATGACAACCAATATCATGATATTTAACCAATTATTAAAATGCAACACTATATGTCAACATGTTGTGATCATGCTCGAACGTCCCTCGGGACAGCTTACCAACCGTGATCATCTCTAGATCACAAACACACCACCAAAGTGGTCAGATTACAAACACACCACCAAAGTGGTCTTTCTCAAGAACAACTCGTGATCCTTATGGCGATCACAACCACGACCATCATTTGGTCCCAAATGCATCGATGGCCTTTCTGCCATCCATCAACAATGCAAAGTGCATAGCTTAGTGTGCAATTTTTATTAAACGTTGACTCATGGTGGGACTTACTACGAGGTGTCTGTAACCGTGGACTCGGCTATCGATAGATTACACACTCTACAGAGGTAGCACACCGTACCCACACCACGGAACCCATGGCCTTGCACTCCCGTTCGGGTGGACCAACAGCATTCCGTCAAAACCCCTCCATTACCACAGCACTTTCCAGGCCACTCCGACCCAAATCCCCAACGGGCTGGTCCTGGGTGGCCCCGTGTCTACCAAAGACACCCCGACCACCGTCGTGGTCAAAATAATCCCACTCGAGGACACTCCCACTCGGGGACTCGGTACCATAATCTCATCAACGAGCACACAAGATTATGTTTGCTTACCGGGCCAGGGCAAGCACGACATAACCTTCCCTAGATTGAGGCACCGACCAGAGGCCGTGTCAATGGACCGAATCAAGGCCTTCCCACAAAGGAAAATGTGGTTGCACTGGAAAGAAACTTGATTCAGCGGCACCATGACCCAGTCAATGGTATATTCAAGTTGAGTTATATTCATGTTTAACCTTAAACTAAAAATGACCGGTGTCATAGCATGCCATGAAATGCAAAACAACACATGCATCATATAGTGATAAAAATGACCGATGTCATCCTTATACACACCAAGCATAACGTCAACAACTCAAATTACTCTACTTGCTCAAATAACTCACAACTTAACCAAAATATTTTGCAACAAGTTTTATTGATTTCTTACACAAGAAAGTAACTCCGGTAAATTTCTCTTATGCTTGTCAAAAAGATTTCACTATCAACAACTCTTACTTTCTTTATCACTAAGTTGGGTTTAAACATTCTGTAAGAAAAGTAATATGATTAAACAAGTATTTAACAGGACATTTTCTAACAAATTTTTATCAATCTAAGAGGGCAAAAACATAGCTTTAAATAATTGCTAACATGCATAACAAAATTATTTCTAACATCACCTCAAATAAATCTTATCTAGCTTTATCCACTAAACTAGTTTCACCCATTATGTAGATCAAGCATAACAACTAACCAATGTTTAACAGAATATAAATAACTCCATAATCATTTAAATGCATGGATTAATCATTTCATTCAAGTAAGAAAATCACAAATATTGAAGTGGCACCATGAAAATGTTGTTGTGGCTTGCCTTAGTGCAGATGAGGTTCACAAGCCTCCTGGTGATCCTCAAGACAAGCTTCACCTTTTGAAAATAGTTTTAAACACAAAAAGGAAATATCAAGAACACTTCTGAAAATCACGACAGCTCAAAAAAATCTCATCTCTGGTGAGCTGCTAGATTTCTTATCAAAGAACACAATGCAAAAAGAATCAATTCATTTGGACTTATGGTTGAAAAGTTATAACTGTTTGAAGTGTTCTGTAAATTCAAATGAATTTGAATAAAAGAAATAGACTGGGAGGTGACGTTGAAGGCGTAAATCCCAGGGGCACCACCACTCGTACCGCTTCGCGCGCGTACTGAGTGGCTGACTAGTGGGCCCCGCTAGTCAAGTGGGGGAAGAGGGAGAAGGAAACAGAGGGGGCCGCGGCTTCGCCGGAGCTCTCGCCGGCGACGAGGGCTCCTTGACCTAAACAAGAGGGAGGGATGGCAAGAGGGGGTTGAGGCGCACCTGCCCGTACTCATAGCATAGCTAGGGGCGGTCGGACGGTGTCGGAATCAACCTCACAAGCGGAGGCAGAACGTGGAGGTCGCCGGAGTTGAGGAAGACGGTGAGCAGAGGCCACTCCAGGGGCTCCAAGCGGGCGAGACGGCCTCACCGGAGAGAGGCGGAGGCCCTGGAGAGGTCACCCAGGCCTGGGAGGGGCTGGAGCTACTGCAGCGACCAGAGGGGATCACCGGCGAGCTCGAGCTCGGGGACAGCGGCCCGAGGCCTGCCCGGCCGAGCTCCGGCTTCCTACTCGATCGTGGGGTGTGTGTGAGTGCTGGATGGTGCTCGAGGAGGCTCGGGAGGGCTCTATTTATAGGTGAGCGGTGAGGGTGCTCCGGGCTCCGTCGGTGGACACCTGTCCAAGGCGCCCGGCGACGAGCGGCGTCAGTGAGAGGGGGAGAAGGCGACGGAGGTCACGCGACCACTGTGGGCGGGCGGAGACGAGCACATGATCAAGAGGATGGCGACGAGCACAGTGTGCTCCGCACTGTTGGGCTGGCCGGACCTTGCCCGTGCTCGCTGCGGCGAGCTCCGGCGTCGGCGAGCGCCAACGAGGAGTTAAGAACGTTGATACAATGATGGTGGCGAGAGTTGGCATGGTTGGGCAGGTGGGGAAGCGAGCACGCGAGCAACTAAGGCTCGGGCGCGTCGGCTGCATGCTAGCACGCCTAGACGAACGCGGTCACCGCGTGAACTATGACATCAGGTCGATCTAAGCAAAAACTCAATGTCTGGCATGTTGTTCGTGGTAGTTTTGAGTGTTACCATGATTTGGTTTGGATCCAGGTGCAGTAGAGAAGTTTTCACACACCAAGTAAGTTTCTGGTCAGTAACTTGGTGATGTTACTGTGGTCAAATGGCTTGGAGTTTGAAGCTGTGCTTTGGAGGATATTGATAAGTTACTAAGGTAAAGATGCACAAGAAAGTTCAGGTTAAATGGAGCAAGTAAAATGGTAGTTGCTGTAGAAACCACCATTTCTGTCCAGAATAGAAAAGACTTTCTGTAGCAAAAATATACCAAAAAGTGATGAAATATTTTTGCTCAGGAAGGTGCACTAGGGTTCACAGAATATTTGTGAATTATCTTAGATTTTCTTGAGCCATAAAAATTGGGGCTGCTTTGAAGCAAACAGATCTGGCTTAGGGTTTTTGGAAAGAAAATGAATATTTTTCATTTAATAAAAATATACCAAAGATTATTTTTGGGTGGGTCAGAAGTGAAATGATGATTTAGGAGGGAAGTGAAGCACTTGGGTGAAAGCCAAGGATGCCCAACTGTTTAAGTCCATATGAAAAGATTCAGAAACTCCAAGTTTTAAAAACTTTCAAATGAAAAATCAAGCAAATAAGAAAGGGCAAAACTCAGGCTGTCACATGCCTTGAGGCTGTTGGGGTGGGGGGTGGGGGCGACTGTGGATGCTCTTACATTGTAACGCCCCGTATGTAACCTGCCATATTTGTATTCCAACTCTTTCCATTTTCGGCACTAAGTTATGATATTTCCTCATTGCTGGGTTTTGTCTTTGTTTTTTTTGTCTTGTCATGCATCTCATATCATGTCATCATGTGCATCACATTTGCATACGTGTTCGTCTCATGCATCCGCATTTTCCCCGTTGTCCGTTTTGCATTCCGGCGCTCCTATGTCCTCCGGCGTCTCCTTTTGCCTCTTTTCGGGTGCGAGTGTGAAACATTCTTGGATTGGACCGAGACTTGCCAAGCAGCCTTGGTTTACTACCGGTAGTCCGCCTGTCAAGTTTCGTGCCATTTGGACTCCATTTGATACTCCAACGGTTAACCGAGGAGCCGTAAAGGCCTCGTGTGTGTTGCATCCCAACACCTCTCCAAAGTGGCCCAAAACCCACCTAAACCCCCTCCATCGTCTCGGACGTTCAATCACGATCGCGTGGCTGAAAACCGAGGTCAATTTGGAGCCTCCTAGCTCCCTCTAGGTACAAATAGGTGCCTCCACCAAAAATCCCGGATCATTTTCACCCTAACCCTACCCCGTTCCCCTCCGCGCGCCAGACACGTCCGGTCCGCGCCAGACAACATCACCGCCGCCACTCCCATGCCGACACGTGGCGACCGCGCCCACTTCGCAGCGGCTCCACCGCCCAGCCCGCCGAGGCCTGGATCGGGCCCCCGAGGCCCAGCCGCTCCGCCGCCCACGCCCCCGCGCCGGTCGCCTCCCGCGCCGCCTCCGCTGCCCGGATCTCCGCCGCCCTCGATGCTCGCCGGTGACCGCCGCCTCTTCGTCTCGCCGCGCCTCCTCCGCCGCCTGCCGCCTCGACCTTGCTCGCCAGGCCGGCCCCGAGGTCGCCGCCCCGTCGTCTCTCCACCTCCCCGAAGAGCTCCGGCGAGCCCCGACCGAGCTCTTCCTCAACTCCGGTGCCAGCTCCATCGAACCTCGTAAAGCGCGCCGAAACCCTAGATCCAGATCTGGGAGGTTGACTTCGTTTTTTTCCTTAAGTCCCAGTAATTTTTAGCATACTTCATCGCATCATAACTTTGCACCCGTGGCTCCATTTTGGGCGTGTAGCATATCAATTTGTTCATCTCGATGTGTACTAAATTTCATTCCATTGCACCATGTTCATTTGAGTTCATCTGGATGCCCTAAATGCTGTTGCAAGAGTGCTATGTAATGTTAGTTTCAGATTCTTATCAGATTATGGATATTTGTCATTTTTGCCATGTTTAATGTGTGCCTCCTATGATCTTGACCCCTACATGTGTTTTGTAGTATGCCATGCCATCTTTACAGGGGTGTATGCCATGTATTTTTGTGATCTTTGTGGTGACTAGCACAAGCATGCAAAGTAGCTCCCGTGATATTGCTGATTTCAAGGGCTTAGAATTCTTCTAAGTCTTTTTCCTGTTAATATTTTTATGCCATGTATTCATGTTGCTACAGAGTGATCCATGCCTCTTTTGAGCAAGTTCAGTAAGGATGATTTTGAGATATTGTTGTGCTCTATCCATCCATGTCTTTATTTGCAATTATGGAGCACTCTAGCATGACTCTATCTTGCTCTACTTTTGCTATAAAATGTTTCTGGTAGATTGTTTACATGTTAAGCAATTTTGCCGAGGTTGTTATAGTTTATCCATGCATGCTATGAGAGTGTTCTTGCCATGGTTAGCTTATTTATTATGTCTTCTTGTTGGGTGTTTGTCATGCAATGTTTTTTGGTGAGTGCATCAAACTCGTAAACATGCCTACGTAATTTTGTTTTGCCATGTTCCAGTTTTTCTGCTAAGTCTGAATCTGTTGACGAAACTTGCTATGTTCACATGGGTGCCATTGTATTTTCTGATCCCTTTTGGTTATGGTCAGTAATGGACTTTTGTTATATTCTTTGTGTAGTTTCATGCCATGCCTTGCTTTGCCATGATATGTTCCTGTAGCATGTTGTTATCTTGCTCTAAACATTGCTTCCTGATGTTAAATCATGATATGTTGTTATTTTCACAAAGTCTGTGAACCTGATATCTTACTTTTGCCATGCTTGTTTGAACCTGCTATTGAGTGATTTAGCCGTAGCTCAGTGTTCATCTTTTGTCAAGCATCTTTAGTGGATCACTGCCATGTGCTTTGTTGCTATGTTAGAGTGCAGTAGCTTATTTTTCTTGATGCATTTAGATGGCTTCGTGTTGTTAATCGCAGCCTTGTGCCATTATTGTTTTGCTTGCCATTTGCAAACCGTGCATCCGATTCCGGTGATCTTTATATCGATTTCGACCGAAATCAACTCTTCTTTCCAGCGGCACTCTTGGTTTTCCAAGTTGAGGCCTGGTTCAATCTTTCCCTTCCGAAGCATGCATATGCATTGCATATCACGTCCCGCATATCATGCCATGTTTTGCATCATGTTGCTTGTGCATTGCACCGTGGTTGATTGTGTCTCCCTTTGGTTGTGTTCTTGCTTTGGGTAGAGCCGGGAGACGAGTACATGATCGAGGAACCCGTTGAGAACGTTTACGAGGATCAAGCTTACGTTAACTCGGAGAACTTTGCAGGCAAGATGATGATACCCTCGAAATCACTTCTATCTTTGCTTGCTAGATGCTCGCTCTTTTGCTATGCCTATGCTACGATACCTACCGCATGCCTTACCATGCCTCCCATATTGCCATGTCAAGCCTCTAACCCACCTTGTCCTAGCAAACCGTTGTTTGGCTATATTACCGCTTTGCTCAGGCCCTCTTATAGCGTTGCTAGTTGCAGGTGAAGATTGGAGTTTGTTCCTTGTTGGAACTTGTTTACTGTTGGGATATCACTTTTATATCTTGTCTACTTTAATGCATCTATACACTTGGTAAAGGGTGGAAGGCCCGGCCTTATGCCTGGTGTTTTGTTCCACTCTTGCCTCCCTAATTTCCGTCATACCGGTGTTATGTTCCTTGTTTTTGCGTTCCTTACACGGTTGGGTTATAATGGGAACCCCTTGACAGTTCGCCTTGAATAAAACTCCTCCAGCAAGGCCCGACCTTGGTTTTACCATTTGCCACCTAGCCTTTTTCCCTTGGGTTTCGCGGACTCAATGGTCATCTTTATTTTAACCACCCCCCCCCCCCCCGGGCCAGTGCTTCTCTAAGTGTTGTTCCAAACTTGGCGATGTCCAGCGCCCCCCTGGGCAACTAGGGTCTATGCCAACCCGACATCTTGCCCATCCGGTGTGCCCTGAGAACGAGATATGTGCAGCTCCTATCGGGATTTGTCGGCACATTCGGGTGGCTTTGCTGGTTTAGTTTTACCATTGTCGAGATGTCTTGTAACCGGGATTCCGAGTCTGATCGGGCCGTCCTGGGAGAAGGAATATCCTTCGTTGACCGTGAAAGGTTGTGATGGGCTAAGTTGGGACACCCCTGCAGGGTTTTGAACTTTCGAAAGCCGTGACCGCGGTTATGGGCAGATGGGAATTTGTTAATGTCCAGTTGTAGAAAACCTGAAACTTACTTATTTAAAATGAATCAACAGAGTGTGTGGCCGTGATGGTCTCGTGTTATGCTTGAACGTAGGTAGTCTTGGATCACTTCTTGGTCATAGATTCTCGAACGTGCTTCGCCTTCTCTTCTCGCTCTCATTTGCGTATGTTAGCCACCATATTTGCTAGTGCTTGCTGCAGCTCCACCTCATACCTTTTACCTACCTATAAGCTTAAATAGTCTTGATTGCGAGGGTGTGAGATTGCTGAGTCCTCGTGACTCACAGATTACTTCAAAACCAGATGCATGGACCGATGATACCGCTCCAGGAGATTCGACTGAGCTCAAGTGGGAGTTCGATGAGGACTCAGGACGTTACTACGTTTCCTTTCCAGACGATCAGTAGTGGAGCCCAGTTGGGGCGATCGGGGATCTTATGCATTTGGGGTTGTCTTTATTTTGGTTCCGTAGTCGGACCGTGATTGTATCTGGATGATTGTAATGCTATAATTATGTTATTGTGTGACGTGGTCATTGTAAGCCAACTATGTATCTCTTTCTTATTCAGTACATGGGATGTGTAAAGATTACCCCCCTTGCGACATTGCCTACAATGCGGTTATGCCTCTAAGTTGTGCTCCGACACGTGGGAGATATAGCCGCATCGTGGGTGTTACAAGTTGGTAATCAGAGCCAGCCCCGACTTAGGAGCCCCCTGCTTGATCGAATCGCTGGCGTTGTTGAGTCTAGAAAAACGTTTTGAGTCTTTTAGGATTATATATATCGGAGAGTAGGATTCTTTTTACTCCTCAGTCCCTTCGTCACTCTGGTGAGGTATCCTGACGTAGAGTTTTGACTCTTCTCTTCTCAAATTTCACTAAAAAAATTTAGGATCACGCGGGTATCTTGGAATCGTTCCGATGGTTTTGTGGCGAGAACATTGTTCTTGGTGCCTCCTGACATTTAGGGGTTGTGGCAGTGTTCCGGGGTGTTGAGCTCCGAGGTGTTGTCCTCACAGTTTTATCGTTGCAGTTCTGGAATACCTGAGTTTCGTCGACATCGAAAATCTATTTCATGCAGTTATTGGTGAGATAACCTCGATGCCACCCAGTACTGGGGAGGGAGTTCGGGAGTATTGCCATAACTCGTATAACGGATTCTTTTCGAAGGTTGAGGTAAATGATTTCCGAAGGTTTCTTGGTTATGTGTTGAAGGATGGATACAGCTGGATGTAGGACTTTCTAGCTTTGGGTGAGATACTATGCTTCCCCTGTATCCCCAACACCTGATTGCATAACCGAAAAAATTTCGGGAGTTTCATAGGTGGGAATTCATGTAGCTCTAGTATTTCTTCCACAGATACTTGGTTTGTGATTGGGTAATCCTTACCAAGTATTTGTTCCTGTCCGTACCTTGTTGTTTTATTCATCTACCTCTATATAAGTGGCTTCTCATTTATGGAAGTGTGACCATTTAATTTGGTTTGCATTCATTCATTCTTGTTCGAATGTTGAGACTATGTGTTGCAATTTCAATCCATTGATTCAGCTTGAATATATATCTGTCAAGATACTAACGGATGTCACCCTCTTCAGGATGGCTCCTCCAACGCGTCAGAATCTGGAACAGCCGCCACCACCTCCACCTCCGGAGGCATGGCAAGTTGTGATGGCCGCTACCAACGCCCACACACAGATGCTTATGCAACTCTTGCAAGAGCGCAACCAAGGAAATCAAGGCCATGGCAACAATCAGAATCAGTTTGCTACACTCAACCAGTTCTTCGCAAACCAGCCAAAGACATTCAGTAACTGTGTCGACGCAACAGACGTTGATGATTGGCTCGTGGATATCTGCAAGCATTTTGAGTGCAACAACGTCAGGCCTGAGGACTTTGTCAAGTTTGCTTCGTTCCAACTCAAAGACCAAGCTGCAGAGTGGTATCAACAATACAAAGATTCCAGAGGAGGTCGTGTGATTACCTGGGATGAATTCCGCCAAGACTTCAAAGCTCACCACACTCCTCAGAGTGTTGTTGAGAGCAAGCGTGAGGAGTTCCGCAATCTGAAGCAAGGCAGCTTGTCTGTTTACCAGTATAACATCATGTTCCAGAAGCTCGCTTGTTTCGCTAAGCAAGACGTCCCTGACGAGAAGAGCATGATTTATTAGTTCAGAGGTGGCTTCAGAGAAGATCTCCAACTAGCCCTTGTGCTTTTTGAGTCGAAGAAGTACGATGAGTTCTACAATATGGGACTGAAGCAAGAGGTTGCTCAGCTTAAGTGCGATGCTTCCAAGAAATGAGTCAGGGATGCAACTCCTTCCTCAACCCAAGTGGCAACTAAGCAGCAAAAGTATGGGTTGCCTCCTCCTCCGTTCCGTCAGCCTTATCAGTAGAAGAGCAAAGGTGGCAATGGATCTTCACACCCACCCAACCCAGGCTTTCAAAACAAGACTTCGTCTCATGCTCCAAGATCAAGTGCTCCATATCACCGTCCGCTTTCAGAGGTACGTGCAACAAGTGTCAGCAGAAGGGTCACTATGCAAACAAATGCTTCAACCAGAGGCGTCTTCCTCCTCCTCCTCCTGTGAGATCTGCCAGCACCGCAGTGGTCAAGCATAATCCCAAGTCTGCTAAGATCAACATGATGAATGCAGCTCAGGCAGAGGACTCTTCAAAAGTGATCATGGGTAACCTTCCTGTTAATGATATTCCTGCAAGAAATCTTTTTTATACTGGTGCATCTTTGTCATTCATATCGAAGCCTTTTGCATCCATGCACGATTTGCATACTGTCGATTTGCCTAAGCCAATAGCGGTTTCCTCTCCGGGTTTGTTCATGAACACCAAAATGATGGCTCCGGATGTTTCTATCACATTGGGCGACTATAAGTTTCTGTCTTCTCCAATGGTCCTTAGTAACTCGAATATTGATCTTATTCTCGGAATGGATTGGCTTTCTAAGCACAAGGCTCAGCTTGATTATGCTGCCAGGCAGATTCAATTGACACATTCGTCTGAGGATGTAATCGTCTTTGCTGCTCATGATGATACCATTTGACGGTTTTCTCTCAACGAGAAGGGCGAGTTGGATGCCATCTCTCAGATTCCAGTCATTTGTAAATATCAAGACGTCTTTCCAGAAAAGCTTCCAGGGATGCCTCCTCACCGGCCAGTTGAATTCGTCAGCAATCTTGAGCCTGGCACGGAACCTGTTTGCAAACGTCCTTACAAGCTTAGACCAGAAGAGTTGAAGGAGCTGAAGAAACAACTCGATATTCAAGAGCGTATGGGTCTCATCCGACCAAGCTCTTCTCCATGGGGTTGTGGAGTTCTTTTCGTCAAGAAGAATGATGGAATGGACCGACTTTGTGTCGACTACCGTTCATTGAACAAGAAGACCATAAAGAACAAGTACCCACTTCCCAACATCAATGAGCTTTTCGAACAACTCAAAGGTGCTCAAGTATTCTCCAAGCTTGACCTCCGTATGGGCTATCATCATATTTGCATTCGTGAAGAGGATATCCCCAAGATAGCATTCAGAACAAGCTATGGTTCATATGAATACAATGTCATGTCTTTCGGTCTTGTCAATGCTCCTCCAACATTCTCTCGCATGATGAACTTCATCTTCAACGCCTACACAAATGACTTAGTCTTGGTCTATCTCGATAACATTCTGGTCTTTTCCAAGAACAAGGAGGATCATGCCAAGCATTTGAGATTGGTGCTGAATAAACTCAGAGAACATCAGTTCTATGCGAAGTTTTCAAAGTGCGAGTTTTGGCTCGATGAGGTTCTCTACCTTGGGCATATCATCTCCACCAAGGGCATAGCTGTTGATCTTGAGAAGGTGTCTGCAATTGTGAATTGGGAACCGCCTCAGAATGTGAAGCAACTCCGCAGCTTCCTTGGGCTCGCAAGCTATTGCCGAAGGTTCATTGAGAACTTCTCAAAGATCGTGAAGCCTCTTTCCAACCTTCTCCAGAAGCATGTGAAGTATGTCTGGACGCCTGAATGTGACATCACTTTCAACACCCTCAAAGTGAAGTTAGTCACAGCTCCAGTTCTGACTCCTCCTAATGAATCCAAACCGTTTGGGGTTTTCTGTGATGCTTCCCTTCAAGGTCTCGGTGCAGTATTGATGCAAGAGAAGAAAGTTGTGGCCTATACCTCTCGCCAGTTGAAGCCCAACGAAAAAGAACTACCCCACTCATGACCTCGAGTTGGCGGCAGTTGTCCATGCTCTTTTAATATGGAGACATCTCTTGTTGGGAAGAAAAGTGGACATCTTCACTGGTCATAAGAGTCTCAAGTACATCTTCACTCAGCCCAACCTCAACCTCAGGCAGACTCGTTGGGTCAAAATGATTCAAGAATGTAATCCGAGTATCGAATACACTCCAGGCAAGGCCAATGTCATTGCTGATGCATTGAGCAGGAAGGCTTACTGCAACAGTTTGATTCTCAAGCCCTACCAACCAGAGCTTTGTGAAGCTTTCCGCAAACTTAATCTCCAAGTTGCTCCTCAAGGATTCCTTGCCAACCTCCAAGTCTCTCCTATTTTGGAAGATCATGTAACGCCCTCGATGCAGCTATATCTCCCACGTGTCGAAGCACGACTTAGAGGCATAACCGCATTGAAAGCAATGTCACAAGTGAGGTAATCTTCGCAAACAACCCATGTAATACAATAAGGGAAAAGATACATAGTTGGCTTACAATCGCCACTTCACACAAATACATGAATAAAGCATTACATCATCCAAATACAATCAGGGCCCGACTACGGAGCCAAAATAAAAGAAGACTACCCCAAATGCTACACAGATCCCTGATCGACCCCAATTGGGCTCCA
Organism: Triticum aestivum; assembly: GCF_018294505.1. Lineage (NCBI taxonomy): Eukaryota > Viridiplantae > Streptophyta > Magnoliopsida > Poales > Poaceae > Triticum > Triticum aestivum. The sequence goes on from NC_057809.1 coordinate 148,369,395, forward strand.
CTACTGATCAACTGAAAACGGAACAACACAAAGAATGAGATATTCATCGAGATCCTCCTTGAGCTTGGTTGCGTCATCGGTACGGACATATCGGCACCTGCGAGCTGGTTTTGAAAGTATCTGTGAGTCATGGGGACTCAGCAATCTCACACCCTCGCGATCAAGACTATTTAAGCTTATGGGTAAGGCAAAGGTATGAGGTGGAGCTGCAGCAAGTGACTAGCATATATAGTGGCTAACATACGGAAATGAGAGCGAGAAGAGAAGGCAAAGCACGGTCGATAAAAGTATGATCAAGAAGTGATCCTAAAACAACCTACGTCAAGCATAACTCCAACACCGTGTTCACTTCCCGGACTCCGCCGGAAAGAGACCATCACGGTAACACACGCGGTTGATGCATTTTAATTAAGTTCAACTTTAGGTTTTCTACAACCGGACGTAAACAAATTCCCATCTGCCCATAACTGCGGGCACGGCTTTCAAAACTTCAAATCCCTGCAGGGGTGTCCCGACTTAGCCCATCACAAGCTCTCACGGTCAACGAAGGATAAACCTTCTCCCGAGATATTCCGATCAGACTCGGTATCCCGGTTCTACAAGACACTTCGACAAGTTAAAACAAATCCAGCAACACCGCTCGAATGTGCCGACAAATCCCGATAGGAGCTGCACATATCTCGTTCTCAGGGCACACTCAAATTGTCCAAACTTCCGATAGGCCAGCCCAGAGTTGCCCCTGGTGGCCACCGGCGGCCACCGACGGCTGACAGTTTGGACCAACACTCAGAGGAGCACTGGCCCGGGGGGGTTAAAATAATGATGACCCTTGAGTCTGCAGAACCCAAGGGAAAGAAAAGGCTAGGTGGCAAATGGTAAAACCAAGGTTGGGCATTGCTGGAGGAGTTTTATTCAAGGCGAACTATCAATGGGTTCCCAATATAGCCCAACCGCGTAAGGAACGCAAAATCCGGGAACATAACACCGATATGACGGAAACTAGGGCGGCAAGAGTGGAACAAAACACCAGGCATAAGGCCGAGCCTTCCACCCTTTACCAAGTATATAGATGCATTAAATAAATAAGATATATTGTGATATCCCAACAAGTAAACATTTTCCAACAAGGAACAACATCTCCATGTTCCAACAAGGAACAAACTTCAATCTTCACCTGCAACTAACAATGCTATAAGAGGGGCTGAGCAAAGCGGTAACATAGCCAAACAACGGTTTGCTAGGACAAGGTGGGTTAGAGGCTTGGTTCAACAATATGGGAGGCATGGTAAGAAAGTGGTAGGTATGCAGCATAGGCATAGCAAAAGAGAGAGCAACTAGCAAGCAAAGATAGAAGTGATTTCGAGGGTATGGTCATCTTGCCTGGAATCCCGCAAGGAAGAAGAACGAGTCCATGAAGAAGACAAACGGACGTAGTCGAACGGATCCTCACACACACGACGTTACCGAAACCAACCTGAAGAAGCAAACACCGGAAAGAAGCACACAACATAGTAAACAACCAGCACATGAACGTGGTATGATATGCGGGATGCGGTATGCGATGCATATGCATGACTTGACAAGGAATGATTGAACCTGGCCTCAACATTGAAATCCAAGAGTGCCAATGGAAAGGTGAGGTGATTTCGGTTGAAATCGATATAAAGATCGCCGGAATTGGATGCACGGTTTGGAAATAGCAAGCAAAACAAATATGGCACCGGTCTGCGATAAACAGCAAGCAGCCATGTAAATGCAACAAGTTAAATATTCTACAGCACTCAAACATGGAAACAATATACATGGCAGGGATCCACTCAAGATGCTTGACAAAAGATGAACACTGAGCTACGGCTAATTCATCCATTAACAGGTTCAAACAAGCATAGCAAAAATGCAAACGATAACAGATTTCAGACTTAGTGAAATTAACACAAGCCTGGAATTTCAGATCAGGTAGCACACTTTGGAGCAAGAAAACTATATGCTACAGGAACTTAACATGGCAAAGCAAGGCATGGTATGAAGCTACTCAAAGAGCTTAACAAAAGTCCCTTAGTGACCTTGAGCCAAAAGGGATCAGAAAATACAATTGCAAGCATGTGAACATGGCAAAAACATAATCAGGTTACAGACTTAGAGAAAAACTGGAGCATGCAAATATGTTAACGAGTAGGCATGTTTACGAGCTCGATGCACTCACTACAGAGCAAGGCATGACAAACTAAGCATACACCCATCAAGAATACATATTATATAAGATAGACATGGCAATAACAATAACATAGCATGCACGGATCAACAACAACATCCTCGGCAAAATCGCTAACAAGTAGATAATCTGCCAGGTTTAGCGAAATAGCAAAAGTAGAGCTCGATTGACTCAATCTAGGGTGCTCCATAATTGCAAACAAAGACATGGATGAATAGAGCACCAAAAGATTAACAAATCATCCTTACTAATCATCCTCAAAAGAGGCACGGATCACTAGGAAACAACATGATCATATGGCATATTGATAAGAACAGATCAAGGACTTAGAGAAATTACTAAGTCCCTGAAATCAGCATTAACGAATGCACTACTTTGCAAGCTTGTTCTAGTCACCACACATATCACAAAAATACATGGATAGCACCTCTGTAAAGATGTAATGACATATAACAAAACTCATGTAGAGCTCAGGAGCATATCATGCACACATTAATCATGGCAAAAATGACAAATACCTATTTGGTGCAGCAGATCTGACAATTAACTCAAATAGCTCTCTTCCAACAGCATTTCTGGCATCAAAATGAGCTCAAATGAAAATAATGCAATGAGATGAAAAGATGTACTCTCTGAGACGAACATTCTGATATGCTACACGCGCAAAACGGAGTTACGGATGCAAAGTTATGACATGATGAATATGGGCATTTGAAACTGGAAATCTCGGGGACTTAGCCGAAATTATACCTCCCGAAACGGATCTAGGGTTTCGGGCACGCCGTACGAGGTTCGCCTGGATCTTCGCCGAAAAAGCTTGATCTCGCCGGAGTACTCGACGGAGAGGAGGACGGGGTCGCCGGGAGGGTCGAGGCGGCGGAGGGGCGCCGGGGAGAGGCCGGACTGCGGCGGCGCTAGGGCGGCGAGGCGGTGGTCCGGTGGGCTGCGCCGTGGTGGTGGTGGCCGGAGCATCTGCTCTGCGGTGGCGCGGCGATGATGACTTCCGGCGACGGCGGGCGGCGCAACTCCGGCGCGAAGAGGCGGCGGGGAGGAAGAGGCGCTCGGGCGAAGGCGCGGGATTTGGCCCGGATCGGCCCTACGCGGGCCGGATCTGGGCCGGCGGGCGGCGCGGTGAAGTGGGGTGCGGGCGGACAGGTGTCAGGCGGCGATATGTGGCGGGGATTTTATCCGGCGCGGATCCGGACATGTCCGGCGGCGCGCGAGGTGGAGAACTAGGGTTTCGGGAAGAAGACCCGGGAATTTCGGGAGGGGTTCTTTATATAGGCATAGAGGGAGCTAGGAGAGTCCAAATGAGGTGTGGTTTTCGGCCACGCGATCGTGATCGAACGACCGAGATGATGGAGGAGGTTTAGGTGGGTTTTGGGAGACTTTGGAGGGGTGTTGGGCTGCAACACACACGAGGCCTTTTCGGTCCCTCGGTTAACCGTTGGAGTATCAAACGAAGTCCAAATGGTACGAAACTTGACAGGCGGTCTACCGGTAGTAAACCAAGGCCGCATGACAAGTCTCGGTCCAATCCGGAAATGTTTAACCCCCACAAACAAAGAGAAGGTAGAAAGGACCACCGGAGGAGATAGGAGCGCTCGAATGCAAAACGGACAACGGGAAAAATGTTCGGATGCATGAGACGAACACGTATGCGAATGAAATGCACATGATGACATGATATGCAATGCATGACACGCAAGCAATGACAAAGCAACAACAGCAAAAAACTGGATGACACCTGGCACATCGGTCACGGGGCGTTACAACACTCCACCACTACGAGAGGATCTCGTCCCGAGATCTAGAATGGCACCGGAGGGACAACGGAAGAGAAAGAGAAGAGGTAAAACTAAGTTGCTCCTTTGACAAACGAGTGAAACCAAAGAACCTTGAAAAGTTTAAGCCATATCGAGAAAAGAATACAACAGAGATAAATGAAGTTGAAAGCACTCCGGTAGGACATAGGAAACAAGGAATTACAAATTCGGACAACACTTCGGTTGAAAAGAGATGAAAAACTTGATAAAATGGAAGAGCTTGAGAAAAAGGGACACAATACTCCGATTAAAAGGATAAGCACGATCAAAACATGGTCCCGACAAAGCGAGAAGATGGGTTGATGAGAGCAACATCACAATGCCTCCGGAAGAAAGAAATAGAAGATAGATAGTTGAAAGAAAAGAATGGAGAAGAAAATGCCAGTTTCTGCCACAAAAGAGCTTGAAAAAGCATCCTTAGGAGAAGGGTCGAACGGAGTTGTTGGAACACCAACAACGAAAAGAATAAGCTTGATATGGTCTTATGGAGTACATCTCAAATTATGAGGTAACAACCTGCCACTCACGGGAAAAAGAATTGGATTGATAAGAACAAGGAGACGAGAAGCTATCTCACCGGGAGGATAAATGAAGAACTTGGATCATTGATAAACACCATAAGAGCGACAATCCTTAAAGGAAAGCTTTAGGTGGAATATAACCCAAGATAATTCCAATGAATAAAGTGATGGGTTTAAATACCTCATTCTTGACAACATGTGAATCATGAAACATGAACTCAAATTATCAAGAATGATATAATACCACCTCTATTGATACGGAAGGAAGAATTGCACTCCGGATTGCAAGATGAAGAATGCTTGAGCTCATCCGAAAAGAATCTTGATGAACACTTCGAGAAGGAATTAAACCCTTTATGAACTATCATGTAGAACCTTGATGAAGAACTCCGGTAACAAAAGGATGATCAAACGGAAGGAAAGAGAAGTTGAAAACACAAGGTGAATCCTTGTACCGATTTAGATGAATCTGCGTGGTGAAATAATTGAAAAAGGTTGGAACTCCGGGAAAATGAGAAGATGAAACAATTGAAATCGGGAATTTGATGAGCCTCCGGAATAGGGAATTGAATAAACTCGATGAAACAAGAATAAGAATTACGTTATGCGTATCCTTCATCAATTAAATTGATGACAAACAATGGATTTGGCACACTACTTATTCTCGAAGAAAGGATTAAGATAACATAAACTTGAGAATGTCTTCCATGAACCACCGGTATGATTTGGAAGAACGAATAAATTGATATGATAACCAAGGAAGAGAACTCTTGAATGAACCACCGTAAGAATTGAAAATGGACGAAGTAAAAAGGATGAATCACCGGGTAAGGATTGTGAAATGAACGAAGATACTTGAGACAATCTAGATACATGAGAACGAAGGGATCATGAACTGATTAGAGATCACTTGAAGGATGCATCGGTAAGATTTGGAGAATGATAACTGAAAGCTGAGAATGAAATAAATATGAATTGATGGACTCCGGATAATCAAACTGAGAAGACTCTTGAATTGCTCCGGATGGGTGAAAAAAATCTCACAACCGAAAACAATTATGAGAGGATGGCAGAGAATGGGGCAATATTTAAAAGAAACTCTTCTTCGGTCTGGGAATGACGATGAGAAACACCACCAAATTGTTGAGATACACCGGGATGAAGAATTGAAAGGTTGATCCAACGATGATAAGAAATTGAGAGATCTTGGAGAAATACATCTGACTGATGAAAACTTCATTCTTACGTCAAACTTCGAAATGAAATTGAGGTTACCTCCGGGAAAATAAGAAGAGTCAGGTAAGATCCTGGGAAAAGACCCGTGGGTTAGGGCCCACTCAAGAGAAACACCGTTGAAATGATTAAAAAGAGAGATTGCACCGGTTGAATTAAAAGGCTTGAATGAGATAAAATCCTCAAAATAGCTTGAACGGATTAAGAGTGGAAACACGAATCTTCTGAGATATCTTTAGCACTCCGGAACAAAAGAATAGCAAGCGGGGAAGATTAAGAGGTGCACCGGCATAAGTAGGCATTGGGAAAAAAGAAAAGGAGTATGCTCAATACCAAAGCTTGAATTAAATCCACCGGAGAAGAAAAAGAACGAAAAATGATGAAGTTGAAGGTCCGTTAGAATCTTCATCAAAAACACCGGGTAAGAACATTGAAAGAAAAGAATGAAGAGGCTTCACATGAATAAGATGATACTGAATTACGAAATCTTAGTCCTTGAGGAAAAAGGGTGGGTGGGCGGGAAAAAACAAAGGCAACTTGGATACGGATGAAACAAACACCGTTGAGAAGAACTGATAATTGATCTTGCGAATGTTGAAGTGATCGGATCCACTTGAAGAGAAACACGCCAGTGAAAAGGGTTGTCAGGACAATCTCGATTATCCTGAAGGATTAGTATCCACATCGGAGTATGAGAACAACATTAGAGAAGGTATGGAATCAACATTTGACTTCGAAGCAACTCGAATACCACAACTCAAAACAAAACAAGGATTGGCTTGCAGAATAAGCCGGAACAAACATATGATAGAGATTTCGTCCAAAGTTTTCGTGGTGGGGCCTACACGGGCTCGATCGTACAACACCATCATGTACAAGGCAGTGCACATGACATACGAAGCGTCCCCGAGTCGGCATAGCCAAGGACTCTTTAAGACACAACGAGACCACTGTAAAACCGACCGTGGATAGGCGGACCACTAGACGTCGAACCCCAATTTCATATCATACATCTGTCGGAAAGATATCCTAAGAGCTACTTGAATTCCCACTTATAAACTCCCGAAATTTTTCCGGTTATGCCATCAGGTGTTGGGGATATAGGGGAAGCATAATATCTCACCCAAAACTAGCAAATCCTACATCCAGCTGTATCCATCCTTCAACACATAACCAAGAAACCTTCGGAAATCGTTTACCTCAACCTTCGAAAAGTATCCGTTATACGAGTTATGGCAATACTCCCGAACTCCCGCCCCAGTACTGGGTGGCGTCGAGGTTATCTCACTAACAACTGCATAAAAGAGATTTTCGATGTCGGCGAACTAAACTCAGGTATTCCAGAACTGCAACAATAAAATTGTGATGACAACACCTCAGAGCTCAACTCCTCGGGACACTGCCACAACCCCTAAATGACAGGAGGCACCAAAAACAATGTTCTCATCACAAATCGATCGGAACGATTCCAAGATACCCGCGTGATCCTAAAATTTTTTAGTGAAATTTGAGAAGAGAAGAGTCAAAACTCTACGTCGGGATGCCTTACCAGAGCGATGAAGGGACTGGGGAGTAAAAAGAATTCCTAAACACTCCGATATATAATTCCTAAATGACTCAAAACATTTTTTTCTAAACTCAATGATGGCTGCTAAAAACGATCAATCAGTGGGGCTCCTAAGGTCGGGGAAGGCTCGGATTACCAACTTGTAATGCCCTCGAAGCGGCTATATCTCCCACGTATCGACGCATGACTTAGAGGCATAACCGCATTGAAAGCAATGTCGCAAGTGAGGTAATCTTCGTAAACAACCCATGTAATACAATAAGGGAAAAGATACATAGTTGGCTTACAATCGCCACTTCACACAAATACATGAATAAAGCATTACATCATCCAAATACAATCAGGGCCCGACTACGGAGCCAAAATAAAAGAAGACTACCCAAATGCTACACAGATCCCCGATCGACCCCAACTGGGCTTCACTACTGATCAACTGAAAATGGAACAACAAAAAGAACGAGATCTTCATCGAGCTCCTCCTTGAGCTTGGTTGCGTCATCGGTACAGACTCATCGGCACCTGCAAGCTGGTTTTGGAAGTATCTGTGAGTCACGGGGACTCAGCAATCTCACACCCTCGCGATCAAGAATATTTAAGCTTATGGGTAAGGCAAAGGTATGAGGTGGAGCTGCAGCAAGCGACTAGCATATATAGTGGCTAACATATGCAAATGAGAGCGAGAAGAGAAGGCAAAGCACGGTCGATAAAAGTATGATCAAGAAGTGATCCTAAAACAACCTACGTCAAGCATAACTCCAACACCGTGTTCACTTCCTGGACTCCGCCGAAAAGAGACCATCACGGTAACACACGCGGTTGATGCATTTTAATTAAGGTCAACTTCAGGTTTTCTACAACCGTATGTTAACAAATTCCCATCTGCCCATAACCGTGGGCACGGCTTTCGAAAGTTCAAATCCCTGCAGGGGTGTCCCAACTTAGCCCATCACAAGCTCTCACGGTCAACGAAGGATAAACCTTCTCCCAAGACATTCCGATCAGACTCGGTATCCCGGTTCTACAAGACACTTTGACAAGTTAAAACAAATCCAGCAACACCGCCCGAATGTGCCGACAAATCCCGATAGGAGTTGCACATATCTCGTTCTCAGGGCACACTCAGATTGTCCAAACTTCCGGTAGGCCAGCCCAGAGTTGCCCCTAGTGGCCACCGACGGCTGACAGTTTGGACCAACACTCAGAGGAGCACTGGCCCAGGGGGGGTTAAAATAATGATAACCCTTGAGTCTGCAGAACCCAAGGGAAAGAAAAGGCTAGGTGGCAAATGGTAAAACCAAGGTTGGGCATTGCTGGAGGAGTTTTATTCAAGGCGAACTGTCAAGGGGTTCCCATTATAGCCCAACCGCGTAAGGAACGCAAAATCCGGGAACATAACACCGATATGACGGAAACTAGGGCGGCAAGAGTGGAACAAAACACCAGGCATAAGGCCGAGCCTTCCACCCTTTACCAAGTATATAGATGCATTAAATAAATAAGATATATTGTGATATCCCAACAAGTAAACATTTTCCAACAAGGAACAACATCTCCATGTTCCAACAAGGAACAAACTTCAATCTTCACCTGCAACTAACAACGCTATAAGAAGGGCTGAGCAAAGCGGTAACATAGCCAAACAAAGGTTTGCTAGGACAAGGTGGGTTAGAGGCTTGGTTCAACAATATGGGAGGCATGGTAAGCAAGTGGTAGGTATCGCAGCATAGGCATAGCAAAAGAGCGAGCAACTAGTAAGCAAAGATAGAAGTGATTTCGAGGGTATGGTCATCTTGCCTGGAATCCCGCAAGGAAGAAGAACGAGTCCATGAAGAAGACAAACGGACGTAGTCGAACGGATCCTCATACACGACGTTACCGGAACCAATCCGAAGAAGCAAACACCGGAAAGAAGCACACAACATAGTAAACAACCAGCACATGAACATGGTATGATATGCGGGATGCGGTATGCGATGCATATGCATGACTTGACAAGGAATGATTGAACCTGGCCTCAACTTGGAAATCCAAGAGTGCCACTGGAAAGGTGAGGTGATTTCGGTTGAAATCGATATAAAGATCGCCGGAATCGGATGCACGGTTTGGAAATAGCAAGCAAAACAAATATTGCACCGGTCTGCGATAAATAGCAAGTAGCCATATAAATGCAACAAGTTAAATATGCTACAACACTCAAACATGGAAACAAAATACATGGCAGGGATCCACTCAAGATGCTTGACAAAAGATAAACACTGAGCTACGGCTAATTCATCCATTAACAGGTTCAAACAAGCATAGCAAAAATGCAAACGATAACAGATTTCAGACTTAGTGAAATTAACACAAGCCTGGAATTTCAGATCAGGTAGCACACTTTGAAGCAAGAAAACTATATGCTACAGGAACTTAACATGGCAAAGCAAGGCATGGCATGAAGCTACTCAAAGAGCTTAACAAAATTCCCTTGGTGACCTTGAGCCAAAAGGGATCATAAAATACAATTGCAAGCATGTGAACATGGCAAAAACATAATCAGGTTACAGACTTAGAGAAAAACTGGAGCGTGCAAATATGTTAACGAGTAGGCATGTTTACGAGCTCGATGCACTCCCTACAGAGCAAGGCATGACAAACTAAGCATACACCCATCAAGAACACATATTATATAGGCTAGACATGGCAAGAACAATAACATAGCATGCACGGATCAACAACACCATCCTCGGCAAAATCGCTAACAAGTAGACAATCTGCCAGGTTTAACGAAATAGCAAAAGTAGAGCTCGACTGACTCAAGCTAGGGTGCTCCATAATTGCAAACAAAGATATGGATGGATAGAGCACCACAAGATTAACAAATCATGGTTACTGATCATCCTCAAAAGAGGCACGGATCACTAGGAAACAACATGATCATATGGCATATTGATAAGAACAGATCAAGGACTTAGAGAAATTACTAAGTCTCTGAAATCAGCATTAACGAATGCACTACTTTGCAAGCTTGTGCTAGTCACCACACATAAATCAGCATTAACGAATGCACTACTTTACAAGCTTGTGCTAGTCACCACACATATCACAAAAATACATGGATAGCACCTCTGTAAAGATGGCATGGCATATAACAAAACTCATGTAGAGCTCAGGAGCATATCATGCACACATTAATCATGGCAAAAATGACAAATAGCTATTTGGTGCAGCAGATCTGACAATTAACTCAAATAGCTCTCTTCCAACAGCATTTCGGGCATCAAAATGAGCTCAAATGAAAATGTTGCAATGAGATGAGAATATGTACTCTCTGAGGCGAACATTCTGATATGCTACACGCGCAAAACGGAGTTACGGATGCAAAGTTACGACATGATGAATATGGGCATTTGAAACTGGAAATCTCGGGGACTTGGCCGAAATTATACCTCCCGAAACGGATCTAGGGTTTCGGGCACGCCGTACGAGGTTCACCTGGATCTTTGCCGGAAAAGCTTGATCTCGCCGGAGTACTCAACGGAGAGGAGGACGGGGTCGCCGGGAGGGTCGAGGCGGCGGAGGGGCGCCGGGGAGAGGCCGGACTGCGTCGGTGCTAGGGCGGCGAGGCGGTGGTCCGGCGGGCTGCGCCGTGGTGGTGGTGGCCGGAGCATCTGCTCCGCGGTGGCGCGGCGATGACGACTTCCGGCGACGGCGGGCGGCGCAACTCCGGCGCGAAGAGGCGGCGGGGAGGAAGAGGCGCTCGGGCGACGGCGCGGGATCTGGCCCGGATCGGCCCTACGCGGGCCGGATCTGGGCCGGCGGGCGGCGCGGTGAAGTGGGGTGCGGGCGGACAGGTGTCAGGCGGCGATTGGTGGCGGGGATTTTATCCGGCGCGGATCCGGACATGTCCGGCGGCGCGCGAGGTGGAGAACTAGGGTTTCGGGGAAGAAGACCCGGGAATTTCGGGAGGGGTTCTTTATATAGGCATAGAGGGAGCTAGGAGAGTCCAAATGAGGTGTGGTTTTCGGCCACGCGATCATGATCGAACGACCGAGATGATGAAGGAGGTTTAGGTGGGTTTTGGGCCACTTTGGAGGGGTGTTGGGCTGCAACACACACGAGGCCTTTTCGGTCCCTCGGTTAACCGTTGGAGTATCAAACGAAGTCCAAATGGTACGGAACTTGACAAGCGGTCTACCGGTAGTAAACCAAGGCCGCATGACAAGTCTCGGTCCAATCCGGAAATGTTTAACCCCCACACACAAAAAGAAGGTAGAAAGGACCACCGGAGGAGATAGGAGCGCCGGAATGCAAAACGGACAACAGGAAAAATGTTCGGATGCATGAGACAAACACGTATGCAAATGAAATGCACATGATGAAATGATATGCAGTGCGTGACACGCAAGCAATGACAAAGCAACAACAGCGAAAAACTGGATGACACCTGGCACATCGGTCACGGGGCGTTACAGATCAGATTCGTGAGGCTCAACTTCTTGATGCTATGGTGAAGAAGGTGAAGATTGGTATTGCCAAGAGTCAACCCAAGTACAAGTGCTATCGCCTTGATGACAAGGATACTCTATTCTTCGAGGACCGCATTGTTGTTCCTAAGGGTGACCTTCGTAAAGTCATTATGAATGAGGCTCACAATTCACTCCTCTCTATTCATCCTGGAAGTACAAAGATATACCATGACCTCAAGCAGTCGTATTGGTGGACTCAAATGAAGCGCGAGATTGCTCAGTTCGTGAATGAATATGATGTCTGCAGAAGAGTGAAAGTAGAACACCAATGACCAGCTGGTCTCCTCCAACCTCTTGCCATTTCAGAATGGAAGTTTGACCATATTGAGATGGACTTCGTGACTGGATTTCCAAAGTCCAAGCGTGGCAATGATGCTATCTTTGTTGTCATCGACAAGCTCACTGAAGTGGCTCATTTTCTTCCTATAAAAGAATCTATCACAGCAGCTCAGTTGGCAGAGCTATATACCTCCAGGATTGTCTCTCTACACGGCATTCCACAGTTGATATCTTCGGATCGTGGAAGCATCTTCACCTCTAAGTTCTGGGACTCCTTTCAGAAGGCCATGGGCACCAACATTCGTTTCAGCACAACTTTTCATCCTCAAACTAGTGGCCAAGTCGAGCGAGTCAATCAAATTCTTAAAGATATGCTCAGGGCTTGTGTCATTTATTTTGGTATGAATTGGGAAGATTGTCTCCCATATGCCGAGTTCTCCTACAACAACAGCTTCCAAGCAAGTTCGGGCAAGGCCCCATTCGAGATTCTCTATGGCAGAAAGTGACGTACTCCTCTTAACTGGTCAGAGACTGGTGAACGCCAACTTCTTGGCAATGACTTGATCATAGAGGCTGAAGAAATGTGCAAAGTCATTCGTGAAAATCTCAAAGCCGTGCAATCGCGCCAGAAGAGTTACTATGATAGCAAGCATCATGACTTGGCTTTCGAGATCGGAGACCATGTCTACCTCCGCGTCTCTTCAATGAAAGGTACTCATCGCTTCAATATCAAAGGGAAGCTTGCCCCTAGATACGTGGGTCCTTTCAAGATCTTTGGCAAAAGAGGCGATCTAGCCTATCAACTTGAGCTTCCATCCAACTTTGCAAACGTGCACGACGTGTTTCACGTGTCTCAGCTCCGCAAGTGTTTCGAGACTCCTGACAACACCATCAACTTTGAAGAGATTGATCTCCAAGAAGACCTGTATTATCATGAGCATCCCGTTGCTATTCTTGAAGAAACTGAGCGCAAGACTCGCTACAAGTCTATCAAATTCCTGAAAGTGAAGTGGTCACATCATTCCGACCGTGAAGCCACCTGGGAACGTGAGGACCACCTCCGTTCCGAATATCCAGAGTTTTTCCAGTCCTAGATCTCGGGACGAGATCCTTTCATACTGGTGGAGTGTTGTAACGCCCTGTATGTAACCTTCCATATTTGTATTCCAACTCTTGCCATTTTCGGCACTAAGTTATGATATTTCCTTATTGTTGGGTTTTGTCTTCGTTTTGTTTTTGTCTTGTCATGCATATCATATCATGTCATCATGTGCATCGCATTTGCATACGTGTTCGTCTCATGTATCCGAGCATTTTCCCCGTTGTCCGTTTTGCATTCCGGCGCTCCTATGTCCTCCGGCGTCTCCTTTTGCCTCTTTCGTGTGCGGGTCTGAAACGTTCTCGGATTGGACTGAGACTTGCCGAGCGGTCTTGGTTTACTACCGGTAGTCCGCCTGTCAAGTTTCGTGCCATTTGGACTTCGTTTGATACTCCAACGGTTAGCCGAGGAGTCGTAAAGGCCTCGTGTGTGTTGCTGCCCAACACCTCTCCAAAGTGGCCCAAAACCCACCTAAACCCACTCCATCGTCTCGGTCGTTCGATCACGATCGTGTGGCCGAAAACCGTGCTCAATTTGGAGCCTCCACCAAAAATCACGGATCATTTACATCCTAACCCTAGCCCTGTTCCCCTCCGCGCGTCGGACAACATCGCTGCCGCCACTCCCACGCCGACACGTGGCGACCGCGCCCACTTCGCAGCGGCTCTGCCGCCCGGCCCGCCGAGGCCCGAATCGGGCCCCCGAGGCCCAGCCGCCCGCGCCCCCGCGCCGCCTCCGCCGCCCTCGACGCTCGCCGGTGACCGCCGCCTCTTCATCTCGCCGCGCCTCCTCCGCCGCCCGCCGCCTCGACCTTGCTCGCCGCCGACGTCTGTCGTGGCCAGGCTGGCCCCGAGGTTGCCTCCCCGAAGAGCTCCGGCGAGCCCCGGCCGAGCTCTTCCTCAACTCCGGCGCCAGCTCCGTCGAACCTCGTAAAGCGCGTCGAAACCCTAGATCCAGATCTGGGAGGTTGACTTTGTTTTTTTCCCTAAGTCCCAGTAATTTTTAGCATACTTCATCGCATCATAACTTTGCACCCGTGGCTCCGTTTTGGGCGTGTAGCATATCAATTTGTTCATCTCGATGTGTACTTCATTTCATTCCATTGCACCATGTTCATTTGAGTTCATCTGGATGCTAGAAATACTGTTGCAAGAGTGCTATGTAATGTTAGTTTCAGATTCTTATAAGATTATGGACATTTGTCATTTTTGCCATATTTAATGTGTGCCTCCTATGATCTTGAGCCCTACATATATTTTGTAGTATGCCATGCCACTTTACAGGGGTGTATGCCATGTATTTTTGTGATCTTTGTGGTGACTAGCATAAGCATGCAAAGTAGCTCTCGTGATGTTGCTGATTTCAGGGACTTAGAATTCTTCTAAGTCTTTTCCCTGTTAATATTTTTATGACAAGTATTCATGTTGCTACAGAGTGATCGATGCCTCTTTTGAGCATGTTCAGTAAGGATGATTTTGAGATATTGTTGTGCTCTATCCATCCATGTCTTTGTTTGCAATTATGAAGCACCCTAGCATGACTCAATCTTGCTCTACTTTTTCTATAAAATGTTCCTGATAGATTGTTTACATGTTAAGGAATTTTGCCGAGGTTGTTATAGTTTATCCATGCATGCTATGAGAGTATTCTTGCCATGGTTAGCTTATTTATCATGTCTTCTTGTTGGGTGTATGCTTAGTTTGCCATGCAATGTTTTGTGGTGAGTGCATCAAGCTTGTAAACATGCCTACGTAATTATGTTTTGCCATGTTCCAGTTTTTCTACTAAGTCTGAATGTGTTAACGAAACTTGCTATGTTCACATGGGTGCCATTGTATTTTTTGATCCCTTTTGTCTTATGGTCAGTAAGGGACTTTTGTTATATTCTTTGTGTTGTTTCATGCCATGCCTTGCTTTGCCATGATATGATCCTGTTGCATGTTGTTATCTTCCTCTAAATATTGCTTACTGATATTAAATCCTGACATGTTATTTTCACTAAGTCTGTGAACCTGATATCTTTTGCACTTTTGCCATGCTTGTTTGAACCTGCTATTGAGTGATTTAGCCGTAGCTCAGTGTTCATCTTTTGTCAAGCATCTTGAGTGGATCACTGCCATGTGCTTTGTCGCTATGTTAGAGTGCAGTAGCTTATTTTTCTTGATGCATTTTGATGGCTTCGTGTTGTTAATCGCAGCCTTGTGCCATTATTGTTTTGCTTGCCATTTGCAAACCGTGCATCTGATTCCGGTGATCTTTATATCGATTTCGACCGAAATCAACTCTTCTTTCCAGCGGCACTCTTGGTTTTCCAAGTTGAGGCATGGTTCAATATTTCCCTTCCGAAGCATGCATATGCATTGCATATCATGTCCCGCATATCATGCCATGTTTTGCATCATGTTGCTTGTGCATTGCACCGTTGTTGATTGTGTCTCCCTTTGCTTGTGTTCTTACTTTGGGTAGAGCCGGGAGAAGAGTACATGATCGAGGAACCCATTGAGAATGTTTACGAGGATCAAGCTTACGTCATTCGGAGAACTTTGCAGGCAAGATGACCATACCCTCGAAATCACTTCTATCTTTGCTTGCTAGATGCTCTCTCTTTTTCTATGCCTATGCTACGATACCTACCACATGCCTTACCATGCCTCCCATATTGCCATGTCAAGCCTCTAACCCACATTGTCCTAGCAAACCGTTGTTTGGCTATGTTACCGCTTTGCTCAGCCCCTCTTATAGCATTGCTAGTTGCAGGTGAAGATTGGAGTTTGTTCCTTATTGGAACATGTTTATTGTTGGGATATCACTTTTATATCTTGTCTGCTTTAATGCATCTATACACTTGCTAAAGGGTGGAAGGCTTGGCCTTATGCCTGGTGTTTTGTTCCACTCTTGTCGCCCTAGTTTCCGTCATACCGGTGTTATGTTCCTTGTTTTTGCGTTCCTTACACGGTTGGGTTATAATGGGAACCCTTTGACAGTTCGCCTTGAATAAAAATCCTCCAGCAAGGTCCAACCTTGGTTTTACCATTTGTCACCTAGCCTTTTCCCTTGGGTTTCGCGGACTCAAGGGTCATCTTTATTTTAACCCCCCCCCCCCCCGGGGCCAGTGCTTCTCTAAGTATTGGTCCAAACTGGGCGATGTCCGACGCCCCCTGGGCAACCAGGGTCTATGCCAACCCGACGTCTTGCCCATCCGGTGTGCCCTGAGAACGAGATATGTGCAGCTCCTATCGGGATTTGTCGGCACATTCGGGTGGCTTTGCTGATTTAGTTTTACCATTGTCGAGATGTCTTGTAACCGGGATTTCGAGTCTGATCGGGCCGTCCTGGGAGAAGGAATATCCTTCGTTGACCGTGAGAGCTTGTGATGGGCTAAGTTGGGACACCCCTGCAGGGTTTTGAATTTTCGAAAGTCGTGCCCGCGGTTATGGGCAGATGGGAATTTGTTAATGTTCGGTTGTAGAAAACCTGAAACATAACTTATTTAAAATTAATCAACAGAGTGTGTGGCCGTGATGGTCTCTTTTCGGCGGAGTCCGGAAAGAGAACACGGTCTCGTGTTATGTTTGAACGTAGGTAGTCTTGGATCACTTCTTGGTCATAGATTCTCGAACGTGTTTCGCCTTCTCTTCTCGCTCTCATTTGCGTATGTTAGCCACCATATTTGCTAGTGCTTGCTGCAGCTCCACCTCATACCTTTTACCTACCTATAAGATTAAATGGTCTTGATCGCGAGGGTGTGAGATTGCTGAGTTCCCGTGACTCACAGATTACTTCAAAACCAGATGCAGGGACCGATGATACCGCTCCAGGAGATTCGACTGAGCTCAAGTGGGAGTTCGATGAGGACTCGGGACGTTACTACGTTTTCTTTCCAGACGATCAGTAGTGGAGCCCAGTTGGGGCGATCGGGGATCTTATGCATTTGGGGTTGTCTTTATTTTGGTTCCGTAGTCGGACCGTGATTGTATCTGGATGATTGTAATGCTATAATTATGTTATTGTGTGACGTGGCGATTGTAAGCCAACTATGTATCTCTTTCTTATTCAGTACATGGGATGTGTAAAGATTACCCCTCTTGCGACATTGCCTACAATGCGGTTATGCCTCTAAGTCGTGCCCCGACACGTGGGAGATATTGCCGCATCATGGGTGTTACATATATCCTACGAAACTTACTATTGTTCTCTTTCTGAACTTAGACCATCCGATAAGTTCTGTGCATCGAAACTTGTGTCATTTCCTGTTATGTGAAACTTATCGGCTCACCACCGTCTCCGTTAGTTTATTGTTATGTACTTAATTTTCCAATGTACTCTTTTTACATGCATCCCACACATTGCTACCCAGAGTTACAAGACATTTAACATTTTGGTGCGTAATCTAGACACATCAACTTCTTTGTTTCAGCCCACGATCTGGTATCTCATTCGTGGCACGTCCATAAATAACCTGGCATCTTTACTGTGCACAGTGCTTATCGACTTGCGTCGGATGGAGTGAGCAATACTTCAATCGCTACTTCCAGTGAACATGCTGATGGAGCATGGGTGGGATGGAAGCACATCTGGTCCACTCTAGCTCCACCAAAGGTTCTGAATTTTGCATGGAGATTGGCAACAGATTCATTAGCTACTTGCAAGAACAAACAAAAACGGAACCTGGAGATAAGTGCTATGTGTCCGATTTGCAACTGTGAAGAGGAAGACTCTTTTCACACCTTTTGCTCATGCATTAATGCAAGGCGACTATGGAGAGAAGTGTTGATTGTATGGAACCTTCCGGATTTTACAAAAATAATGCCAACAGGAAGAGAATGGTTTGTTCAGATAGTTTCAGATTTGAATGAACATGTACGGCTAAGACTGATGATGCTACTTTGGCGTATTTGGTATGTCCAAAATGAGGTAGTTCATCATAAACCTGCGCCACTAGTGGACGTCTCTTGCCGCTTGATCCCAGCCCTTGGGCTCCTCCTGTGGCTGGTAGGGTAAAGCTGAACACCGACGAATCTGTGCTAAATGGAGTAGCAGGTACAGGTATGATTCTTAGAGACCATGTCGGCAATATCATTTTTAGTTCCTGTAGATATTTGTTTTCTTGTAATGATATGCTTGAGACAGAGATCATGGGCATTCGAGAAGGTCTCTCACTAGCATTACAATGGAGCAATTTGCTTGTTGATGTTGAATCAGACAACCTTGAAGCAGTGAAGATGATTCTTACTGGGGACATGAATAGATCAAAATATGCTTTTCTAATAGAGGAGATCAAAGCTAGTCTGATCGAGCGTAATTCTTGTATTACTCATGTTGTGCGCAGCAAAAATAATGCTAGTCACTTTTTGGCAAATTTTGGACGATCGCATGCCGAACTGTTGTGTGGCTTGGATCGGGTCCTGATGAACTCCTCGACATTGCCGGTCATGATTATAACCCTGGATAGTTTTGAGTAATACAAGTATTATCTTGGAAAAAAACTTGTAATTAATTGAGAATTAATTATCGTTCCTGACTGGCAAAAATTAAGCGCACACATGACATAGAACTGAGCTTGGCTCGGCTCGATCACGAAACACGACGTGCAAGTCGGGCGGAAGATGGGAGCGCGCGGGTATCACTCATCTTCACAAGCTCCAATAGCACGACGACTTCCCGACTGTGTACTACAATAAGTTGTGTCCGACTCCGGCGAGGGAGGGGTGATGACGGCGGCATGCCGTCGGCTCGCTTCAGTGATTGTAGTCGTTGCTAGGTGGTCTACAGATTTGGATGTAATTTTTATTATTTTCAGTGTTCGTTGTATTGTCATGATAGAAGATGAATAAATTGAAAGTTTTCTTGTAAAAAAGAAAAGAATCTATTTTGAAAAGGCCCAAACTTCCCACGTAGGTCTTTACATATTTTTTTCTATAATAGTTTCATGGCTTGAATACTATCCTATACTTGAACTGATTCCAGGTCACGTAAATCTCATATATTTCCATTCATATGTTTTCAAGTTGATGGAGCTCAATTGCTCAAACATGACGAAACAATTAGACCCGTGACACTTACCCGTTCAACATGGGGAAGTGATAAGCCATGAAAGTTCAAACTGGAACGACCATACCCCGTGCTCCACATTGTACGGACGCATTCATAGTGCCCTGGACGACCGCGGCTGAACTGATATGCGTCGTGCCGTTCCTTCCTTCCGGATCACTGAGACTAGTTACAATGGAAGTAACTTAACTAGTAGCATCACACGTTTCAATACAAAATTACTTATATGGCAGCTAATTAATAAGAAGAGAGGGGTTTGAGGTAACTTAGATACTACCTTCGTTTCAGTTTACAAGTCTTGCGCGTATACCTAGGTTACCAATTTTAACACCCTAATATAAACTATATAACACAAAAATTATATCTTTTAAAAGTAGAAACTCCGAAGTTTATGTTGATATATTTTTGTAATATATGACTTGTATTAGGTTGATCAAATTAACGACCTAGGCGTACGCGCACGCCCTGTAAACTGAGAGAGAGGTAGTAGTAGTTACTGTAACATCACACATTTTAAGGCATAATGAATCCATAGCCTAATAAATGAACTCTTTCTGATACTCTCTCCTTTCCGGTTTATAAGGCTCAATTCAAAAATCTCACCAACCAAGGTAGATGATGAGTGGTGGAATTTTTTTTCTAGTTTGCAAAAGCACCCAATTAATGATTTTATTTTTCTTAAAAAATTATGTTTACGAATGCATTAATTGCAATGCATGCATGCATAAAGTGCATGCATTGGTCAGTTTTCTCTTAATACTTGCATGCAATGATTTAATGCACCTTGAAGTCTGAACATGTGATAGGGAACAACCAAATTGAGCCTTATAAATGAAAAAAACTAAAATTTTGAGATAAACCCTATAAACTAGAAAGGAGAAAATATCACTTATATGTTACTACCCACTATGAAGCTAGTAACATAGACTAGTAATATCGGCAAGTTACTACTCTATGTTACTTCCCATTGTGAGCAGTCTGAGGCAAGTGGAGTCGCGTATCTTGATCGCGGCTACTTTAAGACTATGTAGCTCAAAATTATGGCAAAAAGAAAAGCCCTCAAAATTATGGCAATCAATTACTCCCTCTGTTTGCTTTTACTCCGCATATAAAATTTGGTCAAAGTCAAACTACATAAAGTTTGACCAAATATATATAAAAAAATATGAACATCTATAATGCTAAAACTATATAGTATAAAAATACGTTTCATGGTGCATCTGATAATATTGATTTCATATTATGAATGTTTATGTTTTTTAATAAAAAATTAGTCAAACTCTATGAAGATTGACTTTGACCAAACTTTATATGCGAACTAAAAAGAAATGAAGGGAGTAGCAGTAACGGGAGTCTATCTTTTCGTTTGTGTGTGTGAAATTCGGAAGGCCAAGGTTGCAAAGCAGCATGGATTGCGAGGTACGGAGGCATAGCAGCGTGAGAGTGAGATAGATCCGATTTTCCGCGGCGAGAGCAGCCAGCGACAAGAGTCAAATGGGTGGTTATGCGTCCCTCGGCCAATAATTTATGCGATTTTGTCCGGTGTTTTGGCTGCGATCCTCTCGATCGCCCCGACAGGGCCCGCGCTCCCCGATGGTGTGTTGGGATCGCCTCGGAATACGTGGAGAGTTGCCGGCTGACGGCTCCTGCATACTAGCCCAGCTTCCTAAATTGCCATGGCGCCGAGCCGTGTGTAAAGGAACATCTTATGTACTATCAAATCTTATGCGAACTAAAAAGTACTGGAGGGAGTACTCTAGCCCAGCTTGCCAAATTGCAATTTCTTTGGTAAGGCAAACATTTATTTTCTTTTTGCGGGACAAACATATTTCTTTGGTCGGTCTTGGGCTCTTGGCCCTAGACTGCCAGCTCATCTGCCGACTGTGGTCGACCTAGACGGAGCTCGTCGCGACAAGGCGAGGCTGATAGGAGTAGGCGACATGGGACTAGACGGGGGCAACTCTTTAAAGTGGCAAGCAAAGCACAATGACAGTAGAAACAAAACAAACACAATTCCGCGAGACACTCATTTCCCGCCAGTACCTTAACCGAAGACTTTGGACGGGAGCCGGAGGCCGTGTATCAGTATCACATGCCGGCCGAATTAAAGCAACCAACCATCCTCATAGAACCGTGCATGCATACCATACCAGCAGCAAACAGCTCTCAAACTCAACAAGCCAAAACCAGTGGACTTCAAGCCATTTGTTTGCAATTTAAACAAGGCAGCAGCAGCAGCAGCTTGAGATGTACTGGTAGCACCAGAACTGTGGAGGGAACACAACACAATGGATGTACAAAAACATGAACAATTCACACATATATATGGGGGATGTATATATGGTTAGGGGGTGTGGACGCCCCTGTTACATCATAATACAAAATTGGTAGGCACCCTTGTGGGGAGCCTGCATGCCTGCCCTCCTGCATGCATTGTGGGCCCCGCACAAGCACCCGTGCCTACCTAGGCCATGTAACAGGGGGAACCGCTTTCCCCATTCTTCTCTCTTCCTCTCTTCTCTTCTCGTCTCTTTTCTCACCAAAACACTTTCTCGCCTAGCTACGGCTCCTAGAAGTGGCCCTCCATCTCCATGGATCACCATCAGGCCCCTCCCAAACCAACCAGGCACACACACTCTACATAGGACTATAGCACACACACCACTACTAATATAATGCTCCAGCTACGACCGCCAATAGGGGACTAACACTGGCTAGCTACGGGAACTAATTAACAGCATGGTGACACATATATAGGGGGGGTTGGGGTGGGGCGGGGCATGCAAACGTGGGAGTTCTCAGGCTAGGGGGGATCGGGTGGGTGCACCCTTCCTCCTGCTGCCCAGTGACAGCACCATCTTGGGGAAGAACCCTCCCCCTTTCTTCCTCTTCACCACCGCCGGCTCGCCGCCGCCGCCATGGCCGTTGCCGTTGCCGTTGCCGGCATTGTCGCTGGACCCGCCGCTGCCGCCACCGTACCCGTTGCGGTGGTGCAGCGGGTTCTCAAGGATGGAGTTGGACGTGACCTGCCCCGAGTCACCGTCGCCGACGTGGAGGTTCTCGAAGCGCGGGAAAGGGAGCTCGTCGCCGGCGCGATACAGCAGGATATTGGACAGGTCCCCTCCCTGCTCCACCACATGGTCCACCTGCACGGACACACGCACGCACGCGCACATAGGTAGATGATTCAGCATGGAATGCTACTAAAGATTTGTTTATCTCCGACGGGACAATTAGGCAGTGATTAGTGCTACTTAAGCATTTGATTAATGACCTTGCAGGAGAGGCAGCAAAAGTGGAAGGGCTGAGGATCCTGTCACATGTGAGGCAGACGTTGCCGGAGCCCTTGAATGGCCTGGACTGAGGCCTCGGCTTCAGGAAGATAACCTTCGCGCTGTTGATCGTGTAGGGCTGAGACACACATGCATATACAGTTAATCAATACAGCATATACAGTTAATCAATACAGTATGAAGTATCATCAAGCCAAATACTTCCTCCGTAAAGAAATATAAAAGCATTTAAATGGCTATTTTAGTGATCTAAACAGTGTTATACTATTTCTTTACAGAGAGTACTACACTGCTACTGGTGCATTAGCTCAAGTAAATTAACAGATGTAGTACGTGATTAAGTTAACCACCTGGACATAGGAGCAGTCGATGAGCTTCTCGAGCTCACCCAGGCGGACGACGTCATTGTACACGTATCGCCGCACCTGATTACATACACATACATGCAGCAAAAATGAGAAAAAACACTGGGATCAGAAGAACAGCCCTATTATGCTTCAAGATTCGTGCAAGTAGTAGAGTAGTGCGGGTGATTAGCCAGAGAAGGGCAGTTCCGGGATTAAAAACAATCCTAGAAGCCAGTAGTAATAAGGTCGCGGTACTGATGCCGATGCTCCTCCATTGGGCAACACATCAATGGAGGACGACTACGCTTTGACCGTGTGGTCGCAAGGAGGCCCCCCATACCCTACCCAAGCCCACAGCGTGCAATGACCAACCACCCCTACCGGGCACAGCATCCACCAGAGCGTATGGCCAAACCAGTGGCCGGACCAGAGGGCACGACGGTAAAAACTCAACCGGAGGGGTTGGTGGTGAATGGTAAAAGATGAGCAGCAGCTGAGGGGGAAGGAGAGCCCTTTTGGTGGCTAGCACTTGACTGTGCCATGAATGAACAGTATCGAGGGAGGCCCCCCCGTCGCAGGGAGGAACAGCATTGTGGCCTTCTTTGGTAAAAAAGACAAGGAGCCCATTTACCACGGCGCACAATATGGTAAATCTTGTTTGCCCCCGCGGTAACAATCCTAAGACGCCCCAATTCTTACCATGCACACCCACCTGCCTGCCTTGCAGATGCGGAAGAGCGCCACCACAAGGGCAGGGCAGGGATCGGATGCGCTTCCATGCATGGCAAAACGGTTTGGATAAACCGGCCTTTAAATGGCAAATCGCCGAGAAGCATGAGGTAATCCAATCACTCTACACAAAAGATATACGATGCTAATGATCGGCTCACTCGGAAAGGTAGAAACATCTTCTTGGGAAGGGAGCAATTTACCACCGCCATCAACATCGCTTTTGCGTCGAATCGAGCGCGGCGATGGTGGAAATGAGACTGTGACGTTGCAGTAAATTATTATTTTGGGTAAGGTGGAAAAGGGGAGCACAATCACAAGTTTGGAAAGGCCCCTTTCCAGCAAAGGGAGGGGGGAAGGCGGCAGTGCAGGAGCATGGACGCAGCGGTGAGAATTCACCGTGTATTGTAGGACTATACCCATTTCCAGCGAACGGCCAAGGGGGCGGTGAAAATTCACGCAAAATTTTCGACCAGGTTCCATCCCATCACATCAGAGTTCTACCCATGCCGGCAGAAGCTGGCCAAATTAGTTGCGATGAAAAGGAAGGGGTTGGGAACCGGCAGGAAGAGGACAAGAAAATTCATTCCTCTTGAGGCAAAAGAGATCAAGAGGATCAAGAGGAGGAGCAAAGCAAACCGCATGCAACAGAATTTATTTTTAAATTAGAAAGGCCATTTCTACTATATTTAATTTTTACCCTATCAATTTACCGAAGAAGAATAATTTGGCAGAGAATCCATCCAGCTGCAGCTGCCATGATTAAATTAAACTAGGCAGTTGCGATTTATGGGGCTGTTGCTTTATGCAGATTAGGTGAGGTGAGGTGATGGTTACATACTACGTACTACTACATGTTGCAATCGCCATCCTAATTCGAGGCCCTGAAAAGTGGCGTATGACCAAGAACTCGCAAGACGACATGGACAAGGACCCGAGCAAGTACAGGAGAGATTAGCATGGAATTCCAAAACGAGAGGGGAGTTCTAAGCTTCAATAATACTCCTACTATCTTAGACAACCACTAGTAGCTAGATGGTGGCCAATAGCAATAGGGCATCACGCGTCCGTCCGTCCGGGCTTAAGCCAAATCTAAGCGAGGAAACAACAGCTCTTGAAAAGACAGCACAGGACAAAACAAAAAGCAATTGGGATGGGTCGATGGATAGATAGACACACCTCCTCTTGGCCTATCTAGTCTGTGTAGCGGCTACCTTGTGCTAATTGATTCATTAGTTTAGTCCAATTCGTCCGGCTACTACTAATTAAGCCCAAACAAGGTAGATTAACTGAGGCATGCAGCACTGATCCTTTGATGATCTCTTCTAGCCTGCTGACAAAGGAAGCAGATCGAGGGCAGAAACTTTGCAAGAAACATGCGAATCGGAAGAAGAAGAGGGAACTAATAAATCAGAACAATTGTACCCAAAAAAAGCATGCATGCAGCAAGAAAATCAACCAATTAAAGAAGATTAACCGTGAGTTCGGGTAAGGCGGAGGATGAAGAAACGAGAGCGATGAGGTATGGAGTCGGACCTGTAGGAGTGGGTGGTGGCGGTGGGCGGGGGCGCAGTGCGGGCAGATGCTGGTGCAGCAGGCGAGGCAGAAGATGTTCTTCTCGTTCTTCCTGCGGCTCTCGTGCGCCTCGCACCCCACGAAGAAGCTCTCCTCCACCAGGCCCCCAACCCACCCGGGCACCCGCATCCCCATCTCCCCCTCCCTCCCCGCCTTGCTCTCTCTCACTGCCTCTTGACGACTCTCTCTCTCTCTCTCTCTCTCTCTCTCTGTGTGTGTGTGTTTCTTGGCAATTCTCCTCTTGGTTGGTCTGGTTTGGTTTGATCTCTCTTTTGTTTTCTTGGCAGGCCAATTCTGTCTTCCTGTCTGCCCTCCCTCCCTCTCTCTGGTTCAGTGGTGGTGGTGGCGCGTGAGGGCGGGGGTGGATGGGGATGTATGTAGATGTGGCTTGTCTTGTTGCAGCTGCGGGGGTGGAGAGAGGAGAGGGAATGTGCAACGAATCCATCCTTTGGGGGGAGCTATTTATAGTGTGAAAGGGATGAAGAACGGATGACGATGATGGCGACGACGCCTCCTACAACTCGTTGGGGGTCTGGCCGTCACGGTGCCATGCTACTAGTACAAGTGTTGGTTGGATGCGTTCCTTGTTTGAGCAAGGGGAGGGGGGATCTCCTCTCTGGCTGGCATCCACTCTCCGTGTCAAAGCGAAATTCATGCCCTGGTTGGGTGATTTTTTTGGGGGGCATTTTGGTCACCGGGTTCATGGTTCAATTGTGTGATATACTAGTACTTTCTCGTTTTAATCCTTTCAAAATAAACTTGGTCTGCTACTCTCATTTTCTTGTTATTACCGCTCCATGGCTTGTGAATTACTTCCTCCGTTCCTTTATATAAGGTGTATTTTGTTTTTGATAAAATTCCATAATATAAGTTGCATTTCTTTTGATTCTATAAAATTTCGCTTTTAGACCTCTAGGATAAAGGAAAGTATCTCTCCCCCAATTGTATGTATCTTTGCTTGTAAAGAAAAAAAAAGGGAAAGTATATATCTCCCGATTGCGTGTATCTCTTACTTTTCTAGGTTAAATGATTTACTTGCCACCAATCAATGATTCAGCCAAAGTTAATTTTGTCTTAACTTGTGAATAATTATGTGCCTTGGCCGCCATGCCAAAATGTATACACCTTAAGTAAAGGAATGGAGGGACTATATCTGAGCACAGAAATATTAGTTGAGCTCCGGGGAAAAATTGAGATGATTTTCTTCCGTTTCAGATTACTTCTAGTTGAAGATTTATTTTCCACCCTTCTAGTCCAAGGTTCACAAATACTATAAGATATTTTGAATATTTTAATATGGCCTTCCTTTGTACGAACTGAAATGAGTGATTGAACAAACTGGAATGTTTTTATATACATCTATTTATAAAGAAAAATGCAACTACTTATATTTGTTAACGAAGGAACTAGTATTAGTGGAGCTCGGGGAAGAAGAAGAAAAAAAAATATTGAAATGGTTTTCTTCCGTGTGAGGTTCCTTCTAGCGGAAGGTTAATTCCCCATGCTTCCAGCGGAAGGTTCGTTTTTCCACTGCACCAGGGTGCCATATCGCCATGATGCATGGAATCTCAATAACATGATGGCCATTTTACAGGCAGCTCGTGGCGGCACTATGCTTGGAAGGGGCATCTATCCTACACGAAATGTAGACAAGGAATATGCGCCCAGGCACAGTATAGTGATCCAATAACCGGACCATGATTTCTGGTCGTCTCCTAAACAAACGCGGAGTTACTTTCTGGTTCAACCTTTCGAAATCTCATCTCGTTTTGCGTCATGCCGTCCTTTCATCCCATCTCCAAATCACGTTTGTTTTGGCCGCTTCTTCTCTCCACTTTGCTCCGCTGGAAAAAAGGCCTCTGCTTTTTATCGCCGGTGCTTTGCCGCGGGGCGCTCCTACTCGTACTCGTGTACCGCCCCTCTGTTTTTTCTCGCCTCTTGTTTTGCATGGCCGTTTGGCTTTTGGTCCCTTTCTTTTCACCCGGCCTTGGACTGTAGCGGGTGAGCGAGTCCTTGGCGGTACAGCTGCACGTCGCGAGACCAGATGAGATGGAATGATGATATTGTACGCGTGATTGTGGTGTGGTTGTGGGGGTGCGTGACGTTGCCGGTTTGCGGATTTGAATGGTTGGTGGTTGTTTTCGGGGAGGCAGGGGCCGGCTGGGCGCAACAACAGAAAGAAAGCGTGGAACAGTGCTGCACGTACGTACGTACGTGCGTACTGCAGACGAGTGAAAAGTGATCGGAATTGGCCGTCGAATGCGCCCGCCATTTATCTGGCTCGTCTTTTTCTTGAATCATGACATTATCCCTCCCCTAGAAGAAATAAAAGACTGCTGAATCGTCAATTGTGCAGCGGCACATGGCCTAACTGCTGAAGCGGCACGGACATTCCCAGAGCACAACGCATGCGGTGAGGAAGGGAGTGGTCGTCGATCATAGACGGCTTGCTGGTACGTACGTACGTACGTAGGAGTACATGTGTGATGGAGTGACCGATCTGGCGTGACGGTGAGAGAGTAGCCATCCCACGCATACGAGTAGCTGCAGCAACCCATTGTCCTCCTTCCCGCCTTTGTGCTTGTCCACAGAATGTGCCTACTCCGTAGAGTCATGGCGACTCAAATCCCATCACCCCTGTCCGTCCCCATGTGTGCGCGTCGTGTTGGTTCTGACACGGCTAAAATGGATTTGAACTAGCAGGAAACTGGGAGCTGGCAGCAGCACACTTTTGTTTTATTGTACAAGAAAAATGGTACGTACAGTGTTGTTTTTCTTTGATGGGTACTTCCTCCGTTCCACAATATAAGCTGTGCTATTAGCATTTTTATTAGAGCATCTCCAATAACATGTGTATATTTAGATGTCTATATAGTCATATAGACAATGGTCTAAAAAAATACTCTCATATACACGTCCAATTTTGCATCAGAATGTCTATATACAGAGACCATGACATGTGGGCCGTCGCTGGGAAGAAGAAGAAATCATGACTGCAGCTGAGTTTAGACAATGCCTTCACATTGTCCAGGCGTGGACATTGTCGAGGTCGATATAGAGGATGTGTATATTTAGACGACCATATAGGCAAGCTGTTGGACGCCTGTTTTGAGGTCACGTCATGGAAAAACGAGTATAGACATCCATATAGACAAGCTATTGGAGATGCTCTTATAAGTCAAATTTGCGCATGTTTGTCGAAGTTTTTTTGGGAAAAAACATTAACATCAATGATAGTGTACCATATTTGTATCATTAGATCCTTCATCAAAAGCATTTTCATATTTTATTCATTTTGTATTGTCGACGCTGGTATTTATATCACTGATTCCTGGTCAAACATAGTACATACGTTTGATCTTCGTGGAAATTTAAGCATCTTATGTTGTGAAACGAAGGGAGTAATGAAAATGTCACGCCGTTAACTTGCTAGAGAAACACTATCAGGAAGTTGGCCGATGCACGGATATCTGCAAGACCGTGACTTCTCTCTTAATCAATGAAAACTTCAAGTCTTCAAGGAGGAAGCTTGGATCAACAAAATCAACATGACCGCCAGCTTCTCCATGACCCACGTTCGTCAATTCGTTGAACTTCGGTTGCCCATCTCGGCGTTCCCGCTCGAGAAGCAGGCGGAAGATGAGATATGCTTGGAAGCATGTCACAGATGGTCAATACTCGGCGGCGACGGCTTACTCCGCACAATTCCTGTGAACCTTATACTCTCCTATGGATCACACGGTTTGCAAGGCTTGGGCATCGCCGAAGGTGAAGTTCTTCGCTTGGCTCGCAATACAAGATAGAATCTGGACAACGGATAGGCCGGCACGTCGTGGATGGTCAAACCGTCATCTTTGCCCCCTATGCAAAAGAGAACAAGAATCCGGGCTACACCTCTTCGTCAAATGTCGTTTCACCCTCAGCCTATGAATGTGTGGCTACATCTTGAAGATATTGACACATCTACTTGGCACCTTGAGAACTCTATGAAGAATTGGTGGGTGAATAGATCAAGCAAGAGCACCCCCAATCGAAAAGCCATGGCCTCCCTCGCCATGCTAATTGGATGGACCATTTGGAATCAAAGAAAACGCCTGGGTATTTCAACAAAAGAGTATGCCTCCAACAATATTGCTCAACAACATCAAGTGCGATGCCATCCTCTGGGTAACCGCTGGGGCAAAAAAATTTGGGCACCATCATACTGGGATAGTAACACCTTTTGTTTTTCAGTTATGAGGTGTATTTCAAACTCTATATTCTTCTTTAATTAATATATAAGACAAATCTTTTGTCTCGGTTTGGTTTCGAAAGAAAGAGACAAGTCTTTTGCCTTGTTTCAATAAAAAAAAGAATGACATTCGAAACGCCGTAGGGTGCCCATAAACAAAGCCCACTTAACTTTTTCATGGGCCTCTTGCTCGTGGCCATTAACAACAGCTCCACCACACTCCTTTGCAATGTTTGCAGTAATTAGCAAGGAGGCACCAAAACGAGTTTTATACTCGTACAAGATTTCATTCGCTCTGCATTCTTCTTCAGTTTGCTGATGGCGCCATTGACGTGTGGTGGATCTGAAGTCTGAAGGAGCCCCTCCTTGCAGTCGGTAAGACGCTGTCATCCACACAAACAGATTAATCAGTACTGGTACTAGAACGTTGCAAGACAAGATGATTCACGATGCCGACTGCCTCTGACAGAGGCCGAGCGAAGGACCGACCGATCCACCTCATGATCCAGTGACAGAGGCATCATCAGAGGCTTAAGTGCACTCTGGCACGCGACAGTGAGGCTAATCACGGTCGCGTTGCGTTCGAGGAGGAGGGACGGATGTTACTACGGATGTGATGCGTGATGGATCCCTAACTGAAACTTTCGGCTTGAAATGAGAGGCTTTTACAACGCATGGTGGCATGCATGCTCTGACTCCCACTGAACCTGCACGCACTGTGTGCACTGCGTCCGTCTGCGTGCCCCTTTGACCGATGTATTGTTATTCTAGTGCCATCCTCGCACACACTTGGATCTTGCTTCAATTATGGCGGGTACTGCGACAAGTCGAGTTCATGCTCCACATGATTGTGGCATCCAAGAGAAGGAGATCGAGTAGGGGGTAGGGGTTGGCTAACCGGCGGCGTCTAATATGATCGTCGATGTGGTTGGTTTTGATGAACCAAGCATCGCTGAACAGATGGTGTCTCCCACTTTCTCTGAACATAAGTTTCGAGCTGTTCGGGGCGGCGAAAAGTGCAGGGAGACGCTCCTGGCGGTGCTGGTAAAAGCATGCAGTAGTGCTAGTACTATGTACACCGGCATGCACCCTCGTGTCTGTCTGTGCTAACCCTGAAGGCTGCTCCGTTTTCCTAGAGAGAGCCCCAGCCACCGCCAGCCGCCGTCGACCCCTTCGCCGGCCAGGCGGCAGGCGAACAGGCGATCGCAGAAATCCCCGCAGCGAGACTGTTTGTGCAACAGTTTGCGTCCTGGCGCGATTCGAAACTCTGGAACAGGAGAAGAGGGGGGCGGTCGATGGCTAGGCGAACCTGATGGAGAATGCGGAGATTCAGAGGTGGCTGCGCAGGGCACGGTCGATGTTCCACGGCGCTCTTCCCCTCCGTGATACAGCACAGTATGTGGCGCTCGCTGCTTGCATGTGCGTCCGCGTGTTTGCATCCATGCGTATGCGTGTGTGTATGCGACTTCATCTTTTGGTGGTGCCTCATCCATGGGAGGCAGGCAGAGCTGCCCGTCTTCCTCCCCTGGTTTCTGAAATGAAATGTCAGTCCGTGCTGTTTCTGAAGACGATCTTTGGCGTGGCTAGTGCAGCTCATTCTCGTACCCAACACCAATACACCTAGTAAAATAGCCTCGCGTACTACCACGGCAAATCATCGTACATGCATTTTTTAAAAGCTGCAACAGCTTGTGACAAGAGCTACAACATGTAATAACAGAGGAACAAGCTCACTAGGAGCATTGTCAGACCACTCTGCGTCCTATTTAGTTACTTTTTTTTTGAAAAAGGGGGATTCCCCGGCCTCTGCATCAGAAAGATGCATACGGCCATAACTATTTAGTTACATAGGTCGTAGTAATATCTAACACACACTGGGATCTATTCTATCCCGGCTTGCTTCAATTATATAGTGCGTACGACAGGTCGAGTTCGTGATCGACATGATTGTGGCATCCAAGAGAACGAGTTCAGGTACTACATCGACAAGTAGTAGGAGTTAGCTAACGTGCGGATCGACCTGATTATAGTTTGCTGAAGAACAGATGGAGCAACTTTTAGGTGCCTCCCGCTTTCTCTGAACAAACATAAATTTGGAACGAACTGTTGTTGAGGGCAGTGAAAAGTGCTGGGAGGTCAGATCCTGCTGGTAAAGCAGTGGTGCCATGTAGTTTCTGCATCTCATGTGTATGTGCTGGCGCTGAGGACTGGCCTCGATCGACCCCTTCCCCGGCCAAACGGCAAGCGAACAGCCGCGGCAGGGTCGCAGCGGAACTATACGAGCAGAGTTTCAGAGGTGGCACAGGGCAAGGTCGACGTTCCAAGGGCGCTCTTCCCCTCCGTACGGCAACAATATGTGATGCTCGCTGCTTGCATGTACCGATGTGCGTGTTGCATCTATGATCTATGCTTGTATGTATGCTATTTGATCTTTTAGTGCTGCCAAATCCATGGGAGACAGGCAGAGCTCATCAACTTCCTCCCCTGATTTCTGAAATGAAAGATCAGTCCATGCTGTTTTTGAAGACGATCTTTGGCTTGTAAAAAAAGGTCTCATTCTCATACCCAGGACCAATATACTAGTAAAATAGCCTCGCGTACTACCACGGCAAATCATCGTACATGCATTTTTTAAAGCTGCAACAGCTTGTGACAAGAGCTACAACATGTAATAACAGAGGAACAAGCTCACTAGGAGCATTATCAGACCACTCTGCAGGTGGTTTAAACTCCAAAAACGCCTTATATTTAGTTATACAGATTGTAGTACTATCTAATTCATAAGCTACAACTTTATTCTCTAAAACGACGTTTAAACAAGGCAATGGAAAATCATTAAGGACGCTCATAACGCACGATCGTTCCCAAGGAAGGACCCCTGGCGCGAACCTTGCCACCTAGATAGATGGTTCGCTCGGAGGTGTGCCGAGGCAAAATATCGTTCGCTATCGAAGGCCTGTCGTGGGACCCTATCCGCGAGATGGGACAAACCCTATCAGAGGAATTTGATACAAAAATAAAGAAAACAACTAAAAATAAAAAAAAAACATGTCTGCCCAAAGAAATGTACGTCAATTCAAAAATGTATTAGGACACACAAAGCAAAAAGTTGCCTCGATATAGATAATAAATTTGCCATGGCATATACAATAAACTTTCCATCAAATATGCAATAAACTTGCCATGGTCCAATAAAAAAACTTCAAAGTAAAAATTGCCATGATACAATATAAAAAATTGGCATGATCTGGAGGAAAAATTGCAATGGCATATACAATAAATTTTTCATGGTCCAATCCAAACAAATTTCACAGGAAAAATTGCCATGATGTAGAGGAAAAATTGTCGTGGTACGTGGCAGCTTTAAGAAAAAAATGTTGTGCATATAATGGCGAAATAAGAAAAAGTTTGTATTGGTCACATGGAAAAAAAGAAAGAAAAAGTTTGTATTGGTCACATGGAAAAATTAGTAAGTTTTTTATCCTCTAAAAATCATGGAAAATATAGAAAAAAATGTAGTAGTCACATGGCAAAATTTAAGAAAATTTGGTTTGTAGATACATGGCGACTTTTGACGGAAATCGTGGTCACGTGGTAAATTTATGAGAGATTGCACTTGTAAAAAGAGAAATTACGATGACATGATGAAATAAATCCACCTATATGGAAATATAAAACTGACATACTTAATGAAAAATTGGCCATTGTATGCTCAATGAATTTGCCATGGCAGGAGAAAAAACATGCAAAGTTAAATGTAAATCCCTTGAAAATTTCAAAAATTATGACACGATTAAAACTTGCCATGATATGTACACTTAAAGTTGCCATGTCCTATACAACGAAACTGTCATGAAATTTTTGAAAACCAGGAAATTCATATACAAACACAATTAAAAGTTGCCATGATATATACGCTATAACTCCCATGATCTATGCAAAACCGCCGTTCTAAAATAGAAAACAATATCACACAAATAAAATTTCATATTTTGTTGTGACTTCTATATTTTCTAATCTTTTGCCATGATTTATGAAACAAATGTTTAACAAACTTGCCACGTTGTACACAACACACTAACCCCTTCAAATTTCCATGTGATCAGCCCAAGCATCATCACAACATGTCGTGTTCTACACAACACATTTTCCAAAAATTTCCTTGATAGGTTAGTGTATATAAAACATCCAAGATTGATAGTATAATAGCATGGAACAATAAAAAATTATAGATACATTGAAGACATATCAATGATGTGTCAAAGAGTGGAGTATGGGGGGGGGGGCTAGGGATCTATTAGTCTTCATCGAGCCAACGCAATCAAGAAAGGTGGTTCGACTTGAGGAGGTCAAGATCGTCATCATCTAGCTCAAGTGGATTATGCACAAGGCAAAGGTTTGTCCTTGATAGGTTTTCTATTTTACCGGTCTCATGGTGCTAGTTGGGAGATCGGGTTATAGGATCGGTAGTCGTACTATCAATGGGGGCTCTCAAGTGAGTAGCTTGATCATATAGTTCGTAGAGAGATCAAACCATTGCATCCTTGGCATCATATTTCATAGTTATTATTTGACTCTTCCCTTTGTGAGGTTTTAGAGTTTGTGTTCGTCTTCTTGTCAAACTCAAGCTCATCAAAAATGGAGTTCGCATCCTTCATCTTTGAGTTTCCGGTGTTCGAGAGTTTGTCGGTTCATGCTTGGGGAAGGTCCTCTTCCTTATCCTATTGGCATTTCTTTTCCATTGCTACTTAGTAATTTATCCGGTCACTGTTGGATAGTACTTTTTGTTATCTATCCAAGAAGCTTGAGTTTACTGATTTTCGAGTCCGTTGCAGTAGTTATAGGAGCTTCAGTATTGGAGCATCCTTCTGTTTTGCTTGGGTAGTTTTTCAGCTTTAAGCGGTAGTATAGCAGTAGTACTGCTATAAGCGGTAGTACGGCTCTCCCGAGTGGTATTACCGCTTTGCGCGGTACTTCCACTTCCTTCTACCGCAATCACTTCCGCTTATTTTTATGCTTCTATTGCCCAATCTGCTGGAGCGGTAGTATTGCTTTAAGCGGTAGTACCTCTCTGGCAGAACTACCGCTCTTGTATTTCATTTTCGTTGGGCTGCGTTGACCTGGCTAAGCGGTAGTTCCACTTGTGCACGTCCAATGCACATAACGGTTGGATTGGGGGGGGGGGCTATTTAAGGTGGTCTTCTTCCCAATGGTTCTTATCCGTTATGCTCGTGTTTTCCCCCCATTGTTGACCTTCTTTGAGCTTGCTATATCTCAATCTCTCCAATGATTCTTGCTAGTTCTTGAGGGAAAAGAGAGAGGAGATCTAGAACCACATTTCCACCAATCACTTTCTCCTCTATGTGAGGGGAACCCCTTGGATCTAGATCTTGGAGTTCTTTGTGTTCTCTTATTCGGTTTTCCTCTCATATTCTTCTCTAGCATTAGTTGCTTTTGTGGGACTTGAGAAAGAAGGACTTGGGCACTCTTTATGCCCTTGCCATTGCATTTAGTGCATCGGTTTGAGTTCTCCACGGTGATACGTGGAAGTGAAGTTTGAGTAGATTATTACTCTTTGGTGCTTGGTACCCTAGAGATTGTTCCTCTTGGGTGCTTGTAGACGGTTGGTGGTGTCTCAGAGCCCAACCATTGTGGTGTAAAGCTCCGGGCAAGTATCAGGGTCTCCAATTAAGTTGTGAAGATTGCCCCGAGCAATTTTTACAAGTACCGGTGACCGCCCCCAAGGGCCGCCAATTGTATGGGTTTGGTGACCGTCCTCAAGGGCCCCTTAGTGGAATCACGACATCTTTCATTATTCAAGGGCGTGAGGAGATTACGGTGGCCCTAGTGAGTTTTTTGGGAGCATTGTGCCTCCATACCGGTCAAAACGAAGATTAGCATCCGCAAGGGTCTGAACTTCAGGATACATCGCCGTCTCCGCGTGCCTCGGTTATCTCTTACCCTACCGCTTTACTTATGCATTTTACTTTGTGATAGCCATAGTGTTTCATGTTATATATCTTGCTTAGCATAAATTGTTGGTGCACATATGTGAGCCTAATTATTTTAGGTTTTGTGCTTGAAAAATTAAACACTAGTTTTATTCCGCATTTGTTCAAGCCTACACTACAAAAAATACACTTCCGTGATGATACGTGTTTGTCACAGTAGGTCACGTTTTCTGTCATGCATGTACATTGATATGTCTGTTGGGGAACGCAGTATTTCAAAAAATTCCTACGATCACGCAAGATCTATCTAGGAGAAGCATTGCAACGAGCGGGGAGAGTGTGTCCACGTACCCTCTAGACCGAAGGCGGAAGCGTTAAGTAACACGGTTGATGTAGTCGAACGTCTTCGCGATCCAACCGATCAAGTACCGAACACATGACACCTCCACGATCTGCACACGTTCAGCTCGATGACGTCCCTCGAACTCTAGATCCAGCTGAGGCCGAGGGAGAGTTTCTCAGCACGACGTGGTGGTGACGGTGATGATGAAGTTACCAACGCAGGGCTTCGCCTAAGCACCACGACAATATGACCGAGGTGGAAAACTGTGGAGGGGGGCACCGCACACGGCTAAGACAAATCTTGGAGTGTCTATGGGGTGCCCCTCCCCCGTATATAAAGGAGTGGAGGAGGGGAGGGCCGGCCTCCTAGGGCGTGCCCCAAGGGGGGATTCCTACTCCTACTAGGAGTAGGTTTCCCCCCTTTCCTAGTCCAACTAGGAGGGGGAGGAAGGGAAGAGGGAGAGAAAGGAAAGGGGGGCCAGCTGATACGTCTCCAACGTATCTATAATTTTTGATTGTTCCATGCTATTATATTATCAACCTTGGATGTTTTATATGCATTTATATGCTATTTTATATGATTTTTGGGACTAACCTATTAACCCAGAGCCCAGTGCCAGTGCCAGTGCCAGTTTCTGTTTTTTCCTTGTTTTAGAGTATCGCAGAAAAGGAAAATCAAATGGAGTCCAATTGACCTGAAACTTCACGGAACTTATTTTTGGAAGGAAAGCAACACGGAAGACTTGGAGTCCACGTAAGGGAAGCAACAAGGAGGCCACGAGGCAGGGGGCGCGCCCTCCACCCTCGTGGGTCCCTCGTGGCCCCCCTGACGTACTTCTTCTGCCTATATATCTCCATATACCCTAAAAACATCTGGGAGCATAATAGATCGGGAGTTTCGCCGCCAGAAGCCTCCGTAGCCACCGAAAGCCAATCTAGACCCGTTTTGGCACCCTGTCGGAGGGGGAATCCCTCTCCGGTGGCCATCTTCATCATCCCGGTGCTCTCCATGACAAGGAGGGAGTAGTTCTCCCTCGGGGCTGTGGGTATGTACCAGTAGCTATGTGTTTGATCTCTCTCTCTCTCTCTCTCTCCCTCTCTCGTGTTCCTGAGGTGTTACGATCTTGATGTATCGCGAGCTTTGCTATTATATTTGGATCCTATGATGTTTCTTCCCCCCTCTACTCTCTTGTAATGGATTGAGTTTTCCCTTTGAAGTTATCTTATCGGATTGAGTAAAGATTTGAGAACACTTGATGTATGTCTTGCCGTGCGTATCTCTGGTGACAATGGGATACCACGTGATTCACTTGATGTATGTTTTGGTGATCAACTTGCGGGGTCCGCCCATGAACCTATGCATAGGGGTTGGCACATGTTTTCGTCGTGATTCTCCGGTAGAAACTTTGGGGCACTCTTTGAGGTCCTATGTGTTGGTTGAATAGATGAATCTGAGATTGTGTGATGCATATCGTATAATCATACCCACGGATACTTGAGGTGACATTGGAGTATCTAGGTGACATTAGGGTTTTGGTTGATTTGTGTCTTAAGGTGTTATTCTAGTACGAACTCTAGGGCTGTTTGTGACACTTATAGGAATAGCCCAACGGATTGATTGGAAAGAATAACTTTGAGGTGGTTTCGTACCCTACCATAATCTCTTCGTTCGTTCTCCGCTATTAGTGACTTTGAAGTGACTCTTTATTGCATTTTGAGGGATAGTTATGTGATCCGATTATGTTATTATTGTTGAGGGAACTTGCACTAGTGAAAGTATGAACCCTAGGCCTTGTTTCCTATCATTGCAATACCGTTTACGCTCATTTTTATCATTAGTTACCTTGCTGTTTTTTATAATTTCAGATTACAAAAACCTTTATCTACCATCCATATACCACTTATATCACCATCTCTTCGCCGAACTAGTGCACCTATACAACTTACCATGTATTGGGTGTGTTGGGGACACAAGAGACTCTTTGTTATTTGGTTGCAGGGTTGCTTGAGAGAGACCATCTTCATCCTACGCCTCCTACGGATTGATAAACCTTAGGTCATCCACTTGAGGGAAATTTGCTACTGTCCTACAAACCTCTACACTTGGAGGCCCAACAACGTCTACAAGAAGAAGGTTGTGTAGTAGACATCAAGCTCTTTTCTGGCGCTTGATACGTCTCCGTCGTATCTATAATTTTTGATTGTTCCATGCCAATATTATTCAACTTTCATATACTTTTTGGCAACTTTTTATATTATTTTTGGGACTAACATATTGATCCAGTGCCCAGTGCCAGTTCTTGTCTGTTGCATGTTTTTGGTTTCGCAGAATATCCATATCAAACGGAGTCCAAACGGGATAAAAACGGACAGAGCTTATTTTTGGAAAATATGGAAAATTCGGAAAGAAAATCAACGCGAACTAGTGCCCGAGGTGGTCACGAGGCAGGGGGCACGCCCCCTACCCTCGTGAGCCCACCGTAAGGCGGTTGACGCTCTTCTTTTGCCGCAAGAAAGCTAATATTCGAAAAAAATCACGGCGAAGGTTTCAGGACAATCGGAGTTACGGATCTCCATATATATACGAAATGGTGAAACAGAGCCAGAACAGAACGCAGAACCAGAGAGAAACAAAGAGATAGATCCAATGTCGGAGGAGCTCTCGCCCCTCCCATGCCATGGAGGCCAAGGACCAGAGGGGAAACCCTTCTCCCATCTAGGGAGGAGGTCAAGGAAGAAGAGGAAGAAGGGGGCCCCTCTCCTCCGGTGGCGCCGGTATGCCGCCGTGGCCATGATCATCATCAGCGCGATCTTCACCAACACCTCCGCCATCTTCACCAACATCTCCATCACCTTCCCCCCTCTATCTACAGCGGTCCACTCTCCCACAACCCGTTGTACCCTCTACTTGAACATGGTGCTTTATGCTTCATATTATTATCTAATGATGTGTTGCCATCCTATGATGTCTGAGTAGATTTTCGTTGTCCTATCGGTGGTTGATGAATTTCTATGATTGATTTAATTTGCTTGTGGTTATGTTGCTGTCCTTTGGTGCCCATCATATGAGCGCGCGCGTGGATCACACCATAGGGTTAGTTGTATGTTGATAGGACTATGTATTGGAGGGCAAGAGTGACAGAAGCTTCAACCTAGCATAGAATTTGATGCATACGGGGTTGAAGGGGGACCAATATATCTTAATGCTATGGTTGGGTTTTACCTTAATAAACATTAGTAGTTGCGGATTCTTGCTAATAGTTCCAATCATAAGTGCATAGAATTCCAAGTAAGGGATGACATGCTAGTAGTGGCCTCTCCCACATAATACTTGCTATCAGTCTAGTAAGGTAGTCAATTGCTTTAGGGACAATTTCGCAACTCCTACCACCACTTTTCCACACTCGCTATATTTACTTTATTGTTTCTTTGTCTTAACAGCCCCTACTTTTTATTTACGTACTCTTTATTTTCTTGCAAACCTATCCAACAACACCTACAAAGTACTTCTAGTTTCATACTTGTTCTAGGTAAAGCGAACGTCAAGCTTGCGTAGAGTTGTATCGGTGGTCGATAGAACTTGAGGGAATATTTGTTCTACCTTTAGCTCCTCGTTGGGTTCGACACTCTTACTTATCGAAAACTGTTGCGATCCCCTATACTTGTGGGTTATCAAGACCTTTTTCTAGCACCGTTGTCGGGGAGCAATAGTGCGGGGTGAATATTCTCGTGTGTGCTTGTTTGCTTTATCACTAGGTAATTTTTGTTTGCTGTTCTTAGTTGTTTTCTACCCTTAGTTATGGGTAGGAAATGCAGAATACCAAAAAAATTAGTTGTACCTACTGAACCAATGGTTGAAGAACCACTCAAAATCTATTACACTGCTGAAGCTTTTTACTTGGATCATCTTCGATCCCTTTGTGCTCGTGACGAAACCCCAATTAGCTTAGTTGAGGGCAAATCTTTAGATGAGCATGCTTGTTATGTGCGACACCGTATATCTGAAAAAGGGAAACTATTATGGGGTCAAATTCAACGTTTGCAATGCTATGCTTGGAATTTATGTGAAATATATGATTTTACTTGTTGTTCTGAAAACCCTAAGAAACACCTTCCCTATCAATGTGAGTTTAGTAATAATGGAATCGTATCTTCGTATGCTAAGGGTGTTTATAATTACTATGATGTTCAACAAATTGAAGAATTTGTTGCTTTTAAGGGTGCTTCTGAAATTGCTTCTTTGATTGAAAAGTATGATGCTACTCTTCACAAATCTGAAAATTTTGCCATACTTGAATATTGTTATGAGAATTATGCTTCTAATGCTTATGTTAAACTATATATTGAGGACTACTCCACTGTCCAAGATGAGATTAATATTTTGCAGGAGTCTATGGAAGAAAAAAATGATGAAACTGTGAGCTCATTGGATGAAAAAGATGATGAGGAGAGCGAAGAACAAAAGGAGGAAGAGCGGATTGATCACCCGTGCCCACCTTCTAATGAGAGTAACTCTTCAACTCATACATTGTTTAATTCCCCTTCGTGCTTACCGAAGGATGATTGCTATGATGACTGTTATGATCCCGTTGATTCTTTTGAAATATCCCTTTTTGATGATGCTTGCTATGCTTGTGGCCAAGATGCCAATATGAATTATGCTTATGGAGATGAACTTGCTATAGTTCCTTATGTTAAACATGAAATTGTTGCTATTGCACCCATGCATGATAGTCCTATTATCCTTTTGAATTCTCCCAACTACACTATATCGGAGAAGTTTGCACTTATTAACGATTATATTGATGGGTTGCCTTTTACCGTTGCACATGATGATTTCGATAAATATAATATGCATGTGCTTGCTGTTCCTACTTGCAATTATTATGAGCGAGGAACTATATCTCCACCTCTCTATGTTTCCAACATGATAAAATTGCAAGAAACTGTTTATACTATGCATTGACCTTTACTAGGTGTGCATGAATTGTTCTTTTATGACATGCCGATGCATAGGAATAGAGTTAGACTTCGTCATTGCTTGATATATGTTGCTTTGTGCTCACTACTAAATTACAAATCATTTTTAATTAAACTTGGCTTTGATATACCTTGGGATCCGGGTGGATTCACTACTTGAGCACTATATGCCTAGCTTAATGGCTTTAAAGAAAGCGTTGCCAGGGAGACAACCCGGAAGTTTTAGAGAGTCACTTATTTCTGTGGAGTGCTTTCATATAGTTTAAAAACAACAAAAATAAAGAGGGGAACCCCAAACTTTTCAAAAAGGAAAGTGAAAGTGAGAAAGACAAGCACTGTTGAAGTGGGAGAGCTCCTTGAACTTTGTTCATGCTCACGGCAACTTTGTGAATCTTGATTACAGAAACTTTTCAACAAAAATAATTATACCCTTGTAAACTTCCATTGTATTATAAAAATAATGTGCCAATGTTTGCCTTTAGGATGTTTACGATGCTTGTTGGTTTGTGCGGTGCAGGACAGAAACTTTGGCTGTAGTGCATGAATTTTAGTTTTTTACTGGAACGTCACATGGTTCTGATTCTTCTTGCACTGTATTGCTGTACAAATTTTTTATTTTTCCTAATTTTTGCAGAATTTTTCAAGTATCAGAAGTATGGTGAATGTTCAGATTGCTAGAGACTGTTCTGTTTTAGACAGATTCTGTTTTTGATGCATAGTTTGCTTGTTTTGATGAAACTATCAATTTATATCAGTGCATTAAGCCATGAAAAAGTTATACTACAGTAGACAAAATGCAAAAAAAAATATGAATTGGTTTTCAACAGTACTTATAGTGGTGATTTGCTTTATTATACTAACGGATCTTACCGAGTTTTCTGTTGAAGTTTTGTGTGGATGAAGTGTTCGATGATCGAGAAGGTCTCGATGTGAGAAGAAGGAAGAGAGGCAAGAGCTCAAGCTTGGGGATGCCCGAGGCACCCCAAGTAAATATTCAAGGAGACTCAAGCGTCTAAGCTTGGGGATGCTGGGGAGGCATCCCCTCTTTCTTCAACAAGTATCGGTATGTTTTCGGATTCGTTTCATTCATGCGATATGTGCAACCTTGGAGCGTGTTTGCTTTAGTTTTCATGTTTATTTTTTTCACCATGCTGGTATGAGATAGTCCTTGGTTGATTTATAGAATGCTCTTTGCACTTCACTTATATCTTTTGAGTATGGCTTTATAGAATGCTTCATGTGCTTCACTTATATCATTTGAAGTTTGGATTGCTTGTTTCTCTTCACTTAGACAACCGCCATTTGTAGAATGCTCTTTTGCTTCACTTATATTTGTTAGAGCGTGGGCATATCTTTTGTAGAAAGAATTAAACTCTCTTGCTTCACTTATATCTATTTAGAGAGATGATAGGAATTGGTCATTCACATGGTTAGTCATAAAATCCTACATAAAACTTGTAGATCACTGAATATGATATGTTTGATTCCTTGCAATAGTTTTGCGATATAAAGATGGTGATATTAGAGTCATGCTAGCGGGTAGTTGTGGATTAGTAGAAATACTTGTGTTGAGGTTTGTGATTCCCGTAGCATGCACGTATGGTGAACCGTTATGTAATGAAGTCGGAGCATGATTTATTTATTGATTGTCTTCCTTATGAGTGGCGGTCAGGGATGAGCGATGGTCTTTTCCTACCAATATATCCTCCTAGGAGCATGTGTGTAGTACTTTGTTTTGATGACTAATAGATTTTTGCAATAAGTATGTGAGTTCTTTATGACTAATGTTGAGTCCATGGATTATACGCACTCTCACCCTTCCACCATTGCTAGCCTCTCTAGTACCGTGCAACTTTCGCCGGTACCATAAACCCACCATATACCTTCCTCAAAACAGCCACCATACCTACCTATTATGGCGTTTCCATAGCCATTCCGAGATATATTGCCATGCAACTTCCATCATCATCATATACATGACTTGAGCATTCATTGTCATATTGCTTTGCATGATCGTAAGATAGCTAGCATGATGTTTTCATGGCTTGTCCATTTTTTGATGTCATTGCTACGCTAGATCATTGCACATCCCGGTACACCACCGGAGGCATTCATATAGAGTCATACTTTGTTCTAGACATTGAGTTGTAAGTAAATAAAAGTGTCATGATCATCATTATTAGAGCACTGCCCCAGTGAGGAAAGGATGATGGAGACTATGGTTCCCCCATAAGTCAGGATGAGACTTCGGACTTTACAAAAAAAATAAAAGAGGCCAAAGAAGCCCAAAAAAGGAGGCCAAATAAGCCCACAAAAAAACAAAAAAATGAGAGAAAAAGAGAGAAGGGGCAGTGCTACTATCCTTTTTCCACACTTGTGCTTCAAAGTAGCACCATGTTCTTCATATAGAGAGTCTCTTGAGTTATCACTTTCATATACTAGTGGGAATTTTCATTATGGAACTTGGCTTGTATATTCCTATGATGGGCTTCCTCAAATGCCCGAGGTCTTCATGAGCAAGCAAGTTGGATGCACACCCACTTAGTTTCAGTTAGAGCTTTCATACACTTATAGCTCTAGTGCATCCGTTGCATGGCAATCCCTACTCACTCACATTGATATCTATTGATGGGCATCTCCATAGCCCGTTGACATGCCTAGTTGATGTGAGACTATCTTCTCCTTTTTGTCTCCTCCACCATCATATTCTATTCCACCTATAGTGCTATGTCCATGGCTCACACTCATGTATTGCGTGAAAGTTGAAAAGGTTTGAGAACGTCAAAAGTATGAAACAATTGCTTGGCTTGTCATCGGGGTTGTGCATGATTTGAATATTTAGTGTGGTGAAGATGGAGCATAGCCAGACTATATGATTTTGTAGGGATAACTTTCTTTGGCCATGTTATTTTGAAAATACATGATTGCTTTATTAGTATGCTTGAAGTATTATTGTCTTAATGTCAAAGGATAGACTATTGCTTTCAATCACTCGTGTCTTAATATTCATGCCATGATTAG
The DNA here is from genome assembly GCF_018294505.1 of Triticum aestivum. Lineage (NCBI taxonomy): Eukaryota > Viridiplantae > Streptophyta > Magnoliopsida > Poales > Poaceae > Triticum > Triticum aestivum. The sequence continues at coordinate 148,413,160 of NC_057809.1, forward strand.
ACATATGATCAAGATTATGCTAGATAGCATTCCACATCAAAAATTATCTTTTTTATCATTTACCTACTCGAGGACGAGCAGGAATTAAGCTTGGGGATGCTGATACGTCTCCGTCGTATCTATAATTTTTGATTGTTCCATGCCAATATTATTCAACTTTCATATACTTTTTGGCAACTTTTTATATTATTTTTGGGACTAACATATTGATCCAGTGCCCAGTGCCAGTTCCTGTTTGTCGGGGAAACTGATCCACCAACACCTATGGGGACCGGGGCCCTTTCGGTTCGGAGGGGGGCGGAGGCCGCGCAAAGAGCGGATCGAGGCGGTACACGCGAGCAGTTTTACCCAGCTTCGGGCCGCACGGATGCGTAAAACCCTACTGCTGCTTGTTTGTGTGTATTGAATTCTTGCTCAGGAGCGATGGACGCTGCCAGACCGAGCGTGAGAGTGTTCCTGATGTTTCGAATGAGCCGAACCCCTTCTACGTTGCGCTTGGGCCTCCTTTTATACTTTCAAGGGGTCACCGACAGGTGGCAACATAGACTAGAAGGGTAAAAATGGAAAAGGATGCGGTAGGTGCAGCTACCGCTACTGTGGACACAGTGCACCCTACCTAACTCTGACGGCAGGGGACAAGGTCATTGAATGCCCGTCTGAGTTGCCTAAACAGTGCAAAAAGTGACCGTTAGGAGCGCCACCGTTTGCCACGATGGCCTTCTCTTCATCTCCGCTTGCCACCGCGTACCCCTGGCTGCACAGGCTCCCGCCACGCGCCCCTGAGGAAGCCTCATGGCGACACGCGGGTGGGTGCGCTGGAGCGTGGGTACAGAGTGGCAGCGGGCCCCCGGCGAGTACCTTGTCGGGGTCGTCGTCTTGTCGAGTCCAGAAGCTTGTCGCTCACCGGACCTTGCCGGGACGTGCGGTGCATCGCGGCAAGTTTCTTGAAGTGCCGTGGTTGGCCTTCCCGGCAAGCTCCTCTTGCCGGGGCCTTGTCTCTTCCCGGCAAGATCCTCTTGCCGGGGCCTTGTCTCTTCATCTTGAATGCTTTGTTCTTGAATGGCTCCAAAGGAACCCACGGAGGACTCTGGCGGTCGTCCGGCAAGCCTTGCCGCGCGGCGCTGCAACTGCCCGTGCACAAGTTCGGGATACTAGGGTACCCCTACTCTAGTACACCGACAGGAGCCCCCGGGCCTGGGCCACACACGGTGCCGAGCGCTGTTGGGCCAGGCCCAAAACAGGGCACGGGCACGCGCGGAGCCTGGGTTATGCCGAATCTAACTCCGTATCCACCGCGCCCCCCGTAACGGCACGCGTCAATCGCGGAGTCGTGGGAGAGATCGTGGGTGGTTGTTTATTTGGAAGGCCGAAATGTCCGCCCCGTCCCTCTTTATAAGCAGGGGAAACAGGGGCATTTCCCCCACCTTCGCCCTTCGCTGCTGCAATCTCAGAAATCTCCGCCGCCCTCCTCCGCTTGCAGAGTTGAAAGAGGGCAGCGCTCCGCCCCCGTCGCTGCCGCCACCACCAGCGCCGTCGATCTCCCCCACCGCCTCCGCCATGCCTCCGAAGCCCGGGAAGGGGAAGGCCACGAAGGCCGCGGCCGCGAAAGCTGTGAAGTCGACCGAAGCGCAGCGGCTTGAGGCGCTGCGGAAGGAGCGGGCCACTTTCCCCCCCCGAGCTCTCCGCGAAGGAGCTGAGGGAGTGGTACTATCTCTTCTGGTCGACGGAGACGCGGGCGCATCCGCGCACGAAGGTACTCTCCGCCGTCGCCTCGCAAGCAGCTCCAGTTGGCGGATATCCTTTCTTCGCCGTGTTCTTCTACTGCGGGCTCTGCCCGCCATTCTCTGATTTCTTTTGCGACGTCATGAACACCTATGGACTCCACCTCCTTGACTTCACCCCCAACGCCGTTCTGACCATGGCAGTTTTCGCCCATCTATGCGAAAACTTTGTCGGAGTCCACCCCAACGTAGCTCTCTTCCGCCATTTCTTTATGCCTCGTGTCGAGAGAGGGGAACCTCTTGCCGGCGGGATCGCCTGGATCTCGCGGGCCGGCAAGAAGGAGACCTATCTGGAGGGGGAGCTCCGCAGCAAGTGGGACGAGTGGAGAGCAGATTGGTGCTGGGTTGTAGAAGAGAGCCCGCAGCCGTTCACCGCCCTGCGCCAAGCCCCAGCAGTGCGTGGCAATGACTGGAGCGCTCTGTCCGTGGACGACGACAAGCTGAAGATCGCCACCACTCGGATCTTGCGTCTCAGGCTTGCCGGGCTGACTGTAGGAGCTGTCGGCGCAGATTTCCTTCGCCGGCGCATCGCCCCTCTGCAGGCGAGGGGGAGACCCGCCTGGGAATTTGGAGGCCCGGCAGATATCATGAGGTTGCGCCCAGGCCTCAACTTCAATTTCACCGTCATAGAGTTGGACGGGATACTCAAGGAGATATTCAAGCACGACCCACAGCATCCCGAGTGGTTCAGGTTGCCGGCAGGCGTCGTTCCTCTGTGCAACAACTCCTCGCGCGACCGCATCTGCGCCATGATGCCGTTGTGTGATTCGCACGGGATCGCTCCAACTTGGCAAGAGCCTGCCGGAGACGTTGTGCAGCAGTTCTTCGACAGCCTAGTGGAAGTAGCGGTCAATGCTGACGACAAGAAGCTCCTCACCCGCGACACCACCGATCAAGAGATGGAACGCATCGCCACCAGGGCGGAAGAGGCGGCGGCAGCCGCAGCCGCGGGTGAATTTGGGTTCACGGTGGAGGAAGCGGACGCGGCATCGGCGATGAGTCTTGCTGAGCGGGAGTGGCCCGAAGACGAAGAAGAGCTTGCCGCGCCCGACGCCGAGTTGAGTGAGCCCGCCGAGGGTGCGAGCGGCCCGCCATCTCCGGGGAGCTTGCCGGGAACAGGGCCCGGAACGCAGCCCCCAGTGCAGCCAAGAAGGCGCCTCCGCAGGATCGGGGACGCAGCAGGGCGGCAAGCTGGTCAACAGCCGCAGCGCCGCGCGACGCGCTCCGCCGCGGCAAGTACGGTTGCCGCGGGTGCGCCTCCCGCCGCAGTGGCAACTGGGGCGGGGTCATCTCGGGCTGGCGCCGCAGTCCCCGCCAAGCGGCCAAGGGATCCCACCCCTCCACCTCGTCGCGCCGGAGGTGGGCCGAACTTCGACCTCTCCGCGCTCAGCTCCGACGAGGAAGAGGAAGAAGAGTAAGATTCCCTTGTTGTTCTTGTAGTTCTTCAACTTGCCATTCCTGTCTTGCATCTGATCTGACCCACCCTGGACTCTCCCTTTTCAGGACTCTGGCCCAGAGGGCGGCGAAGAGGGCCAAGGCTCAGGTGGTGATCATCGAGGACGAGCCCACTGCGACGACAGGAGGCGCGCCCGAGACCACCTTGCCGGATCCGGCCATCACTTCGCAGAGCAGCCCCCCAGCGTAAGCATATGGTTTACTTTCTGCTTCTGGGTGCGCGTGGTTGCTCTTTTCCTTTGTTGACATCTGATCACTGGTTTGTTTGTGCAGGAGCAGAACAGCTTCATCAGGAGGGCGTGGTGATCACCTCCGACTCGTCGTCTGCTTCGACTACGCCGCCAAGGGCGGACTCCCCGGCAAGGGAGCGTTCTCCGGTAAGGGAGGAGCCTCCGGCAAGGGAGGAGTCTCCGGCAAGGGACAGCGCTAACGATCCGCCGGTGGTGGAGCTTATGACAGCGGATCCCAGCACAGGTAATCCTTCCTGCCCGAAACTTTCTTTGTATTCTTCTGCTGATTTTTCTTCTTGAGTGCTTGTTTGACTTCTCATTCTTCTCCGGTCGTCAGGTCCACCCTCCGCGGATCCGATGGAGACCGAGGCGGGCGGCGGAGAGGACGCGCGCGGCAACACTGATGATGCCGCGGCCGCCGAAGACGGAGCTGGTGCCGATGTGCCTGCCGGTGAAGAGGCCGCCAAGGCTGCCGCCGAGGAAGCTGGCGGGGGATCTGGCGATCGCACTGACGGCCCTGAGGCCGCAGGAGCGTCAGGCGCTGCACCGACCGCCGATCCCTCCGCCGCTGCCGCAGCGTCAGGCTCCGAGGAGCCCCAGCCCGGCGCCTATCTGAAGGCTGGCGAGGGCATCTTCATCAAGCTCCCTTGGGCGTCAAGCTCCAAGGCGCCGGTGGAAGGAGAAGTTTTGGATGGGGAGGTGCTCGCCTCCGCCGGGTTGTCGATCGTTGACGCGCCGGGAAGCAGCAGTGACGAGCCCGAGGAGGAGCGGCTGCTGCGGAGGCTGCTGGCGCTCTATCGCGCCCGTCAAGTCAAGTTGGAGTCCCGGGAAGCGCTCGTCGCGAAAGCGAGCGTGGATATAGAGAAGCGCGCGGAGGAGCTCCGGGGTTTTCGCCAGGAAGCTCTCCGGGCCTTGGCGGAGGAGCGGGAGCAGCTTGCTGAAGAGCGGAAGGCCTTCCTCCTCGAGAAGGCCGAAGCTGAAGAGCAGCAGCGGCTCACCGGCGAGAAGCTGTACGCGCGAGAAGGCGAGCTGGCTCAGCGGAAAGTGAACCTCGACAGCCACGAGGAGGAGCTTGCCGCGCGCGAACGGGCACTTGGCGGGTCGCTCCAAGAGGCAAAGGATGCGGCTGCGGCTGCCGAGACCGCCAAGAAGGAATTGGAAGTAAAGGTGGCGCAGCTGGAGGCTGATCTGAAGGTGGGTGGCGAAGAGCTTGCCGCGCTCAAGCTGGAGCGCGAGAAGGACGCCCTTGCCCACGGTGAGCTGCAGGGCCAACTCTCCGAGAAGGGCAAAGAGCTGCGCGCCGCCAAGAATTCCAATGCTGATCTGGAGCTGAAGCTGGCCACCCTGACGGAGACGTTGGACGGCGCCAAGAAACGGGAGGCGGACTTGAAGAAGGACATCAAGGCCAACGAGGCGCTGCTAGCGAGGGCCGCCGAAACCCAGAATCTTCTCAGAGATACTGTGGCGCTCTGGACGGAGGGCCTCGTGAACATTGCTGCAGTCATCGAAGAGGAGCTGGTGCAATTGGGGGTGGAAGGCTTCGGGTACTCCTCCGACGAGAACCTCCAACCCAGCGCCAAGCTCACTCTGTTCTTCAAAGGCGTGGCGGCGGCGCTCCAGCAACTCCGGGAACGGATCCCAAAGCAGTTGGCCGACGAGTCACGCTCGATTTGTGCCGGAGTTCTGGAGAAGGTGCTGGTGAAGGTGGCCTTCCGCAATCCGGGCCTCAACCTCACCAACGTCCTCAAGAGGCTGCCGGCGGACGCTGATCTTGACGCACTTAAGGCCCTCGTCGCACCCATTGTGGACAGGGTGAACGAGGTCAAAAGGGTTGACGGCGGTCGCGTAGATTAGGCCGTCCGTTTTCTTCTTTTCTTGTCGCTGCCAGTCATGTCATGGGAACACTTTATTAGAGGCGCGACAAGTTATTTTTGTAATATAACTCTATCTTAGGCAAAAAATTGCTGTGTTACTTCCTTTACTCGACTCTTGGCTTTGTATGGTTCTGCCCTACGCTTTCTAGGGAAACTTGCCGGTGCAGGCACCCTTGCCGCGAGCGCCGAGTGCGGAACTTCAGCAGCCTGCTGGCGGGGTCGCTACCGACAAGCAACCTTGTCGCAACTAGTTGCAGCTCACTTAAGTTGTTGAGCGGACTCGAAACAAAGTAAGGGCGCAGCTAGCTACGAGTTGGTTCCTCCGCGCACAGGTTTTCCATACAAAGCACGGTCGTTCAAGGAAAATAACTCAAAAACTTAAAAAACTGATTGCTCAAACTTTAGCAACTTAGCTTTTCTGTCGTCTGCTTCCCGGCAAGGAGAAACTTTCTTGAACGGCCTGGTCCACACCATTATCTTCTCCTTCCCCCCCCGGTAAACCTTGTGGGCGAGGGAACCTTCCTTCTTTTGAGAAAGAAACAGAGAAATAAAGTAATGATATGGAGCCTTGGGCTCGTTATCGCTTACCGGGGTCTGGTGCTGCACAAAGTGTCAGATAACATATGCGAAAAAGGATTATAGCATAAAAAAACTGACAAGATGTGCGGGGCACATGAACTTTACTGGTGCACGGGGTCTGCGCCCGGCTTTGTACAAAGGATTACATGCAACAGCGGCAAGACTTGTACAAAAGGTGGTTGCCGGAAAAGCTTCCGGCAACCGCGCCCTACGGGTAAAACTTACGAAGATGTTCAATGTTCCAGGAGTTGCTCACCGGAATGCCATCTTCGGTCTCAAGGCGGACAGCGCCGGGCCTAGTGACTCGTTTCACCCGATAAGGGCCTTCCCACTTCGGCGTCAACTTGTTGGAATTCTTGGCGGACTGAACACGCCGAAGAACAAGGTCGCCTTCCTCGAAGCTCCTGGCTTTAACTTTGCGGCTATGGTAGCGACGCAAAGCTTGCTGGTAGCGAGCGACTCGCACAGCAGCCTGAAGACGGTCTTCCTCAAGGAGCAGCGCGTCATCTTGGCGCAACTGCTCTTGCTCGAGCTCATCATAAGCGAGCACTCGAGGTGACCCGTAAACGAGTTCCGTGGGGAGAACTGCCTCTGCTCCGTAGACTAGAGCGAAGGGTGTCTGGCCAGTGGCTCGATTTGGCGTCGTCCTGATCGACCAAAGAACCACCGGCAGCTCCTCGATCCAGTTTCTTCCGCACTTGTGCAGCCTGTCGAAAGTTCTGGTCTTGAGGCCTCGCAGCACTTCAGCATTTGCCCTCTCCGCTTGACCGTTGCTTCTCGGATGAGCAACAGAAGCGAAGCAGACCTTGGCGCCAAGATCTTGGACGTACTGCATGAAGGTGCGGCTCGTAAATTGCGTGCCGTTGTCGGTGATGATCCTGTTAGGGATCCCGAAACGGCAAACAATCGACCTGAAGAACTTGGCTGCTGACTGTGCTGTCACCTTCCTCACTGGTTCCACTTCCGGCCACTTTGTGAACTTGTCGATGGCGACGTACAAGAACTCAAAGCCCCCGACAGCTCGGGGAAAGGGGCCGAGGATGTCGAGCCCCCAGACCGAAAATGGCCAGGATAAAGGGATCGTCTGGAGAGCTTGAGCTGGCTGGTGTATCTGTTTGGAATGGAACTGGCACGCTTCACACTTGGTTACTTGTGCAGTTGCATCCTGGAGGGCTGTCGGCCAGAAGAAACCTTGTCGGAATGCTTTGCCGGCAAGTGCTCTTGCGCCAATGTGGTGACCACATATGCCTCCATGTATCTCTGCCAACAGCTGTTGTCCATCTTCCCGGCGAATGCACTTCAATTTCACACCGTTGAGTCTTATTCTGTACAGTGTGTTGTCGACAAACTTGTACATACTTGACTGCCGGGCTACTCTTTCCGCTTCTTCTTGCTCTTCGGGAAGCTCTCCTGTCTGAAGGAAACGGACGATCTGCTGCGCCCATGCTGGAGCTTGCGGCTCGACAACAAGGGCTAAAGGCATATCTGTTGCTGTGGGAACATCCGCTTCTACGGCAAGAACCTGCGGTTCGGCCGGAGCGTGATATTCCCCGGCAAGCTTGCCGGAGCAAAACTTGTCGGGAGCGTCTGCTTCAACGGAACAAACCAAGAGGTTCGCCGGAGCAGACTGCTCCTCAGCACTCTTGGCGTCGATCTTGGGGACCTTCTTGGCGGCGGCTTCGGGAAGCTCTGCCGGAAAGTAGTCATCAGAAACCAACTTCCTCTTCTTTCTCTGTCCAGTCGACGGTGTTACGGATGGTTGAGTCAGCTTGAGCACAAAAATCCCTGGTTCCACAGGTAACTTTAGTGCTGCGCACTTTGACAGGCCGTCAGCAATATCGTTCTGAGCTCGTGGAACGTGTTCCATTTGCAGGCCGTCAAAGTGTGCTTCTAGCTTCCTTACTTCATCAACATATGCTTCCATCAACGGACTCTGATAGCTTTTGTTTACTTGGCGGACGACCAACTGCGAGTCACCCCTGACAATGAGCTTGTTGATCCCAAGGTCTGCCGCGATTCTGAGTCCGGCAAGCAAACCTTCATACTCTGCGGTATTGTTCGTTGCTTGCTCCTTGGGAAAATGCATCTGAACTACGTACTTGAGGTGCTCTCCGGTGGGTGCGATAAGCAGCACGCCTGCGCCGGCGCCTTGCAGCGAGAAGGCACCATCAAAGTACATCAGCCACTCTTTGCTTGCCTCTTTGACGGGGATGCTTGTTTCTGGAGTTTCTTCGTCTGGTGTCGGCGTCCATTCCGCTATGAATTCTGCCAATGCTCTGCTCTGTATAGTGGAAGTACTCTCAAACTTGAGGCCAAAGCTTGACAGTTCCAGTGCCCACTCGACAATCCTGCCGGTTGCTTCTGGATTTTGCAGTATCCTCTTCAACGGAAAGCGAGTGACAACTGTTATCTCATGTGCCTGGAAGTAATGGCGCAGCTTTCTCGAGGCCATGAGAAGGCCGAAAAGCAATTTCTGTACGCCAGAATACCTTGATCTAGCCCCCTGTAGAAGGGAACTGACAAAGTAAACTGGGCGCTGCACCATTTTCCTCTGCACCTCCTTGCATGCCTGCGCAGACTCAACTTTGTCGGGGCCAGAGCTTGTCGGAGAAGCCCCCTGCTTGTCGCTGGATTCACTTGCCGCGGTTGCTGGCTCATCGTCCGCCTCCCTCTCCGCTACTAACGCAGCACTAACCACTTGATTGGTTGCTGCCAGATATAGCAGCAACTTCTCTTGTGGCTTAGGTGCGACAAGTATTGGAGTGGAGGACAGGTACCTCTTCAAGTCCTGTAGCGCGGCCTCCGCTTCTGGAGTCCATTTCATCGGACCTGCCTTTTTCAATATTTTGAAAAACGGCAAGGCGCGCTCTGCGGACTTAGAGATAAATCTGCTGAGAGCAGCCACGCAACCGGCAAGCTTTCGTACATCCTTGACGCGCTTTGGTGCTTCAATCTGCTCGATGGCTTTGATCTTGTCGGGATTGGCTTCAATCCCCCGCTGTGACACAAAGAACCCGAGAAGCTTGCCGGAAGGGACTCCGAACACGCACTTCTCGGGATTGAGCTTGAGGTTGATCCTGCGCAGATTTGCAAAAGTTTCATCTAGATCTTGAATCAGAGTAGCCTTGTTTTTGCTCTTGACCACTATATCATCCATGTAGGCTTCCACATTTCTGTGCATTTGCGGCTCAAAAGCACGGTGGACTACCCTTGCGAATGTTGATCCAGCATTCTTCAAACCGAAAGGCATCCGTACGAAGCAGTACGTGCCACATGGGGTGATAAATGCGGTTTTCTCTTCATCCTCTTCTGCCATGAAGATCTGATGGTATCCTGAGTATGCATCAAGAAATGAAAGCAAATCACATCCGGCTGTGGAGTCAACAATCTGGTCAATACGCGGCAAGGGAAATGGGTCTTTGGGACAAGCTTTATTAACATCAGTGAAGTCAATACAAAGTCTCCATTTTCCGTTAGCCTTGCGCACAACAACAGGATTGGCCAACCACGTGGGATGGAGCACTCCTCTGACAAGGCCTGCTGCTTCCAACTTCTTGATTTCTTCTGCGATGAATTCTTGGCGCTCCACTGCCTGCTTCCTGACTCTCTGCTTGACGGGCCGCGCATGAGGACAGACGGCAAGGTGGTGCTCGATTACTTTCCTGGGAACACCGGGGATATCAGACGGTTGCCATGCAAACACGTCGACATTCGCCCGCAGGAAAGCAACGAGCGCGCTTTCCTATTTGGGGTCAAGAGTGGCGCTGATGGTGAAGGTACCACCAGTGCCATCCTCCTTGGCGGACACCTTCTTAGTCTCAGGTGGAGCTGCCATTGCCTTCTTACACTTGCCGGTGGAGCTCGATGGTGCGTCCTCGACGGTAGCGCAGCACTCCGAAGAGGTGCGCTTGCCGGAGTAGGCATCAGAGCTCTTGCCGGACTTGGTCTTCTTCTTCCCTCCGGGAGCTTCAGCGGCAAGTGTCTTGCGCTCTGCTGCGGCTGCCGCTTCCCGGTAGATCTTGTCGGCACAGATAAGAGCATCCTTCTTGTCGCCAGGGACAGAGATGACACTTATTGGGCCTGGCATTTTCAGTATGTTGTACGCATAGTGAGATGCTGCCATGAACTTGGCGAGTGCCGGACGGCCAAGGATTCCATTGTAAGGTAATGGAAAGTCGGCAACGTCAAACGTGACCCTCTCAGTCCTGAAGTTCAGCTCGCTGCCAAATGTGACCGGCAGCGTGATCTTTCCCTTCGGCTTGCTTCTTCCCGGGCTGATTCCTTGGAATGTGCCGGTCTCCTCGAGCTCGCTGTCAGGGATCTGAAGTTTCTGGAGGACCGCGGAGGATATCAGGTTCAAGCCAGCCCCGCCGTCAACTAGCATCTTCGTGACCTTGAGATTGCGGATAGTTGGAGAAACCAACATCGGCAAACACCCGACCGCAGTTACGCGATCAGGGTGGTCCTCAATGTCGAAGATGATAGGTGCGCTGGACCATTTCAGGGGCTTGCGTGACTCTATGGATGGCTCTGCTGCATTCACTTCCCGCATCCACTGCTTGAGTTGGCGGTGCGAAGTATGCAGAGAGGCGCCACCGTCAACGCACAGGACCTCTGTGGCTTTCTGAAATTCCTGCTCGTCGGCCTCGTCATCATCCATGTCTTCGTCGTCGTCGTCATCTTCATCCTTGTCGCGGCCGCGGGGAGGTCTGTCTCCTTGCCGCTGCTTGGCCTTGCCGCGGCGTCCTCCTCGGCCGGGACGTTTCTTGCCGGATCCACCAGTTCCTTCCTGGGCCTTCTCCTTGTCGCGCCGCTCGTACTCAGCTTTCTGTTGCTCAACAAGCTGTTCGACTTTCTTGCAGTTCTGGAGATCGTGACCCTTGGTGCGGTGAATCTTACAATACTGCTTGCCGGAGCTGTCCTGCTTGTCGGCGGCCGCCACAGGCTGGGCCTCCTTGTCGGAGCCACCAGCTTTAGCTTCCTTGGCGCCACCTCCGTTGCCGGTCTGCTCGACAGCTAGCACTTCCTTGCCCTTTTTCCTTCTGTTGTTCCGCCGCCGGCCTTTCCTTGTCGGGGCGGCATCCTCACTGTCGGATCCTCCTGCTCCTGTACTCTCTCCGGGGAGCCTCCTCCCCTCTTCAGCGCGTGCACACTTGTCGGCCAGGGCGTAAAGCTCGCTGACGTCTCTGATCTTACACATCGCCATCTCCTCCCTCATCCTTCGGTTTCGCACGTTCTGATGGAACGCGCTGATGATCGCGGCGGGGTGGACGTCTGGGATGTTGTGCTGTACACGGCTGAATCTCTGAATGTACTTGCGCAGTGGCTCTCCTTCCTTCTGGGCGAGCAGATGAAGATCGCTCTCTTGGCCATGTGGCTTGTGGCCGCCTGTAAAGGCGCCGACAAACTGATGGCATAAATCTGCCCAAGAGGAGATGGAATTGTCCGGCAAGTGCATGAGCCAGGACCTGACGTTGGGCTTGAGTACCAGCGGGAAGTAGTTGGCAAGGATCTTGTCGTCCCGTCCCCCGGCAGCCTGCACCGCGATGGTGTAGATGCTGAGAAACTCCGACGGATGCGTCTTGCCGTCGTACTTCTCTGGTACGTCTGGTTTGAAATTCTTTGTGCTGGGCCACTGGACTTGCCGCAGCTCACGGGTGAACGCAGGACAACCTACCGCGTACGGCAGATCGCCTGGTTCCCCTGGCGCATGCATGTCAACAGAGGGCCCAGCGCGCTTGTCGGATTGACGTCGCGCTTCTCTTCGGCGCTCGATGCGGGTTCGAGCGTCTTCTTGTTGTCGTTCATGGAGAACTTGGCGCTGGTCGCGACGAGCTCGTGGGTCCGACGACGCGGTGGAGCCGCTGTCGGGGTGGACCCGGCGAGTCGGCGATTTTGGCCTTCGTAGTGGAGAGTGCATGGAAGTCGCACCTCCCCCGGTCTTGTTGCCATCGGCTCGCGTCCGGCTGTCCTGCCGCGGCAGCGAGGTGCTTGGTTGCCGCGCAGTGTCGCCGTTGGCGAAGCCGATGAGGCTCTGGATAGTGGCCCTCCATTCGTCGGTCTTGTCCGCCGTCGGAGGATAGTCTAGGAGCAGTTGAGCTCGCGCCAAGGCTTCTGCTGGAGTGGTGGGCGGCGGAGGTGAACGGTGCGAGGAGTGGGGCGTGCTCGGACTCCTAACCACGTTAGAAGGAGCAGTGCCCCGTCCAGGCGACCGTACTTCGCTCGAGCCAGCATGTTGACGTGCATGTTGGTCTTGAGCGCCACGAGAACCACCAGCTTGATCTTGGCCCAGCGGACGTATGGCGCTGCGAACGCCATGACGCTGCTGGTCCCGCGCCTCCTGAGAGGGGCGCGGTGCGCGCATGGACGCCGAGGTCTGTGCCGCCTTGTCCTTGGACTTGGCCGCACTGAGGGCTCCCTCGTCGACGCCCATTCTTCCGCCGGCGTCCACTCCACCACCCGTTTGCTCCGGAGGCGGTGAAAGCGACGCAGACGGAACAGCTGCCTCCGAATCCTTCTTCTTCGGTGGCATGTCGATGAAGACGATGAAGATTTAGCTCGCGTGCACGCCGGATCGGGTTCGCACAATCTCGACGCCCCCTACCTGGCGCGCCAAAGATGTCGGGGAAACTGATCCACCAACACCTATGGGGACCGGGCCCCTTTCGGTTCGGAGGGGGGCGGAGGCCGCGCAAAGAGCGGATCGAGGCAGTACACGCGAGCAGTTTTACCCAGCTTCGGGCCGCACGGATGCGTAAAACCCTACTGCTGCTTGTTTGTGTGTATTGAATTCTTGCTCAGGAGCGATGGACGCTGCCAGACCGAGCGTGAGAGTGTTCCTGATGTTTCGAATGAGCCGAACCCCTTCTACGTTGCGCTTGGGCCTCCTTTTATACTTTCAAGGGGTCACCGACAGGTGGCAACGTAGACTAGAAGGGTAAAAATGGAAAAGGATGCGGTAGGTGCAGCTACCGCTACTGTGGACACAGTGCACCCTACCTAACTCTGACGGCAGGGGACAAGGTCATTGAATGCCCGTCTGAGTTGCCTAAACAGTGCAAAAAGTGACCGTTAGGAGCGCCACCGTTTGCCACGATGGCCTTCTCTTCATCTCCGCTTGCCACCGCGTACCCCTGGCTGCACAGGCTCCCGCCACGCGCCCCTGAGGAAGCCTCATGGCGACACGCGGGTGGGTGCGCTGGAGTGTGGGTACAGAGTGGCAGCGGGCCCCCGGCGAGTACCTTGTCGGGGTCGTCGTCTTGTCGAGTCCAGAAGCTTGTCGCTCACCGGACCTTGCCGGGACGTGCGGTGCATCGCGGCAAGTTTCTTGAAGCGCCGTGGTTGGCCTTCCCGGCAAGCTCCTCTTGCCGGGGCCTTGTCTCTTCCCGGCAAGATCCTCTTGCCGGGGCCTTGTCTCTTCATCTTGAATGCTTTGTTCTTGAATGGCTCCAAAGGAACCCACGGAGGACTCTGGCGGTCGTCCGATAAGCCTTGCCGCGCGGCGCTGCAACTGCCCGTGCACAAGTTCGGGATACTAGGGTACCCCTACTCTAGTACACCGACACTGTTTGTTGCATGTTTTTGGTTTCGTAGAATATCCATATCATACGGAGTCCAAATGGGATAAAAACGGATGGAGCTTATTTTTGGAAAATACGGAAAATTCGGAAGGAAAATCAATGCGAACCAGTGCCCGAGGTGGTCACGAGGCAGGGGGCGCGCCCTACCCTCGTGAGCCCACTGTAAGGCAGTTGACACTCTTCTTTTGCCACAAGAAAGCTAATATTTGAAAAAAAAAATCACGGCGAAGGTTTCAGGCCAATCGGAGTTACGGATCTCCATATATATACAAAACAGTGAAACAGAGCCAGAACAGAACGCAGAACCAGAGAGAAACAGAGAGATAGATCCAATCTCAGAGGGGCTCTCGCCCCTCCCATGCCATGGAGGCCAAGTGTAGGATCTTGAAGTAGATGTGTCTAGAGGGGGGGGGGTGATTAGACACTTAATGCTAAAGTTGCAATTTTAAGCTTTTTTGGTTTAAGTGGAGTTTAGGCATAATTTCAACATTCACAATACATATCAAGCAAGCATGCAAAGAGTGTATAGGCAGCGGAAAATAAAGCATGCAACTTGCAAGAATGTAAAGGGAAGGGTTTGGAGAATTCAAACGCAATTGGAGACACGGATGTTTTTCCCGTGGTTCGGATAGGTGGTGCTATCCTACATCCACGTTGATGGAGACTTCAACCCACGAAGGGTAACGATTGCGTGAGTCCACGGAGGGCTCCACCCACAAAGGGTAATGGTTGCGCGAGTCCACGGAGGGCTCCACCCACGAAGGGTTCACGAAGAAGCAACCACCCACGAATGGTCCACGAAGAAGCAACCTTGTCTATCCCACCATGGCCATCGCCCACGAAGGACTTGCCTCACTAGCGGTAGATCTTCACGAAGTAGGCGATCTCCTTGCCCTTACAAACTCCTTGGTTCAACTCCACAATCTTGTCGGAGGCTCCCAAGTGACACCTAGCCAATCTAGGAGAGACCACTCTCCAAGAAGTAACAAATGGTGTGTTGATGATGAACTCCTTGCTCTTGTGCTTCAAATGATAGTCCCCCAACACTCAACTCTCTCTCATAGGATTTGGATCTGGTGGAAAGAAGGTTTGAGTGGAAAGCAACTTGGGGAAAGCTAGAGATCAAGATTCATATGGTAAGAATGGAATATCTTGGCCTCAACACATGAGTAGGTAGTTCTTTCTCAGAAATAGGATGCTGGAAGTGTAGGCTTAGTCTGATGGCTCTCTCCACGAATGAAGAGGAGGTGGAGGGGTATATATAGCCTCCACACAAAATCCAACCGTTACACACAGTTTTCCAATCTCGGTGGGACCAAATCAACAAACTCGGTCGGACCGAAAAGGTAAACCTAGTGACCGTTAGAGATTTTCGATGGGACTGACATGGAACTCGGTAGGACCGATATGGTTAGGGTTTGGGCATAATGTAATCTCGATGATACCGATTACACAAACTCGGTGAGACCGAGTTTGGTAATAAGCTAACCAGAGAGTTGGTCAGGCAAACTCGGTGGGACCGATTTGCTCTTTCGGTGAGACCGAAAAGTTACAAAAGGGAAACAAAGAGTTTACATTGCAATCTCGGTGGGACCGATTCACTCTTTCGGTGAGACCGAAAAGTTACGAAAGGGAAACAGAGAGTTTGCAATCCCATCTCGGTGAGACCGAGATCCCTATCGGTAGAACCGAATTGCTAGGGTTTGGTAGTGGCTTATGACAAGTGAAACTCGGTGGCGTCGGATAGAAAGAATCGGTAGGACCGAGTTTGGCTTTGGGTTTAGGTCATATGTGGAAGTGGGAAAGTAGCTGAGGATTTTGGAGCATATCATTAAGCACATGAAGCAAGAGGCTCATTAAGCAACACCTCATCCCTCCTTGATAGTATTGGCTTTTCCTATGGACTCAATGTGATCTTGGATCACTAAAATGTAAAATGAAGAGTCTTGAGCTTGAAGCTTTAGCCAATCCTTTGTCCTTAGCATCTTGAAGGAGTTCCCACAACATTTAGTCCATGCCACTCCATTGTTGAACTTATCTGAAACATGCTAGATAGAAATGTTAGTCCAACAAGAGATATGTTGTCATCAATTATCAAAATCACCTAGGGAGCACTTGTGCTTTCAATCTCCCCCTTTTTGGTAATTGATGGCAACATACATCAAAGCTTTAGATAAAGATATAAAGAACAACAAGTAAAGCTTTGGAAGGACATGTAACAAGCATAGGCTCCCCTGCATGTATGCACTCATGTAAATATGAAATATAGAGGCATGTCAGAGCATAACCATGACAGAGTAGGTAATGTGTTACATGTATCTTGGCCATATGCATCAGAGCAAAAGATTATCAAGGAAAATACCTTCATGCTCATGAGTCCTTGCAAACAGTATGTACATAAGCAAGAACTCCTCATACTCATGATTTTGATGCATATACTTACCTTGTGGTCTTGAGTTGGCTTAGGATGGAATGAACCTGCACAAACAAAGTTAGATAACACAGGTACATCCACTAGCCAGAGCAAACAAAAGAAACCACAAGAATACCAAGACTGGGATGGCATGTAGAGAGTGAGTACAAGGTACCACATTGGACTCAACATGTCCCCAAGAATAAAGATATGCAATGAATTTGACTGATTTCTTTCCCTTAGGTGTCTTGCTCCCCCTGAATCTTACATGGGATATTGGGAGAAGATAGGGAACAGAAAATCAGAGCTGAAAGATACAAATGGATAGAACTTAATGCAAATACATGTCTTTCCCCCAAAAAAGCATCTCTCCTCTTGAACATCAAGCATCTGGGATCCTTGAGTATTCTCTCCCCCTGGAAGTCTCTCTCTCCCCCTTAATACTTTCTCTCTTGTAGGTTTGGTCCTTGAGACTTTTTTCTCTCCCTTGATGTGATCTCTCTCTCCTACAAGCTTTGATGTGATCTCTCTCTCTCCCCCTTTGACATCAATTTCCAAGAAGGGCTTTCTGGAATCCGTCGTATAGGTTTGGTCCTTGAGACTCAGCACAAAGCAATGGATAAAACTGTGATGCTTGTAGAGGACAAGATTCATTGAGTAGAGCTGGATCAGAAGAAATATAGAACAAGTGGCAAACTGTTTTTCCTGTTGCGAAGTTGGTGGCACCGAGTGGTATGTTTCCGTGGCACCGAAAAGATTCGGTTGGACCGAAAATTACAAGTCGGTGAAACCGAGTTCACACAGAGAAAAACACTTGTCACCTCAGCTCACTAGACATGTAGGATCTCACAAATATTTGCAATGAATTACCTGAAGGATTTGCAAGGAATTAAATGCAGAAAATGCAGAACAAAAACAAAAAGAAAAGAGAAGAAACTGAAAAATCTAGATGGAGTTTTTTTAATAAACATGCATGAGACAAATGCAATAACACAGAAAAGAACACAAGAGAACTTCATCTAGAGTTGGGCGGTGACATAGTCACCTATGTTAGAGTATATTGACTTAGGAGTCAAGTGAGAACACTTGATCATAGGTCATACTCATCGTTTAAGCTCAAAATGGGGTTACCATTTTTCGTTTAAGAATCTTGATGTATTCACATCTTGTTGAGTTGCTTTGACTCATGTCTTGGAGTAAAGCTTCTCTAAGATGGAATAACATACCTTGGGTGGTGGTGTGGTTCTTGCTCATGTAGTTGAACTTGTGTGGGTGCTCAAGGTTGATGTAGCTCATCAAGAGTTGGGAGCACCACTTGGAGTTTGAGTTCATCTACCTACATGGGTTAGTTCTTGCAAGGAAGAGCACTTGTGTATCCAAAAATGACAATCATGAAGCTCAACATAGAATTTGTCAAAGGATATGTTTGAATGGTTTTGTGCTTCCTTGTCTTCAACCACCATTGTGTAGAGTCTTGGTGATGTAGAGATTGCTCAAGATGTGAGTGAGTCGCAATCTCATGGAATTAGATTCAACCAAGAACCTACATAGGTTAGACAACATGCAAGGTGCAAATATATCCAAGACATAAGATAGTTATCATAAGAGATATATCATGGATTAGTCATAAGCTCATGTCTTGCATGTATCCAATGGAGTTTCTACTCCAAGTTCAAAGCATCAATGATGTTCAATTCTCCTCTCAACCTGCAAAACACTTTCTCATCAAGAGGTTTAGTAAATATATCCGCTAATTGCTTATCGGTGCGAACATGCTTAAGATCAATGTCACCCTTAGCAACATGATCTCGAATACAATGATGACGAACTTCAATATGCTTAGTTCGAGAATGTTGTACAGGATTATGACCAATTTTGATAGCACTTTCATTGTCACAAAGTAGTGGAACGTGTTTCACATAAATCCCATAATCTTTAAGAGTTTGGGTCATCCAAAGTAATTGAGCACAACATGAACCAGCGGCAATGTATTCCGCTTCGGCGGTGGATAAGGATACCGAGTTTTGTTTCTTGGAAGACCAAGACAAAAGAGATCTACCAAGAAATTGACAAGTACCCGAAGTGGACTTTCTATCAACCTTGTCTCCGGCATAATCCGAGTCGGAATAGCCAACAAGATCAAAAGAAGACCTCTTAGGATACCAAATGCCAAAATTTGGTGTATGGATTAAATATCTCACTATCCTTTTCACAGCCTTAAGATGACATTCTTTAGGAGCAGCTTGATATCATGCACACATGCACACACTTAGCATAATATCGGGACGTGAAGCACATAGGTATAACAATGAACCAATCATAGAGCAATAAACCTTTTGATCAGCCGGTTCACCATCTTTGGTCAAATCATTATGTCCACTAGTAGGCATGGGTGTAGACATACCTTTGCATTCTTGCATATTGAACTTCTTGAATAAGTCCTTGGTGTACTTCGTTTGAGAGACAAATGTACCTTCCTTAGTTTGCTTGATTTGCAAACCGAGAAAGAATTTGAGTTCACTCATCATAGACATCTCAAACTTCTCTGACATTAGCTTTCCAAACTTTTCACTAAAGAGAGGGTTAGTTGAACCAAATATGATATCATCAACATAAATTTGGCATACAAATAGTTCTCCATTAACCCTTTTTGTAAAAAGAGTAGAATCAATTTTACCAATTCCAAAACCACTTGTAGTAAGGAACTTGGTCAAGCATTTATACCATGCTCTAGGAGCTTGTTTAAGACCATAAAGAGCTTTGTGAAGTTTGTAAACATGATTAGGTTTCTTAGGATTGACAAAACCGGGAGGTTGTTTGACATAGACTTCCTCCTCTATTTCACCATTTAGAAAAGCACTTTTAATGTCCATTTGGTACAAGGTGATGTTATGGTGATTAGCATAGGCAAGTAAGATGTGAATGGACTCAAGTCTAGCAACGGGAGCATATGTCTCACCATAGTCCATACCTTCGACTTGTGTGTATCCTTGGGCGACGAGACGTGCTTTGTTGTGAACCACTTGTCCATCTTCATCTTGCTTGTTGCGAAACACCCATTTGGTACCAATGATGTTGTGGTTGTTGTCGGGCTTCTCAACTAATGTCCAAACTTGGTTTCTCTCAAAGTTGTGTAGCTCCTCATGCATAGCGTTTATCCAATCCGGATCTTCCAATGCTTCTTCAACCTTCATAGGTTCAATGCTAGAGATGAATGAATAGTTTTCACAAAAGTTAGCTAAACGAGTCTTTGAGCGAGTGATTCTCCCGGTTTGTATATCATTTAAGATTTGCTCAATGGGATGATCTTTGGCAATTCTTGCTCGAACTCGTGAGAGCTTTTGCTTGGGTCTTTGTCGAACATCTTCTTCATCTTGTTCTTCTTCTTGGTCTTCTTCATTGTTGATGTTGTCGTTCTCTTGTCGTGGTGGAGAAGGAGGTTGTTGATGTTTGTCTTGATATATTTCCTCGTTTTCTTCATCTTGGTGTGTCCCACTTGTGGATGCTTCCGTGTCAATTCTTGGTTCACTTTGTCGTGAAGTAGAAGCTTCCACTTGGACGGATGAAGTACTCTCCTTCACCTCCGTTGGACGAATTTTGCCAATGGACAAGTCTTGGATTGCTTCTGAAGGGTCTTTGTCTCCTACATCAATTGGCAATTGCTCTACTTGCGAGCCATTAGATTCATCAAACTTCACATCTACTGTCTCTTCAACCTTTCGGGTGAAATTGTTGTAGACACGGTAAGTGTGAGAGTTTGAGCCATAACCAAGTAGGAAACCTTCATGAGATTTAGGAGCAAACTTTGAACGATGATGCTTATAAAGAATGTAGCACTTTGAGCCGAATACTCGAAAGTATCCAACTTGGGGTTTGTTACCGGTGAGAAGCTCGTATGCCGTCTTGCCGAGTAGCTTGTGAAGATATAAGCGATTTGTTGCGTGACAAGCTGTCTCAACCGCTTTTGCCCAAAAGTGCTTCGGCGTCTTGTATTCATCAAGCATCGTTCTTGCCATTTCGATGAGCGTCCGGTTCTTCCTCTCAACAACTCCATTTTGTTGAGGTGTGTACGTAGCCGAGAACTCGTGTGAAATCCCTTCTTCGTCAAGAAAGGTGTCCACATTTGCGTTCTTGAACTCCGTTCTGTTGTCACTCCGAACCTTCTTGATCTTCACGTCAAACTGATTTTGGGCCTTCCTAGCGAAGTTTCTGAAGATCTTCTAGACCTGCGACTTGTCATTAAGAAAGAACACCCACGTAAATCTTGAAAAATCATCAACTATAACTAGACCAAAAGAATTTCCACCGAGACTCTTGTAGGCGTTGGGACCAAAAAGATCCATATGAAGTAGCTCGAGTGGCCTCCTTGTGGTCATGATGTTCTTCACGGGATGTCTTCCTCCAACCTGTTTACCTGCTTGACAAGCACTGCAAAGTCTATCCTTATCAAATATGACATTGTTAACTCCAAGGATATGATTTCCTTTAATAAGCTTGTCAAGGTTTCTCATGCCAACGTGACCTAGTCGTCTATGCCACAACCAACCTTTTGAGGATTTAGCAATAAAGCAAGTTTTAGGTTGTGCCTTTTTAGAGAAATCGACAATGTAAAGATCACCTCTACGCATACCGGTAAAGACCAATTTATGATTGTCTCGACGAAATACTTGGCAATATACCTCAGTAAATAGGACATTTAAACCGAAATCAGCAAGTCTAGATACTGAAAGTAAGTTGTAGCCGAGAGATTCAACGAGCATGACATTTTTAATGGAACTATCATGTGAGATGGCCACCTTACCAAGGCCAACCACTTTACCCTTTGAATTATCACCAAAGGTGACATATTTTCGAGGGCCGTCATTTTCAGCAAGCTCACGGAACATCTCTTCATCTCCGGTCATATGATCAGTACATCCACTATCAGGAACCCATTCCTTTCCTCCTGATTCATATCCCCGAAGATTTTCCATAAGACCAAAATGTCTCATTTCATCATCAAGATCGAAGTCACTATCATCATCATCATCATAGTATCCATGTTCATCATGATCTTGTGACTCATCATTTCCTAGAGAGGGTAATTCATTAGATAAATGATCATCAAAGTGGTCACTTTTATGAATTCTTATAGCTTCAAATATGATATCACTAATGATTCCAACATCTCCTTTAGCATGCTTAAGATTGGTAAGTTCAAATAGACAATTACCAAAACTAGGATCACTAGAGTTCATCTTACTCAAGGCAATAGATTTATGGAGAATTTCATCCAAAGTTTTCAAGGAATGATCGGGAAATCGTTCCTCAAGAAATTTCCATATAGTATAGGCACAATTAAGAGTAGGCAAACTAGCAATCAAATTTTTGGGCAATCCTCTAATGATGAGCTCAATAGTTCTAAGATTGTGAATCATGTCAATATCTTCATCTAGTGTAGGATGCAAAGGATCAATATGAGGTGCACAAGGACTACCAATATACTTGTTCAAATGATATTGATTGAAGATTACAAGCATCTCATTTTTTCACTCGTGAAAATACTCTCCATCAAGAATAGGCACTCTATGTCTAAGACTCCTTAAAGTAGACACATCCATCTTCCTCCAATGGTGATTAAACCAAGGCAATGGAGACCAAAGCTCTGATACCACTTGTAGGATCTTGAAGTAGATGTGTCTAGAGGGGGGGGGGGTGATTAGACACTTAATGCTAAAGTTGCAATTTTTAAGCCTTTTCGGTTTAAGTGGAGTTTAGGCATAATTTCAACATTCACAATACATATCAAGCAAGCATGCAAAGAGTGTATAGGCAGTGGAAAATAAAGCATGCAACTTGCAAGAATGTAAAGGGAAGGGTTTGGAGAATTCAAACGCAATTGGAGACACGGATGTTTTTCCCGTGGTTCGGATAGGTGGTGCTATCCTACATCCACGTTGATGGAGACTTCAACCCACGAAGGGTAACGGTTGCACGAGTCCACGGAGGGCTCCACCCACAAAGGGTAATGGTTGCGCGAGTCCATGGAGGGCTCCACCCACGAAGGGTCCACGAAGAAGCAACCACCCACGAAGGGTCCATGAAGAAGCAACCTTGTCTATCCCACCATGGCCATCGCCCACGAAGGACTTGCCTCACTAGCGGTAGATCTTCACGAAGTAGGCGATCTTCGTGCCCTTACAAACTCCTTGGTTCAACTCCACAATCTTGTCGGAGGCTCCCAAGTGACACCTAGCCAATCTAGGAGACACCACTCTCCAAGAAGTAACAAATGGTGTGTTGATGATGAACTCCTTGCTCTTGTGCTTCAAATGATAGTCTCCCCAACACTCAACTCTCTCTCATAGGATTTGGATCTGGTGGAAATAAGGTTTGAGTGGAAAGCAACTTGGGGAAAGCTAGAGATCAAGATTCATATGGTAGGAATGGAATATCTTGGCCTCAACACATGAGTAGGTAGTTCTTTCTCAGAAATAGGATGCTGGAAGTGTAGGCTTAGTCTGATGGCTCTCTCCATGAATGAAGAGGAGGTGGAGGGGTATATATAGCCTCCACACAAAATCCAACCGTTACACACAGTTTTTCAATCTCGGTGGGACCGAATCAACAAACTCGGCCGGACCGAAAAGGTAAACCTAGTGACCCTTAGAGATTTTCGGTGGGACTGACATGCAACTCGGTAGGACCGATATGGTTAGGGTTTGGTCATAACGTAATCTCGGTGAGACCGATTACACAAACTCGGTGAGACCGAGTTTGGTAATAAGCTAACCAGATAGTTGGTCAGGCAAACTCGGTGGGACCGATTTGCTCTTTCGGTGAGACCGAAAAGTTACAAAAGGGAAACGAAGAGTTTACATTGCAATCTCGGTGGGGCCGATTCGCTCTTTCGGTGAGACCGAAAAGTTACGAAAGGGAAACAGAGAGTTTGCAATCCCATCTCGATGAGACCGAGATCCCTATCGGTAGAACCGAATTGCTAGGGTTTGGCAGTGGCTTATGACAAGTGAAACTCGGTGGCGTCGGATAGAAAGAATCGGTAGGACCGAGTTTGGCTTTGGGTTTAGGTCATATGTGGAAGTGGGAAAGTAGCTGAGGATTTTGGAGCATATCATTAAGCACATGAAGCAAGAGGCTCATTAAGCAACACCTCATCCCTCCTTGATAGTATTGGCTTTTCCTATGGACTCAATGTGATCTTGGATCACTAAAATGTAAAATGAAGAGTCTTGAGCTTGAAGCTTTAGCCAATCCTTTGTCCTTGGCATCTTGAAGGAGTTCCCACAACCTTTAGTCCATGCCACTCCATTGTTGAACTTATCTGAAACATGCTAGATAGAAATGTTAGTCCAACAAGATATATGTTGTCATCAATTATCAAAACCACCTAGGGAGCACTTGTGGTTTCACCAAGGACCAGACGGGAAACCCTTCTCCCATCTAGGGAGGAGGTCAAGGAAGAAGAGGAAGAAGGGGGCCCCTGTCCCCCTCTCCTCCGGTGGCGCCGGAACGCCGCCGTGGCCATCATCATCATCACCGCGATCTTCACCAACACCTCCGCCATCTTCACCAACATCTCCATCACCTTCCCCCCTCTATCTACAGTGGTTCACTCTCTCGCAACCCGCTATACCCTCTACTGGAACATGGTGCTTTATGCTTCATATTATTATCTAATGATGTGTTTCCATCCTGTGATGTCTGAGTAGATTTTCGTTGTCCTATCGGTGGTTGATGAATTGCTATGATTGATTTAATTTCCTTGTGGTTATGTTGCTATCCTTTGGTGCCCATCATATGAGCGCGCGCGCGTGGATCACACCATAGGGTTAGTTATATGTTGATAGGACTATGTATTGGAGGGCAAGAGTGACATAAGCTTCAACCTAGCATAGAAATTGATGCATACGGGATTGAAGGGGGACCAATATATCTTAATGCTATGGTTGGGTTTTACCTTAATGAACATTAGTAGTTGTGGATGCTTGCTAATAGTTCCAATCATAAGTGAATAGAATTCCAAGTAAGGGATGACATGCTAGGAGTGGCCTCTCCCACATAATACTTGTTATCGGTCTAGTAAGGTAGTCAATTGCTTTAGGGACAATTTTGCAACTCCTACCACCACTTTTCCACACTCAGTATATTTACTTTATTATTTCTTTGTCTTAACAGCCCCTACTTTTTATTTACGTACTCTTTATTATCTTGCAAACCTATCCAACAACACCTACACAGTACTTCTAGTTTCATACTTGTTCTAGGTAAAGCGAACATCAAGCGTGCGTAGAGTTGTATCGGTGGTCGATAGAACTTGAGGGAATATTTGTTCTACCTTTAGCTCCTCGTTGGGTTCGACAGTCTTACTTATCGAAAACTGTTGCGATCCCCTATACTTGTGGGTTATCAGCGTCGTTGCCGGGGAGGTCAGCGCTTGAAGGTATATCTTTAGATCTTGCAATCGAGTCTTTTAGTTTCTTGTTTTATCACTAGTTTAGTTTATAATATAAAATAAAAAAAATGGAATTGAGTCTACCTCATACACTTCGTCTTTTTAATATCTTTCGTGAGTATGATGGAAAGGAAAATTGTGCCAAAGTGTTAGAAGAAGAATGCATTAAAATGTTTGGCACTAAATATTTGAATGATGAGCATGATTGCAATGTTGTTAGTATGAACTCCTTGAATATCCATGCTACTAACGATTATTGGACTAGTTATGATGAGAATGTCTCCTATAAACATGTCAATTTTTGTGGAGTGCATTGGGTTTGTAAGTACACACCAAATAGGGAAGATAGATATTGCAAGAGGCATAAGTACTTAGAAACTAAATTGTTGCAAGAAAGGCTAGATGATTGTGCTGAAAATTTAAATTTTCTTGGACGTACTTGTGGACTTTGCAATGAACAGGGTCATTTAGCTATCCGATGCAAATTGTTTCATGATCTAATTGTGTCCAAAAATTGTGATGACTTGATTTCCCTTGCACATTATAATGAACTCAGTTTGCTTATGGGTTACAAAGAAATGAAATGTATAACTAAGCATCTTCCAGAATTTGCCTGTTATAAACTTCCTGGTTTTGATCTAGAGGAAATTTATATGTATTGTGTGGTGAATTGCATTGAAAATCCTTATATTGCCAACTACATAAAGAAAAGAAAACAAATAGAAGATGAAGAGAATACTAATGAAAGGGAAGAGACTTCCCAATACCCTCCTATTATTTCTTATGATGAATCAGGTAACGAGGAGGATCCTCCTATTCAACCAATCTCACTAATAATGAGCTCCAAAAAGAGGATTGAACCCACACATGATGTGGTGAAGAAGAAGAAAAGAAAAAGGAAGAGATGTATAAAGGTATCTCTCCCAAATAATGCTGCTCCTATTACTGTTGTGCCTCATGAAAATATAATTGTGGAAGATGATGCACTTGATGATGATCTCGTTATGCCTATTGCTTGTTGTGATGATTATGATTGGGAACATAATGATACTTCTTATGATCTTGAAAATCTTTTTGACATTTGCTTGGAACAATATGATAATTGCTATACTGTTGGTGCTATCCATACTATTAATGATGAGAGTGATTATATTTATGATATGAAAAGGCCCAAGCCTGGGGATGCTATGTTTGAAGAAGATGAAGTTTTTGAGAATATATTTGCTGCAATTAATGTTTGTCCCAAGCTTGGGGATGCTACGTTTAATGAAGATGATATTTTTAGTCTCCCAAGTTTTGATATGCAAATTTATAATGATGATAGCATGCCTCCTACTTATGATGATTATATTGATGAAAGTGGGTTTGGAGAGGTCATGACTTTATTTAGTGATGATTCCACTATCTTGGAAGAGGTTCCAATTGATTATGATGAGAACAAAGTTGCTACCTATGATGATTATTGTGATGACACTTTTGCTATAAAAAGTAGTGATGATTATATTTATAAAACTTGTCATGATTATGATTACCCTTTTTCTGAACATTACTCTTTTAATGTGGAAACAATTTATAGTATTCGAGTCTCTTATGATACTCTCACTATTCCGAATGAGAAGAATTTTGCTTGTGTGGAGAGTAATAAAATTTCTATGCTTATGGATCATGAAAAGAATGCTTTAGGTGCTGGTTATATTGTTGAATTCATTCATGATGCTACTGAAAATTATTATGAGGGTGGAACATATGCTTGTAGGAGTTGCAATAATATCAAGTTTCCTCTCTATGTGCTTAAAGTTTTGAAATTATGCTTGTTTTACCTTCCTATGCAAGTTGATTATTGTTCCCATAAGTTGTTTGCTCACAAAATCCCTATGCATAGGATGTGAGTTAGACTTAAATTTGCTAGTCATATTCTTCATTATGCTCTCTTTATGTTTCAATTCCTATCTTTTATGTGAGCATCATTGAAATCATCATGCCTAGCTAGGGGCGTTAAACGATAGCGCTTGTTGGGAGGCAACCCAACTTTATTTTTGTTCCTTGTTTTTTGTTCCTGTTTAGTAATAAATAATTCATCTAGCCTCTGTTTAGATGTGGTTTTATGTGTTTAATTAGTGTTTGTGCCAAGTAGAACTGTTGGGAAGACTTGGGGAAAGTCTTGTTGATCATGCTGTCAAAAACAGAAACTTTAGCGCTCACGAGAATTTCTGCCATTTTTTATTGGAGAGTGCTATTTAGTTAATTCGTTTTGCAGATGATTAATAGATAAATTCCTCACGTCCAGAAATTTATTTTAGAATTTTTGGGGTTCCAGAAGTTTGCGTTAGTTACAGATTACTACAGATTGTTCTGTTTTTGACAGATTCTGTTTTTCGTGTGTTGTTTGCTTATTTTGATGAATCTATGACTAGTAAAATAGCTTATAAACCATAGATAAGTTGGAATACAGTAGGTTTAACACCAATATAAATAAATAATGATTTCATTACAGTACCTTGAAGTGGTGTTTTGTTTTCTTTCGCTAACGGAGCTCACGAGATTTTCTATTTTGAGTTTTGTGTTGTGAAGTTTTCAAGTTTTGGGTTAATTTTTGATGGATTATGGAACAAGGAGTGGCAAGAGCCTAAGCTTGGGTATGCCCAAGGCACACCAAGGTAATATTCAAGTACAACCAAAAGCCTAAGCTTGGGTATGCCCCGGAAGGCATCCCCTCTTTCGTCTTCGTTCATCGGTAACTTTACTTGGAGCTATATTTTTATTCGCCACATGATATGCGTTTTGCGTGGAGCGTAATTTTATTTAGTTTTGTTTGCTGGTTGAATAAAATACCAAGATCTGAATTTCTTAAATGTTAGAGAGTCTTCATATAGTTGCATAATTATTCGACTACTCATTGAGCTTCACCTATATCTTTTGGAGTAGTTTGTCATTTGCTCTAGTGCTTCACTTATATATTTTTAGAGCATGGTGGTGGTTTTATTTTATAGAAATAGATGAACTCTCATGCTTCACTTATATCATTTTGAGAGTCTCTAAATAGCATGGTAGTTTGCTTTGGTTATGAATTTAGTCCTAATATGATGGGAATCCAAGAGGGATATAATAAAAACTTTCATATAAAGTGCATTGAATACTATGAGAAGTTTGACACTTGATGATTGTTTTGAGATATGAGGATGGTAATATTAGAGTCATGCTAGTTGAGTAGTTGTGAATTTGAGAAATACTTGTGTTAAAGTTTGTGATTCCTATAGCATGCACGTATGGTGAACCGTTATGTTATGAAGTCAGAGCATGATTTGTTTATTGATTGCCTTCCTTATGAGTGGCGGTCGGGGACGAGCGATGGTCTTTTCCTACCAATCTATCCCCCTAGGAGCATGAGCGTAGTAATTTGTTTTGATAACTAATAGATTTTTGCAATAAGTATGTGAGTTCTTCATGACTAATGTTGAGTCCATGGATTATACGCACTCTCACCCTTCCACCATTGCTAGCCTCTCTAGTATCGCACAACTTTCGCCGGTACCATAAACCCACCATATACCTTCCTCAAAACAGCCACCATACCTACCTATTATGGCATTTCCATAGCCATTCCGAGGTATATTGCCATGCAACTTTCCACCGTTCCGTTATTATGACACGTTTCATCATCATTGTCATATTGCTTTGCATGATCATGTAGTTGACATTGTATTCGTGGCAATGCCACCATTCATAATTCTTTCATACATGTCACTCATGAGTCATTGCACATCCCGGTACACCGCCGGAGGCATTCATATAGAGTCATATCTTGTCCTAAGTATCGAGTTGTAATTCTTGAGTTGTAAGATAATAAAAGTGTGATGATCATCATTATTAGAGCATTGTCCCAGTGAGGAAAGGATGATGGAGACTATGACTCCCCCACAAGTCGGGATGAGACTCTGGACGAAAATAAATAAATAAAAGAGGCCAAAGAAGCCCAAAAAAGGGAGAAAAGAGGCCATAAAAAAGAGGAGGCCCAAAAAAATATATAAAAAATGAAATGGGAGAAAAAGAGAGAAGGGGCAATGCTACTATCCTTTTACCACACTTGTGCTTCAAAGTAGCACCATGATCTTCATGATAGAGAGTATCCTATGTTGTCACTTTCATATACTAGTGGGAATCTTTCATTATAGAACTTGGCTTGCATATTCCAATGATGGGCTTCCTCAAAATGCCCTAGGTCTTCGTGAGCAAGCGAGTTGGATGCACACCCACTAGTTTCTTTTGTTGAGCTTTCATACATTTATAGCTCTAGTGCATCCGTTGCATGGCAATCCCTACTCACTCACATTGATATCTATTGATGGGCATCTCCATAGTCCATTGATACGCCTAGTTGATGTGAGACTATCTTCTCCTTTTTGTCTTCTCCACAACCACCATTCTATTCCACCTATAGTGCTATATCCATGGCTCACGCTCATGTATTGCATGAAGATTGAAAAAGTTTAAGAACATCAAAAGTATGAAACAATTGCTTGGCTTGTCATCGGGGTTGTGCATGATTTAAATACTTTGTGTGGTGAAGATGGAGCATAGCCAGACTATATGATTTTGTAGGGATAGCTTTCTTTTGCCATGTTATTTTGAGAAGACATGATTGCCTAATTAGTATGCTTGAAGTATTATTATTTTTATGTCAATATTAAACTTTTGTCTTGAATCTTATGGATCTGAATATTCTTGCCACAATAAAGAGAGATACTTAGATAAATATGTTAGGTAGCATTCCACATCAAAAATTCTGTTTTTCTCATTTACCTACTAGAGGACGAGCAGGAATTAAGCTTGGGGATGCTGATACGTCTCCAACGTATCTATAATTTTTGATTGTTCCATGCTATTATATTATCAACCTTGGATGTTTTATATGCATTTATATGCTATTTTATATGATTTTTAGGACTAACCTATTAACCCAGAGCCCAGTGCCAGTTTCTGTTTTTTCCTTGTTTTAGAGTATCGCAGAAAAGGAAAATCAAACGGAGTCCAATTAACCTGAAACTTCACGGAACTTATTTTTGGAAGGAAAGCAACACGGAAGACTTGGAGTCCACGCAAGGGAAGCAATGAGGAGGCCATGAGGCAGGGGGCGCGCCCACCCCCTGGGCGCGCCCTCCACCCTCGTGGGCCCCTCGTGCCCCCCCTGACGTACTTCTTCTGCCTATATATCTCCATATACCCTAAAAACATCCGGGAGCACAATAGATCAGGAGTTCCGCCGCCAGAAGCCTCCTTAGCCACTGAAAGCCAATCTAGACCCGTTCCGGTACCCTGCCGGAGGGGAATCCCTCTCCGGTGGCCATCTTCATCATCTCGGTGCTCTCCATGACGAGGAGGGAGTAGTTCTCCCTCGGGGCTGAGGGTATGTACCAGTAGCTATGTGTTTGATCTCTCTCTCTCTCTCTCTCTCTCTCTCTCTCTCTCGTGTTCTTGAGGTGTTACGATCTTGATGTATCGCGAGCTTTGCTATTATATTTGGATCCTATGATGTTTCTTCCCCCCTCTACTCTCTTGTAATGGATTAAGTTTTCCCTTTGAAGTTATCTTATCGGATTGAGTCTTTAAAGATTTGAGAACACTTGATGTATGTCTTGCCATGCGTATCTGTGGTGACAATGGGATACCACGTGATTCACTTGATGTATGTTTTGGTGATCAACTTGCGGGTTCCGCCCATGAACCTATGCATAGGGGTTGGCACACGTTTTCGTCGTGATTCTCCGGTAGAAACTTTGGGGCACTCTTTGAGGTCCTATGTGTTGATTGAATAGATGAATCTGAGATTGTGTGATGCATATCATATAATCATACCCACAGATACTTGAGATGACATTGGAGTATCTAGGTGACATTAGGGTTTTGGTTGATTTGTGTCTTAAGGTGTTATTCTATTACGAACTCTAGGGCTGTTTGTGACACTTATAGGAATAGCCCAACGGATTGATTGGAAAGAATAACTTTGAGGTGGTTTTGTACCCTACCATAATCTCTTCGTTCGCTCTCTACTATTAGTGACTTTGGAGTGACTCTTTGTTGCATGTTGAGGGATAGTTATGTGATCCAATTATGTTATTATTGTTGAGGGAACTTGCACTAGTGAAAGTATGAACCCTAGGCATTGTTTCCTATCATTGCAATACCGTTTACGCTCACTTTTATCATTAGTTACCTTGCTGTTTTTATAATTTCACATTACAAAAACCTTTATCTACCATCCATATACCACTTGTATCACCATCTGTTCACCGAACTAGTGCACCTATACAATTTACCATTGTATTGGGTG
The DNA here is from genome assembly GCF_018294505.1 of Triticum aestivum. Lineage (NCBI taxonomy): Eukaryota > Viridiplantae > Streptophyta > Magnoliopsida > Poales > Poaceae > Triticum > Triticum aestivum. The sequence goes on from NC_057809.1 coordinate 148,443,852, forward strand.
TGTTGGGGACATAAGAGACTCTTTGTTATTTGGTTGCAGGGTTGCTTGAGAGAGACCATCTTCATTCTATGCCTCCTATAGATTGATAAACCTTAGGTCATCCATTTGAGGGAAATTTGCTACTGTCCTACAAACCTCTGCACTTGGAGGCCCAACAACGTCTACAAGAAGAAGGTTGTGTAGTAGACATCACCGGCCCCCTTCCGAATTCGGATTGGGCTTGGGGGCGCGCCACACCTCTTGGCCGCCTCCTCCTCTCTCGGTAATGCATAATCCCGCAACTAACTTATTAATCACATTGCTTGCAAGGCTTATAGTGATTTGCATTACCGAGAGGGCCCAGAGATACCTCACCGATACACGGAGTGACAAATCCTAATCTCGATCTATGCAAACTCAACAAAGAACATCGGATACACATGTAGAGCATATTTATAATCACCCAATTACGTTGTGACGTTTTATAGCACACCAAGTGTTCCTCCGGTATTCGGGAGTTGCATAATCTCATAGTTATATGAACATGTATAAGTCATGAAGAAAGCAATAGCAATAAACTAAACGATCATAGTGCTAAGCTAATGGATGGGTCTTGTCCACCACATGATTCTCTAATGATGTGATCCCGTTCATCAAATGACAACACATGTCTAGGCTAGGAAACTTAACCATCTTTGATTAACGAGCTAGTCAAGTAGAGACATACTAGGGACACTTTGTTTGTCTATGTATTCACACATGTACTAAGTTTCTGATTAATTCAATTCTAGCATGAATAATAAAAATTTATCATGATATAAGGAAATATAAATAACAACTTTATTATTGCCTCTAGGGCATATTTCCTTCAGTCTCCCACTTGCACTAGAGTCAATAATCTAGTTCACATCGTCACGTGATTTCACACAAATACTTCACATCTTTATGTGATTAGTTCACATCTTCATGTGACTAACACCCAAAGGGTTTACTAGAGTCAATAATCTAGTTCACATTGCTATGCGATTAACACCCAAAGAGTGATCATGTTTTGCTTGTGAGAGAAGTTTACTCTACGGGTCTGCAACATTCAGATCCGTATGTATTTTGAAAATTTCTATGTCTACAATACTCTGCATGAAGCTACTCTAGCTAATTGCTCCCACTTTCAATATGTATCTAGATCGAGACTTAGAGTCACCTAGATCGGTGTCAAAAGCTTGCATCGACGTAACTCTTTACGACGAACTTTTTTATCACCTCCATAATCGAGAAATATTTCCTTAGTCCTCTAAGGATAATTTTGAGCGCTGTCCAGTGATCTACTCCTAGAACAATATCGTACCCCCTTGCCAAACTCATGGCAAGGTACACAACATAGCATACTTTATATAACCCATGGCTGAGGCATATGGAATGACTTTTCATTCTCTTTCTATTTTCTACCGTGGTTAGGTTTTGAGTCTTTACTCAACTTCACACCTTGCAACACGGGCAAGAACTCTTTCTTTGACTGTTCCATTTTGAACTACTTAAAAATCTTGTCAAGGTATGTACTCATTGAAAAATCTTATCAAGCGTCTTGATCTATCTCTATAGATTTTGATGCCAAATATGTAAGTAGCTTCACCGAGGTATTTCTTTGAAAAACTCCTTTATGCTTTCCAAAAAATTCTACATCATTTCTGATCAACAATATGTCATTGACATATACTTATCAGAAAGGCTGTAGTGCTCCCACTCACTTTCTTGTAAATACAGGCTTCTCCAAAAGTCTGTATAAAACCATATGCTTTGATCACACTATCAAAGCGTATATTCAAACTCCAAGATGCTTGCACCAGTCCATAAATGGATCGCTGGAGCTTGCACACTTTGTTAGAACCTTTAGGATTGACAAAACCTTCTTGTTGCATCATATACAACTCTTCTTTAAGAAATCCATTAAGGAATGTAGTTTTGATATGCATTTGCCAGATTTCACAAAATGTGGCAATTGCTAACATGATTCGGACAGACTTTAAGCATCGATACGAGTATGAAAATCTCATCGCAGTCAACATCTTGAATTTGTCAAAAACCCTTTTCGACAAGTCGAGCTTTGTAGATAGCAACACTACTATCAACGTCCGTCTTCCTCTTGAAGATCCATTTTATTCTTTATGGCTTGCTGATCATCGGGCAAGTCAACCAAAGTCTATACTTTGTTCTCATACATGGATCCTATCTCAGATTTCATGGCCTCAAGCCATTTTGAAAAATCTGGGCTCATCATCGCTTCCTCATAGTTCGTAGGTTCGTCATGGTCAAGTAATATGACCTCCAGAATAGGATAGCCGTACCACTCTGGTGCGGACTGTCGGGGAAGCTGATCCACCAACACCTATCGGGACCGGGCCCCTTTCGGTTCGGAGGGGGGCGGAGGCCGCACAAAGAGCGGATCGAGGCGGTACATGCGAGAAGTTTTTACCCAGCTTCGGGCCGCACGGATGCGTAAAACCCTACTGCTGCTTGTTTGTGTGTATTGAATTCTTGCTCAGGAGCGATGAACGCTGCCAGACCGAGCGTGAGAGTGTTCCTGATGTTTCGAATGAGCCGAACCCCTTCTACGTTGCACTTGGGCCTCCTTTTATACTTTCAAGGGGTCACCGACAGGTGGCAACGTAGACTAGAAGGGTAAAAATGGAAAAGGATGCGGTAGGTGCAGCTACCGCTACTGTGGACACAGTGCACCCTACCTAACTCTGACGGCAGGGGACAAGGTCATTGAATGCCTGTCTGAGTTGCCTAAACAGTGCAAAAAGTGACCGTTAGGAGCACCACCGTTTGCCACGATGGCCTTCTCTTCATCTCCGCTTGCCACCGCGTACCCCTGGCTGCACAGGCTCCCGCCACGCGCCCCTGAGGAAGCCTCATGGCGACACGCAGGTGGGTGCGCTGGAGCGTGGGTACAGAGTGGCAGCGGGCCCCCGACGAGTACCTTGTCGGGGTCGTCGTCTTGTCGAGTCCAGAAGCTTGTCGCTCACCCGACCTTGCCGGGACGCAGGGCGCGTCGCGGCAAGCTTTCTTGGTATGCCTTGAGTGGCCTTCCCGGCAAGCTCCTCTTGCCGGGGCCTGGGTTGGCCTTCCCGGCAAGCTCCTCTTGCCGGGGCCTTGGTTTGAGTACTTTGTTCTTGAATGGTCTTCAAGGGAACCACGGAGGGTCTTGGCGGTCACCCGGCAAGCCTTGCCGCGCGGCGCTGCAACTGCCCGTGCACAAGTTCGGGATACTAGGGTACCCCTACTCTAGTACACCGACAGGAGCCCCCGGGCCTGGGCCATACACGATGCCGAGCGCTGTTGGGCCAGGCACCCCCCGCAACGGCACGCGTCAATCACGGTGTTGCGGGGGGTGCGGGGGATGCGGTGGATACGGGCCTGGGGTATGCCGAATCTAACTCCGTATCCACCGCACCCCCCGCAACGGCACGCGTCAATCACGGTGTTGTGGGGGAGATCGTGGGTGGTTCTTTATTCGGAAAGAGCGCAACGTCCGCCCCCTCCTCCTTATAAGCAGGGGAAACAGGGGTATTTCCCCTATCTTCGTCATTCGCGGCTGCAATCTCAGAAACCTCCGCCGCCCTCCTCCGCTTCCAAAGTCAAAAGAGAGCAGCGCTCCGCTTCCGTCGCCGCCGCCACTACCAGCGCCGTCGATCTCCCCCACCGCCTCCGCCATGGCTCCGAAGCTCGGAAAGGGGAAGGCCGCGAAAGCTGTGAAGTCGACCGAAGTGCAGCGGCTTGAGGCGCTGCGGAAAGAGCGGGCCACCTTCCTCCCCGAGCTCTCCGCAAAGGATCTGAGGGAGTGGTACTATCTCTTCTGGTCGACGGAGACACGGGCGCATCCGCGCACAAAGGTACTCTCCGCCATCACCTCGTAAGAAGCTCCAGTTGGCGGGTACCCTTTCTTCGCCGTGTTCTTCTACTGCGGGCTCTGCCCGCCATTCTCTGATTTCTTCTGTGATATCATGAACACCTACGGGCTCCACCTCCTTGATTTTACCCCCAACGCCGTCTTGACCATGGCAGTTTTCGCCCATCTATGCGAAAACTTTGTCGGAGTCCACCCCAACGTAGCTCTCTTCCGCCATTTCTTCATGCCCCGTGTCGAGAGAGGGGAAACCCTTGCCGGGGGGATCGCCTGGATCTCGCGAGCCGGCAAGAAGGAGACCTATCTGGAGGGGGAGCTCCGCAGCAAGTGGGATGAGTGGAGAGCAAACTGGTGCTGGGTTGTAGAGGAGAACCCGCAGCCGTTCACCGCCCTGCGCCAAGCCCCAGCAGTGCGAGGCAATGATTGGAGCGCTCTGTCCGCGGACGATGACAAGTTGAAGATCGCCACCACCCGGATCTTGCGCCTCAGGCTTGCCGGGTTGACTGTTGGAGCTGTCGGCGCAGATTTCCTTCGCCGGCAGATCGCCCCTCTATAGGCGAGGGGGAGACCCGCCTGGGAATTTGGAGGCCCGGCAGATATCATGAGGTTGCGCCCAGGCCTCAACTTCAATTTCACCGTCATAGAATTGGACGGGATACTTAAGGAAATATTCAAGCACGACCCGCAGCATCCCGAGTGGTTCAGGTTGCCGGCAGGCGTCGTGCCTCTGTGTAACAACTCCTCGCGCGACCGCATCTGCGCAATGATGCCGTTGTGTGACTCGCACGGGATCGCTCCAACTTGGCAAGAGCCCGCCGGCGACGTCGTGCAGCAGTTCTTCGACAGCCTAGTGGAGGTGGCGGTCAATGCTGACGAGAAGAAGCTCCTCACCCGCGACACCACTGATCAAGAGATGGAGCGCATCGCCACCTGGGCGGAAGAGGCGGCGGTGGCCGCGGACGCGGGTGAATTCGGGTTCACCGTGGAGGAAGCGGATGCGGCATCGGCGATGAGTCTTGCCGAACGGGAGCAGCCTGAAGAGGAAGAAGAGCTCGCCGCGCCCGACACCGAGTCGAACGAGCCCGCCGAGGGTGCGAGCGGCCCGCCATCTCCGAGGAGCTTGCCGTGAGCAGGGCCCGCAGCGCAGCCCCCAGCGCAGCCAAGAAGGCGCCTCCGCAGGGTTGGCGACGTAGCAGGGCGGCAAGTGGGCCAACAGCCGCCGCGTCGCGCGACGCACTCTACCGCGGCAAGTACGGTTGCCGCGGGAGCGCCTCCCGCCGCAGCGACAACTGAAGCGGGGCCGTCTCGGGCTGGCGCCGCAGCCCCCGCCAAGCGGTCAAGGGATCCCACCCCTCCACCTCGTCGCGCTGGAAGTGGGCCGAACTTCGACCTCTCCGCGCTCAGCTCCGACGAGGAGGAAGAAGAAGAAGAGTAAGATTCCCTTGCTTGTTCTTGTAGTTCTTCAACTTGCTGATCTTGTCTTGCATCGGATCTGAACCACCCTGGACTCTCCCTTCTCAGGACTCTGGCCCAGAGGGCGGCGAAGAGGGCCAAGACTCAGGTGGTGGTCATCGAGGACGAGCCCACTGCGACGACAGCAGGCGCGCCCGAGACCACCTTGCCGGATCCGGCCATCACTTTGCAGAGCAGCCCCCAGCGCAGCCCCCAGCGTAAGCATATGATTTACTTTCTGCTTCTGGGTGCGCGTGGTTGCTCTTTTCCTTTGTTGACATCTGATCACTGGTTTGTTTGTGCAGGAGCAGAACAGCTTCATCAGGAGGGCGTGGTGATCTCCTCCGACTCGTCGTCTGCTTCGACTTCGCTGCCAGTCATGTCATGGGAACACTTTATTAGAGGCGTGACAAGTTATTTTTGTAATATAACTCTATCTTAGGCAAAAAAATTGCTGTGTTACTTCCTTTACTCGACTCTTGGCTTTGTATGGTTCTGCCCTACGCTTTCTAGGGAAACTTGTCGGCGCAGGCACCCTTGCCGCGAGCGCCGAGTGCGGAACTTCAGCAGCCTGCTGGCGGGGTCGCTACCGACAAGCAACCTTGTCGCAACTAGTTGCGGCTCACTTAAGTTGTTGAGCGGACTCGAAACAAAGTAAGGGCGCTAGCGGCTCACTTAAGTTGCTGAGCAGACTCAAAGCAAAGTAAGGGCGCTAGCAGCTCACTTAAGTTGTTGAGCGGACTCGAAACAAAGTAAGGGCGCAGCTAGCTACGAGTTGGTTCCTCCGCGCACAGGTTTTCCATACAAAGCACGGTTGTTCAAGGAAAATAACTCAAAAACTTAAAAAAAACTGATTGCTCAAACTTTAGCAACTTAGCTTTTCTGTCGTCTGCTTCCCGGCAAGGAGAAACTTTCTTGAACGGCCTGGTCCACACCATTATCTTCTCCTTCCCCCCCGGTAAACCTTGTGGGCGAGGGAACCTTCCTTCTTTTGAGAAAGAAACAGAGAAATAAAGTAATGATATGGAGCCTTGGGCTCGTTATTGCTTACTGGGGTCTGGTGCTGCACAAAGTGTCAGATAACATATGCAAAAAAGGATTATAGCATAAAGAAAAACTGACAAGATGTGCGGGGAACATGAACTTTACTGGTGCACGGGGTCTGCGTCCGGCTTTGTACAAAGGATTACATGCAACAGCGGCAAGACTTGTACAAAAGGTGGTTGCCGGAAAAGCTTCCGGCAACCGCGCCCTACGGGTAAAACTTACGAAGATGTTCTATGTTCCAGGAGTTGCTCACCGGAATGCCATCTTCGGTCTCAAGGCGGACAGCGCCGGGCCTAGTGACTCGTTTCACCCGATAAGGGCCTTCCCACTTCGGCGTCAACTTGTTGGAATTCTTGGCGGACTGAACACGCCGAAGAACAAGGTCGCCTTCCTCGATGCTTCTGGCCTTAACTTTGCGGCTATGGTAGCGACGCAAAGCTTGCTGGTAGCGAGCGGCTCGCACAGCAGCCTGAAGACGGTCTTCCTCAAGGAGCAGCGGTCATCTTATCGCAGCTGCTCTTGCTCGAGCTCATCATAAGCGAGCACTCGAGGCGACCCATAAACGAGTTCCGTGGGGAGAACTGCCTCCGCTCCGTAGACTAGAGCGAAGGGTGTCTGGCGAGTGGCTCGATTTGGCGTCGTCCTGATCGACCAAAGAACCACCGGCAGCTCCTCGATCCAGTTTCTTCCGCACTTGTGCAGCCTGTCGAAAGTTCTGGTCTTGAGGCCTCGCAGCACTTCAGCATTTGCCCTCTCCGCTTGACCGTTGCTTCTCGGATGAGCAACAGAAGCGAAGCAGACCTTGGCGCCAAGATCTTGGACGTACTGCATGAAGGTGCGGCTCGTAAATTGCGTGCCGTTGTCGGTGATGATCCTGTTAGGGATCCCGAAACGGCAAACAATCGACCTGAAGAACTTGACTGCTGACTGTGCGGTCACCTTCCTCACTGGTTCCACTTCCGGCCACTTTGTGAACTTGTCGATGGCGACGTACAAGAACTCAAAGCCCCCGATAGCTCGGGGAAAGGGGCCGAGGATGTCGAGCCCCCAGACCGAAAATGGCCAGGATAAAGGGATCGTCTGGAGAGCTTGAGTTGGCTGGTGTATCTGTTTGGAATGGAACTGGCAAGCTTCACACTTGGTTACTTGTGCAGTTGCATCCTGGAGGGCTGTCGGCCAGAAGAAACCTTGCCGGAAAGCTTTGCCGTCAAGTGCTCTTGCGCCAATGTGGTGACCACATATGCCTCCATGTATCTCTGCCAACAGCTGTTGTCCATCTTCCCGGCGAATGCACTTCAATTTCACACCGTTGAGTCTTATTCTGTACAGTGTGTTGTCGACAAACTTGTACATACTTGACTGCCGGGCTACTTTTTCAGCTTCTTATTGCTCTTCGGTAAGCTCTCCTGTCTGAAGGAAACGGATAATCTGCTGCGCCCATGCTGGAGCTTGTGGCTCAACAACAAGGACTAAAGGCGTATCTGTTGCTGCGGGAACATCCGCTTCTACGGCAAGAACCTGCGGTTCGGCCGGAGCGTGATATTCCCCGGCAAGCTTGCCGGAGCAAAACTTGTTGGGAGCGTCTGCTTCAACGGAACAAACCAAGAGGTTCGTCGGAGCAGACTGCTCCTCAGCACTCTTGGCGTCGATCTTGGGGACCTTCTTGGCGGCGGCTTCGGGAAGCTCTGCCGGAAAGTAGTCACCAGAAACCAACTTCCTCTTCTTTTTCTGTCCAGTTGATGGTGTCACGGATGGTTGAGTCAGCTTGAGCACAAAGATCCCTGGTTCCACAGGCAACTTTAGTGCAGCGCACTTTGACAGGCCATCAGCAATGTCATTCTGAGCTCGCGGAACATGCTCCATTTGCAGGTCGTCAAAGTGTTCTTCTAGCTTTCTCACTTCATCAACATAAGCTTCCATCAATGGACTCTGGTAGTTCTTGTTCACTTGGCGGACAACAAGGTGCGAGTCACCCCTTACAATGAGTTTCTTGATCCCAAGGTCGGCTGCGATTCTGAGACCGACAAGCAATCCTTCATACTCTGCAGTATTGTTCGTTGCTTGCTCCTTGGGAAAATGCATCTGAACTACGTACTTGAGGTGCTCTCCGGTGGGTGCGATAAGCAGCACGCCTGCGCCGGCGCCTTGCAGCGAGAAGGCACCATCAAAGTACATCAGCCACTCTTTGCTTGTCTCCTTGACGGGGATGCTCGTCTCTGGAACTTCTTCGTCTGGGGTTGGCGTCCATTCTGCTATGAACTCTGCCAATGCCCTGCTTTGGATCGTTGCAGTGCTCTCAAACTTGAGGCCAAAGCTTGACAGTTCCAATGCCCACTCGACAATCCTGCCTGTTGCTTCTGGATTCTGCAGTATCCTCTTCAGCGGAAAGCGAGTAACAACTGTTATCTCATGTGCCTGGAAGTAGTGGCGCAACTTTCTCGAGGCCAGGCCGAAAAGCAATTTTTGCACACCAGAGTACCTCGACCTAGCCCCCTGGAGAAGGGAGCTGACAAAGTAAACTGGGCACTGCACCATCTTCTTCTGCACCTCTTTGCACATCTGCGCAGATTCATCTTTGTCGGGACCAGAGCTTGTCGGAGAAGCCCCCTGCTTGTCGCTGGATTCACTTTTCGCGGTCGTTGGCTCATCATCCGCCTCCCTCTCCGCTACTAACGCAGCACCAACCACTTGATTGGTTGCCGCTAGGTACAGCAGCAACTTCTCTTGTGGCTTAGGTGCGACAAGTATTGGAGTGGAGGACAGGTACCTCTTCAAGTCCTGCAGCGCATCCTCCGCTTCCGGAGTCCATTTCATTGGACCTGCCTTTTTCAATATTTTGAAAAATGACAGGGCGCGCTCAGCAGACTTAGAGATAAACCTGCTGAGAAAAGCCACGCAACCGGCAAGTCTTCGCACATCCTTGACGCACTTCGGTGCTTCAATCTGCTCGATGGCCTTGATCTTGTCGGGGTTGGCTTCAATTCCCCGCTGAGACACAAAGAACCCGAGAAGCTTGCCAGAAGGGACTCCAAACACGCACTTCTCGGGGTTGAGCTTGAGGTTGATCTTGCGCAGATTTGCAAAAGTTTCTTCTAAATCTTGGATCAGGGTAGCCTTGTCCTTGCTCTTGACCACTATATCATCCATGTAGGCTTCCACATTTCTGTGTATCTGTGGCTCAAAAGCGACATGGACTACCCTTGCAAATGTTGAACCAGCATTCTTCAACCCAAAGGGCATCCGTACAAAACAGTATGTGCCGCAAGGGGTGATAAATGCGGTTTTTTCCTCATCCTCTTCTGCCATGAAGATTTGATGGTATCCTGAGTATGCATCAAGAAATGAAAGCAAATCACATCCAGCTGTGGAGTCAACAATCTGGTCAATGCGCGGCAAGGGAAATGGATCTTTGGGACAAGCTTTATTGACATCAGTGAAGTCTATACAAAGCCTCCATTTCCGTTAGCCTTGCGCACGACAACAGGATTGGCCAACCACGTGGGATGGAGCACTCCTCTGACAAGGCCTGCTGCTTCCAATTTCCTGATCTCTTCTGCAATGAACTCTTGGCGCTCCACTGCTTGCTTCCTGACTTTCTGCTTGACGGGCCGAGCATGAGGACAAACGGCTAGGTGGTGCTCAATTACTTTCCTGGGAACACCGGGGATATCAGACGGTTGCCATGCAAACACGTCGACATTCGCCCGCAGGAAAGCAATGAGCGCGCTTTCCTATTTGGGGTCAAGCGTGGCACTGATGGTGAAGGTACCACCAGTGCCGTCCTCCTTGGCGGACACCTTCTTGGTCTCGGGTGGAGCTGCCATCGTCTTCTTGCACTTGCCGGTGGAGCTCGATGGTGCGTCCTCGACGGTAGCGCAGCACTCCGAAGAGGTGCGCTTGCCGGAGTGGGCATCAGAGCTCTTGCCGGACTTTGTCTTCTTCTTCCCCCGGGAGCTTCAGCGGCAAGTGTGTTGTGATCAGCTGCGGCTGCTGCTTCCCGGTAGATCTTGTCGGCGCAGATAAGGGCATCCTTCTTGTCGCCGGGGACAGAGATGACACTTATCGGGCCTGGCATCTTGAGCATGTTGTATGCATAGTGAGAGGCTGCCATAAACTTGGCGAGCGCTGGACGGCCAAGGATCCCATTGTAGGGCAATGGAAAATCGGCAACGTCAAATGTGACCCTCTCAGTTCTGAAATTCAGCTCGCTGCCAAATGTGACCGGCAGCGTGATCTTCCCCTTCGGCTTGCTCCTTCCCGGGTTGATTCCTTGGAATGTGCCGGTCTCTTCGAGCTCGCTGTCAGGGATCTGGAGTTTCTGAAGGACCGCGGAGGAGATCAGATTCAAGCCGGCCCCGCCGTCAACTAGCATCTTCGTGACCTTGAGGTTGCGGATAGTTGGTGAAACCAACATCGGCAAGCACCCGACCGCAGTTACGCGATCAGGGTGATCCTCAATGTCGAAGATGATAGGCGTGCTGGACCATTTCAGAGGCTTGCGTGACTCTACGGATGGTTCCACTGCATTAACCTCCCGCATCCACTGCTTGAGTTGGCGGTGCGAAGTATGCAGAGAAGCACCACCGTCAACGCACAGGACCTCTGTAGCTTTCTGAAATTCCTGCTCATCGGCCTCATCATCATCCACGTCTTCGTCATCGTCGTCGTCTTCATCCTTGTCGCGGCCACGGGGAGGCCTATCTCCTTGCCGCTGCTTGGCCTTGCCACGGCGTCCTCCCCGGCCGGGGCGTTTCTTGCCAGCTCCTCCAGCACCTTCCTGGGCCTTCTCCTTGTCGCGTCGCTCGTATTCAGCTTTCTGCAGCTCAACGAGCTGCTCAACCTTCTTGCAACTCTGGAGATCGTGGCCCTTGGTGCGGTGGATCTTGCAATACTGCTTGCCGGAGCCGTCCTGCTTGTCGGCGGCCGCCACAGGCTGGGCCTCCTTGTCGGAGCCACCAGCTTTAGCTTCCTTGGCGCCACCTCCGTTGCCGGTCTGCTCGACAGCTAGCACTTCCTTGCCCTTTTTCCTTCTGTTGTTCCGCCGCCGGCCTTTCCTTGTCGGGGCGGCATCCTCACTGTCGGATCCTCCTGCTCCTGTACTCTCTCCGGGGAGCCTCCTCCCCTCTTCAGCGCGTGCACACTTGTCGGCCAGGGCGTAAAGCTCGCTGACGTCTCTGATCTTACACATCGCCATCTCCTCCCTCATCCTTCGGTTTCGCACGTTCTGATGGAACACGCTGATGATCGCGGCGGGGTGGACGTCTGGGATGTTGTGCTGTACACGGCTGAATCTCTGAATGTACTTGCGCAGTGGCTCTCCTTCCTTCTGGGCGAGCAGATGAAGATCGCTCTCTTGGCCATGTGGCTTGTGGCCGCCTGTAAAGGCGCCGACAAACTGATGGCATAAATCTGCCCAAGAGGAGATGGAATTGTCCGGCAAGTGCATGAGCCAGGACCTGACGTTGGGCTTGAGTACCAGCGGGAAGTAGTTGGCAAGGATCTTGTCGTCCCGTCCCCCGGCAGCCTGCACCGCGATGGTGTAGATGCTGAGAAACTCCGACGGATGCGTCTTGCCGTCGTACTTCTCTGGTACGTCTGGTTTGAAATTCTTTGTGCTGGGCCACTGGACTTGCCGCAGCTCACGGGTGAACGCAGGACAACCTACCGCGTACGGCAGATCGCCTGGTTCCCCTGGCGCATGCATGTCAACAGAGGGCCCAGCGCGCTTGTCGGATTGACGTCGCGCTTCTCTTCGGCGCTCGATGCGGGTTCGAGCGTCTTCTTGTTGTCGTTCATGGAGAACTTGGCGCTGGTCGCGACGAGCTCGTGGGTCCGACGACGCGGTGGAGCCGCTGTCGGGGTGGACCCGGCGAGTCGGCGATTTTGGCCTTCGTAGTGGAGAGTGCATGGAAGTCGCACCTCCCCCGGTCTTGTTGCCATCGGCTCGCGTCCGGCTGTCCTGCCGCGGCAGCGAGGTGCTTGGTTGCCGCGCAGTGTCGCCGTTGGCGAAGCCGATGAGGCTCTGGATAGTGGCCCTCCATTCGTCGGTCTTGTCCGCCGTCGGAGGATAGTCTAGGAGCAGTTGAGCTCGCGCCAAGGCTTCTGCTGGAGTGGTGGGCGGCGGAGGTGAACGGTGCGAGGAGTGGGGCGTGCTCGGACTCCTAACCACGTTAGAAGGAGCAGTGCCCCGTCCAGGCGACCGTACTTCGCTCGAGCCAGCATGTTGACGTGCATGTTGGTCTTGAGCGCCACGAGAACCACCAGCTTGATCTTGGCCCAGCGGACGTATGGCGCTGCGAACGCCATGACGCTGCTGGTCCCGCGCCTCCTGAGAGGGGCGCGGTGCGCGCATGGACGCCGAGGTCTGTGCCGCCTTGTCCTTGGACTTGGCCGCACTGAGGGCTCCCTCGTCGACGCCCATTCTTCCGCCGGCGTCCACTCCACCGCCCGTTTGCTCCGGAGGCGGTGAAAGCGACGCAGACGGAACAGCTGCCTCCGAATCCTTCTTCTTCGGTGGCATGTCGATGAAGACGATGAAGATTTAGCTCGCGTGCACGCCGGATCGGGTTCGCACAATCTCGACGCCCCCTACCTGGCGCGCCAAAGATGTCGGGGAAGCTGATCCACCAACACCTATGGGGACCGGGCCCCTTTCGGTTCGGAGGGGGGCGGAGGCCGCGCAAAGAGCGGATCGAGGCGGTACACGCGAGAAGTTTTTACCCAGCTTCGGGCCGCACGGATGCGTAAAACCCTACTGCTGCTTGTTTGTGTGTATTGAATTCTTGCTCAGGAGCGATGGACGCTGCCAGACCGAGCGTGAGAGTGTTCCTGGTGTTTCGAATGAGCCACCCCCCTTCTACGTTGCGCTTGGGCCTCCTTTTATACTTTCAAGGGGTCACCGACAGGTGGCAACGTAGACTAGAAGGGTAAAAATGGAAAAGGATGCGGTAGGTGCAGCTACCGCTACTATGGACACAGTGCACCCTACCTAACTCTGACGGCAGGGGACAAGGTCATTGAATGCCTGTCTGAGTTGCCTAAACAGTGCAAAAAGTGACCGTTAGGAGCGCCACCGTTTGCCACGATGGCCTTCTCTTCATCTCCGCTTGCCACCGCGTACCCCTGGCTGCACAGGCTCCCGCCACGCGCCCCTGAGGAAGCCTCATGGCGACACGCGGGTGGGTGCGCTGGAGCGTGGGTACAGAGTGGCAGCGGGCCCCCGGCGAGTACCTTGTCGGGGTCGTCGTCTTGTCGAGTCCAGAAGCTTGTCGCTCACCCGACCTTGCCGGGACGCAGGGCGCGTCGCGGCAAGCTTTCTTGGTATGCCTTGAGTGGCCTTCCCGGCAAGCTCCTCTTGCCGGGGCCTTGTCTCTTCCCGGCAAGATCCTCTTGCTGGGGCCTGGGTTGGCCTTCCCGGCAAGCTCCTCTTGCCGGGGCCTTGGTTTGAGTACTTTGTTCTTGAATGGTCTTCAATGGAACCACGAAGGGTCTTGGCAGTCACCCGGCAAGCCTTGCCGCGCGGCGCTGCAACTGCCCGTGCACAAGTTCGGGATACTAGGGTACCCCTACTCTAGTACACCGACATGGACCTTACTCTGGTTGACCTACGAGGTTTAGTAGTAACTTGATCTGAAGTTTCATGATCATCATCATTAGCTTCCTCACTAATTGGTGTAGGCATCACCAGAACTGATTTATGTGATGAACTACTTTCCAATCTCGAGAGAAGGTAAAATTACCTCATCAAGTTCTACTTTTCTCCCACTCACTTCTTTCGAGAGAAACTCCTTCTCTAGAAAGGATCCATTCTAAGCAACGAATATCTTGCTTTCGGATCTGTGATAGAAGGTGTACCCAACAGTCTCCTTTGGGTGTCCTATGAAGACGCATGTCTCCGATTTGGGTTCGAGCTTATCAGGTTGAAGCCTTTTCACATAAGCATCGCAGCCCCAATTTTTAAGAAACGATAGCTTAGGTTTCTTGCCAAACAACAGTTCATATGGTGTCATCTCAACGGATTTTTAGACGGTGCCCTATTTAACGTGAGTGCAACTGTCTCTAATGCATAACCCCAAAACGATAGTGGTAAATCAGTAAGAGACATCATAAATCGCACCATATCTAATAAAGTACGGTTATGACGTTCGAACACACCATTACGCTGTGGTGTTCCAGGTGGCGTGAGCTGTGAAACTATGTCACATCGTTTCAAATGAAGACCAAACTTGTAACTCAAATATTTGTCTCCGTGATCAGATTGTAGAAACTTTATTTTCTTGTTATGATGATCTTCCACTTCACTATGAAATTCTTTGAACTTTTCAAATGTTTCAGACTTATGTTTCATCAAGTAGATATACCCATAGGTGCTCAAATCATCTCTGAAGGTCAGAAAATAACGATACATGCCATGAGCCTCAACACTCATCTGATCGCATACATGAGTATGTATTATTTCCAATGAGTTAGTTACTCGCTCCATTGTTCCGGAGAATGGAGTCTTAGTCATCTTGTCCATGAGTCATGTTTCGCAGTCATCAAGTGATTCCAAAAGCCCATCAACATGGAGTTTCTTCATGCGCTTTACACCAATATGACCTAAACGGCAGTGCCACAAATATGTTGCACTATCATTATCAACTTTGCATCTTTTGGCATCAATATTATGAATATGTGTATCACTACGATCGAGATTCCATAAACCATTTATATCGAGTATATGACCATAGAAGGTTTTATTCATGTAAATAGAACAACAATTATTCTTTCACTTAAATGAATAACCGTATTGCAATAAACATGATTCAATCATATTTATGCTCAACACAAACACCAAATAACATTTATTTTAGGTTCAACACTAATCCCGAAGGTAAAGGGAGTGTGCGATGGTGATCTTATCAACCTTGGAATCACTTCCAACACACATTGTCACCTTGCCCTCAACTAGTTTCTGTTCATTTTGTAACTCCTGTTTCAAGTTACTAATCATAGCAACTGAACCAATATCATATACCTAGGGGCTATTATGAACACTAGTAAAGTACACATCATTAATCTGTATATCAAATATACCTTTGTTCACTTTTCCATCCTTCTTATCCGCCAAGTATTTGGGGTAGTTCTGCTTCTAGTGACCATTCTCTTTGAAGTAGAAGCACTCAGTTTCAGGCTTAGGTCTAGCTTTGGGTTTCTTCACGGGAGTGGCAACTTGCTTGCCATTCTTTTAAGTTCCCTTTCTTTTCCTTTGCCCCTTTTTCTTCAAACTAGTGGTCTTGTTAACCATCAACACTTGATGCTCTTTCTTGATTTCTACCTTCGTCGATTTCAACATTACGAAGAGCTTGGGAATCATTTTCGTCACCCCTTGCATATTATAGTTCATCATGAAGCTCCAGTAACTTGGTGATAGTGACTAGAGAACTCTGTCAATCACTATCTTATCTGGAAGATTAACTCCCACTTGATTCAAGTGATTGTAGTACTCAGACATTCTGAGCACATGCTCACTGGTTGAGCTATTCTCCTCCATCTTGTAGGCAAAGTACTTGTCATAAGTCTCACACTTCTTGACTCGGGCATGAGTCTGAAATACCATTTTCATCTCTTGGAACATCTTATGCTCTGTGGCGTTCAAAATGGTTTTTGAAGTCCCGGTTCTAAGCCGTATAGCATGGTGCACTAAACTATCAAGTAGTCATGATACCGAGCTTGCCAAACATTCATAACGTGTGCATCTATTCCTGCAATAGTCATGTTAGCTAGTGGTGCATCAAGGACATAATTCTTCTGTGCAGCAATGAGGATAATGTTGGGGAACGTAGTAATTTTAAAAAATTTCCTACGCACACGCAAGATCATGGTGATGCATAGCAACGAGAGGGGAGAGTGTGTCCACGTACCCTCGTAGACCAAAAGCGGAAGCGTTAGCACAACGCGATTGATGTAGTCGTACGTCTTCATGATCCGACCGATCCAAATACTGAATGCATGGCACCTCCGAGTTCAGCACACGTTCAGCTCGATGACGTCCCGTGAACTCCGATCCAGCAGAGCTTCACGGGAGAGTTCCGTCAGCACGACGGTGTGCTGACGGTGATGATGTTGCTACCGACGCAGGGCTTCGCCTAAGCACCGCTATGATATAACCGAGGTGGAATATGGTGGAGGAGGGCACCGCACATGGCTGGGAGAGATCAACAGATCAACTTGTGTGTCTAGAGGTGCCCCCTTCCCCCGTATATAAAGGAGCAAGGGGGAGGCTGGCCGGCCCTCTATGGGCGCGCCAGGAGGAGGAGTCCTCCTCCTAGTAGGAGTAGGACTCCCCTTTCCTACTCCTACTAGGAGGAGGAAAGGAAGGAGGAGAAGGAGAAGGAAGGAGAGGGAGGAAAAGGAGGAAAGGGGGGCCGGCCCCCTAGTCCAATTCGGTTTGGGCTAGGGGGGCCGCGCACCCTGCCTCCTCTCTTCCACCACTTGGCCCATGAGGCCCATTACTTCTTCCTCGTATTCTCGTAACTCCTCGGTACCCCCGAAAATACCCGAATCACTCGGAACCTTTCCGATGTCCGAATATAGTCGTCCAATATATCGATCTTTACGTATCGACCATTTCGAGACTCCTCGTCATGTCCCTGATATCATCCGGGACTCCGAACTACCTTCGGTACATCAAATCACATAAACTCATAATACAATCGTCACCGAAACTTTAAACGTGCGGACCCTACGGGTTCGAGAACTATATAGACATGACCGAGACACGTCTCCGGCCAATAACCAATAGCGAAACCTGGATGCTCATATTGGATCCCACATATTCTACGAAGATCTTTATCGGTCAAACCGCATAACAACATACGTTGTTCCCTTTGTCATTGGTATGTTACTTGCCCGAGATTCGATCGTCGGTATCTCAATACCTAGTTCAATCTCGTTACCGGCAAGTCTATTTACTCGTTTCGTAATACATCATCTGACAACTAACTCATTAGTTGCAATGCTTGCAAGGCTTTAAGTGATGTGCATTACCGAGAGGGCCCAGAGATACCTCTCCGACAATCGGAGTGACAAATCCTAATCTCAAAATACGCCAACCCAACAAGTACCTTTGGAGACACCTGTAGAGCACCTTTATAATCACCCAGTTATTTGTGACGTTTGGTAGCACACAAAGTGTTCCTTCGGTAAACAGGAGTTGCATAATCTCATAGTCATAGGAACATGTATAAGTCATAAAGAAAGCAATAGCAACAAACTAAACGATCAAGTGCTATGCTAACAGAATGGGTCAAGTCAATCACATCATTCTCTAATGATGTGACCCCATTAATCAAATGACAACTCATGTCTATGGCTAGGAAACTTAACCATCTTTGATTCAACGAGCTAGTCAAGTAGAGGCATACTGGTGACACTCTGTTTGTCTATGTATTCACACATGTATTATGTTTCCGTTTAATACAATTCTAGCATGAATAATAAACATTTATCATGAAATAAGGAAATAAATAATAACTTTATTATTGCCTCTAGGGCATATTTCCTTCAGTCTCCCACTTGCACTAGAGTCAATAATCTAGTTCACACCGCCATGTGATTTAGCATCAATAGTTCACATCACCATGTGATTAACACCCATAGTTCACATCATCATGTGACCAACACCCAAAGGGTTTACTAGATTCAATAATCTAGTTCACATCGCTATGTGATTAACGCCCAAAGAGTACTAAGGTGTGATCATGTTTTGCTTGTGAGAGAAGTTTAGTCAACGGGTCTGCCATATTCAGATCCGTAAGTATTTTGCAAATTTCTATGTCAACAATGCTCTGCACTAAGCTACTCTAGCTAATTGCTCCCACTTTCAATATGTATCCAGATTGAGACTTTGAGTCATCTGGATCAGTGTCAAAACTTGCATCGACGTAACCTTTTACGACGAACCTTTTGTCACCTCCATAATCGAGAAACATATCCTTATTCCACTAAGGATAATTTGGACCAATGTCCAGTGATCTACTCCTAGATCACTATTGTACTCCCTTGCCAAACTCAGGGCAGGGTATACAATAGGTCTGGTACATAGCATGGCATACTTTATAGAACCTATGGCTGAGGCATAGGGAATGACTTTCATTCTCTCTCTATCTTCTGCCGTGGTTGGGTTTTGAGTCTTACTCAACTTCACACCTTTGTAACACTGGCAAGAACTCCTTCTTTGACTGTTCCATTTTGAACTACTTCAAAATCTTGTCAATGTATGTACTCATTGAAAAACTTATCAAGCGTCTTGATCTATCTCTATAGATCTTGATGCTCAATATGTAAGCAGCTTCACCGAGGTCTTTCTTTGAAAAACTCCTTTCAAATATTCCTTTATGCTTTGCAGAATAAATCTACATTATCTCCGATCAACAATATGTCATACACATATACTTATTAGAAATGTTGTAGTGCTCCCACTCACTTTCTTGTAAATATAGGCTTCACCGCAAGTCTGTATAAAACTATATGCTTTGATCAACTTATCAAAGCGTATATATTCCAACTCCGAGATGCTTGCACCAGTCCATAGATGGATCGCTGGAGTTTGCATATTTTGTTAGCACCTTTAGGATTGACAAAACCTTCGGGTTGCATCATATACAACTCTTCTTTAATAAATCCATTAAGGAATGCAATTTTGTTTATCCATTTGCCAGATTTCATAAAATGCGGCAATTGCTAACATGATTCGGACAGACTTAAGCATAGATGCGAGTGAGAAACTCTCATCCTAGTCAACACCTTGAACTTGTCGAAAACCTTTTTGTGACAGTTCTAGCTTTGTAGATGGTAACACTACTATCAGCGTCCGTCTTCCTCTTAAAGATCCATTTATTCTCAATGGCTTGCCGATCATTGGGCAAGTCAATCAAAGTCCATACTTTGCTCTCGTACATGGATCTCATCTCAGATTTCATGGCCTCAAGCCATTTCGCGGAATCTGGGCTCATCATCGCTTCCTCATAGTTCATAGGTTCGTCATGGTCAAGTAACATGACCTCTAGAACAGGATTAACGTACCACTCTGGTGCGGATCTCACTCTGGTTTACCTACGAGGTTCGGTAGTAACTTGATCTGAAGTTACATGTCATCATCATTAGCTTCCTCACTAATTGGTGTAGTAGTCACAGGAACAGATTTCTGTGATGAACTACTTTCCAATAAGGGAGTAGGTACAGTTACCTCATCAAGTTCTACTTTCCTCCCACTCACTTCTTTCGAGAGAAACTCCTTCTCTAGAAAGGATCCATTCTCAGCAATGAATATCTTGCCTTCAGATCTGTGATAGAAGGTGTAACCAACATTTTCTTTTGGGTATCCTATGAAGATTTACTTCTCCGATTTGGGTTCGAGCTTATCATGTTGAAACTTTTTCACATAAGCATCACAATCCCAAACTTTAATAAACGATAGCTTAGGTTTCTCGCCAAACCACAGTTCATACGGTGTCGTCCCAACGGATTTAGATGGTGCCCTATTTAACGTGAATGTAGCTGTCTCTAATGCATAACCCCAAAACGATAGTGGTAATGGGTAAGAGACATCATAGATCGCACCATATCTAATAAAGCACGGTTACGATGTTCGGACACACCATTACACTATGGTGTTCCAGGTGGCGTGAGTAGTGAATCTATTTCACATTGTTTTAACTGAAGGCCAAACTCGTAACTCAAATATTTTACTTCTACGATCATATCGTAGAAACTTCTATTTTTGTTACGATGATTCTCCACTTCACTCTGAAATTCTTTGAACTTTTTAAATATTTCAGACTTGTGTTTCATCAAGTAGATATACTCATATCTGCTCAAATAATCTGCGAAGATCAGAAAATAATGATATCTGCCGCGAGCCTCAATATTCATCGGACCACATACATCAGTATGTATGATTTCCAACAAATCTGTTGCTCGCTCCATTGTTCTGGAGAACGGAGTCTTAGTCATCTTGCCCATGAGGCATGGTTCGCAAGCATCAGCTGATTCATAATCAAGTGATTCCAAAAGCCCATCAGCATGGATTTTCTTCATGCGCTTTACACCAATATGACCTAAACGGCAGTGCCACAAATAAGTTGCACTATCATTATTAACTTTGCATCTTTTGGCTTCAATATTATGAAAATGTGTATCACCACGATCGAGATCCAACAAACCATTTTCATTGGGTGTATGACTATAGAAGGTTTTATTCATGTAAACAGAACAACAATTATTCTCTAACTTACATGAATAA
Source organism: Triticum aestivum (assembly GCF_018294505.1). NCBI lineage: Eukaryota > Viridiplantae > Streptophyta > Magnoliopsida > Poales > Poaceae > Triticum > Triticum aestivum. Next base: position 148,464,521 of record NC_057809.1, read on the forward strand.
CCGTATTGCAATAAACATGATCCAATCATATTTATGCTCAACGCAAACACCAAATAACATTTATTTAGGTTCAACACTAATCCCGAAAGTATAGGGAGTGTGTGATGATGATCATATTAATCTTGGAACCACTTCCAACACACATCGTCACTTCACCCTTAACTAGTCTCTGTTTATTTTGCAACTCCCATTTCGAGTTACTACTCTTAGCAACTGAACCAGTATCAAATACCGAGGGGTTGCTATAAACACTAGTAAAGTACACATCAATAACATGTATATCAAATATAGCTTTGTTCACTTTGCCATCCTTCTTATCCACCAAATACTTGGGGTAGTTCCGCTTCTATTGACCAGTCCCTTTGCAGTAGAAGCACTTAGTCTCAGGCTTAGGTCCAGACTTGGGCTTCTTCACTTGAGCAGCAACTTGCTTGCCGTTCTTCTTGAAGTTCCCCTTCTTCCCTTTGCCCTTTTCTTGAAACTAGTGGTCTTGTCTACCATCAACACTTGATATTTTTCTTGATTTCTACCTTCGTTGATTTCAGCATTACGAAGAGCTTGGGAATCGTTTCCGTTCTCCCTTGCATATCATAGTTCATCACGAAGTTCTACTAACTTGGTGATGGTGACTAGAGAATTCTGTCAATCACTATTTTATCTGGAAGATGAACTCCCACTTGATTCAAGCGATTGTAGTACCCAGACAATCTGAGCACATGCTCACTGCTTGAGCTATTCTCCTCCATCTTTTAGCTATAGAACTTGTTGGAGACTTTATATCTCTCAACTCGGGTATTTGCTTGAAATATTAACTTCAACTCCTGGAACATCTCATATGTTCCATGATGTTCAAAACGTCTTTGAAGTCCCGATTCTAAGCCGTTAAGCATGGTGCACTAAACTATCAAGTAGTCATCATATTGAGCTAGCCAAACGTTCAGAACATCTGCATCTGCTCCTGCAATAGGTCTGTCACCTAGCGATGCATCAAGGACATAATTTTTCTGTGCAGCAATGAGGATAATCCTCAGATCACGGATCCAATCCGCATCATTGCTACTAACATTTTTCAACTTAGTTTTCTCTAGGAACATATAAAAATTAAACGGGGAGCAACATCGCGAGCTATTGATCTACAACATAGATATGCTAATACTACCAGGACTAAGTTCATGATAAATTAAAGTTCAATTAATCATATTACTTAATAACTCCCACTTAGATAGACATCCCTCTAATCATCTAAGTGATCATGTGATCCAAATCAACTAAACCATAACCGATCATCACGTGAAATGGAATAGCTTTCAATGGTGAACATCATTATGTTGATCATATCTACTATATGATTCACGCTCGACCTTTCGGTCTCAGTGTTCCGAGGCCATATCTGTATATGCTAGGCTCGTCAAGTTTAACCTGAGTATTCTGCGTGTGCAAAACTGGCTTGCACCCGTTGTAGATGGACGTAGAGCTTATCACACCCGATCATCACATGGTGTCTGGACACGACGAACTTTGGCAACGGTGCATACTCAGGGAGAACACTTTTATCTTGAAATTTAGTGAGAGATCATCTTATGCTACCGTCAACTAAAGCAAGATAAGATGCATAAAAGACAAACATCACATGCAATCAAAAATATGTGACATGATATGGCCATCATCATCTTGTGCCTTTGATCTCCATCTCCAAAACATCGTCATGATTTGCATCGTCACCGGCAAGACACCATGATCTCCATCATCTTGATCTATATCAATGTGTCGTCACATGGTTGTCTCGCCAACAATTGCTCTTGCAACTATTGCTATCGCATAGCGATAAAGTAAAGCAATTATTTGGCGCTTGCATCTTATGCAATAGAGAGATAACCATTAGGCTTTTGCCAGTTGTCGATAACTTCAACAAAACATGATCATCTTATACAACAACTTATATCTCATCACGTCTTGACCATATCACATCACAACATGCCCTGCAAAAACAAGTTAGACGTCCTCTACTTTGTTGTTGCAAGTTTTACGTGGCTGCTATGGGCTTAGCAAGAACCGTTCTTACCTACGCATCAAAACCACAATGATAGTTTCTCAAGTTGGTGCTGTTTTAACCTTCTCAAGGACCGGGCGTAGCCACACTCGATTCAACTAAAGTTGGAGAAACTGACACCCGTTAATCACCTGTGTGCATAGCACGGCGGTAAAACCAGTCTCGCGTAAGCGTACGCGTAATATCGGTCTGGGCCGCTTCATCCAACAATACCGCCAAACCAAAGTGTGACATGCTGGTAAGCAGTATGACTTATATCGCCCACAACTCACTTGTGTTCTACTCGTGCATATTACATCAACGCATAAAACCTAGGCTCTGATACCACTGTTGGGGAACGTAGTAATTTCAAAAAAATTCCTACGCACACGCAAGATCATGGTGATGCATAGCAACAAGAGGGGAAAGTGTGTCCATGTACCCTCGTAGACCGAAAGCGGAAGCGTTAGCACAACGCGATTGATGTAGTCGTACGTCTTCATGATCCGACCGATCCAAGTACCGAACGCACGACACCTCCGAGTTCAGCACACATTCAGCTCGATGACGTCCCGCGAACTTCGATCCAGCAGAGCTTCACGGGAGAGTTCCGTCAGCACGATGACGTGCTGACGGTGATGATGTTGCTACCGACGTAGGGCTTCGCCTAAGCACCGCTACGATATAACCGAGGTGGAATATGGTGGAGGGGGGCACCGCACACCGCTGGGAGAGATCAACAGATCAACTTATGTGTCTAGAGGTGCCCCCTGCCCCCGTATATAAAGGAGCAAGGGGGAGGCCGGCCGGCCCTCTATGGGCGCGCCAGGAGGAGGAGTCCTCCTAGTAGGAGTAGGACTCCCCTTTCCTACTCCTACTAGGAGGAGGAAAGGAAGGAGGAGAAGGAGAAGGAAGGAGAGGGAGGAAAAGGAGGAAAGGGGGGCCGGCCACCTAGTCCAATTCGGTTTGGGCTAGGGGGGCCGCGCACCCTGCCTCCTCTCTTCCACCACTTGGCCCATGAGGCCCATTACTTCTTCCTCGTATTCCCGTAACTCCCGAGTACCCCCGAAAATACCCGAATCACTCGGAACCTTTCCGATGTCCGAATATAGTCGTCCAATATATCGATCTTTACGTCTCGACCATTTCGAGACTCCTCGTCATGTCCCTGATCTCATATGGCACTCCGAACTACCTTTAGTACATCAAATCACATAAACTCATAATACAATCGTCACTGAAACTTTAAGCGTGTGGACCCCACGGGTTCGAGAACTATGTAGACATGACCGAGACACGTCTCCGGCCAATAACCAATAGCGGAACCTGGATGCTCATATTGGCTCCCACATATTCTACGAAGATCTTTATCGGTCAAACCGCATAACAACATACGTTGTTCCCTTTGTCATCGGTATGTTACTTGCCCGGGATTCGATCGTCGGTATCTCAATACCTAGTTCAATCTCGTTACTAGCAAGTCTCTTTACTCGTTTCATAATACATCATTTGACAACTAACTCATTAGTTGCAATGCTTGCAAGGCTTTAAGTGATGTGCATTACCGAGAGGGCCCAGAGATACCTCTCCGACAATCGGAGTGACAAACCCTAATCTCGAAATACGCCAACCCAACAAGTACCTTTGGAGACACCTGTAGAGCACCTTTATAATCACCCAGTTATGTTGTGACGTTTGGTAGCACATAAAGTGTTCCTCCGGTAAACGGGAGTTGCATAATCTCATAGTCATAGGAACATGTATAAGTCATGAAGAAAGCAATAGCAACAAACTAAACGATCAAGTGCTATGCTAACGGAATGGATCAAGTTGATCACATCATTCTCTAATGATGTGACCCCATTAATCAAATGACAACTCATGTCTATGGCTAGGAAACTTAACCATCTTTGATTCAACGAGCTAGTCAAGTAGAGGCATACTAGTGACACTTTGTTTGTCTATGTATTCACACATGTATTATGTTTCTGTTTAATACAATTCTAGCATGAATAATAAACATTTATCATGAAATAAGGAAATAAATAATAACTTTATTATTGCCTCTAGGGCATATTTCCTTCAGATAATCCTCAGATCACAGACCTAGTCTGCATCATTGCTACTATCATCTTTCAACATAGTTTTGCAAAAACTACCAGGACTAAGTTCATGATAAATTAAAGATCAATTAATCATATTACTTAAGAACTCCCACTTAGATAGACATCCATCTAATCATCTAAGTGATCATGTGATCCATATCAACTAAACCATGTTCGATCATCACGTGAGATGGAGTAGTTTTCAATGGTGAACATCACTATGTTGATCATATCTTCTATATGATTCACGCTCGACCTTTCGGTCTTAGTGTTCCCAGGCCATATCTGCATATGCTAGGCTCGTCAAGTTTAACTCGACTATTCTGCATGTGCAAAACTGGCTTGCACCCTGTAGCGACCAGACCTCAAACAGTCTGATCTCTGTGCATCAGTGTCATCCCTGGATCGGTAATGCTGACACACACAGTACTTGAGGATTTATAACAGAGTAGCAATCACACACTTATTACATCGAATGTCTCAAAAGAGAACTTATTACAATAAATATGGCTTAAGGCCATCTAACATGATAACAGCGGAAGGCTTGGAAGATAAAGTGAGTCCATCAACTCCAACGGCATCACTGAGTGAAAGACCACGACCTAAGGCACCTTACTTGTCGTCTGAAAAGTCTGCAACATGAACGTTGCATCCCGAAAATGGGCCAGCACATGGAATATGCTAGCAATGTAACACAAGAGAGTAATGAATAGAATAAGGCTATCACTACATGCATATTTGGTTGGTGGAGGCTGTATGGTTAATACGATTTGTGGAAAGCCAATTTTCCCTACAACAAAGGATTAAATTTTATTTAACTATCATGGTGGTCATTAAACATTGAGAAGGTTCACCCAACTCAATCCCAATTAAGCATCATTATTAAACCTAATTAAATTATATTGGGAATGATGAGATGCACATGATAATCCAAGAACTAGATACTCACGTTGTCCATAACCGAGGACATGGCTAACCATGATTAATTTGTACACTCTGCAGAGGTTTGCGCACTTTTCCCCACAAGACTCAATCTCCTCCGTTGGATTTATCGCACTACATAATGTTTGAGAAACGGATGACCGAGACACGGTCTTTCAGAAGAGGTCCCCTTAACCGATAGATAGGCCGGTACACCTACAATCCTCTACATCTGCTAGCCCATCATGGAAATGTTTCCCACAACTTACTCAACTATGCAAGAGCCGATAATGGCATGTGGCTGCACACGGAAGTTTCTAGCATGAATAATCTTATGATCCCTTTGAGCCTGGGTGGCAGTCCATAGGAGAATCACACGGTACCCCGGGATTTCCAAAAATACAAGCAACACTGGGTTCCCCAGGTGCCTCAATCCACCCAGATGTGTATGAAAGTTGCCACCTTAAGTTAACCATTAATTAACAATACTCACATCTGTCATGAATACACTCAAACCCAAACCACGTCTATGAGCATAGCATAGCAATATAAGCAACATAGAAGTAACTCCCATAGGTTTGATAATAAACAGGTGAATAGGTACTACCTCATCTACTTCCCAAACCCACAATTTAAATTAGATCCTAACCATGCAATTGTTTGAGGATTGATCTAATGCAATAAAACTGGGTAGTAAAGAGGTATGATCAAAGTGTTACTTGCCTTGCTGATGATCTGTGAAACCTAGAGACTCGTAGTAGCACGCTTCACACTTCGGGTACTCTATCGCAATCAAACAAGCATACAATAAGAAATCAAGCAAAGATGCATAGGTAAAACTCAAGTAAGAAGATCTAACCAGAAAGTTCAACTTAAGAACTCCGGTTCGCAAAAAGAATCAAATCAAACGAAGCAACAAAACTCAAACTGCAAAAGAAACAAGCTTCGATTACTAATCCGGACTAAAGTCAAATTTTACAGTAGCAAAAACTTGTTTAAGTTGATTAAACAGAAAGAGGGCTTCGAGACGAAACTCTAGGCGCTTGAATCACCTGATTCCGATAAACGAGGGAAAAGATAAACTAAAACGAAAATCGGATCAGAAATCGCGATCGAAAATAATCGCGAAAAATCCGAGAAAAATAAAAACTGACGAACAGGCTAACGAACGAATGTTCGCTGTCTGCGGCCAAATGGTGAAAATCGTTCGTTAAAACGAACGAACGGGCATTCGCTAAATAAATAAACCGACGGAAAACCGATGAACCGATCTAAAAAACGAACTAGGGTTTATAAAAAACTGAATGGTTTTAAAAGAAAAACCAGTGGCAGCTACCTTGAGTCCGGCGGGATTCCGGCGAGGTGGCGGCGGGCTCCAGCGGGGCAGCTCGCGGGCGGCGGGGCTCGGGTGGCGGCCGCGAGCAGCGGCGGCGGCGCGGATGGCGACGACGGCGGCGACACGAGCTAGGGTTTGCGATGGGGCGAGTGGAGGCTGGGCTGTCGGGGTCCCGGGGTCGCGGCTTAAAAAGGCCGGCCCGAGGTGTCCTAGCCGGATACGGCCCGGAGTCGGTTACACTTTTTTTAAAACAATCCGACGTGCAGAGAAAGAAAGAAATACTAAATGGACTCCAAAAATCCTGAAATAAATTTTTCCTGTCCTCTAAAAATATGTCAGACAAGGTGAACATTTATTTGGGCCTATAATGCAATTTTGAAAAACACATATTTTCCTAATTCAAATAAAATAGCGATAAAACTCCAAATAAAATTCTTTTTTGATTTTATATTAAATCTCCAATATTTGTTTATTTTGAGGAAGTCATTTTGTCCTCTCTCTTTTATTTTTTTATAAAAGAAATATTCGAAGAGAAAATAATTAAAATCAAACGATCCTCTTTTCAAAATTCGAGAAAACTCAAATGTGAAAATAACGAAATTCCCGACTCTCTCCGTGGGTCCTTGAGTTGCGTAGAATTTCTAGGATCAAGCCAAAATGCAATAAAATATGATCTGCAATGATGACCTAATGTATAACATTCCAAATTGAAAATTTGGGATGTTACAAACCTACCCCCCTTAAGATGAATCTCGCCCTCGAGATTCGGGTTGGCTAGAAAATAGGTGAGGGTAATCCTTCCGAGGTCTTCCTCTCATTCCTAGGTGGCTTCATCTTTAGTATGGTGGCTTCACTGAACTTTACAGAACTTGATAACTTTGCTGCGTGTAACTCGGCTGGCAAACTCGAGAATCTTGACCGGCTTCTCCTTGTAGATGAAATCGGTATCCAACTGAATCACTTCCAGTGACATTGTATCTCTCAGAGGAACATCATCCATCTTTGTGTGGCACTTCTTCAACTGAGAAACGTGGAACACATCGTGAACACCTGACAATCCTTCGGGCAATTCCAACTTGTAAGCAACTTCTCCCATACGTTCCAAAACTTTGTATGGTCCCACCAAACGTGGTGCTAACTTTCCCTTAACTCCAAAACGCTTCACTCCCCAGAGTGGTGATACACGAAGATACACTCTATCTCCGACTTTGTAAACTGTCTCATTGCATTTAGAATCCGCATAACTCTTCTGCCTGGACTAGGCTACCTTGAGTCTATCGCGAATCAGCTTAACCTTCTCTTTAGACTCTTTAATCAAATCTGGTCCAAACAACTATCGGTCTCCAACCACAACAACGGTGTCCTGCACCTCCTTCCGTACAATGCTTCGAAAGGGGCCATCTTCAAGCTGGCTCGATAGCTGTTGTTGTAAGAGAACTCTGCGTACGGCAAATTATCGTCCCAACTGGATCCATAGTCTAGTGCACAAGCTCTCAACACGTCCTCCAAAATCTGATTCACTCTTTCAGTCTGTCCATCTGTCTGCGGGTGAAAAGCTGTACTGAACTCTAGCCTGGTTCCCAAAGTTTCATGCAACTGATTCCAAAATTTTGAAGTAAACTGGGTTCCTCTATCTGATACAATGGTCCTCGGAGCTCCATGCAGACATATGATCCTGGTCATGTATAGCTTTGCCAACTTAGCACTGGTGTAAGTGATCTTCACTGGGATGAAATGAGCTACTTTCGTCAAACGATCGACTACAGCCCATATCGAGTCATAACCTGAACGAGTCCTGGGCAATCCCGTGATAAAATCCATGCCTAGCTTGTCCCACTTCCATTCGGGTATCGGCAATGGTTGTAGCAATCCTACCGGCTTCTGATGCTCTTGTCCCACTTCCAACCATCTCCTCTGCCTGAGATTCAACTCCTTCTGCGTGAAGATATACTTCAAACTCTTGTGATCTGTGTATACCTCACAATGGTTTCCGATGAGAAAATGTCTCCAAGTCTTCAAAGCATGCACTACGGCTGCTAACTCCAAATCATGGGTAGAATAATTTAACTCATGGGGTTTAAGATGTCGTGAGGCATATGAAACAACTCTTCCTTGCTGCATAAGCACAGCTCCACGTCCTTGATGAGAAGCGTCACAATACACTTCATAATCCTTGCGTTGATCTGGCAGAATCAACACTGGTGATGTAACCAAGCGTTTCTTCAACTCTTGAAACCGGCCTCACATTCCTTAGTCCATTTGAACTTGGTGTCCTTCTTTAACAACTCCGTCATAGGCTTTGCAATCTTCGAGAAATTCTCGATGAACTTCCAGTAGTATCCTACGAGTCCAAGAAATTCCGGATCTCTCCAACTGATGTGGGTGCTTCCCAATTTCTCACAGTGATGACCTTGGTAGGGTCTACAGCTATTCCTTCTCTGGATATAACATGTCCGAGGAATCCAACTTCCTTCAGCCAAAACTCACACTTGCTGAACTTGGCGTATAGCTGATGTTCTCTGAGCTTCCCAAGTACTAAACGCAAATGCTCCTTAAGCTCCTCTTCATTCCTCGAGTAGACCAAAATATCATCAATGAACACCACGACGAACTTATCCAAAAACTCCATAAACACCTTGCTCATCATGTTCATATAATAGGCAGGTGCGTTAGTCAGGCCAAATGACATAACGGTATACTCATATAGCCCGTACCTTGTGGTAAAAGCTGTCTTAGGTATATCCTGCTCTCAAATCTTCAGCTGGTGGTACCCTGATCGCAAATCAATCTTGGAAAACACCTTAGCTCCTTGCAGCTGATGAAATAAATCATTGATCATCGACAGTGAGTACTTGTTCTTGATCGTTACTTCATTCTATCCACGGTAATCAACAACCTTCCTCAACGATCCATCCTTCTTCTCCACTAGAAGCACTGGGGATCCCCAAGGTGACGAACTTGGGCGAATATAACCTTTATCCAGTAAATCCTTAATCTGCTTCTTAATTTCCTTCAAATCCTTTGCGGGCATTCTATACGGTCTCTTAGATATTGGCCCTGTGCTTGGCAAAAGCTCAATCAAAAACTCAATGTCTCTATCTGGTGGCATGTCTAGCAATTCTTCTGGAAAAACATCCGGGAAATCCTTCACCACTAGTACTTCCTCCTGTACAACTCCTGATAAGGAATTTACTTGTGTCCTATTCGGCACATGCCGGGATACATACTTGATCCTTCTTCCTTCTGGGGTGGTGAGCAAAATCATCTTACTGGCGCAATTGATGTTTCCTCCATACATCGATAGCCAATCCATACCCAGAATCACATCCAAACCTTGCGACTCCAAATTTATCAAGTCTGAGGGGAAAACATGCCTACCTATGGTCAATGGTATCTGAAAACATCCTTGGCTTGCCATATGCTCTGCTCCTGGCGAGCTCACTAACATAGGTGTACTAAGAACTTTGGTGGGAAGTTTATACTTATCCACAAATCCCCTTGATATGTATGAATGCGATGCACCAGTATAAAAAAGAACGACTGCAGTAAATGACTTAACCAAAAACTTACCTATTACTGCATCTGGCTGGGCTTCAACCTCCTGCACGTTAACGTGGTTCACTTGTCCCCTGTTGAAAGGGTTGGGCTTCTTTCCAGATATTCCATTGTTGTTTCCATTCTTAGCTTCAGGACATTCATTGGCATAATGTCCAGTCTTCTGGCACTTGTAGCAAGTAACGTGGCTTAAATCTTTCTTGGCGGGCATTGCTGGGTTGGAACGGTTCTGTCCATTGCTTCCTCCATTACCGTTCCCGTTCTTGGAGCTACTATGGTTGTGTGAACTTCCTCCATTGTGAGTGTGGCCTCCATGGTTCTGGACAAGTCCTCTTGAGTTCGGGGTAAAACGAGGTCTCTGCTGAGCTCCAGAATTATACTTCCCTTGTCCATACTTCCTCTTGCGATTGTCAATCTGCTGCTGCTTCCCTTCAATCATGAGAGCTCTATCTACCAACTCCTGGTAGTTATTGAAATTTGCCACCATCAACTTCATGCTCAGCTCATCATTCAGTCCTTCTAGAAACTTCTCCTGCTTCGCTGCATCTGTAGCGACGTCATCTGGGGCATAACGTGCTAGCTTACTAAAGTCATCCACATACTGGCCAATGGTGCGTCCTCCTTGGCATAATTTGCGAAACTCATGCTTCTTCATGGCCATAGCTCCTGCTGATACATGGGCAGTGCGAAAGGCCTGCTGGAACTGGTCTCATGTAACATTGGCTATAGGAAAAGTGGCTGTGTAATTCTCCCACTATGAGGCTGCTGGTCCATCCAATTGGTGCGCGGCAAAATGCACCTTCTCAGCATCTATACATCCTGCAGTGGTTAACTCCGTTCCAATCCTGCGGAGCCAATCATCTGCAACTATTGGTTCAGTGCTGCTAGAAAACACCGGCGGCTGCAACCTCAGAAAATGGGCTAAGTTGTCAACTGGGGGTGGTGGTGGGTTGTTGTTGTTGTTGCCTTGGTTCTGAACTAACAACTGCATCAAGGCATTCTGCTGCTGGATCAACTGAGTGAGCTCTGGTGGAAAGGTAAATCCGGGGTCACGTCTCGGAGGCATCTGAGGGTTTAGAGGGAAGAGAATAGAACAGAATGAGGTCTAGTGAGAAAACACTACCCATATGCACATGAGACAAACACAATCATATCACTTCAATCAATTCAAATAAGGGCATACAATCGGTCTAACTATCATTTCAAAGTGCTCGGACTAATGTATATACATGGGGGAATACTACTACTGATATGGTGGTCGACTAGAAAAATTGATCGGTGGAAGACTCCATAATATCCGCTCTAGCTTCATCAACATAGTCTTCATCGCTATCGTCGGGGTCCGAGTCGGTGTCGTCGATGATGATGTAGTTCTCCGGGCAAGTAGAATCATTGTCTTCTCCTCCTGGCGTGGGGTCTCCCATGAATACTCCTAGCTTCCTTGTCAGATCATCATTAATCTCCACTAGTATCGTCATTTCCTCCTTGTATCCATCGCGTGTAGACTTGAGTTCTTCCTCCAGCTCTGTGATCCTGGTCATCGCCTTCTTCAGATCTATCATGCCTGCGCACATCTGGTTCTCCTGGCGACGAATGTGCTGGTTTATCTCCTGGATGGAAGCTGCAATGGATCTATCCTTCCTGGTGCTGATCATCTCCCATTGCTCATCTTGGCGCCCACAAATATGGTAGATAGTATCCTTGAGATCCTTGTGGTAAACATCTCCAATGCATCCCATGGTGATGTGGACTGCCATACTCTTTCCTAGACTCCAGGTTGGTGCATCAAAGGAAAACTCTATGGGCTTAGTGACTGGCGTGAATGTCCTTCCTGGAACTTGAACTTGAATCATCCAGCGCTCCTCTTCTGATAAAGTGGAGTTGTAAGTCCTGGTGAAGCTTGGTATTCTGATATTCAGGTACCTAGTGACTTCCTTCAAGTGACGTCCAAAATGTGTGTCTTCATCCGGTTGTGCAAACTTGTTCCTTTCGTCTGCCATCCTAAAGAGTAGAAAATGGAGAGGAGTCAGAAATGAGAAGAGAGTAGTGATCTAGGGCTTTATCTTAGTGGTTGTGTCCTACAATCAGCGTGTGCTCTGATACCATCTTGTAGCGACCAGACCTCAAATAGTCTGATCTCTGTGCATCAGTGTCATCCCTGGATCGGTAATGCTGACACGCACAATACTTGAGATTTATAACAGAGTAGCAATCACACACTTATTACATCGAATATCTCAAAAGAGAACTTATTACAATAAATATGGCTTAAGGCCATCTAATATGATAACAGTGGAAGGCTTGGAAGATAAAGTGAGTCCATCAACTCCAACGACATCACTGAGTGAAAGACCACGACCTAAGGCACCTTACTCGTCGTTTGAAAAGTCTGCAACATGAACGTTGCACCCGAAAATGGGTCAGCACATGGAATATGCTGGCAATGTAACACAAGAGAGTAATGAACAGAATAAGGCTATCACTACATGCATATTTGGCTGGTGGAGGTTGTATGGTTAATATGATTTGCGGAAAGCTAATTTTTCACTACAACAAAGGATTAAATTTTATTTAACTATCATGGTGGTCATTAAACATTGAGAAGGTTCACCCAACTCAATCCCAATTAAGCATCATCATTAAACCCAATTAAATTATATTAGGAGTGATGAGATCCACATGATAATCCAAGAACTAGATACTCATGATGTCCATAACCGAGGACACGGCTAACCATGATTAGTTTATACACTCTGCAGAGGTTTGCACACTTTTCCCCACAAGACTCGATCTCCTCCGTTGGATTTCTCGCACTACATAATGTTTGAGAAACGGATGACCGAGACATAGTCTTTCTGAAGAGGTCCCCTTAACTGATAGATAGGCTGGTACACCTACAACCCCCTACATCTGCTAGCCCATCATGGAAAGGTTTCCCACAACTTACTCAACTATGGCATAGCCCATAATGGCATGTGGCCGCACATGGAAGTTTATAGCATGAATAATCTTATGATCCCTTTGAGCCTGGGTGGCAGTCCATAGGAGAATCACACGGTACCCCGGGATTTCCAAAAATAGAAGCAACACTAGGTTCCCCAGGTGCCTCAATCCACCCAGATGTGTATTAAATTTGCCACCTTAAGTTAACCATTAATTCAAAATACCCACATCTATCATGAATACACTCAAACCCAAACCACGTCTACGAGCATAACATAGCAATATAAGCAACATAGAAGTAACTCCCATAGGTTTGATAATAAACAGGTGAATAGGTACTACCTCATCTACTTCCCAAACCCACAATTTAAATCAGATCCTAACCATGCAATTTTTTGATGATTGATCTAATGCAATAAAACTGGGCAGTAAAGAGGTATGATCAAAGTGTTACTTGCCTTGCCGATGATCCGTGAAACCTAGAGACTCGTAGTAGCACGCTTCGCACTCCGGGTACTCTATCACAACCAAACAAGCATACAATAAGCAATCAATCAAAGATGCACGGGTAAAACTCAAGTAAGAAGATCCAACCAGAAAGTTCAACTTAAGAACTCCGGTTTGCAAAAAGAATCAAATCAAACGAAGCAACGAAACTCAAACTGCGAAAGAAACAAGCTCCGATTACTAACCTGGACTAAAGTCAAATTTTATAGTAGGAAAAACTTTTTTAAGTTGATTAACCAGAAAGAGGGCTCCGAGACAAAACTCTAGGCGCTTGAATCGCCTGATTCCGATAAACGAGCGAAAAGATAAACTAAAACAAAAATCGGATCAGAAATCACGATCGAAAATAATCGCGAAAAATCCGAGAAAAAGAAAAACTGACGAACAGGCTAACGAACGAACGTTCGCTGTCTGCGGCTAAACGGTGAAAATCGTTCATTAAAACGAACGAACGAATGGGCGTTCGCTAAATAAATAAACAGACGAAAAACCGACGAACCGATCTAAAAAAATGAACTAGGGTTTATAAAAAAGACGAACAGTTTTAAAAGAAAAATCGGCGGCGGCTACCTCGAATCCGGCGGGATTCCGGTGAGGCGGCGGTGAGCTCCGTCGCGGCAGCTCGCAGGCGGCGGGGGCGCGGGCGGCGAGCAGCGGCGGCGTGGCGACTCGGGCTAGGGTTTGCGAGGGGGCGCAGGGCAGCTGGGCTGTCGGGGTCCCGGGGTCGCGGCTTAAAAAGGCCGGCCCGAGGTGTCCTGGCTGGATACGGCCCAGAGTCGGTTACACTTTTTTTGAAACAATCCGACGTGCAGAAAAAGAAAGAAAAGAAATACTAAACAGACTCGAAAAATCCCGAAATAAATTTTCCCCGTCCTTTAAAAATATGCCGGACAAGGTGAACATTTATTTGGGCCTATAATGTACCCCTAATAATAATAAAGCGCCGATCGCTTCTGGTCGTCCGTCGCGGCTTTTTTGCAAAACATCCTTATACTTTTTGGTAATTGAACCCGCTAACCTTTTTAAGTGGATCTAAGAAACTTTTTTTTACAAATTAACCATTCCGCGCTCCTTTGTGTCTATCCCTCGACCCCGGCTTGGATCTGGCGACGCCGCCACCCCGCCGCCGGCCCACGTCTTCTGCCGCCCCCTGCTGGCCCGCGCTCTCCCCCACCGCCGCTGGCCTCCATCCTCTCCGTACTGGTGATCTCCCCTCCTCTCCTGTCCCTTCCCTTTTCTTCCCCAGATCGAGAAGGGAGGCCATGGCACTCCCGCCGTGGCTAGACCCAGACCAAGCCCATGGGGTTCCAGCTCGACCTCCTCGTAGCGACAACGGCGGCGGGATCCGCGGATCCCCGACCATGGCGATCCGAGCGCCAAGACGCAGGCATATGGAGAGAGGAGGCAGCGCGGCCATGGCGTTCTAGCTGCAGCCGGATCACTGGTTCCACCACGAGTTACTCGCAGTTGCTAATGACGACGGCGACTTCGAACTCTAGCGGGCACTCCAGCTCGTCTTCCTCCACACCTCCGCTCCTGCCCGTCTTCCCCGGTGTCATTCTCCTACAAAACCTCGACCCTCACAATGGCCCCTCATCACTACTGTCCTCTTCAGAAGAGCTTTGTTTAAGCTGAGCTTCTCTTTCGGCCACCTGCTCTTCTTCTCTTTCCATTTGCCTTACCAATCACTTCACTATTTCTTCTGTCAGATTAATCTCTCTAAGCTTAATTCCGTCCTCGACGCGCTGGATGCCCAAGTTGTTGGGTAACTAACAACAAGATTTCAGGAAGAAATAGTTAAGATCTTGTAGGTTACTGAACACTCCAGATAGTTAAAAGAAATCTTACTTTCTAAGTGGAGTCAACAGACAACAGGATGAAGCTTCTGAAGATGTCGCGGTTTGACATTCATACTCTCAATTTGAAGCTGCATATCACTCTGTTGAGCCAAAAAAGATCATAAATTTCACATTCATTTGGGTGAACATGTTAGCTTTCATGTAGTGATATTTTGCTTTGGCAGTGTACATCGTATGATGCTGAGGCCTAGAGATGAACTCTTCCATCATCTTAGAAGAAAAAAGTTTGTACCCAATAGAATGAAATATTTTTGACCAGGGTGAAACGGCTACCTGGTCATGAGAATGCCTCAGGTGTGTTGCAGTTTCTGAAACTACTGCATGCAGATTAGAGATATCTCGGAAGCTCCTGTAAACTGAATCCCCACTGCTGCTGCTACTGAGCCGCGCTACTGATGTGATTGAGTGTGAATTTGTCTTCAGGGTTGTATCAGCATGGTAAGAGATCTCGCTGATAGCACTGCCTGAAGGGCTAGCTCCCCTGTTGGCTGACCTATTTATATTTGCGAGTGCGTGGTCACGCTGCGATGAGAGAGATGACTGGTGCAATAATACAGCTGTTGTTCCATTTCTGTTACATTTTTTTGTATTCAGTTGATAGGTGTAATCAACAATTTTCAGAAACAAAAATCAAATGCAGACTTGAGTATTACCTGAGGGCGCATTGGAAAGGCTTCTGGAACTAGGAGAAGAAACAGTTGAAGAAGATATGGCCTTGGGTGTTTTGCAGGCATCAGGTGTAGCCGAGTGCATGAATGAAAGTTTGCCCTTTGAAACGGCGTATGTCGTACATAAGCTTGGAATGCATTTAGAGATTTTTGTTGCGGTCTTGCTTCCTTTGAGCTTCCTACAAACAATCAACAATGGTAACCACATGATTAAGATTGCACTAGGATTTCTTATCCTATGTTGTACTAGGTTTTACTTTTTATAAAAATTGTTCAGCCTATTTTTTTTTGCAAATTTCCATATTGAACTTGGAACCAAGTAGTTGCAGTGCGACCTTCAGTGTTAGGCCGGTAGCTGGGGAATCAAATGAGAAGACAAAGATAGAGAAATATGGAAGGGAAGAGAGGCCAAAGAAGGAAAGGGTGGGCTAACGGCTAATCAAGAGGATTTTCAAACGAAATAAGGGAGCGAGGAAATATAAGGAAAGAAATAGAGGCTAATATGCATGTTGCATGTCTCGTGATCAAAATGAATGAAACATAAATAGCATAAGCAGAGGCACAATAAAAGTACAAGAAGAATATAGATATTGAGGCATGGCCTAGCGTCGTAGTGATGCGGGTGGACAGGGATGTGGCAGAGGACACTTGCCATAGTCTGTTGGCGTGGCCACCGACATCGACGACGTCCGCAAACATAAGTAGGGATGAAGATGAATACAACCGACACTCCCACCGTAGGTAAAGGGAGAGATGCGACTGATGGTAACCCCAACCCGACCATAGCATCATCAAACCACGGCCCTCACAACTCACTTATTTGTTTCCATATTAATGAATCCAAGTTAATGTCATTACTCGATGATCATGAACAGCAAGCAACTCCTAACCATGTCAAACAAAGCTAAGAATATTCAAGAAATACATGTTAGTTACAAAGCATGAAATGCATGTGATGTCATACAGCAAGATGAAAAGAAGCTATTGAAATTGGCAACAACATTTTCTTGGAGTCCTAGAATGCAAGTTGTGAATTTTTACGATATCTAAAGACGCGTTGTTAAAGTACATGATCTTTTAGTTCCTAGCAATAATATTGAGTATGTTCATGTTTTCTGTTGCTACAATACAGAGGAGACTAGCCTTAGTCTGACAGTGTGACAAGCAAGTAATTAAACGATACGGAAACATGGCCATCTACCTATATAGAGGTGAATCTAAATATGGCCATCTCCCTGTATAGATGTAAAACTTCCTTTCTTTCTCTCATTTACCCGCAGCTCAAGGCCAGCGGCAGCAAGCAAGAAAAGAAAGCAGCAATGGCAAGCAAAACAACTAGCAGCAAAGCAAGCTAGCAGCAAGCAGCAGCAGGTAGGCAGAGGTGACTCCTCACCTTGCTATTCGTGATGGGGTCTGATGGAGTAGGGAGGCGAGAGGACGGACGCGAGTTCCGGACGGTGTCAATTGCGGTCAGCTGTCAAGGAAGAAGTAGGAGGGACCCATGGCTTCGAGTTTGTGGTTAGAGGTGACACGGACGAGGCGGAGCCCGTCCCTGGAGCAGCTCGAGAGGAGGATGCCCACGGCGGTGTCGCAACGGCAGCCGATGGAACCAAGAAAGGCGGCCTGGGCTTAAGAGGTTCCAGCACGCCGGTGCCCGGAATCACCATTAAAGAGACGACACGAGTAACAATAGAGCTGGAGAACTACCTAGGAGTAAGAATGCACCGGAGAAACGAGGTGGTTCATGGCGGCATCCAGCGGGCGTGCATGTTGGAGCCGGAGGCATGGACGTCGATCCGGACCGAGGCCTGGCGGATCTCGCCGGTCCCTGCGGCTGGCGTTGCAATGGCGAGCGGCGGCGTCCCCGGTGAGCTTGACGAGAAAGGGGATCCAGGCAACAAGGAAAAGAGGGAGGAGTGAGGTAGTGTAGTGGAGAAGGAGAAAAGCAGGGGGTCACGGGCGCGTGTCCCTTGGGAGCTGATGCTGCTGGACTGACCCAGGAGACCCACTGGTCAGTGGCAAAAGGAGGGGTTGAAAGAAAATAGAAATAAATGAAATTGGCTGGAATATCTCTTCCTCTACTGCTTTCCTAAGCTTCTCATGTTAGCATAATTTAAGCGGTTCGGTGCTCAAAACTCTACAAAATATCTTGGAAGATTTCAGAGATGCTATATATAATATAAGTATTATTCTAATTTCAAAATATATATCTAATTTAATGGTTAATGTATTGTTGTGGCTATAATGAAACTTCCAAAAAAATTGTGTCAGAGTTTTGTACAATGAACAACAGAAGTTTCAATTTGTTGTAAATTTAAGCTAAGGTTTTTAAAATAAATTGTGGTCTCTAAGCTTGTCGCATGTTATCCATCAACTAAATGTATTGTATTCTTATAAGTGCAACCAAGGCTCAATTTTATTTGAATTTTTTGTGATAATCTTATTTGATTTTGAATTTAACAAGGTGGACTAAATATTATATGTTCTAAATAGCTTGATTTGAACATCGTAGTTTTGCTAACCCGTTGCAACGCACGGGCCCTTTTCCTAGTGCAATTTTGAAAAACGCATATTTTCTTAATTCAAATAAAATAGCGATAAAACTCCGAATAAAATTCTTTTTTGATTTTAATATTAAATCTCCAATATTTCTTTATTTTGAGGAAGTCATTTTATCCTCTCTCTTTTATTTTTTTATAAAAGAAATATTTGAAGAGAAAATAATTAAAATCAAACGATCCTATATTCAAAATTCGAGAAAACTCAAATATGAAAATAACGAAATTCCCAACTCTCTCTGTGGGTCCTTGAGTTGCGTAGAATTTCTAAGATTAAGCCAAAATGCAATAAAATATGATATGCAATGATGACCTAATGTATAACATTCCAAATTAAAAATTTGGGATGTTACACACCCGTTGTATGTCAACATAGAGCTTATCACACCCGATCATCACGTGGTGTCTCGGCACGACGAACTGTCGCAACGGTGCATACTTAGGGAGAACACTTGTACCTTGAAATTTAGTGAGAGATTATATGGTAATGCTACCACCGTACTAAGAAAAATAAGATGCATAAAGGACAAACATCACATGCAATCAATATAAATGATATGATATGGCCATTGCTACCTCTTGAGCACTGCGTTGGTTTTCGCTTGAAGAGGAAACGATGATGCAGCAAAGTAGCGTAAGTATTTCCCTCAGTTTTTGAGAACCAAGGTATCAATCCAGTAGGAGGCCGCGCACGAGTCCCTCGCACCTACACAAACAAATAAATCCTCGCAACCAACGCGATAAGGGGTTGTCAATCCCTGCACGGTCACTTACGAGAGTGAGATCTGATATATATGATAGGATAATATTTTTGGTATTTTTGTGATAAAGAGAAATAAAAGATGCAAGTAAAATAAATGGAAATGGAAATAACTAAGTATTGGAAGATTAATATGATGGAAGATAGACCCGGGGGCCATAGGTTTCACTATTGGCTTCTCTTAAAAGCATAAGTTTTTATGGTGGGTGAACAAATTACTGTTGAGCAATTGACAGAATTGAGCATAGTTATGAGAATATCTAGGTATGATCATGTATATAGGCATCACGTCGGAGACAAGTAGACCAACTCCTGCCTGCATCTACTACTATTACTCCACACATCGACCGCTATCCAGCATGCATCTAGAGTATTAAGTTCAAGATAACAGAGTAACACTTTAATCAAGGTGACATGATGTAGAGGGATAAACTCATGCAGTATGATATAAACCCCACCTTGTTATCCTTGATGGCAACAATACAATACGTGCCTTGTTGCCCCTACTGTCACTGGGAAAGGAGACTGCAAGATTGAACCCAAAGCTAAGCACTTCTCCCATTGTAAGAAAAATCAATCCAGTAGGCCAAACCAAACTGATAATTCGAAGAGACTTGCAAAGATAACCAATCATACATAAAAGAATTCAGAGAAGATTCAAATATTGTTCATAGATAAACTTGATCATAAACCCACAATTCACCGGTCTCAACAAACACATCGCAAAAGAAGATTACATCGAATAGATCTCCATAAGAGAGGGGGAGAACTTTGGATTGAGATACAAAAAGAGAGAAGAAGCCATCTAGCTAATAACTATGGACCCGTTGGTCTGAAGTAAACTACTCACACTTCATCGGAGGGGCTATGGTGTTGATGTAGAAGCCCACCGTGATCGATGCCCCCTCCGGTGGAGCTCCAAAAAATGCCCCAAGATGGGATCTCGTGGATATAGAAAGTTACGGCGGTGGAATTAGGGTTTTGGCTCCGTATCTGGTAGTTTGGGGGTACGTAGGTATATATAGGAGGAAGGAGTACGTCGGTGGAGCAACAGGGGGCCCACGAGGGTGGAGGGTGCGCTGGGGGGGGGAGGCGCCCCCCTACCTCGTGCCTTCCTCGTTGATTGCTTGACATAGGGTCCAAGTCATTTGGATCATGTTCGTTCCGAAAATCACGTCCCCAAAGGTTTCATTCTGTTTGGACTCCATTTGATATTCTTTTTCTGCGAAACCCTAAAATAGGCAAAAAAACAATTCTGGGCTGGGCCTCCGGTTAATAGGTTAGTCCCAAAAATAATATAAAAGTGTATAATAAAGCCCAATAATGTCCAAAACAGAATATAATATAGCATGGAACAATAAAAAATTATAGATGCGTTGGAGACGTATCAACCATCCCCAAGCTTAATTCCTGCTCGTCCTCGAGTAGGTAAATGATAAACACAGAATTTTTGATGTGGAATGCTACTTGGCATAATTTCAATGTAATTCTTCTTAATTGTGGTATGAATATTCAGATCCAAAAGATTCAAGACAAAAGTTCAATATTGACAAAGAAATAATAATACTTCAATCATACTAACTAAGCAATTATGTCTCTTCAAAATAACATGGCCAAAGAAAGTTATCCCTACAAAATCATATAGTCTGGCTATGCTCTATCTTCACCACACAAAGTATTTAAATCATGCACAACCCCGATGACAAGCCAAGCAATTGTTTCATACTTTTGGTGTTCTCAAACTTTTTCAATCTTCACGCAATACATGAGCGTGAGCCATGGACATAGCACTTTAGGTGGAATAGAATGGTGGTTGTGGAGGAGACAAAAAAGGGGAAGATAGTCTCACATCAACTAGGCGTATCAACGGGCTATGGAGATGCCCATCAATAGATATCAATGTGAGTGAGTAGGGATTGCCATGCAATGGATGCACTAGAGCTATAAGTATGTGAAAGCTCAACAAAAGGAACTAAATGGGTGTGCATCCAACTCGCTTGCTCACGAAGACCTAGGGCATTTTGAGGAAGCCCATCATTGGAATATACAAGCCAAGTTCTATAATGAAAAATTCCCACTAGTATATGAAAGTGGTAACATAGGAGACTCTCTATTATGAAGATCATGGTGCTACTTTGAAGCACAAGTGTGGTAAAACGATAGTAACACTGTCCCTTCTCTCTTTTTATCTCATTTTTTTATTTGGGCCTTTTCTCCTTTTTTTCTGGCCTCTTTTTTTTCGTCCGGAGTCTCATCCCGACTTGTGGGGGAATCATAGTCTCCATCATCCTTTCCTCAATTGGGACAATGCTCTAAAAATGATGATCATCACACTTTTATTTACTTACAACTCAACAATTACAACTCAATACTTAGAACAAAATATGACTCTATGTGAATGCCTCCGGCGGTGTACCGGGATATGCAATGAATCAAGAGTGACATGCATGGGCGATTCTACTGGGGGGCTTTAACAGGCTCAAGCCCCCCCTCCAGCACTGTAAAATTTGTTTCTACTACTAGTTTTAAGGCCCAGCCCAACTACTTGCAGGCCCAATCCAACACATATTTGCATGACCCAGGCAGCCCAGCCCGCCCTCCATTTTTTTCTAGATTCGCCACTGGTGACATGTATGAAAGAATTATGAACGGTGGCTTTGCCACAAATACAATGTCAACTACATGATGATGTAAAGCAATATGACAATGATGGAGCGTGTCATAGTAAACGGAATGGTGGAAAGTTGCAAGGCAATATATCTCGGGATGTCTATGGAAATGCCATGATAGTTAGGTATGGTGGCTCTTTTGAGGAAGGTATATGGTGGGTGTATGATACCGGTGAAAGGTGCACGGTATTAGAGAGGCTAGCAATGGTGGAAGGAAGAAAAGTGCGTATGATCCATGGAATCAACCTTAGTCATAAAGAACTCATATACTTATTGCAAAAAATCTACAAGTTATCAAATCAAAGTATTATGCGCATGCTCCTAGGGGGATAGATTGGTAGGAAAAGACCATCGCTCATCCCCGACCGCCACTCATAAGGAAGACAATCAATAAATAAATCATGCTCCGACTTCATCACATAACGGTTCACCATACGTGCATGCTATGGGAATCACAAACTTTAACACAAGTATTTCTCAAATTCACAACTACCCGACTAGCATGACTCTAATATTACCATCTCCATATCTCAAAACAATTATCAAGTATCAACCTTCTCATAGTATTCAACACACTCATAAGAATTTTTTTATTAATCTTGAATGCCTAACATAATTAAATAAAATTACCATGCTATTTTGTAGGACTCTTAAAATAATCTAAGTGAAGCATGAGAGAACAATAGCTTCTATAAAACAAATCCACCGACGTGCTCGAAAAGATATAAGTGAGGCACTAGAGCAAAAACTATATAACTCAAAAGATATAAGTGAAGCACATAGAGTATTCTAACAATTTCTGAATCATGTGTGTCTCTCTCAAAAGGTGTGTACAGCAAGGATGATTGTGGAAAACTAACAAATAAAGACTCAAATAATACAAGGCACTCCAAGAAAAACACATATCATGTGGTAAATAAAAATATAGCTCCAAGTAAAGTTACCGATGGAAGTAGACGAAAGAGGGGATGCCTTCCGGGGCATCCCCAAGAATTGGCTTTTAGGTGTCCTTAGATTATATTGGGTGACATGGGCATCCCCAAGCTTAGGATCTTTCCACTCCTTGTTCCATAATCCATCAAATCTTTTACCCAAAACTTGAAAACTTCACAACACAAAACTTAAAGTAGAAAATCTCGTGAGCTCCGTTAGCGAAAGAAAACAAAACACCGCTTCAAGGTACTGTAATGAACTCATTCTTTATTTATATTGATGTTAAACCTACTGTATTCCAACTTCTTTATGGTTTATAAACTATTTTACTAGCCATAGATTCATCAAAATAAGCAAACAACACATGAAAAACAGAATCTGTCAAAAACAGAACAGTCTGTAGCAATCTGTAGCTAACGCAAGATCTGGAACCCCAAAAATTCTAGAATAAATTGCTGGACGTGAGGAATTTATCTATTAATCATCTGCAAAAATAATTAACTAAATATCACTTTCCAAATAAAAGTGGCAGCAATTCTCGTGAGCGCTAAAGTTTCCGTTTTTTACAGCAAGATTAAAAAGACTTTCCCCAAGTCTTCGCAACGGTTCTACTTGGCACAAACACTAATTAAACACAAAAAACACAGCCAAAACAGAGGCTAGATAAATTATTTATTACTAAGCAGGAGCAAAAAGCAAGGAATAAAAATAAAATTGGGTTGCCTCCCAACAAGCGCTATCGTTTAACGCCCCTAGCTAGGCATAAAAGCAAGGATAGATCTAGGTATTGCCATCTTTGGTAGGCAATCCATAAGTGGCTCTCATAATAGATTCATAAGGTAATTTATTTTTCTTTCTAGGGAAGTGTTCCATGCCTTTCCTTAACAGAAATTGGAATCTAATATTCCCTTCCTTCATATCAATAATTGCACCAATCGTTCTAAGGTAAGGTCTACCAGGAATAATAGGACATGAAGGATTGCAATCTATGTCAAGAACAATAAAATATATGGGCACATAATTCCTATTTAAAATAATAAGAACATCATTAATTCTTCCCATAGGTTTCTTAATAGTGGAATCCGCAAGGTGCAAGTTTAAAGAGCAATCATCAAAATCACGAAAACCTAGCAAATCACGCAAAGTCTTTGGAATCGTGGAAACACTAGCACCCAAATCACACAAAGCATAGCATTCATGATCTTTAATTTTAATTTTAATATTAGGTTCCCACTCATCATATAGTTTTCTAGGGATAGGAAACTTCCAACTCAAGTTTTTCTTCATAAGATTGCATCGAAGCATCAGCGACATGTTTAGTAAAAGCTTTATTTTGACTATAAGCATGAGGAGAATTTAGCACGGATTGCAACAAGGAAATACAATCTATCAAAGAGAAATTATCATAATTAAATTCCTTGAAATCCAAAATAGTGGGTACATTAATATTTAAAGTTTTGACTTCTTCAATCCCACTTTTAACAATTTTAGCATCAAGATCTAAAGACTCTGAATTTTTGGAACACCGTCTAGGTAAAGGTGGATCATATTCAGTCCCGTACTTACCAAGATTCATATTTCAAAACAAATATTTAATAGGGGACACATCAATAACTTTTAGATCTTCATCTTTATTATCATGGAAACTAGAAGAACACGCTTTTATAAAGCAATCTTTCTTAGCATGCATCCTAGCGGTTGTTTCTTTGCACTTATCAATGGAAATTCTCATGGCTTTGAGAGACTCATTGATATCATGCTTAGGTGGAATTGATCTAAGTTTCAAAGAATCAACATCAAGAGAAATTCTATCAACGTTCCTAACCAACTCATCAATCTTAAGCAATTTTTCTTCAATCAAAGCATTAAAATTCTTTTGCGAAGTAATAAATTCTTTAATATTAGATTCAAAATCAGAGGGCATATTGTTATAATTTCCATAAGAATTGTTGTAGGAATTACCATAATTATTAGAGGAATTACTAGGATACAACCTACGATTAAAGTTTTCTCTATACGTTGTTACCAAAATTATTCCTACCAACAAAATTCACATCCATAGATTCATTATTATTCTCAATCAAAGTAGACAAAGGCATATCATTAGGATCAGAAGAAACACTTTTATTAGAAAATAATTTCATAAGTTCATCCATCTTTCCACTCAAAACATTAATTTCTTCTATCGCATGCACTTTCTTATTAGTAGATCTTTCAGTGTGCCATTGAGAATAATTAACCATAATATTATCTAGGAGTTTAATAGCTTCTCCTAAAATGATTTCCATAAAAGTGCCTCCCGCGGCCGAATCTAAAAGATTTCTAGAAGCAAAATTCAATCCGGCATAAAATTTTTGTATAATCATTCACAAATTCAAACCATGTGTAGGGCAACTACGTATCATTAATTTCATCCTCTCCCAAGCTTGTGCAACATGTTAATGATCAAGTTGCTTAAAATTCATGATATCATTTCTAAGAGAGATGACCTTAGCAGGAGGAAAATACTTAGAGATAAAAGCATCTTTGCACTTATTCCACGAATCAATACTATTTTTAGGCAAAGACGAAAACCAAGCTTTAGCACGATCTCTAAGCGAAAAAGGGAATAGCTTCAATTTAACAATATCATTATCCACATCTTTCTTCTTTTTCATATCACATAAATCAATGAAGCTATTTAGATGGGTAGCGACATCTTCACTAGGAAGGCCGGCGAATTGATCTTTCATGACAAGATTCAACAAAGCAACATTGATTTCACAAGATTCAGTATCGGTAAGAGGAGCAATCGGAGTGCTAAGGAAATCATTGTTGTTGATATTGGTGAAGTCACACAATTTAGTATTATCTTGAGCCATCATGACAATCAAGCAATCCAACACACAAGCAAACAAGAAACGGGCAAAAAGAGGCAAATAGAGAAAGAGAGGGAGGATGGAGAGAGAGGGGGAATAAAACGGCAAGGGTGAAGTGGGGGAGAGGAAAATGAGAGGCAAATGTCAAATAATGTAATGCGGGAGATAAGGGTTTGTGATGGGTACTTGGTATGTCTTGACTTGCAACAGCGCCACAAGTGACTCATTGTCGGGAGTCAAATCTTGACTTGTATTGCACGAACCTCCCCGGCAACAGCGCCAGAAATCCTTCTTGCTACCTCTTGAGCACTGTGTTGGTTTTCCCTTGAAGAGGAAAGGGTGATGCAGCAAAGTAGCGTAAGTATTTCCCTCAGTTTTTGAGAACCAAGGTATCAATCCAGTATAAGGCCGCGCACGAGTCCCTCGCACCTACACAAACAAATGAATCCTCGCAACCAACGCGATAAGGGGTTGTCAATCCCTACACGGTCACTTACGAGAGTGAGATCTAATAGATATGATAGGATAATATTTTTGGTATTTTTATGATAAAGAGAAAAAAGATGCAAGTAAAATAAATGGCAAAGGAAATAACTAAGTATTGGAAGATTAATATGATGGAAGATAGACCCGGGGGCCATAGGTTTCACTAGTGGCTTCTCTCAAGAGCATAAGTTTTTACGGTGGGTGAACAAATTACTGTTGAGAAATTGACAGAATTAAGCATAGTTATGAGAATATCTAGGTATGATCATGTATATAGGCATCACGCCCGAGACAAGTAGACCAACTCCTGCCTGCATCTACTACTATTACTCCACACATCGACCGCTATCCAGCATGCATCTAGAGTATTAAGTTCAAGAGAACAGAGTAACACTTTAAGCAAGATGACATGATGTAGAGGGATAAACTCATGCAATATGATATAAACCCCATCTTGTTATCCTCGATGGCAACAATACAATACATGCCCTGCTGCCCCTACTGTCACTGGGAAAGGACACCGCAAGATTGAACCCAAAGCTAAGCACTTCTCCCATTGCAAGAAAGATCAATCTAGTAGGCCAAACCAAACTGATAATTCGAAGGGACTTGCAAAGATAACCAATCATACATAAAAGAATTCAGAGAAGATTCAAATATTGTTCATAGATAAACTTGATCATAAACCCACAATTCATCGGTCTCAATAAACACACTGCAAAAAAAGATTACATCGAATAGATCTCCACAAGAGAGGGGGGAGAACTTTGTATTGAGATCCAAAAAGAGAGAAGAAGCCATCTAGCTAATAACTATGGGCCCGTAGGTCTGAAGTAAACTACTCACACTTCATCGGAGGGGCTATGGTGTTGATGTAGAAGCCCTCCGTGATCGATGCCCCCTCCGGCGGAGCTCCGAAAAAGGCCCCAAGATGGGATCTCATGGATACAGAAAGTTACGGTGGTGGAATTAGGGTTTTGGCTCCGTATCTGGTAGTTTGGGGGTACGTAGGTATATATAGGAGGAAGGAGTACGACAGTGGAGCAACAGCGGGCCCACGAGGGTGGAGGGCACGCTTGGGGGGGGGGGGGGTAGGCGCGGCCCCTACCTTGTGCCTTCCTCGTTGATTCCTTGACGTAGGGTCCAAGTCCTCTAGATCATGTTCGTTCCGAAAATCACGTTCCCGAAGGGTTCATTCCATTTGGACTCCGTTTGATATTCTTTTTCTACGAAACCCTAAAATAGGCAAAAAAAACAGCAATTCTGGGCTAGGCATCCGGTTAATAGGTTAGTCCCCAAAATAATATAAAAGTGTATAATAAAGCTCAATAATGTCCAAAACAGAATATTATATAGCATGGAACAATCAAAAATTATAGATACGTTGGAGACGTATCAGCCATCATCATCTTGTGCCTTTGATCTCCATCTCCAAAGCACCATCATGATCACCATCTTCACCGGCTTGACACCTTGATCTCCATCGTAGCATCGTTGTCATCTCGCCAACTATTGCTTCTACGACTATCGCTACCGCTTAGTGATAAAGTAAAGCAATTACATGGCGATTGCATTTCACACAATAAAGCGACAACCATATGACTCCTGCCAGTTGCCGATAAGTGTGTTACAAAACATGATCATCTCATACAATAATTTATATAATCACATATTGACCATATCACATCACAACATGCCCTGCAAAAACAAGTTCAACATTCTCTACTTTGTTGTTGCAAGTTTTACGTAGCTGCTACGGGCTTAGCAACAACCGCTCTTACCTACGCATCAAAAACCACAACGCGGTATAGTGATTGCTTTTTGATCTTCAGAAAGAACCCTATTCATTGAATCTGATTCAACTAAAGTTGGAGAAACTGACATCCGCCAGCCACCTGTGTGAAAAGCACGTCGGTAGAAGCAGTCTCATGAACGCGGTCATGTAATGTCGGTCCGGGCCGCTTCATCCAACAATACCACCAAATCAAGAAACAACTAGTGACGGCAAGCAATATGTATATACCCACACCCACAACTCCTTTGTGTTCTACTCGTGCATATAACATCTATGCATAAACTTGGCTCTGATACCACTGTTGGGGAACGCAGTTTTTCAAAAAAGTTCCTACGATCACGCAAGATCTATCTAGGAGATTAATAGCAATGAGCGGGGAGATTGTGTCCACGTACCCTCATAGACCGAAAGCGGAAGCATTAAGTAACGCGGTTGATGTAGTCGAACGTCTTCGCGATCCAACCGATCTAGTACCAAACGCACGACACCTCCGTGATCTACACACGTTCAGCTCGATGGCATCCCTCGAACTCTAGATCTAGCTGAGGCCGAGGGAGAGTTTCGTCAGCACGACGGCATAGTGACGGTGATGATGAAGTTACCGACGCAGGGCTTCGCCTAAGGACTACGACAATATGACCGAGGTGGAAAACTGTGGAGGGGGCACCACAGACGGCTAAGACAAATCTTGGAGTGTCTATCGGGTGACCCCCTCCCCCGTATATAAAGGAGTGGAGGAGGGGGAGGGCCGGCCTCCTAGGGTGCGCCCTAAGGGGGAATTCCTACTCCTACTAGGAGTAGGTTTCCCCCCTTTCCTAGTCCAACTAGGAGGGGAAGGAAGGGAAGAGGGAGAGAAAGGAAAGGGGGACCGACCCCCTTCCCAATTCGGATTGGGCTTTGGGGGCGCGCCCCACCTCTTGGCCGCCACCTCCTCTCTTCCACTAAGCCCATGTAGGCCCATTAAGCCCCGGGGGGTTCCGGTAACCCCTCGGTACTCCGGAAAATGCTCGAACTAACCCGAAACCTTTCCGGTGTCCAAGTATAACCTTCCAATATATCAATCTTCATGTCTAGACCATTTTGAGACTCCTCATCATGTCCATGGTATCATCTGGGACTCCGAACTACCTTCGGTACATCAAAACACATAAACTCCTAGTACTGATCGTCATTGAACGTTAAGCGTGCGGACCCTACGGGTTCGAGAACTATGTAGACATGACCGAGACTCATCTCTGGTCAATAACTAATAGTGAAACCTAGATGCTCATATTGGTTCCTACATATTCTACGAAGATCTTTATCGGTCAAACCGCATAACAACATACGTTGTTCCCTTTGTCATCGGTATATTACTTGCCCTTGTTTTGGACTCTAATTTGCATGATTTGAATGGAACTAACCCGGAATGATGTTGTTTTCAGAAGAATTGCCATGGTGTTATTTTTGTGTAGAAATAAAAGTTCTCGGAATGACCTGAAACTTCACGGAGATCATTTTTGGAATAAATAAAAATATTGGCGAAATAATCAACCAAAGGGGACCCACACCTTGTCCACAAGGGTGGAGGACGCGCCCACCCTCCTGGGGCGCACCCTCTGTCCTTATGGGTCCCATGAGGCTCCACCGACCTCAAATCCAACTCCATAAATTCACGTTCGGGGAGAAAAAAAATCAGGGAGAAGGATTCATCACGTTTTACGATACGGAGCCGCTGTCACCCCCTGTTCTTCCTCAGGAGGGCAGATCTAGAGTCTGTTCGGGGCTCCGGAGAGGGGAGATCGTTGCCATCATCATCTCCAACCTTCCTCCATCACCAATTTCATGACAATCACTGTCGTGCGTGAGTAATTCCATCGTAGGCTTGTTGGACGGTGATGGGTTAGATGAGATTTACCATGTAATCAAGTTAGTTTTGTTAGGGTTTGATCCCTAGTATCCACTATGTTCTAATATTGATGTTGCTATGACCTTGCTATGCCTAATGCTTGTCACTAGGGCCCGGGTGCCATGATTTCAGATCTGAACCAATTATGTTTTCATGAATATATTTGTGTTCTTGATCCTATCTTGCAAGTTATAGTCACCTACTACATGTTATGATCCGGCAACCCCGGAGTGAGAATAGTCGAGACACTTCCCGGTGATGACTGTAGTTTGAGGAGTTCATGTATTCACTAAGTGCTAATGCTTTAGTCCGGTACTCTATTAAAAGGAGGCCTTAATATCCCTTAGTTTCCAATAGGACCCCGCTGCCACAGGAGGGTAGGACAATAGATGTCATGCAAGTTCTTTTCCATAAGCACGTATGACTATATTTGGAATACATGCCTACATTATATTGATGAATTGGAGCTAGTTCTGTGTCACCCTATGTTATAACCGTTGCATGATGAATGCCATCTGACATAATTATCCATGATTGATCCATTGCCTACGAGCTCGTTTCATATTGATCTTTCTAAGTTACTTTTCCGTTGCCACTGTTACGATTGCTACAAAACGGCTACTGTTACTTTTGCCACTGTTACCATTACTTCCATACCACTTTGCTACTAAATACTTTGCTGTAGATATTATGTCTTTCAGGTGTGGTTGAATTGACAACTCAGCTGCTAATACTTGAGAATATTCTTTGGCTCCCCTTATGTCGAATCAATAAATTTGGGTTGAGTACGCTACCCTCGAAAACTGTTGCGATCCCCTATACTTGTGGGTTATGAAGACCTTTTTCTGGCGTCGTTGCCGGGGAGCATAGCTCTATTCTCTTAGTCACTTGGGATTTATCTCTGCTGATCACTATGAGGAATTTAAAAGATCAAAGAACCAAGATTTTTCCCTCAACTACGAGGGGAGGTAAGGAACTGTCATCTAGCTCCGCACTTGATTCTCCTTTTGTTTTGAGTAAACTTGCGACACCTACACCTGCTATTGATTCTGACATGTCACATGTTATTGATGATGCCACTTCTGCTATGCATGATGCTTATGATGAAACTACTTCTCTGCTTGATAATACCGTGCCATTTGGTGAATTTCTCGATGAACAACTTGCTAGGGTTAGAGAGAGTGAAATTACTGAACCTGATGATATTATTGAAACTAAAGATTATGATTCTCCCCCTTGATATGAATTGCTTGTTGTACCTGAGGGTTATATTATGGATGAGGAAACTGCTAGTGACTTTCTTGCTTGTAATGATAGAGATGATCTTAAGAAACTGTTAGCTAAGCTGAAAGAGAAGTCTTTGAATGGTAGAATGCAATATAACCCTATGTTTGCTACTTCACCTATCTTTGTTACCAATAAGGATTATGAATTCTCTGTCTATCCTAAGTTAATTACTATGGTTGAATCTGATCCTTTCTATGGTTATGAATCTGAAACTGTTGTGGCACATCTTACTAAATTGAATGATATAGCCATCCTATTTGCTCATGAGGAAAAAATTGGAATTACTATATTCTTAAGTTGTTTCCTTTCTCATTAAAGGGTGATGCTAAGTTATGGTTTAATTCTGTTGCTCCTGGTTGTGTGTGTAGTCCCCAGGATATGATTTACTATTTTTCTGCAAAATATTTCCCTGCTCATAAGAAACAAGCTGCCCTAAGGGAAATATTTAACTTTGTGCAAATTGAAGAAGAGAGCCCACAAGCTTGGGGGAGGCTTCTCCAATTACTTAATGCTTTGCCTGATCATCCTCTCAAAAAAATGAAATACTTGATATCTTTTATAATGGACTAACCGATCCTTCCAGAGACCACCTGGATAGTTGTATTGGTTGTGTTTTCAGGGAAAGAACGGTTGAGCAAGCTGAATTGCTATTGAGTAATGATAATGATTGGACACTTCTTGAACCAACTCCTAAGCCAACTCCAAAGAAAAGGGGTATTCTATTTCTCAGTCCTAAAGATATGCAAGAGGCAAAGAAATCTATGAAAGAAAAAGGTATTAAAGGCAGACTAAGGCATAGCCTAGTGGTGGGAAGGGGTTGATGCCTTCCCACCCACCCAGGTTCAAGGCATGGTACTTGCAATTTGGGTTTGTTGCACCAATTATACTGTAGAGGGTTCCCTTACAGTCTTCCTATCAAAAAAGGTATTAAAGCTGAAGATGTTAAGAATCTACTGCCTATTGAAGAAATACATGGTCTTGATAAACCGACACAGGTTGTAGAGGTAAACTCTCTCCATAGATTTGATGAAGGTGATATTCCTCATAATAAGTCTGTTAGTCAATGCTTGGATGAGTTTGATAATTTTATTGTTAAACAAGAAAACTTTAATGCTTATGTTAGTAGAGAATTGAAACATAATGGTCACATGCTTGACTACTTGGGTGATTATATGAGTAGAACTGTTAATGATCTTAAGCTTATTAGTAAACATGCTTCCATGGTTATAATTCAAGTAGAACAAGTACTTAAGGCACATGATGATTTGCTTAATGAGTTGGATAGTGAGAATAATGATAATGATCTTAGGGTTATGACTAGAGGTGGTAAAATGACCCAGGAACCTTTGTATCCCGAGGGCCATCCTACGAGAGTTGAGCAAGATTCTCACAGAACTAATACCGATGCATCTAGTCCTTCTAATAAAAAGAAAAAAATGATAGGACTTTGCATGATTCTAGTGAACCTGTTATAGACACACCTGAGAATCCCAATGGTATTACTATTTCTGATGTTGAGACACAATCTGGTGATGAACATGAACCTGGTGATGATGTTAATAATGATGTTCATGTTGATGCTCAATCTAGTAATCATAATGATGTAGAGATTGAACCTGTTGTTGATCTTGATAACTCAAAATCAAAGAATCAACGTTATGATAGGAGAGACTTCATTGCTAGGAAACATGGTAAAGAAACAGAACCATGGGTTCAGAAACCCATACCCTTTCCTCCTAAGCCATCCAAGCAAAAGTATGATGAGGATTTTGAGCTCTTTGCTGAAGATTAGACCTATCTTTTTGCGTATGCATTTGACTTATATGCTTAAAATGCCTTCTTATGCTAAGTATATGAAAGACATTGTTACTAATAAAATAAAGATACCCGAAGCTGAAATTTCCACCATGCTTGCTAATTATAATTTTAAGGGTGGAATACCAAAGAAACTTGGAGATCCAGGAGTACCAACTATACCATGCTCCATTAAAAGAAACTATGTTAAAACTGCTTTATGTGATCTTGGAGCCGGTGTTAGTGTTATGCCTTTCTATTTATATCATAGACTTGAATTGAATAAGTTGACACCTACTGAAATTTCTTTGCAAATGGCTGATAAATCAACTGCCATACCCATTGGTATTTGTGAGGATGTGCCTATTGTGGTTGCAAACGTTACTGTTCTAAGGAACTTTGTTATTCTTGATATTCCCGAGGATGATAATATGTCGATCATCCTTGGTAGACCCTTTTTGAATACTGTAGGGTCTATTATTGATTGTAACAAAGGTAATGTCACTTTTCATGTTAATGGTAATGAGCATACAGTACACTTTCCAAAGAAATAGCCTCAAGTTCATAGTATCAATTATATTGGAAAATTTTCAACTACTACTATTGGAGGGTTTGAATTCCCTCTTCCTACTTTCAAAAAGAAATATGATATTCTTATTGTTGGGACATGCATATCCCCGCTGAGGTAACCTTGTGTTATTCAAAAATTCTCCGGTTTCATGTCATTCGGAAGAAGTTTGTTAATAAGACTTGATCAACCTTGTTAATGGATTACTTTTGATGGGCATGCGATGGATGAATTTAGAAGGCACAACTCTTTGTACCCATATTTTACTTTCTATTATTTAGATTAAATAAAGCAAAAATAGTATTTTATGTCTGTTTTCTGAATTATCCATGTAATAAAAAATGTCCCAAAAATAATAGTTCTCCAAATGCACTGAAAATTTAGTATGATTTTTATAGAATATTTGAGAATTTATGGCGCTAAGAACACACCAGGGGGACCCACCACCTATCCACAAGGGTGGAGGGCGCGCCCTACCCCCTAGGCGCGCCCCCTGTCTTGTGGGTCCCATGTGGGTCCCCTCCACTTATTTTAGCACCCATCCACTTCATCTTCCTCCAGAAAAATCACCCCATAGCTCAAACCCATGTTCTTGCTCGTTTTGCTGCCATCTTCGATCTCCTTGCCAAAGCTCCATTCACAAAACTGCTTTTGGGGATTGTTCTTTAGTATGTGACTCCTCCAATGGTCCAATTAGTTTTTGTTCTAGTGCTTAATTTATTGCAATTTTTTTGCTTCTATGGTGACCCTGTTCTTGAGCTTGGATGTCAAAATTATATGGTCCAAAGTAGTTTTGATGCATGATATAGCCTCTAGACACTTGTAGGAGTAGTTGCTATCAATTCTGTTGAGTTTGGTGCACTTTTATTTTGAGTCACTAAAAATTTCTTAAATTTTTCAGAGGAAGAAAATGATGATGAGATTGTTGAGAGGCTCTTCGAGCCGAGGTTCGAAGGAAAATGGAAATGAGGAGAAGGAGAAGCCCAAGTATAATCTTCCTCGCATCGCGGAGATTCGGCCGTGTGAATGGCCATGTGATGCATTCTTACAGGCGGGTGGAATTTCTGAGGATTTCTATTATTTGGCTGAGAATGCAGGCCTCACCGACTTTCTTCACGATAAGTGTGATCAGTACCTCCTACTCACTAATACTTTCGTGCAAAATTTTCACTTTCATGCTAGGAGATCACCACCCACGGTAGAGTTTCACTTATATGATGAGCATAAGGAGATGACACTTTATGACTTTTGTAAGGTTTGTAAATTACCTTATGAGGGTAGCGCCGATAAACCACGTCCTAGAGATGTGGAGGCTTTTATTGATGAAGTTACCATAGGGGAAAGGAGAAAGGTGTTGGAAGCGAGAGTGGCTAGTTTACATTTTTCCTGTTTTGCGCTACTACTCATTATTTGCTTGGAGATGTTTAATTGGTCGCAGGGAGAGTGGAGGCCTTAGTGCTCCTGACCTTGCCATTTTGCGTCATGCTTTACTTTGTGATAGAACTTTCAGTTTAGGCACGATGGTGATACGTATCCAACGTATCTACTTTTCCTAACGCTTTTCCTCTTGTTTTGGAATCTAATTTGCATGATTTGAATGAAACTAACCTTGAACTGACGCTGTTTTCAGTAGAACTACCATGGTGTTGTTTTTTTGCAGAAATAAAAGTTCTCATAATGGAACGAAACTTTGCGAGGATTTTTTATACAATAAAAGAGAATTTCTAGAGCCAAGAACCACCGGAGGGGGGCACCTGGGTGGGCACAACCCACCAGGGCGCGCCTGCCCCCCATGTGCGCCCAGGTGGGTTGTCCCCACCTGGTGGCCCTCTGGACCCTGAAACCGATGCTATAAAATCCCATATTTCCAGGAAAAAATTAGGGAGAAAGAATTATCACGTTCAACGAGATGGAGCCGCTTTCACCTCCCGTTCTTCATCGAGAGGCCAGATCTGGAGTCCGTTTGGAGCTCCGGAGAGGGGGGTCTTTGATCTTCGTCAACACCAATCCTTCTCCATCGCTAATTCCATGATGCTCCCCACCGGGAGTGAGTAATTCCTTCCTAGGCTTCCTGGTCGGTGAGGAGTTGGATGAGATTCATCATGTAATCTAGTTAGTTTTGTTAGGGCTTGATCCCTAGTGTCCACTATGTTCTGAGATTGATGTTGGTATGACTTTGCCATGCTTAATGCTTGTCACTTTGGGCCCGGGTGCCATGATTTCAGATCTGAGCCGTTTATGTTTTCACCATTATATCGATGTTCTAGATCCGATCTTGCAAGTTATTGTGACCTACTACGTGTTATGATACGACAACCCCAGAGTGACAATAGTCGGGACCAGTCCCGATGATGACCTTAGTTTGAGGAGTTCATGTATTCACCGTGTGTTAATGCTTTGTTCCGGTTCTTTATTAAAAGGAGGCCTTAATATCCCTTAGTTTCCAATAGGACCCCGCTGCCATGGGAGGGTAGGACAAAAGATGTCATGCAAGTTCTTTCCATAAGCACGTATGACTATTTACGGAATACATATCTACATTATATTTATGAACTAGAGCTAGTGCCCTATCACCCTAGGTTATGACTGTCACATGATGAATATCATCCAACAAATCATCGATCTAATGCCTATGATTTTCCTACATATTGTTCTTGCTAAGTTACTACTGCTATCATTATTGTTACACTTGCTACAAAATTACTGTTGTCACTGTTACCATTGCTATTACTATTGCTACTACTATCAAAACTATCATATTACTGTGCTACTGATCACTTTGCTGCCGATAATTAATCTCCAGGTGTGACTGAATTGACAACTCAGTTGCTAATACTTACAAATATTCTTTGGCTCCCCTTGTGTCGAATCTATAAATTTGGGTTGAATACACTACCCTCGAAAACTGTTGCGATCCCCTATACTTGTGGGTTATCATCTGGTTGCTAAACGGTTGAGTTTAAACCATACCAAGGGTCCTATTTTCGAAGGTATCTTTGCCTCTCGCCTTGCTAAGCGCTTTGAAATACCCATTAGGCAGGATGAGAAAGAGGAGAAACTGTTGTCGGTGTCAAATACGGCTGATCTTGGGTAGGGGGTCCCGAACTGTGCGTGTGAGGATCGAATGTAATAGGAGACGGGGGACATGATGTTTACCCAGGTTCGGGTCCTCTTAATGGAGGTAATACCCTACTTCCTGCTTGATTGACTTTGATGAGTATAGGGATTACACGAGTTGATCTACCTCGAGATCGTAATGGCTAAACCCTAGATGTCTAGCCTGTATGATTTGTCATCGCCTCTATGGACTAAACCCTCTGGTTTATATAAACACTGGAGGGGGCTAGGGTTGTACAAAGTCGGTTTAAAGAGAAAGGAAACTACATGTCTAACCACCGAGCTTGCCGTCCACACAACTGAGAGTCTAATCTAGACACGGGGGAAAGCCTTCTATCTTTTATCTTCACGGCCCATCAGTCCGGCCCATATCGCATAGCCCAGACGCCCGAGGACCCCCTTATCCAGGACTCCCTCAGTAGCCCCCGAACTTGCCTTCAATGACAACATAGTATCCGGCTTTATGTCTTTGGCTTTGCAAGGCGAGTTCTCCATTACACTTCAGATTTGATGATAATTCGGCTCCACATTTAATATTGATTCTTTTCTATCGTCGCCTCGGCTTCCACGTGTCGGATGAATGCGAACGGTCTAGGTGCTTCTTTTACAAATCACCCCCAACCACGCAGGGAAGGCGTCTATTTAAGGAGATTAGATCTTAGATGCCATTCCACACCATGCATAAATCCTTAGAACTCGCCAGAGGAAATTGTCCAAACATGGTCGGCGGTCCTAGCTCTTCCTCACGCCCCCTCGACCCTCAAAAAGGTGACTGGGAAAGCTGCTCAGTATCCCACGCCCATCTGAATAAACTTCAAATGGAGGGATATGTTCCTCCCGTGGATCTAGTCTCCATTCGGGCTGGATTAACTTCCATCAATGGTGAAGCCTTGGTGGAGAATTTCCCCAATCCTTCGAAAGAGGAGAGGGTGTGCTTCGTTTCCTTCCTCCCGTAGGATTCCCTGTCCACCCTTTCTTCGGAGGTCTCTTGGAGTATTATGGCCTCCAACTGCACAATGTGACGCCAGGCTCCATCCTGCACATCGCGGGCTTCGTTGCTCTTTGCGAGCTGTTCCTAGGCTATGAGGCTCATTTTGAGCTATGGCAGAAATTTTTCTGCCTCGTTCCCCATTCCAAGAGGGATCTATATTCGAGGCGGGGAGAGCCGAAGTATGGCGCATAGCCGGGACAGGATACCTGTCTGGCACTCTGGAGAAGGCATATGAAGAGTGGCCCTCGGAATGCTTTTATATTGAAGACGTCGTTCTTTCGGACCCAATCCGGCGCGGTCTTCCCGAATTCTCGAGCGCTCCTTTAAAGAAGCGCGCCAGCTGGCATCCCCGAAGCCTTGAGGAAGGAGACAGTGTGGAGGTCGAGAGGCTCGCAAGCAAGATCAGAGTACTTGCCAACTCCGGGCTGTCTATAATCGAGGTAATGGAGATTTCAATAATGTGATAGCATCCAGCCGCTCCAATCTAGAGGTTTTCCTATGTTGAATTACAACAGGGAGGACGATGCATCCCGTTGCCTATGCAAGGGTCCAGATAATTTTGCCGCCCTGGCCACCATCCTAGCTGACCTTTACAAAGGGGAGAAGGAAGACTTCACTCGCTTGAAATGTCGGGAAGGTTTTTCCATGTATAACCCCATCGATTGGGTGAGTTTTTTTATTAGTGGCCTCATTGAATCTTTTTCCTGAGTTAAGCTAGCCGAATTTAATCTGGCTACTTTTAACAGGAGTGGAGAAAGGTCGTCGAGGGGGTATATAGCCCCGCTCCACAGCCAGAGGACCACGTTCGAGAACTGGATCCCGGATATGAAGAAGATCCGGATATATTTATAGAACTTAAGGAGGGAGTCTTTTATCAGGCGAGCTACGATGGCGCGGAAGTGACTATTATAGCCGATTACCCCGACCTTCTCCCTCCTCCCATGTAAGTACCCAGGAGACGTCTCCTCCAAAAGAGTTTTCCCATTGCGCCTCACCCACCACACTATCTCATACTCTGAAGGGGCGGCGCTCGTCTCGCCGACCTGTATCAAAGGTGTCCTCTAAGAAGGCGGCGCCCGTGCAGCGTGAGTCTTTGAAAAGAAGGGCAAAAGGTGATACTACCGAGCCCCCACCTTCATCGAAGAGGTGTAGTTTTTAACATGCACTCGGTGGATAAACCGAATTGTGGTGTATTCCGCTAGGCCATTTTTTAGGAAGAGCATACGTCGGACTATATCCGGGGACCTCGCCGGCCATGCATCGACCAATCCGGCCCCGGACCCTACCATAAGGACTAGGGTTTATATGGGCAAAATGCTGGATTGTCATCTCCAGGAGGATTCAGATAATGTGTCCGTCACCAATTCCAAAGTGGAGAGCACGATGAACCATCAGCGGCGGAAAGAGGCCACGCGCGACTCAAGTTTTACCAAAGAGGCGTTCAATGCCCTCAGCTCTGCGGATGCATATATCCGAGCTGCTCGGGATGGACTTGCTGGAGCCACTCACCAGCTTTCAAAGTATATGCGGGTAAGAACTTTGTGTGGATTTAATAATCATGTGCTAGTAGCCCCCGAGACTTGAAGCAGTTGGCCCAACTGATTTAAGGGTCGTTTATATTATCAGGTACTCACGACGAAAAATAACGTGCTGTCCAAGGAGCTTGAAGAATGCCGGACCAAGCTAACTGTTGTCACCGCCGAACTGGAAAATTTGAAGAAATCCAAGAAGGCACCAGATGGTAAGCACAACATTGTCCGGAAAATACGATTCTGTGCTAACAATGATTCTTGAATATGCATTGTTTTGTTTATGGAAACATGATCGGCGGATCAGTTGGAGAAGAGGCTAAAGGCTGCTCAGGCGGACAAACAACATGCCGAAGGGCAAGAAGCCGCTGGTCAACGTGTATTAACACAAACCATTAAAGAGAAGAACAAACTAAATGATGCCAACATCAAGCAAGCCGAAGAGTTAAAGGATGTAAGAGCCCAACTGTCGGATGCCTTGAAGGAGAACAGAAAGCTAAAAGGTGGCATATTTAGTTTGTCCTTGAACCTGACTTTCATAAGATCCCCTGATGGAAAGTTTTATGAAATTTGTTCCTCTAGGTTTGTTAACTGGGCGGCTCAAGGGACAAGTGTTCGGATTTCAAGGCGACTTGCTACAAGAGCTATCCAAAGTGCACGAGCGAGCTCGGAAAGCAATGAGGAATATGGCTAAGGCTTTATGGCCATCCGATTCTCCTCCAGGAATGATGGGGGAGCTCGCGAATTTATTCAAGGGAGCTCGTCTTCATTTTGAGCTATGCAAGGCATCAACATGTCGAGAAGGTGCACGAGAAGCCTGGGCCATGGTGAAAACGCGGTATACCGGACTTGATCTGAATCATATGGCCCCGGTCGGACCTCAGGGACCAGACGGGCAAGAAATTCCGGTTAGCTTTTTGTACGACCAAGTAAAGATAGCCGCCAAATTTCCATAGCAGGACTGTAAACTAGACAGCCTGATAGATGGCATAGATAAAGAGTAGGCATGTGATTTCATGTGACAATACACTTTATCATCAAACTTATCTCCGACCGAATTGTAAAATATTGTCATGGCAGACCTTCCGCTTCAACCTTCAAAACCCAAGGGTGGAGTGTTTCCGAATACTATACCTATGGGAAACACCGAGTATGTTCAGAAACCAAGCAATCCAGCCATAGTGCTTGAACAGACAAACTGTATTCGGGGAGTTATGTTATATTACTTTTTATCATAAGAAACATCTTCCAAAGAGAATAGTTCCATTAAGGGTTCCTTTCCCTGGGTCAGCATGCATTTATTTATGCATGACTAAGCCGTGATGCGAAACAATCACAAGAGTCTTTGTATTTTGATAGTTTATATTGCAACGAAGGCAGTTCGTCGTTTGTCTGCTGACCAATTATTCCCTTAAAGAATGCCATCTTTCGGCTTCACCCATCTGAGGTACATGTCTGGATGACCCGGTTGTAACAATCGCGGAGGTGCTCCCTTTATGCCCTAGCCGAACAAGTGGGAACGTAGGGCATAAGCACATGAGCTAGGCAACCCAGCTTGGCAAAAACTTAAGTCATAGACGTGCATATAATGGCGAAGACAGGACATATGTGGGCAAACAACACATATATATGGTGAGCTTTATGCCCAAAATAATAAGCTTCTATTGAGAGAAGACCCCAGTTATGATGGGGTGTGTACATTTAAGGATGCGTACCCCTCAAGTGTGCGGCTCACATGCTAGAAATTATAAGGAAAACGAAAAAGGTAAAAAATTGAAAAGGAGAAAAAGGGAACGAACAAAGGTATGTGTCTGGACTTAGACGTAGAATCTTCGGAGCCTAGCAGCGTTCCATGGGTTCGGCTCTAAGTGATTGTCCAATGCATTCTGAAGGTGATAGGCTCCTCCAGTGAGAACTTCATATATAATGAAGGGACCCTCCCATTTGGGCTTGAGCTTGTCCTTTTTCTTCTCTAGTAGGCGTAGAACGAGTTCACCGACATTATAAGTCTTTGCCCGCACTTCTCTGCCTTGGCATCTTCGAGCTTGTTGTTGGTAGAATGCGGAATGGGATTTTGCGACATCGCACTCCTCCTCGAGGCCATCTAAGTCGTCCTGCCGATTGAGCTCGACCTCTCTCTCCTCATACATGCGTACTCGAGGTGAGTCGTGAATTATATCGCAGGGCAAGACAGCCTCTGCACCGTACACCATGAAGAACGGTGTGTATCCGGTCGTGCGATTGGGCATGGTCCGCAGCCCCCATAGTACGGAGTCGAGCTCCTCGACCCAGTGTTTATCCGACTCCTTTAGGGATCGCACTAGTCTGGGTTTGATGCCGCTCATTATCAGGCCATTGGCCCGTTCAACTTGCCCGTTTGTTTGGGGGTGATAAACAGAGGCGTAATCGAGCTTAATGCCCAGATTGGCTCACCAAGTTTTTACCTTGCTGGCTGTAAAGTTAGAGCCATTGTTAGTAATAATGCTTTGTGGGACACAACACCGGTGTACGACACCGGATGTAAAGTCTACCACCGGTCCGGCTTCAGCCATTTTAACTCGTTTGGCCTCTATCCACTTAGTGAATTTGTCTTCCATAACCAGCAAGTATTTTTTCTTATGTCTTCCCCCTTTAAGGGTCCAACCATGTCCAGCCCCCAGACCGCAAAATGCCAAGTAATGGGGATTGTTCGTAGGGCAGTGGGTGGCATGTGGCTTTGATTGGCAAAGAGATGGCATCCAACATAGCGTTGTATGAAGTCCTATGCATCTGCTCGGGCCATAGGCCAAAAGAAACATGTACGGAAGGCCGTACTTACAAGGGCCCGAGCTGCACCCATTCTAGCAAGGATGTCTGCTGCTTGATTACTGTCTCCGGCCACATGATGAAACTCGAGCCCTTCAAACCGAGTTGATATTTTGAGCACGGCATTGCGATAAGCCGCCATCTTTGGATCTTTTGCATCGAATTCTCCGTTTATTTGGGATATTGTGAGGTTTGAATCCCCGCGCACCTCAAGGCGTTGCGTGCCCATAGAAACAGCCATCTAGAGACCATGTAGCAGCGCCTCATATTCGGCTGCGTTATTGGAGTTCGTATACATGATTTGCAATACATAACGGACTGTGTCCCCTGTAGGGGACGTTAGGATGACACCAGCCCCCAGTCCGGCTAACATTTTGGAGCTGTCAAAGTACATCACCTTGTTGGAGTATGTGTTGTACTCTTTAGGGAGTTCGGCTTCTGTCCATTCGGCGACGAAGTCGGCCAACACCTGAGATTTAATAGCTCAGCGTGGCTTGTATGTTATTTCAAATGGTAAGAGCTCGATAGCCCATTTTGCAATGCGGCCGGTGGTGTCTCGATTGTTTATGATGTCACTGAGTGGTACCTTAGAGGCCACTGTGATTGAGCACTCCTGAAAGTAGTGCCGCAGCTTCCGAGATGCCATGAAAACCGCATATGCTATCTTTTGATAGTGCGAGTATCGAGATTTGCATGGTGTGAGAACCACCGATACATAGTATACTGGTTTTTGGACTGGGAATTTGTGTCAGTCTTCCTCTCGTTCAACAACGAGCACATCGCTCACTACCTGGTGAGTTGCCGATATGTACAGCAGTATAGGTTCACCGACGTTAGGTGCGGCAAGGATTGGGTTGTTCGCTAACAAAGTTTTTATTTCTTCCAACCCGGTTGTTGCCGCGTCCGTCCACTCAAAGTGGTCGATACGTCGGAGCAGGCGATATAGTGGTAGCGCCCTCTCTCCTAATATGGAGATAGAGCGGCTCAAGGCTGCCACACACCCATCTAGTTTTTGGACCTGCTTTAGGTCTGTTGGTATTGCCAACTATGACAAGGCTCAGATTTTGGCCGGATTTGCTTCAATTCCTCTATTGGAAACAATAAACCCGAGCAGCTTTCCGGCCGAAACGCCAAAAACGCATTTTTCGGATTGAGTCGTATGTCATATGTTCAGATGTTGTCAAATGTAACGCGTAAGTCATCCACCAATGATTCGACATGTTTAGTTTTGATGATAACATCATCTACATATGCCTCCACCGTCTTGCCAATTTATTTTTCCAGGCATGTTTGAATCATGCGTTGGTAAGTGGCGCCGGCGTTTTTGAGTCCGAAGGGTATAGTGTTGAAGCAGAAAGGCCCGTACGGAGTAATGAATGTCGTTGCGGCCTGATCGGATTCCTTCATCGTAATCTGATGGTATCCGGAGTATGGTCGAGGAAACACAGTGAATCGTGTCCTGCAGTTGCATCAATGATTTGGTCAATGTGGGGCAGTGGGAAGGGGTCCTTAGGGCAGGCCTTGTTGAGGTCTTTGAAATCGACACAAAGGCGCCAAGATTTTTCTTTCTTTGGCACCATGACCAGGTTGGCTAGCCAATCCGGGTGTTTTATCTCTCTAATGAACCCGACTTCAAGGAGTTTGGCTAGCTCCTCCCCCATAGCTTGTCGCTTGGGTTCGGGTAATCACCACAACTTTTTCTTAACTGGCTTGAACCCCTTTATGATGTTGAGGCTGTGGTCGGCCAGTCTCGTGGGATTCCTGGCATGTCCGAAGGATGCCAGGCAAATATGTCCCAATTCTCGCGTAGAAATGCTCTAAGAGCGGCGTTGACCGCTGGATCTAGATGTGCTCCAATGGCTACTGTTTTATTAGGATCTGTCAGGTGAACTTGGAATTTGACTATTTTGTCTACTGGCTTGAAAGAAGTGGACTCAGGCCTTTTATCGAGGATTACATCGTCTCTGTCCACTGTGGAATGCAGAGCAGTGAGCTCCTCGGCTGCAAGGGCCTCGGATAATGCCTCGAGGGCCAGGGATGCGGTTTTGTTTTCGGCTCGGAGTGCTATGTCCAGGTCACTAGTGATAGTGATGACTCCGTTGGGCCAGGGCATTTTGAGCTTCATGTACCCATAACAGGGTATGGCTTGGAAGCGTGTGAATGTGTCTCACCCTAACTGGGCATGATATCCTGATGTCTACTACACAACTTTATTCTT
This sequence comes from Triticum aestivum, assembly GCF_018294505.1. Taxonomy (NCBI): domain Eukaryota; kingdom Viridiplantae; phylum Streptophyta; class Magnoliopsida; order Poales; family Poaceae; genus Triticum; species Triticum aestivum. The sequence goes on from NC_057809.1 coordinate 148,508,700, forward strand.
GTAGACACGTGTTGGGTCTCCAAGCGCAGAGTTTTGTAGGACAGTAGCAATTTTCCATCAAGTGGATGACCTAAGGTTTATCAATCCGTGAGAGGTGTATGATGAAGATGGTCTCTCTCAAACGACCCTGCAACCAAATACAAGAAATCTCTTGTGTCCCCAACACACCCAATACAACGGCAAATTGTGTAGGTGCACTAGTTCGGCGAAGAGAAGGTGGTAAAAGTGTAATATGGATGGTAGAAATATATTTTTATAATCTGAATAAATAAAAACAGCAAGGTAGCAAATAGTAAACGAGCACAAAAACGGCATTGCAATGCTTAAAAACAAGGCCTAGGGTTCGTACTTTCACTAGTGCAATCTCTCTACAGTGCTAACATAGTTGGATCATATGATTATCCCTCAAAGTACAATAAAGAATCACTTACGAGTTCCTATTAGCGGAGAACAAAAGATAGAAATTGTTTGCAGGGCACGAAACTACCTCAAAGCTATTCTTTCTGTTTGATCTATTCAAGAGTTCGTACTAAAATAACACAAAGCTATTGGTTCCGTTCGATCTATCCTAGAGTTCATACTAAGATAACACCAAAGAAAATTCATATTCATAATACTCAATCCACACAAAGAACTATAAAGAGACCCCAAAGTTTCCATCGGAGAAAAGATAATAAAAATGTGCATCAACCCCTATGCATAGATTACCCCAATATCACCACGGGAATCCGTGAGTTGAATGCCATAACATATATCAAGTGAATCAATATGATACCTCATTGTCACCTCAAGTATTCACACCGCAAGACATATATCATGTGTTCTCATATCTGAATATTCAATCCGACAAGACAAAACTTCAAAGGGTAAAGATTCAATTCATCACAACAAGACTATAGAGGGGAGAAACATCATATGATCCGACTATATTAACAAAGCCAACGATATAGATCACGAGAGAGAGAGAGAGAGAGAGAGAGAGAGAGAGAGATTAAACACATAGCTACTAGTACAAACCCTCAGCCCCGAGGGTGGACTACTCCCTCCTCATCGTGGTGGCCGCCGGGATGATGAATATGCCCACTGGAGTTGATTCCCCCCTCCAGCAGGGTGCCGAAATGGGTCTAGATTGGTTTTCGGTGGCTGCAGAGTCCTGCGGCGGTGGAACTTCTGGTCTAGGTTAACCCCGAAGGGTTTCGAAATATTTGGGAATTTATAGTGCAAAGAAGGGGTACGGGAGGCCACCAAGGTGGGCACAACCCACCTGGGCGCGCCAGGGGGCCCTGGCATGCCCTGGTGGGTTGTGCCCCCCTCGGGGCACCCCCTAGGTGCAGCTATGGCCCATTGGGTTCCTTCTGGTCCAAAAAAATCTCCAAAAAGTTTCGCGGTGTTTGGACTCTGTTTATATTGATTTTTTGCGATGTAAAAAACAAGCAAAAAACAACAACTAGCACCGGGTCAATAGGCTAGTCCCCAAAAATGATATAAAGTTGCTATAAAATGATTGTAAAACATCCAAGAATGATAATATATTCGCATGAATACTTCATAAAGTATAGATACGTTGGAGACGTATCAGCATCCCCAAGCTTAATTCATGACAAAAGAAATAATTTATGAAGTGTGAATGCTAGCAAAGTGCAAAAGTTTGATCAATGATAATTTCAATCACTTTTCCTAGCATCATAACAACAATTCTTTCTTATGAAACTTCTCATGTTATAGTGGCAAACCAATTCACACCACTACAAAAAAGACACATCCGTGACATTTTGGGCCGAGCGAAATTTTTTCCATCATGCTTATGACACTTCTATGACAATAATTGTGACAAAACCCAGTATCATCATAGATGTGGTGGGCTCCTACTTCTATTACAAAAAATCATGAAAAAAATGGGCTTTTGTCCTGGGCGGGCCGGAGACGCAACCGCATGACATTCTTTGGGCTGTCCATGATGGAAAAAACCATGGTAGAAGCGAGGGCGAGGAAAATATCAGGGGAGTTCCCGGTTACGGTGGGTGGTCGAGGGCCGAGCGATGCACGTTTTTCTCGTACACGTACACACGTGTGCGAGGCGTTGCGCTCTAACTGAACCTGAGCGAGGTGTTGGGCTCTAACTGAACCTGAGCGATTGCACTACAGGCTACGCATTACTGAACCCGAGGGATTGATCGATCCCTTGCTGTTAGTGAAACCCGAGTGATTCCTTCGCTACTGCTGCTAACTGAAGCCAATCAATGCTGCCTCTGGATGAACAATGAGCATTGTTGGGGGGGGGGGTGGATGAAAGTTCCCGGTGGGGGGATGGATGAACAGGACCCAGTGGTAGTAGAGGCCGTTGCGGCGGGATGAACAGGACCCCGATCGACCGAGCCAGTGGATGAACATGACCCCGATCGATCGAGCCGATGGATGAACAGGACCCGGCGGAGGGGTGGATGAACAGGACCCCGTGGAGGGCTGGATGAACAGGACGACCCCGTGGAGGGCTGGTTGAACAGTAGCTGGTGGAGGGCCAGATGAATAGTAGCCCATGGAGGGGTGGTTGAACAGGACCCCATGGAGAGGCTTGTTTGAACAGTAGCCAGTCGAGGAGCACGCAATGGAGGCTGGATGAACAGGAGCCCGTGGATGAACAGTCGCAGGTGGAGGCTGGAGGAGGTTGACGGTGGATGAATAGTAGCCCGTGGAGGCTGGAGGAGGTCGACGGTGGAGATGAACAGTATCCCGTGGAGTCCCATTTTGCGGTACGCCACACCCCTTCCGATGAACAGGACCCCCGTTTCGACCGTAGCGTTCCAACACAAGTCCGTTTCCTCCATTTAGCGGTACGCCACACCCCTCCCGATCAAAAGGACCCCGTTTCAACCATAGAAGGTCCAAGAGAAGTCCGTTTCCTCCGTTTTTTGGTACGCCAGACCCCTCCCGATGAACAGGATCTCGTTTCGACCATGGCTGATCGAACACAAGGCCATTTCCTTCGTTCAGCGGTACGCCAGGCCTCGTTTCCATCGGCTGTTCCGTCCAAGCCGGTTGGCTCCCGATGAACAGCACGCATTCCGTTGCCTCCCGATGAACACAACACATTCTATTGCCTCCCCATGAACACGACGACGACGCAATTTCTCCGTTCTGACCCAGCCATGTACACGATCCCTGGCCCTACGTATGCGCGAGTAGGCGTTCGAGACCCCGCCCGTATGTACGTACGTGCCCATATTTACTTTCTTGCACCCTGGCCACTGTATGTACGTGTACATGCTACGTGCGCACCTCTACTACGACACGTGCCCTTCCTTACATGGCCATGGTTCATCGCTGCAGCTTGCAGACAGACCGATCGTATGTACGTACACGTTCGCGACCAGAATGACAATGCTATGTATGCTTCGACCTGGTGGGTCCTGACTGTCAGGCACTTCCTTCCATGCGAAGATGTAGCTGGTGGGTCCCAACAGTCAGGGGGAAACGTTTTTTTCACGAAATACGATGGCCCGTCCGGTGGGTCCCTGCTATCAGGTGGAAGAATAATTATTTTGCGCGTAATAAGGAGGCACTTCCTTGATGCTGCCGTGGACCCAACTTTCAGCCTCTCGACGTATAGTACTCTTCCGATGGAGTCGTTCCTTCACCACGTTGACCACGCCGCGCCGAGAGCACCAAAGCGGTGGACGACGGCGAGGCCTAGGAAGGGGACAACGCAGAGCCGGGGTAGACGCGGCAGTGGATGCCAATGTGGAGAGGAGTACGAGGGTTCACTGGTTCGTCTTTGGTGTGAGGCTGCCGTTGCCGCAGGGCATGGCCAGCAGTGGGAGTAGTAGGGGACAGTGAGGCCTCTGCGGCAGCATAGCCGGCCATGGGAGGCAAGAGCACGTGACACGACCAGCGTTGCTTTGCGTGGCTGGAGCAAGAAGACCAGAGGTTGAAGAAGCACTACGGCCGTTGGATGGACATCGTACGGTCACTGGAGCTAGAATCGTTCATATTGACTAAGTTGACAAAGCCCTCCATCCTCGTCAACTTAGTAGGCCCACAAGTCAGCCTCCCACTATGCCGGGTCCCAGCTAGTAGGGGGGTATTCATTTTTGTGTGCGTAATAAGGCGGCACTTCCTTGCGTGTGAAGATATAGCTGGTGGGCCCGACCTGTCAGCGGGGGGAATGTTTTATTCATGAAATACGGTGGCCCATTCGGTGAGTCCCTGCTGTTAGGTGGAGGAATCATTATTTTGCATGTAATAAGGAGGCATTTCCTTGTGTGCGGTCGTGAAACCAGCTGTCAGCCTCTCCACATACAGTCCACGTCCGATGGATGTCGTTCGTTGACCATGTTGACCACGACGTGCCGAGAGCAATAGGGCAGTGGACGATGGCGAGGCCTAGGAAGGGAATGACATGGAGCCGGGGAAGACTCGGCAGTGGTTTCCCACGCGGTGGGGAGTATGAGGGTTTACTGGTCCGGCTGCCGTCGCTGGAAAATAACAGGAGGTGTGGGTGAGTAGAGGAATGACCTGGACAGCGATGGAGTAGGGTGGGGCGGTGCGGCCTGTGCGGCAGCACAGCCGTCCATGGGAGGCGGGAGCAGGCAGTCCCACCGGCGCTATTTTGGGCGGCTAGAGCAAGAAGACTAGAGGTTGAAGAAGCACTACGACCGTTGGATGGACATTGTATGGTCTCTGCAGCTAGAATCATTTATATTGACTAAGTTTACAAAGCCCTTGGTACATGTCAACTTAGTAGGCCCATAGGCCGCCTCCGAAACGGTGCGCCCCAGATGTCAGGGGGAGGAATCATTTTTTGGGCAGCTGATGCTAGAATATCCGAGATTGAAGAAGTATGACATCCGTCTAGAATCGTGTGTTGATTATAAGTTGACAAAGCCTTGCATACGCGTCAACTTACTTTTTTAGGGGAAGCGTCAACTTAGTAGGCCCATTTGTGATTTGGCAGAGAACTTATAGCCCATTTGTGATTTGTAAGAATGTACAACCCATTTTTGAATTCTAATGAAATTTACTATAGCCCATTTACAATTTGTTAAAAGTACAACCCATTTTCTAGCTAAGACAACGATTAATAATTTCAACCAACCGTTCAAAACATAATTCAATAAAATTTCTCACATTTTGATGGGATCCGAAATATTTTTATCCCTAAATTTCTAGTCAGATTAAATACAATTTCAATATAAATTTGTATTACGTAAAAATCCAACAAAACATTGTGTGCGCAACAATTAATGAAATTAAAAATTTCAAAATCCAAAAGTAATATTTTATAAACTAATTACGTGTTTGGTGCATTTTTTATAGTTACTGCCCATATTTTATAATTACATCCCATTTATTATTTCTTAAAGCCCATTTTCTTGTTAAGCCTAATGCATCCCTCCTAGGAAAGATTTGCAGCCCAGCGGGGCGGAGAATAACAAGTTGACCCGGATTGTGTACAATTGTCGGCCTAGTTGCATTGCCGAGGTTGAAAGAAGGTTTGTGTAGTACAGTACAACCTTACATGGCAACTCAGCCCACATTCAGCGACGCCGAAAAGGCCCAAACAAGGCTTCTGTACAACGTTTTGAAGTCACTAAGCTCAATTAATAACTTAAGAAAAAAGTTAGAGTACAGTGGAACCTAATTAAAAGCTGCCACGAGCGAAGAAATAATTCAACGGGTCCCACTTGTGTGTGTGTGTGTGTGTGTTTGTGTGTGTGTGTGAGAGAGAGAGACCCATCGGCCGATGCTCGAAAATACATCTGATACGTCTCCAACATATCTACTTTTTCTCACGCTTTTCCTCTTGTTTTGGACTCTAATTTGCATGATTTGAATGAAACTAACCCCGGACTGACGTTGTTTTCAGCAGAACTACCATGGTGTTGTTTTTGTGCAGAAATAAAAGTTATCAGAATGGAACAAAACTTTTTGAGGAATTTTTATACAATATATAAGAATTTCTAGAGCCAAGACCTACCGGAGAGGGGCCCCTAGGTGGGCACAACCCACCAGGGCGCGCCCCCCTCTCCTGGTGCGCCCAGGTGGGTTGTACCCACCTGGTGGCCCCGCTGATGACCCTCCCGATACTATAAATTCACATTATTCCAGAAAAAATCAAGGAGAAAGAATTATCGTGATCCATGAGACGAAGCCGCCGCCAAGCCCTGTTCTTCCTTGGGAGGGCAGATCTGGAGTCCGTTTGGGACTCCGGAGAGGAAAATCTTCGATCTTTGTCATCACCAACCTATCTCCATCGCCAATTCCATGATGCTCCCCACCGGGAGTGAGTAATTCCTTCGTAGGCTCGCTGGTCAGTGAGGAGTTGGATGAGATTCATCCTGTAATCGAGTTAGTTTTGTTAGGGCCTGATCCCTTGTATCCACTATGTTCTTAGATTAATGTTGCTATGACTTTGCCATGCTTAATGCTTGTCACTTTGGGCCTGGGTGCCATGATTTCAGATCTGAACCATTTATGAATTCATCATTATATCCATGTTTTAGATCCGATCTTGCAAGTTATAGTCACGTACTATGGTTATGATCTGGCGACCCCGGAGTGACAACAACCGGGCCCACTCCCAGTGATGACCGTAGTATGAGGAGTTCAGTATTCACCTTGTGTTAATGCTTTGTTCCAGTTCTCTATTAAAAGGAGGCCTTAATACCCCTTAGTTTCCAATATGGACCCCGCTGCCACAGGAGGGTAGGACAAAAGATGTCATGCAAGTTCTTTTAATAAAGCACGTATGACTATTTACGGAATACGTGCCTACATTATATCGATGAACTGGAGCTAGTGCCGTATAGCCCTAGGTTTATAACTATCTCATGATGAATATCATCCAACAAGTCACTGATCCAATGCCTACGAATTTATCCTTATTGTTTCTGCTAAGTTACTACTGCTATCATCACTGTTACAGTTGCTACAAACTACTGTTATCACTGTTACTGTTACCGTTGCTACTGTCACTACTATCAAAACTATCAAACTACTTTGCTACTCATCATATTGCTGCACATAATTAATCCCCAGGTGTGGTTGAATTGACAACTCAGCTACTAATACCTTCAAATATTCTTTGGCTCCCCTTGTGTCGAATCTATAAATTTGGGTTGAATACTCTATCCTCGAAAACTGTTGCGATCCCCTATACTTCTGGGTTATCAAGACCTTTTTCTGGCGCCGTTGCCGGGGAGCATAGCTATATTTGTTGAGTCACTTGGGATTATTATCATATTATCACTATGAAGAATCTGAAGGATCCAAAGACTAAGATATTTCCCTCAAGGACGAGGGGAGGTAATGAACTGCCATCTAGTTCTGCTTTAGATTCACCTTCTGTTATGAGTAAACTTGCAACACCACCACATGCTATTAATTCTGATATGTCGCAAGTTATTAATGATGTTACTTCTACTATGAATGATGCTTATGATGATGCTAGTACCGTGCTTGATAATGATGATGTCCCACTTGGTGATTTTCTTGATAAACAATTTGCTAGAGTTATACAACATGATGTTGTTGAATCTGATGATGAGCTGGAAACTGAAACTCCTAAAACACCAACTCGAACTAGCCTTCCTAGATATGAATTGCATCAGATACCGGAAGGTTATGCTCTGAGTGAAGAAGCAACTAGAGATATTCTTGCTTGCAATGATAGAGATGATCTAGAGAAATTACTACATAAGTATAAAGAAAAATCTCTGAATGCTAGAATGAAATGTGAGCATAAGTTAGCTACTTCACCTATCTGTATTGCTGATAAGGATTATGAATTCTCTGTCGACCCAGAGTTAATCACTTTGGTTGAATCTGATCCTTTCCATGGTTATGAAACTGCAACTATTGTGGCACATCTTACTAAGTTGAATGACATAGCCACACTTTTTACACATGATGAGAAAACTCGTTATTACTTTATTCTGAAATTATTTCCTTTCTCATTAAAGGGTGATGCTAAATCTTGGTACAATACTCTTGCTCCTGGTTGTGTGCGTAGTCCCCAGGATATGGTTTATTACTTCTCTGAAAAATATTTTCTTGCTCATATGAAAAAAGTTGCCTTATAGGAAATATTTAACTTTGTGCAAACTAAAGAAGAGAGTCTCCCACAAGCTTGGGGGAGGCTTTGCCAGTTACTTAATGCTTTGCGTGATCATCCTCTTAAGAAAAATGAAACACTTGATATCTTCTATAATGGACTAACCGATGCTTCTAGGGACTTCCTAGATAGTTGTGCTGGTTGTGTTTTCAGGGAACGAACTATTGCTCAAGCTGAAGAATTATTGAATAACATATTGAAAAACTATGATGATTGGACTATTCCTGAACCACCGCCTAAACCCACTCTGAAGAAGAGGGGTATATTATATCTCAGTCCCGAAGATATGCAAGAGGCAAAGAAATCTATGAAGGAAAAAGGTATTAAAGCTGAGGATGTTAAAAATTTACCTCCTATTGAAAAATTACATGGGCTTAATACACCACCAATGCCTAAAGTGGTAGAGGTAAATTCTCTTATGAAGTTTAATGATAATGATAATCCTCACAATATGCATCCTAGTCAATGCCTTTATGAGTTTGAAAACTACATTAGAAAACAAGATCACTTCAATGCAAATGTTATGAAACAATTGAAACATAATTCTGATATGGTTGCTCGCTTGAGTGACTTGTTATTTAGAATATCAAATGATGTTATAGGTGTTTGAAAGCATGCTTCTATGGTTCAAGCTCAACTAGAACAAGTTGCTAAATCTCAAAGGGAATTGCTTGATGAAATGAATCATAATAGGCATGACTTTGCTGTTAGAGTTGCAACTAGAGGAGGTAAAATGACTCGGGAACCACTTTATCCTAAGGGACACCCAAAAAGAATTGAACAAGATTCACAAAGAGCTAACAATAGTGCACCTAGTCCTAGAAATAAAAATAAAAAGAAAAAGAAAAATGATAGGACTTTGCACACTTCGAGTGAACCTGAAATAGAAAAAACCTCTTGATAATGATAACGAAGTTTCTATCTATGATGCTGAAAATCAATCTGGTAATGAACACTCACCTAATGATAATGAAAAATATAATGATGAGGTTCATGAAGACTCTCAACCAACAAATGATAAAGAATCAGATAATGATGTTGAGATAGAACCACCTATTGATCTTGATAACCCACAACCTAAAAATAAAAGATATGATAAAAGAGACTTTGTGGCTAGGAAACACGGTAAAGAAAGAGAACCGTGGGTTCAAAACCTATGCCTTTTCCACCCAAATCAACTAAAAAGAATGATGATGAAGAATTTGAACGCTTTGCTAAAATGGTGAGGCCAGTCTTTTTGCGTACTCGCTTGACTGATATCTTGAAAATGCCTCCTTATGCAAAGTATATGAAAGACATCATCACAAATAAGAGGAAAATACCGGAAGCTGAAATCTCCACTATGGTTGCTAATTATACTTTCAAAGATGGAGTACCTAAAAAACTTGGAGATCCAAGAATACCAACTATACCTTGCTCTATCTAAAAGAATTATGTGAAAACTGATTTGTGTGATTTAGGAGCTGGTGTTAGTGTTATGCCTTTCTCTTTATATAAAAGACTTGACTTCAATAAACTCACACCTACTGAAATATCTTTGCAAATGGCTGACAAATCAACTGCCATACCTATCGGTATATGTGAGGATGTGCCCGTTGTTGTTGCTAATGTTACTATTTTGACTGACTTTGTTATACGTGAGATGCCCGAGGACGACAACATGTCGATTATCCTTGGTAGACCCTTCTTGAATACTGCAGGGGCTGTTATTGATTGCAATAAAAGCAAGATCACTTTTCATATCAATGGTAATGAGCATACGGTGCACTTTCCGAAGAAACAATTCCAAGTGAATGGTATTAATGTTATTGAAAAATCTCCAACAATCACCATTGGAAGTTTCCAAATACCTCTACCTACTGTCAAAAAGAAATATGGAATGCTTATTGTTGGGGAAATGCATATCCCCATTGAGGTAACTTAGTGATTTATGAAAGTTCTTCGGTTTCATGCTAACCGAAAGTGGTTGTTAATAAGACTTGATCAACCTTATTAATGAATCATTTTTGAACGGTATGAAGTTGATGAATTTAGTAAGCACTACTTTCTGTCCCACTCTTTATTCTCTATTTTTATTAGTTAAATAAAATAAAATTCCATGTTTTGTCTGTTTTCTGAATTTCCCGTGCAATAAAAAATGACCCAAAAATAAAAGTTCCCAGAATGCCCTGAATATTTTATATGATTTTTTCTTGAATATTTAAGAATTTTTGGTGCAAAAATAATCAGAGGGAGGTGCACCAGGTGGGCACAACCCACCTGGGCGCGCCCTGGGGGTTGTGGTCCCCATGTGCCCCCCCTCACTTATATCTTTAGCCCACATTGTCACTTACCTTCAGAAAAAAATCGCTCTCCCTCTCTCTCACGTGTTCTTGCTCATTTTGTTGCCAATTTCAATCTCTTTTCTTGAAGCTCCATTTCAAAAACTATTTCGGGGATTGTTGCTTGGTATGTGACTCCACCATTTGTACAATTAGTTTTTGTTTTAGTGGTTTATACTTTGAGTAATTAGCTACTCTTGGTGCTACTGTAGATGTGCTTGCATGTTGAATTCTTAGTATTCTAAGTAGTTTGAATGCTTTCTATGGCCACTATATATCCCTATGAGTAGTTGCTATTAGTTTTGTGAAGTTTTGTTGGAAAAAATTTGTGAACTAAAATTTCAGATTTTTGTTCGTAGGACAAATTGTACATGGACATGAATATCTTCAGGAAATATGGTTCAAGGAAGAACTCCAAGGTTGTTATTGGGGAGTCTTCTGACAATGATCTCCACCCTCGGAGGTTGGAGGAGGTATGTACGGCCGTGCGAATGGCCGCACATCTCGTTCCTGCAAGAAGCTGTAATTCATGAGAAGTTCATGCAATTCATTGCCAATGCCGGTCTCACCGACTTCATCGCAGATGAGTGGGACCAGCACCGAATCCTCACAAAATATGTTTGTTCAAAGCTTTACTTTCTTGCCTAGAAATAATCCTCCTGAAGTGAGCTTTGATTTATATGCTGAAAACCATCAGATACCGCTTACTGAGTTTTGTGACATATGCATGATCCCTTCTGACGGGAGCGTGGCCGAGCCTAGGCCAGCTAAGTTTGAGGATTTTTGTCGTACTTTGACAGTGGGCGATGAGAGAAGAGTGTCAGCCATCACTGCCGGTGGTTTACATTTTCCTACTGTTCGTTACTTTGCATATTTCATTACCAAATGCTTGCTTGCTAGGGAGAAGGTGGGTGCATTTAGTTCACCAGACCTTGCAGTTTTACATCGTTCCGTCGAGGGCGACAACACGTATAGCTTGGGAGCTATCGTGGCTTGTCGCCTTCACCTTAATAAATATCAGGGCAAAATACATGGTGGGATTTATGCTACTCGTTTAGCGGCTCACTTCGCGGTTGAGATACGCCCTCATGATGACCCTCTGACCAAGGTTTACCTAGACCGTGCAGCCATGGATCACCATCACTTTTTTGCACATGATCGTCCTGACATTGCCATACCTTATAACTTGGTCTATAACATTGACACTCGTGATGTTATCCCCTTGCCTGCACCTGGTTTGTTTGATTCTGTTGCCAGGGGCGGATACCGGATTATGCCTGCAGACATCCTCGCCTACTGGAACGCTCACGCTGCTGTAGAGGCTGCACATGCACCTCCACAGTGGGATCAGTGGATGCCCGCTCCTCAGCAGTGGGATGAGTGGATACCTGCTCCTCAGGATCCATACTACCCTCCAGGCTACTGATTCACTACCAAGTTAGGCCAAAAGCCTAAGCTTGGGGGAGTACGTGTTCTCACCGACATTATATTCATGTTCACATATCATTCTATCTGTCGGTGTTCACACTTTTTCATTGTATCATCCATGCTTAGATTTATTTTCTTGCTTTCTTCTTGTGTGTTTGCTAAACTTTAGAAAAACCCCAAAAATAGTTGCAGTTAATTTACTTTCTATGCATGCTTAGTAGTAGCACTAAAAAGAAAATCCAAAAAGATTTTCATGTTCTTCTTTTGCTTGTTGGGAGCTTTTCTGTGTAAATAGTTTTTCTCATTTTTGATTATTATTTGCTTGTTGAAGAAAACCAAAAACTCCAAAATATTTCAGTGTGTTTCTCTGAATTTCTTTTCTTTTATTCGAGTTGTACCAAGGAGAAGACCACGATGAAAATGTTGAGTGGCGCTCATATGAATAACTGTTGAACTAATAAGAGCCCATTTTACCTTGTCTTCTACCGTTGAATAAAATGTTTGCAGATTCTAGCTTAGTCCATGGCACTTTTGCACTATTATTATTTTCATACCATTCGGCCGTGCAAGTGAAAGGCAATAATGACGATATTCGATGAGCTGGCCGTGGCAAAGAGAAACTGGTATGAACTCGACTTGTCTTATTTGTGTAAATATGTTTAACCTAGTGCCCATGATTTAGCCCATTATGATTAAACATGTTTGCAATGACAATTAGAGATTATAGTTTCTCATGCCATGCATAAGTAGCTGGGAGTTAATAATGATTTATCTTGGATATCAACATAGCGTTAAAATGATTGTGATGTAGTATGATGATATGGTATCCTCCTTTGAATGTTCGAGTGGCTTGACTTGGTACATGTTCATGCATGTAGTTGAATCAAAACCAACATAGCCTCTATAATGTTTATGTTCATGGTGTTCATATCCTACTCATGCTAGTATCCAATGTTACTTATGCATAATGCCTGGTCATGATCGTTGTTGCTCTCTAGCTGGCCGCTTCCTAGTCTTAAATTGCTAGCCTTCGCCTGTACTAAGTGGGAATTCTGCTTGTACATCAAAAACCTTGAACCCAAAGTTATTCCAGATGAGTCCACCATACCTACCTATATACGGTATTACCCTCCCGTCATAAGTAAATTTGCATGTGCCACTTCTAAAAACTTCTAAAAAATTATCCGTTTTGTGTGCCTGGATCGTTCATGGAACGATAGGAGGTGGTAGATATCTTCCGTGCTAAGCAAGTTATCCTCAGGTCGAGTGTTTATTCACTCGCCATCGCACAAGGAAATGGGCGGTAATAGGGATGCCCAGTCCCAAACTGCAAAATACAAAAAGAGTTCATCACTTACATAATTAAACAAAAACTCCCAATGGAGAGCCAAAACCTTTACTTTCCGCTTGGGGACCGCCACTAGCGTGCTTAGCATGGAAGATGTTGATAACTAATGGTCGTGAAGTGAATAAGATGGGTGCATGTCTCAAAATATCATTTACCTCTGTTTTAAAAATTGAGCTCTGGCACCTCTGCAAATCACTGCTTCCCTCTGTGAAGGGACTTTATATTTACTTTTATGTTGTGTCATCACCTTCTATAAACAAGCGCCAAAAACTGAGTAGAGCACAACGGTCATGATTTATGCATTGTGTGTAGTTAATGTTGGGTGCATCATGATTGGATCTTTTCTACCATGAATTACAATGTTTAGTCACTGCTTGAACTTCGGAGGTGCTCTGCATTTATGTTTTGCGGTCTCAGAAAGGGCTAGCGAGATAGCATTATTGTCATATTATATCATGATTGTTTCGACAACGTGTTGCTGTTTGAGATATCTTATTATTGCTCGCTAGATGATTATGTCATTGATATGAATCACTATAATCTTTAAGAGTTATTGTCGACATGGTTAGTTATAATGCTGGTTGAAAACCTAGGTGTTGTTTAAGCTTATTTATGCAAACAAGAGCAAAAGAGTTTGTAAAAGTTTTTCTTTCTCACTTTCAGTTTATCAAATGAATTGCTTGAGGGCAAAGAAATGTTTTAGCTTGAGGGAGTTGATACGTCTCCAACGTATCTACTTTTTCTCACGCGTTTCCTCTTGTTTTGGACTCTAATTTGCATGATTTGAATGAAACTAACCCCGGACTGACGCTGTTTTCAGCAGAACTACCATGGTGTTGTTTTTGTGCAGAAATAAAAGTTCTTGGAATGGAACAAAACTTTTTGAGGATTTTTTATACAATATATAAGAATTTCTGGAGCCAAGACCTACCAGAGAGGGGCCCCTGGGTGGGCACAACTCATCAAGGCGTGCCCCCTCTCCTAGCGAACCGAGGTGGGTTGTACCCACCTGGTAGCCCCACTGATGACCCCCCTGATACTATAAATTCACATTATTCCAGAAAAAATCAGGGAGAAAGAATTATCGCGATCCACGAGACGGAGCCGCAACCAAGCCTTGGTCTTCCTCGGGAGGGTAGATCTGGAATCCGTTTGGGGCTCCGGAGAGGGGGATCTTCGTTCTTCGTCATCACTAACCTATCTCCATCACCAATACCATGATGCACCCCACCGGGAGTGAGTAATTCCTTCGTAGGCTCGCTGGTCGGTGAGGAGTTGGATGAGATTCATCATGTAATTGAGTTAGTTTTGTTAGGGCATGATCCCTAGTATTCACTATGTTCTTAGATTGATGTTGCTATGATTTTGCCATGCTTAATGCTTGTCACTTTGGGCTTGGGTGCCATGATTTCAGATCTGAACCGTTTATGAATTCATCATTATATCCATGTTTTTGATCCGACCTTGCAAGTTATAGTCACCTACTACGGTTATGATCCAGCAACCCCGGAGTGACAATAACCGGGCCCGCTCTCGGTGATGACCGTAGTTTGAGGAGTTCATGTATTCACTATGTTTTAATGCTTTTTTCGGTTCTCTATTAAAAGGAGGCCTTAATATCCCTTAGTTTCCAATATGGACCCCGCTGCCATGGGAGGGTAGGACAAAAGATGTCATGCAAGTTCTTTTAATAAAGCATGTATGACTATTTATGGAATACATGCCTGCACTATATCGATGAACTGGAGCTAGTGCCATATCACGCTAGGTTATAACTGTCTCATGATGAATATCATCCAACAAGTCACTGATCCAATGCGTACAAATTTATCCTTATTGTTTCTGCTAAGTTACCACTTCTATCATCACTGTTACACTTGCTACAAACTACTGCTATCACTGTTACTGGTACCGTTGCTACTGTCACTACTATCAAAACTATCAAACTACTTTGCTACTTATCATATTGATGTAGATAATTAATCTCCAGGTGTGGTTGAATTGACAACTCAGCTGCTAATACCTTCAAATATTCTCTCGCTCCCCTTGTGTCGAATCTATAAATTTGGGTTGAATACTCTACCCTCGAAAACTGTTGCGATCCCCTATACTTGTGGGTAATCAACATCTTTCAGCCATATGCATTGATGATGCTCAGTAAAAACTTATATAGTTGACACAATCATACAGAACATCATAGCACACTGAACTTGCATACAAAAATTTCACGCAGGCGGCACAATCAGGGTGGAAGCAGTGGATCGCTATGGGTAGGGCTATGTTGAAACCAATGAACTCGTACATAACGGTTCATCGTCTTTATCAATGACAGGGAAATATCTTGAATGCCGTGCAAAGAAAACGAACAGACAACACAATATATAAGTTCTGCTAGAACATTAAGTTGACATACAACCCTTTCTAAAAGAAGTTCAGGTAAAAAAAATAGAACATGTCACAATCAAATGTACTGGCACATCAGTGCTTCACACCCATAGCTCGGATTTAACTAGTATAGTATCTGACAAGATTCAGTTGTTACCTCAAATTAGAGCACATCCAGGCAGCCAGCCCTGCCTCTTTTCCCAAAGAAGCAGTGGCCTCCGCCGCGTGTTGGAGTAGGCCCTGTGCCAGCCATCGTTTCGAGCAACACGGGGGAAGTCTGACGTTGACTCTTGTAATGGACATCATCGACGGACCCGGGCACCAGCGGCGGCGGCAGGACTTTGATTGATGGATTGACCACTTCTTTGACATGCACGAACACTCGATACAGGTACATCCCTAACGTGGTCGGCGGCGGCCTTGGTGGCGACGAATAGTACAACCCCGGTTCCTGCACCGGTATCTCAACACCAATCACCTTCGGTATGGTGGATGGCTTCTTCATCCATGCCATAACCGTCAGAGCCTAGTTGTCAGGAGGAACAAACATACTTACGAGCTCACCTCCAAGGTCGTTGATAAGCTCATTCATGGACTCGCTGTTCCAAGCACGTCGAGGCATGCTGTGGAAGGTAAGCATTGTGAAAAACTCATGCTTAGAGGGCACTGAGCTCCATCCTAGGTGCCATCGATCAAAGCTCAATAGCGCGCCATCGCAGAACAAATGCCGAGAATATTCAAACACACGACTACAGTCGAAAGTTGTTCGGAACCTGACGAAGAAATCAACCGGTGGCGGATAGACTTCGACGAGCAAGTCACTTATTTGGATGTCATGCGCAATGCCAAGAGCTTTGACAAGGTCGTCCAGCGAGACGGGAGGTCAGTCGCTGTTGATGGTTACCATCAACACTTTGCTGGCAAACTGGTCGTCAAGCGCCGCCATGCCACTGTTGAGCGACAGCACGCAGCGCTCGAAGGCAAGATGGACATCAGGATCTCCGGCTCGGAGATCCGTGTTGACCGGTGACATGATAGTGCGCTTGAGTACAGGGAGTACAGGAGGGGGATTTGGGGGAACTGGAGTAGGAATCGAGATTCCAGAGGTGGGGGAGGGGCGGGAGTTTGGGGATGAAAATGTAGCATGAATTTCGAACACGTGCCAATATGCTCTCGGCGCGCAAGCGCACGAAAACACCGATGGCGCCCACATGTCGGCCTAAGAGTCCCTATTCTTTCTTTTTCGAGAGCCCGACCTTTTTTTGAGGATCTTTTGAGAGCCCGGCCAGAGAGTCATAATTGACCTACTTGGAATTGCGTTACTACTCGACCCATATTCAACGACACCTCACTGGCCCAATGTAACACCCCAGATGTAACTTTCCCAATTTGTACTCCAACTCTTGCCGTTTCCAACGTTAAGTTATTTTATTTTCTCAATTTCGGGTTTTTGTCTCCGTGTGTTATTGTCGTTGTCATACATCTCATATCATGTCATCATGTGCATTGCATTTGCATACGTGTTCATCTCATGCATTCGAGCTTTTTTCCCCGTTGTCTGTTTTGCATTCCGGCGCTTCGTTCTCCTCCGGTGGTCATTTCTACCTTTTTTTCGTGTGTGGGGATTAAACATTTCCGGATTTGACCGAGACTTGCCAAGCGGCCTTGGTTTACTACCGGTAGACCGCCTGTCAAGTTTTGTGCCATTTGGACTTCGTTTGATACTCCAACGGTTATCCGAGGGACCGAAAAGGCCTCGTGTGTGTTGCAGCCCAACACCCTTCCAATTTTGCCCAAAACCCACCAAAGCCTTCTCCATCATCTAGATCGTTCGATCACGATCGTGTGGCCGAAAACCGCACCTCATTTGGACTCTCCTAGCTCCCTCTATGCCTATAAATAGGTCCTCCTCGAAAATCTGGATCACCCTCGTTCAAACCCTAAAAAATCGTCTCCGCGCGTCGGACATTGTCCGCACCGTGCCGGACATCGCCGCCGCCCACTCCACGCCTGCCACGTCACCGCCGCCAACCCGCGCGCCGCCGCAGCCCGGAGGGCCCAGATCCAGCCCCGCGACCCGAGTCCCGCCGCCGCCGCCCGGGGCATCGTCTTCCTCCGCCCCGCCGCCTGGATCATCGCCCCGCCACCCCGGAAGCCCAACACCGGCGTCGCCACCTCGCCGCCCTTCGACGCCGGCCGCCTTGGTTGCCGTCGCCGGCTGCCGCCGCCTCGCCCGACGCGCCGGCGCCGCACCCGACCTCCGCGCCGTCTGGCCTCCCCTCGTCGCCGGCAACCTCCTCACCAGACCACCTCGACTCCGGCCGGCCCCTCCTCTCCGGCGAGGATGGCGTCAAACCTCGATCCGCGTGCCCCCGATCCAGATCTGAAAATATTAGGGTTGACCCCGTTTTTTCCCCTAAGTCCCTAATTTTTTTCTCATGTTCATAGCCTCGTAACTTTGCATCCGTAGCTCCATTTTTGGCATATAGCATATCAAAATGTTCATCTTAGAGAGTACATCATTTCGTTCCATTGCATCATTTTCATTTGAGTTCATCTTGATGCCCGAAATGCTATTAGAAGAGGGCTACTTGAGATATTTGTTAGATCTGCTGCTCCATTTAGACATTTGTCATTTTTGCCATGATTAATGAGTGCATGATATGCCCATGAGCTCTACATATGTTTTGTTAAGGGTTTTGTCATCTTTCTAGAGGTGTAACCCATGTATTTTTGTGATGTGTGTGGTGACTAGCACAAACTTGCAAAGTGGTGCACTTGGTAATTCTGATTTCAGGGACTTAGCATTTCCACTAAGTTCTTGACCTGTTTATCTCATTTGGCCATATGTTCATGTTGTTTCCTAGAGATCTGTGCCTCTTTTGAGGATGATCAGTAAGGATGTTTTGTTTATCTTGTAGTGCTCTATCCATCCATGTCTTTGTTTGAAATTATGGAGCACCCTAGCTTGAGTCAATCGAGCTCTACTTTTGCTACTTTGTGAATCTGGGCAGATTGTCAACTTGTTTGCAATTTTGACGATGATGTTGTAGTTGACCCGTGCATGCTATACTATTGTTCTTGCCATTTCTAGCTTGAATTTTGTGTATTCTTGATGGGTGTAAGCTTAGATTATCATGACTTGCTCCGTAGTGAGTGCATCGAGCTCGTAAACATGCCTACTTGAGGTATGTTTCAACATGTGCCAGTTTTCACAAAGTCTGAAAACTGATTATGTTTTTGCTATGTTCACATGCTTGCAATTGTATTTTCTGATCCCTTTTGGCTCAAGGTCACTAAGGGACTTTTGTTAAGCTCTTTGAGTAGCTCCATGCCATGCTTTACTTTGCCATGTTCAGGTCCTGTAGCTTGTAGTTTTGATGCTCCGAAGAGTGCTATCTGATCTGAAATTCCAGACAAGTGTTAATTTCACTAAGTCTGAAATCTGTTTGTCATATGCATTTTTGCCATGCTTGTTTGAACCTGTTAATGGATGAATTGGCCGTAGCTCAGTGCTAGACTTTTGTTAAGCATCATGAATGCATCCCTGCCATGTATTTTATGCCATGTTTGGGTGCTGTAGCATGTTCATCTCGTTGCATTTAGATGGCTACTTGCTGTAAATCGCAGACCGGTGTCATATTTGAATCGCTTGCCATTTCCAAACCGTAACTCTGATTCCGACGTTCTTTATATCGTTTTGAAGCGATTTCATCTCATATTTCCAGTGGCACACTTGGATTCCCAAGTTGAGTCCAGGTTCATGCATCCCTTGTCAAATCTTGCATATGCATCCCGCATCGCATCCCGCATAGCATACCATCCTTGCATCATATTGTTTGATCCTTGCACGTGGTTGATTGTATCCTTGTTGCTTGTTTGTCTTGTTTGGGTAGAGCCGGGAGACGAGTTCGCTAACGAGGAGCCCATTGAGTTTGCTTTCGAGGATCCAGTCAACTCTGACAACTTTGCAGGCAAGATGATCATACCTTCGAAATCACTACCATCTTTGCTATGCTAGTTTGCTCGCTCTTTTGCTATGCCAATGCTACGATGCCTACCACTTGCTTTAAAGCCTCCCAAATTGCCATGTCAAACCTCTAACCCACCATGTTCTAGCAAACCGTTGATTGGCTATGTTACCGCTTTGCTCAGCCCCTCTTATAGCGTTGCTAGTTGCAGGTGAAGATTGGAGGCCGTTCCTTGTTGGAACATTATTTTACTTGTTGGGATATCATAATATTGCCATGTTATCTTAATGCATCTATATACTTGGTAAAGGGTGGAAGGCTCGGCCTCTCGCCTAGTGTTTTGTTCCGCTCTTGCCGCCCTAGTTTCTGTCATATCGGTGTTATGTTCCCGGATTTTGCGTTCCTTATGCGGTTGGGTTATGATGGGAACCCCTTGATAGTTCGCCTTGATTAAAGCTTTTCCAGCAATGCCCAACCTTGGTTTTACCATTTGCCACCTAGCCTCTTTTTCCCTTGGGTTTCCGGAGCCCGAGGGTCATCTTATTTTAAACCCCCCCGGGCCAGTGCTCCTATGAGTGTTGGTCCACCTGTCAGCTGCTGGTGGCCACCAGGGGCAACTCTGGGCTGGCCTACCCGTACCTAGGACAATCTGAGTGTGCCCTGAGGAAGAGATATGTGCATCTCCTATCGGGATTTGTCGGCACATTCGGGCGGTGTTGCTAGTCTTGTTTTAACCTGTCGAAGTGTCTTGAAGAACCGAGATACCGAGTCTGATCGGAACGTCTTGGGAGGAGGTCTATTCCTTCGTTGACCGTGAGAGCTTGTCATGGGCTAAGTTGGGACTCCCCTGCAGGGATTTAAACTTTCGAAATCCGTGCCCGCGGTTATGGGCAGATGGGAATTTGTTAATGTCCGGTTGTAGATAACTTGAACCTTAACTTAACTAAAATGAATCAACTGAGTGTGTTACCGTGATGGCCTCTTCTCGGCGGAGTCCGGGAAGCGGACACGGTGTTGGAGTAATGGTTGCGCAGGTTGTCCTCTAGTTTCTCGCTCGCGCTTTGCATCCTCTTCTCGCTCTCTTTTGCGAATAAGTTAGCCACCATATTTTGCTAGTCGCTTGTTGCAGCTCCACATATATTTACCTTGCCTTACCTATAAGCTTAAATAGTCTTGATCGCGAGGGTGCGAGATTGCTGAGTCCCTGTGGCTCACAGATTACTATTACACCAGATGCAGGGCCCGATGATTACGCTCCAGGAGACGCGTTTGAACTCAAGTGGGAGTTCGACGAAGACTCTCAATGTTACTATGTTTCCTTTCCTGATGATCAGTAGTGGTGCCCAATTGGGGGTGATCGGGACCGTGTCGCTTGTTGGGTTATCTTTTATTTTGGCGCCGTAGTCGGGCCATGAGTGTTTGGATGATGTAATGTTATTTATGTACTTGATTGACGTGGAGAGTGTAAGCCAATTATGTTATCTCCCCTTTTATTATCTATATTACATGGGATGTTGTGAAGATTGCCTAACTTGCGACATATGGCTTCAATGCGATTATGCCTCTAAGTCGTGCCTCGACACGTGGGAGATATAGTCGCATTGAGGGTGTTACACCCAAACAAGTGTACATCATGAAAAAGACACTAAGCTCAAATTATAACTTGAAAAAAGGAGATATACTTTGAACACTGGAGAATGGTGATGCCCTCATTTAACCCAATAGCAGTTCGAGACAATAAAAAGTTCGAAACAATGATATATACAACATTCAAACACTGACTAGTGACTACTACTGACATAAACAACAAGATATGATAGCTCATAAGAAGTATTGCTACACCACCAAAATGCACCCATCTACAGCGCTCGGACTCTCGTGATCCAGACGAGAATGACATTCTAAATAGAGGCAACTATTACATAGTAAGAGTGACATAGATGAGGATGACCAAATGACAAGGAATATGTATAACAAAAGAGAGAACTACCCATCCAGAACAAGCAGCAAAGACAACAAGTCATTCGAAGAGGGATGATCCAACACCATCATGATTTGCAGCCCCAGTTCAGCCACCAGTGACCCGGAGACACCAGTACTCCACCCTTTTGACGCAACAGCCCAATTACCTATCAACCTGAAGGCTTGAACCACATCACTGCCTGTCGTACTCGACACATCCAAGGATTAAAGTTAATCGAGAGGCCTTTGTCATGCTCATCTTTTGTTGGCTGCAGGCTGTATCATTGACAATCAGGGGAGTTTGCTCCCGAACTCCTAGGGCTCGCTATGTAGACATGGTTTTCCATAGCAAACAGAGCCTTTCTGCCATCAAGGTCCTTGCCAATGGTGATCTTCTGGTCACCTAGTTAATCGGATAATTGAGTCCGAGAAATAGAGAGTGTGAACCAAGGATATTTACCCGCCTCCAACTCAAAAATCCTGAAGGCCCCAACAAGCTGGTATCCTGCTCATAGACATAACAACCACTGTCCGGATACTCATGTATTTCACGGTGCTTGCATACAGTGGGGTTTTTGCAATATAACTTTTCTGGCTCATGTGTCCGAATGATCATCAGTCTTTTGCCGTCGTCTGATCGAGCGAGGAACCAATTGTGCTTCCCTGTTTTTGGCAAAGGTGGTGTGATTACAAAGGGCAGTAACTGTAGGCACATTGCATCATATAAAAAATGACAGACATTGTTAATGTAAGATCAGCATTGTTCAGAGTATGAGTAGGATAATGCCAGAAATAACATTGATATGTCTTGGAACTGGGAGGAAAATACAGGGAAATGTATACTGGGTTCAAAAATATAGAAGTGCCATGCATGCTAATACTCATGTTATCTCACAATCGATTCTTCATAGGAAACTACCATGTCATGCATGTTATGTAATCATGTTCTGTCCTCACAAACAAATTCTTCAACGAAACTAACAGACCATGCATTGTTATATACTCATGTTCTGTGGGCAAATTTTTTGTGAGCATATTATTCTAGCCATTGATTGCTGAAGGGCGAACATACGTATGTACACATGGTAAGCATTACAGGATTTCACTACTTCCAAATATAGAGTTCTCCATATGCACATTTACTTCCCTAATGTATGGTTAGATGAAACCTACAGTGTGGTGCATGTTTCTACATTAACATCAGACGGAAATTACTTACACGCGCCATCCCAGCAATACGTGGTGCCATCTGCTTTGTCGATCGTGTAGATGATAACATTGTGTTCAATAACATCACATAAGTGTGTATAAGCTTTGACGACGATCCACTGCATGTTGAGCTGTCTCCAGCTAAAGAAGGCACCGGCGGAGCTAAAGAAGGCACCGGCGGAAAGATAGGCGAGTCCCTTGTCAAACAAGGCAATTAGCTTGAAGTATGCGTAATCCGCATGTCGTGTGGGCACTTGGCAGATTACAATCTTCTGCAAAATAAGGTGCGTCCAACTGACAACGTAATCTAGATGACTTGGACCGCGACGGTAAAACTCTATATCATCCAACGGAGGAAGGATAATCTCATGGGAGGTCTGGAAGTTCACGAGCACCAACTTTTTCCCATCTTCTCTGATGACAGCCATCCAGTGGGAGTTCATGCCGACCCAGTACATACATGTAAGAAGTTTCGAGCGATGGTGATCGGATCGAAGTCGAGGGAAATGATGTACGGCGGCCCACTACATACCTGCAAAGAAGAATTGCCTAATGGAGGTCGGATTCAAGTCGAGGGGCATCATGTACGCCTCCGTATCATGGTGAGTAAACCTCGCAGGACCAGATAGCAGCAAGTAGGGTGTCTTGAAAAGCTTAGGCCTCGCTTCGACGATGGCCATGTGCATGCCCCTCGAGCATGCAGCCAGCCGTAGGGCGCTTAACATATCCATACACGAGCAACAGAGGTTGAGGATGTCACTAGGGAGATTGCTCCAATCACGGCTCATATGGATGCTGTGCGGTTCGCGTTCGACCATGGTGGAGTTTGGAAGGTGGGGTTTTGGGGGGCTTGATTTACGGGGGAGAAGGCTCTCGGTGTTGGAGCGGCTAGCGAGGGAATATTGGTAGTAGGGGAGGCGAGCGAGGCGAGGGTACGCAGGGGCACAGTGAGATGATGAAGAGTGACCTCAGGATCTCCAGCAAGACGGAGATGGAGATGTAGTGGTGCTAGGGGAGAGGGACACGAGGCGAGGCATGCTATATAGCGGCGGTGATAGTGATTGCACAGTGCACAAGGTGAGGCTGATTTTGGTAACCCGGACACGCCGTGTGGACTGCTGTAACCTCGGGCGCAGGGTATTGTCACTTCACCGTGAGGACCGGATGAATAATAGTATTTTGACCATCAAGTGTACCACTACCACCACCACCACCACTACTACTACTATGACTACGACTACTACTACGACTACGACTACTACTACGACTACGACTACTACTACTACTACTACTACTACTACTACTACTACTACTACTACTAGTACTACTACTACTACTACTACTACTACTACTACTACTACTACAACTACTACTACTACTACTACTACTATTGTTACTACTACTACTACTACTGCTGCTGCTATTGCTACTACTGCTGCTACTGCTACTGCTGCTACTGCTACTGCTGCTACTGCTACTGCTGCTACTGCTACTGCTACTGCTACTGCTACTGCTACTGCTACTGCTACTACTACTACTACTACTACTACTACTACTACTACTGCTGCTGCTGCTACTGCTGCTGCTACTACTGCTGCTGCTACTGCTACTACTACTGCTACTACTGCTGCTGCTACTACTGCTGCTACTACTGCTGCTGCTACTGCTACTACTGCTGCTACTACTACTACTGCTACTGCTACTGCTGCTGCTGCTCCTACTGCTGCTACTGCTGCTACTGCTACTACTACTGCTGCTGCTGCTGCTGCTAGCATGAACATGAGTAGTACTCCCGTGCTAGCATGCCTCTGGGTTCACTTGACTATAAGGAACAATTTTTCCGCCTAGCTTTCTCTACTACTCCTTCCAGTGATCGGTATGCAATGTATGTATCTGTAGACATGACAACTTGTCCATGGAAGTTCAACTACGATGACCATCACGCTTCATCCACTGCCACTCACGATTCCCACGACGTCGCTCCAACCCACGACACCACGTCCCCCGACATGCGCCTCACCCCTCTCGGCCGCACCGCCCCTCTGCCTTTGTGTGCATGACATGTGGGCCAACTGAAATGCGGTGAGCATCAAGTTTCTACCACGGCCACATGCGATTCCCACGACGTCACTCGAACCCATGACACCACACGTCCCTCGACCTGTGGCTCACCCCTCTCGGCCCCACTGCCCCTCTGCCTTCGGGAGCATTACATGTGGACCATCCACCTACCGGGTCCACATGTTATTGAATCAAAGGCAGGTGTCATAAGGCACTGAAGCTCAGACCCGAAGGCCCCAAGAGGTAAATGTAACTCCTGTGCCAGTCCTTGTGGTGCTACCGCTGCACGAACTTGTGCCAAACTCAAGATTTGTTTCTTTACTATACATGCATGCAACGATTTAATGGACATTGTAATATCAACATGTGATGGGGAGCTCTAAATTTGAATTTGAGACTTATCGAACGAAAAAATTCAAAACAAATAAACTGGGAGAGAGGGAGTATATAAAGGAGGGGAAGAGGAGGAGGGTCGGCCACAAGGGGCGCGCCCAAGGGGGGGAATCCTACTCCTAGTAGGATTAGGTTCCCCCCTTTCCTAGTCCTAGTAGGAGAAGGAAGGAGAGGAAGAAGAGAAGGAAAGGGGGGGCTAGCCCTAGTCCAATTCGGTTTGGGCTAGGGGGCACGCACCACACCTTGGCTTGCCTCCTCTCTTCTACCATTAGGCCCATGAGGCCCAATAACTTCCGGGGGGGGGGGGTCTGGTAACCCCCGGTACTCCGAAACTTATCCGAAATGACCTGAACCATTCCGGTGTTTGAATGTAGCCTTCCAATATATGAATCTTTATGTCTCGACCATTTCGAGACTCCTCGTCATGTCCGTGATCTCACCCGGGACTTCGAACAACCTTCGGTAAATCAAATCACATAAACTCATAATACGAATTGTCATCGAACGATAAGCGTGCGGATCCTACGGGTTTGAGAACTATGTAGACATGACCGAGACACATATTCGGTCAATAACCAATAGCGGAACCTGGATGCTCATATTGGTTCCTACATATTCTACGAAGATCTTTATCGGTCAAACCGCACAACAACATATGTTGTTCCCATTGTCATCGGTATGTTAATTGCCCGAGATTCGATCGTGGGTATCATCATACCTAGTTCAATCTCATTTCCGGCAAGTCTCTTTACTCGTTCTGTAATGCATCATCCCACAACAAACTCATTAGTCACATTTCTTGAAGGGCTTATAGTGATGTGCATTACCGAGAGGGCCCAGAGATACCTCTCCGACAATCGGACTGACAAATCCTAATCTCGATCTATGCCAACTCAACAAATACCATCGGAGACACCTGTAGAGCGTCTTTATAATCACCCAGTTACGTTCTGACGTTTGATAGCAGACTAAGTCACTACAAAAAAAAGACACATCCGTGACATTTTGGGCCGAATGAATTTTTTCCTGTCATACTTATGACACTTCTATGACGATAATTGTGACAAAACCCGGTATCATCATAGATGTGGTGGGGTCTTACTTCTATGACAAAAAATCATTACAGAAAATGGGCTTTTCATACCGGGCGAGCCGGAGACGCAGCTGCATTCCATTCTTTGGGCCATCCATGACGGAAAAAACCGTGGTAGAAGCGAGGGTAAGGAAAATATCGGGGAGTTCCCGATTACGGTGGGTGGTCAGGGGCTGGGCGATGCATGTTTCTCTCGTACGTACGCACGTGTGTGTGAGGCGTTGGGCTCTAACTGAACCCGAGCGAGGTGTTGGGCTCTAACTGTAGCCCGTGGAGGGGTGGTTGAACAGGACCCCGTGGAGAGGGCTAGTTGAACAGTAGCCGGTGGAGGCTGGATGAACAGGAGCCCGTGGATGAACAGTCGTAGGTGGAGGTTGGAGGAGGTCGACGGTGGATGAACAGTAGCCCATGGAGGCTAGAGGAGGTCGATGGTGGAGAAGAACAGTATCCAGTGGAGTCTCGTTTTGCGGTACGCCACACCCCTCCCGATGAATAGGAGATGAATAGTATCCCGCTCGAACTCAAGTCCGTTTCCTCCATTTTGCAGCATGCCACACCCCTCCCGATCAACAGGACCCCGTTTCCACCGTAGGAGGTCCATTTCCTCCATTTTGCGGTACGCCGGACCCCTTGCGATGAACATGATCCCATTTCGACCGTGGCCAGTCGAACACAAGGCCGTTTCCTCCGTTCTGTGGTATGCCACGCCTCGTTTCCATCGCCTGTTCCGTCCAAGCCGGTTGGCTCCCGATGAACACGATGATGCATTTCGTTCCGGCCCAGCCGGTTGCCTTCCCATGAACACGACGACGGTGCAGCTTCTCCGTTCCGACCCAGCCGTGTACACGAGCCTAGGTTGTATGTATGCGCGAGTAGGTGTTCGAGACCCCGCCCGTATGTACGCACGTGGCGATATTTTCTTTCTTGCACCTTGGACACTATACATACGTGTACATGCTATGTGTGTGCCTCTACTACGGCACGTGCGCACCTCTACTACGACATGTGCACGCCTCTACTACGACACGTGCGCGCCTCTACATCGACTAGTATGTACGTACACGTTCGCGACCAGAATAACAACGCTACGTATGCTTCGACCAGGTGGTTCCCGACTGTCAGGCACTTCCTTGCGTGCGAAGATGTAGCTAGTGGGTCCCAGCAGTCAGGATGCTTGATATGTCTCTAACGTATCTATAATTTTTTATTGCTCCATGCTATATTATCTTCTGTTTTGGACATTATTGGGATTTATTATTCCCTTTTATATCATTTTTGGGACTAACCTATTAACCGGAGGCCCAACCCAGAATTGCTATTTTTTTGCCTATTTCAGAGTTTTGCAGAAAAATAATATCAAACGGAGTCCAAACGGAACGAAACCTTCGGGAACGTGATTTTTGGAACGAACAAGATCCAGGAGACTTGGACCCTACGTCAAGCAACAAACAGGGAAGCCACGAGGTAGGGGGCGCGCCTACCCCCAGGCGCTCCCTCCACCCTCGTGGGCCCCCTGTTGCTCCACCGACGTACTCCTTCCTCCTATATATACCTACGTACCCCCAAACGATCAGAGACGGAGCCAAAACCCTAATTCCACTGCCGTAACTTTCTATATCCACGAGATCCCATCTTGGGGCCTGTTCTGGAGCTCCGCCAGAGGGGGCATCGATCATGGAGGGCTTCTACATCAACACCATAGCCTCTCCGATGAAGTGTGAGTAGTTTACCTCAGACCTTCAGGTCCATAGTTATTAGCTAGATGGCTTCTTCTCTCTTTTTGGATCTCAATACAAAGTTCTCCCCCTCTCTTGTGGAGATCTATTCGATGTAATATTCTTTTGCGGTGTGTTTGTTGAGACCGATGAATTGTGGGTTTATGATCAAGTTTATCTATGAACAATATTTGAATCTTCTCTGAATTCTTTTATGTATGATTGGTTATCTTTGCAAGTCTCTTCGAATTATCAGTTTGGTTTGGCCTACTAGATTGATCTTTCTTGCAATGGGAGAAGTGCTTAGCTTTGGGTTCAATCTTGCTGTGTCCTTTCCCAGTGACAGTAGGGCAGCAAGGCACGTATTGTATTGTTGTCATCGAGGATAACAAGATGTTTTTTTATCATATTGCATGAATTTATCCCTCTACATCATGTCATCTTGCTTAAGGCGTTACTCTGTTCTTATGAACTTAATACTCTAGATGCATGCTGGATAGCGATCGATGTGTGGAGTAATAGTAGTAGAAGCAGGCAGGAGTCGGTCTACTTGTCTTGGACGTGATTCCTATATACATGATCATACCTAGATATTCTCATAACTATGCTCAATTCTGTCAATTGCTCAATAGTAATTTGTTTACCCACCGTGAATACTTATGCTTTCGAGAGAAGCCACTAGTGAAACCTATGGCCCCCGGGTCTATCTTCTATCATATTAATCTTCCAATACTTAGTTATTTTCATTGCCTTTTATTTTACTTTGCATCTTTATCATAAAAATACCAAAAATATTATCTTATCATATCTATCAGATCTCACTCTCGTAAGTGACCTTGTAGGGATTGACAACCCCTTATCGCGTTGGTTGCGAGGATTTATTTGTTTTGTGTAGGTGCGAGGGACTCGCGCGTAGCCTCCTACTGGATTGATACCTTGGTTCTCAAAAACTGAGGGAAATACTTACGCTACTTTGCTGCATCACCCTTTCCTCTTCAAGGGAAAACCAACACAAGTGCTCAAGAGGTAGCAAGAAGGATTTCTGGCGCCGTTGCCGGGGAGGTCTATGCAAAAGTCAACATACCAAGTACCCATCACAAACCCTTATCTCCCGCATTACATTATTTGCCATTTGCCTCTCATTTTCCTCTCCCCCACTTCACCCTTGCCGTTTTATTCGCCCTCTCTCTCTCTCTATCCTCCCTCTCTTTCTCTATTGCCTTCTTTTTGCCTTTTGCACTTTCTGCCGTTATGTCTGAAATTGGGGAAATTATTGTCGACATGGACAATAATAATATCATGAAAAATTCTGGTGCTCCTGCTGAAGAACCCCCTATCTTACATACAAAAACAATTCCGTATTGGTAGTGGTAATATTATTGGAAAAGGAGTCATCCAAGATTTCTTTACTTGAGCCGGTGCTTTACCTTCTATGGGTAGTTCTATCCTTCATAGAACTAGTAGTCTTGCGGACGCTATTGCCATGCTTGTAGTTGAACTTGAAAGACAATTCATGCACATGCACCCTTGCATACAAAGGATTTTCCTAGAATTTTCTAATATTGAGCATTCTTCTGTTAAGAGTGCCGCTACTATCTTTTTGGCTCATGAGTTCAGATTCATAATAAAAGAGGCCAAATAAATCTTTGCGCATTATAGGGTGGATGCTTTCCGTCCTCCCATAGAGGCTATCCTTTTTGATCAAGAAGAAATAATGCGCTTTCAATCTCTAGACTATGTTGCTTTCAATGAAAATCTTAGAAAAAGGGTTCATACCAATGTTTTAATTGATAGAATTTCTGAACTTAATGATGATTTGGCCATTCGAAATAATGAACTAGGATATTATCTTGAGTATAGGCTCACAAAGTTCTTTCAAAAGAATGCTTATAATGATGAATTGGTGGTGCAATACGAAGGGCCAAAGGAGGAACCTATACCTCCCAAAGTTGATCTTGGGGACTTTTTCCCCATTAAATTTAGCCATTTTGATTACTTTTGCTTGCCTCAAAGAAAACTTGCTGCCAAACATAGAGAATATGAAATGAGTTTTAATGATCTATCTTACTATTATGGCAATACCTAGATCTATCCTTGCTTTTATGCCTAGCTAGGGGCGTTAAACGATAGCGCTTGTTGGGAGGCAACCCAATTTTATTTTTATTCCTTGATTTTTGCTCCTGTTTAGTAATAAATAATTTATCTAGCATCTGTTTTGGTTGTGTTTTTTGTGTTTAATTAGTGTTTGTGCCAAGTAGAACCGTTGGGAAGACTTGGGGAAAGTCTTGTTAATCTTGCTGTAAAAAACAGAAACTTTAGAGCTCGCGAGAACTGCTGCCATTTTTATTTGCAAAGTGCTATTTAGTTAATTATTTTTTCAGATGATTAATAGATAAATTCCTCACGTCAAGCAACTTATTTAAGAATTTTTGAGGTTCCAGATCTTGCGCTAGCTATAGATTACTACAGACTGTTCTGTTTTTGACAGATTCTGTTTTTCGTGTGTTGTTTGCTTATTTTGATGAATCTATGGCTAGTAAAATAGTTTATAAACCATAGAGAAGTTGGAATACAGTAGGTTTAACACCAATATAAATAAAGAATGAGTTCATTACAGTACCTCAAAGTGGTGTTTTCTTTTGTTTTGCTAACGGAGCTCACGAGATTTTCTACTTTAAGTTTTGTGTTGTGAAGTTTTCAAGTTTTGGGTAAAGATTTGATGGATTATGGAACAAGGAGTGGCAAGAGCCTCAGCTTGGGGATTACCATGGCACCCCCAAGACAATATAAGGACACCTAAAAGCCAAAGCTTGGGGATGCCCCGGAAGGCATCCCCTCTTTCATCTACTTCTATCGGTAACTTTACTTGGAGCTATATTTTTATTCACCACATGATATGTGTTTTGCTTGGAGCGTCTTGTATTATTTGAGTCTTTATTTGTTATTTTTCCACAATCATCTTTTCTGTACACACCTTTTTGAGAGAGAGGCACATGATTCAGAAATTATTAGAATACTCTATGTGCTTCACTTATATCTTTTGAGTTATATAATTTTGCTCTAGTACTTTACTTATATCTTTTAGAGCATGGTGGTGGATTTGTTTTATAGAAACTATTGATCTCTCATGCTTCACTTAGATTATTTTGAGAGTCTTAAATAGCATGGTAATTTGCTTAAATAATCCTAATATGCTAGGTATACAAGATTAATAATAAAATTCTCTTATGAGTGTTTTGAATACTAAGAAAAGTTTGATGCTTGATGATTGTTTTGAGATATGGAGATGGTGATATTAGAGTCATGCTAGTTGAGTAGTTGTGAATTTGAGAAATACTTGTGTTAAAGTTTGTGATCCCCGTAGCATGCATGTATGGTGAACCGTTATGTGATGAAGTCGGAGCATGATTTATTTACTGATTGTCTTCCTTATGAGTGGCGGTCAGGGACGAGCGATGGCCTTTTCCTACCAATCTATCCCCCTAGGAGCTTGCGAGTAATACTTTGCATTGATAAATTGTAGATTTTTGCAATAAGTATATGAGTTCTTTATGACTAATGTTGAGTCCATGGATTATACACACTTTTCTTCCTTCCACCATTGCTAGCCTCTCTAATACCGCACACTTTTTGCCGGTATCATACACCTACCATATACCTTCCTAAAAAAGCCACCATACCTACCTATCATGGCATTTCCATAGCCATTCCGAGATATATTGCCATGCAAGTTACCACTATTCTGATTATTATGACACGCTCCATCATTGTCATATTGCTTTGCATGATCATGTAGTTGACATCGTATTTGTGGCGAAGCCACCGTTCATAATTCTTTCATACATGTCACTCTTGATTCATTGCATATCCCGGTACACCGCCGGAAGCATTCACATAGAGTCATATTTTGTTCTAAGTATTGAGTTGTAATTGTTGAGTTATAAGTAAATAAAAGTGTGATGATCATCATTATTAGAGCATTGTCCCAAGTGAGGAAATGATGATGGAGACTGTCGGTGTCAAAACCGGCGGATCTCGGGTAGGGGGTCCCGAACTGTGCGTCAAGGCCGGATGGTAACAGGAGACAAGGGACACGATGTTTTTTACCCAGGTTCGGGCCCTCTCGATGGAGGTAATACCCTACTCCTGCTTGATTAATATTGATGATATGGGTAGTACAAGAGTAGATCTACCACGAGATCAAGAAGGCTAAACCCTAGAAGCTAGCCTATGGTATGATTGTTGTTATGGAGTTGATTCCCTACGGACTACAACCCTTCGGTTTATATAGACACCGGATAGGGTTAGGGTTACATAAAGTCGGTTACAATGGTAGGAGATCTTGAATATCCGCATCACCAAGCTTGCCCTCCACGCCAAGGAAAGTCCCATCCGGACACGGGACGAAGTCTTCAATCTTGTATCTTCATAGTCCAGGAGTCCGGCTGAAGGTATAGTCCGGCTACCCGAACACCCCCTAATCCAGGACTCCCTCAGTAGCCCCTGAACCAAGCTTCAATGACGACGAGTCCGACGCGCAAATTGTCTTCGACATTGCAAGGCAGGTTCCTCCTCCAAGTCCTTCATAGAAGATTGTAGACACCAAGAGTAGTGTTATGGCCCTGCAATATAAGCTTCCACATATTTCCATAGAGAGAATAATATTAACACAAATCAAATCTGCTGACGTATTCCGCAGTGCGTCATCACACTACAGCCAAGTCCTTTACTCGAATCGCTTTCACTTTTCCACCTCAGCATGTTTTGCGAGGCGGTTTCCTTGGCATGTCTTGTCAAAGCAGAGATCGTGTGCACCCCTTTTACGGGATTCTCATCAATACGGATGTGGGTAACCCAATCGTGCCCGTTAGCATGTTTTCTAGATTAAAAGCGAGTCCTAAACGGTTACGAGGAGGGCTCCTGGTATTCAACCTCTTATAAAGAGACCAAGGCCTTACTCCTTTTTTCAATCTTGAACGAGTTCGCCCGTCGCCTCGAGTTCCAACACCCTAGGCTCCAGATTCCAGGCGCTTCGGACTTCGACAATGTCCGGTTCCGACCTTCAAGGCCGATGGATGCCCTCCTCCGTCACGGAGGAGGACGTGCTAAAGTTGAGAGAGGCTAAGTTTTTGACCGTCGAAATTTCGCATAGGTTGCCTGCTCAAAGGCAGGCTATTCCCAGTCCCCAGCCCGGTGAGAGTGTAGTGTTCATGTCTCACTTCCTTCGGGGGTTAGGCTTCCCGATGGATCCCTTCGTGAGGGGGCTGCTGTTTTATTACGGGCTGGAATTTCATGACTTAGCTCCGGAGTCCATCCTCCACATTTCCTCATTCATAGTTGTGTGCGAAGCGTTCCTCCATGTCACTCCTCACTTCAGATTATGGCTCAAGACTTTTGGAGTGGAGCCGAAGATGATCGAGGGACAACACGCAGAGTGCGGAGGCGCTGTCATAAGTAAGAATGCTGATGCTCCATGGCCCGAGGGCTCCGTTCAAGAGGAGCTCGGCTTGTGGCAACGAGAATGGTTCTATATCACCACTCCCAGGAGCGCCAAGTGGGCGGCGCCTCCTGCCTTTCGCTCGGGTCCCCCATCACGGCTAGCGTCATGGGTCAACAAAGGATTAGATTGGGGTTTTCCCAAAGATGTGCCCCTGTTACAGGGCCGAATTAAGGATCTCTTGGAAGGAGGCCTCATCTTGGTCAAGGTGACGCAGGTCATGCTGATTCGCTGAATATTGCCCGGCAAATGTCGCCCCCTTCGCCTGTGGGAGTTTAATCCAGAGGGACCGCGAGCTCTCTAGAACTTTATGGGCACAACGCCCGCGGAGATGTATAGACTGTTCTTCATATCACAAGAGATGTGTCCGGATTTAACCGAGGACGCAGGCCTAAGCTGCAATCGCCCGGATACTCAAGTAAGCAACCTTGTGCCCGGACCTTCTATCCGTATAATTGTCATAAACTTGCCCCTAAAAGAGCCGTACTTTTAAACAGGAGTGGATAGCGAAGTCAAAGCTGATTAGGTGTCCGGCTCCCCTTCCTGAAACCAGGCCGGATCCTGTGCTGGTCAGGATGCTGGAGATAATGCCTTTGGAGGGGGAGGACAAGGAAGATATGGCCTCCTCGAAGGAGGCTGCTCTGAAGGGAGGAACCGACAATTCCTCTCCTAAGGGGAAGAAGAGGGCCACCTCTGACGACCCGGAAACCATGGCCTCGAAATGGGGGAGAAAATCCTCGTCAGAGGGTCCGACGCCGGGGAGTCCCTTGGCCGGACTACGCCCTCAAGGGGATCAGCCCTCCAGCGAGCCATAGGTAGAGAGAGATTTTCCTTTTGAGGGATGAGAGAAATCCTTGATTTATATCTGAGAAGATTAACCGAAATTTTACCTTGTAGCTCGGACCTCAGCCCTTCTCAGCAGAGCTCGTCTTCGGGGGATCTTCTTCCGGAGATGATGGAGAGCGGGACGCCTCCCCCTGCCGTGCCGCCTAGCGAGGCGGGCGACCCTGAGGTGTCATCGCGGAGGGTTTCTCCAAATCCGGCAGGGGCGGGAGGTGGCCGTGCGGCCCCTCGAGGTTCTCCGTGTCCGGCCTTCTAAAGAGGCCATAGGACAAGTCCGGCACCGTCTGGTGCTCGGCCGGAGGAGCTAAAGATTCTACTGGGGCGAGCTTCTATCTCAGAGGAGCATCGTGCATTGATGGGCACGGTGATTGAAAGGATTTCATCCGCAAAAAGCGGATTGCATGAGGCCGTCAAAAGTTTACTGACAGGTTTTGAGGTACGTTAGATAATGTACACTTTTGTCAGTTGCGCATAAGTAAGATGCGCCCTGTGTACATAGTAGCCCCTAAAACTCTGCGCATTGTCAAGAAATGACGGCACGCAGAGGATCATAATCCCAGGTCTAAGATGTCGCCTTTGAATGTA
Organism: Triticum aestivum; assembly: GCF_018294505.1. Classification (NCBI taxonomy): domain Eukaryota; kingdom Viridiplantae; phylum Streptophyta; class Magnoliopsida; order Poales; family Poaceae; genus Triticum; species Triticum aestivum. Next base: position 148,543,621 of record NC_057809.1, read on the forward strand.
GGTGGCGGGGTGTCCGGAATCAAGCCGAACTGATGATGTGGCTGAAGTAAAGCGACAATTGGACGTGGCAGATGCCGACATCGCGCTTGTCAACAAGCGGCTTGATGAGGCTCAAGGTATGTAATTCTTCGGGCGGCATCAAGTAAGAGGAGCTTCATGCCAGTGTCTTACAATGTGTGTGTGCTTGACGCAGATGGTACGGCCGCCGTGGAGAATCTTAGGGCAGAACTTGCCCGAGCTAAGGAGCAAGCCAGAAAAAGCAATGCGGCTACCGAGAAGGCCCTTGAAGAGCTAAGAGCCGAACAGGTTGCTCACTGCCGAAGGAAAGAAGGGATGGCCGAGATGCCCGAGAAGTTAAAGAGCGCTGCAGACCATTGCAAATTTCTTGAGAAAGAAGACCGGGCGAGACAGACGGACTTAGAGAAGGCCATTGCCGATGCCAAGGACGCTCGCTCTGCGATGAGAGCTGCGAAGGAGGAGCTGCGTCAGGCCGAACATATTGCGGCTGGAAAGCCCTTTATGCTGCGGAGGAAGTTTTGTGATCCGAAGTTTGCTCCGTTGGATCGGATGTGGAGTGTGGAGGATACCTATCTAGATTTGGCAGCGAGTGCTGCTGATGCGACAGAACACTTTCGAGATCAGAAAGATCGCGAAGTGGAAAAGCTTTTCTGGTCGCAGTTTCACAATCCAGAGCGTCCACTGTCAGTGGATGATCGTTTGGCTCAATGGGCCGAACTGAATAGGTTGTCTGGACTCGCCATGAAGTACGTCATGGGTTACCTGTGGCCGGGGAGATCGGAGCCGAAGAGTTATTTCAGTTTGGTGCAGCAATTCCTTGACGCGGTGCCGCGTATAAATGCAATGAAGAGGTCAGCATGCATAGAGGGCGCTAGGATGGCTCTTGCCTGTGTTAAGACATACTGGCCAGAGATGGTGACCACCATTGTTGCGTCCCGAGATTTGGACAAAAGCCGAGTACCCTCCGAGCACTATTTTCAGGAAGTTCTTGAAGGCGCTCGTATAATAGAGACGCAGTGCCCGAAAGATGCTATGTTATGATAGCATATGTAATTATAAAGTAATATTTTGATAAACTGTAGTGGCCTTTTTTATACTTGTGCCTCCAAGTATTGGGAACACCTCCTGTGCGGCCGTTTTAAGATATATATATATATATATATATATATATATATATATATATATATATATATATGTAGAATCTGAAAGATGGCAGTCGTTGGCTTCAGCCCCCACGCACATAGTGCGGGGGTGCTCGCATAAGACGCATTTTCACACTTAACCCAACGTCTTGGTCCTACAAAAGAGGTGATAGCGCAGCGGGCCAGGCAACCGGACTATAATGCTTTGACACTTTCACTTAGCCATAGGTGTTTGACAATGAGACTCTTTAGGTAGCTCCTTGGTGGCAACTGCGCCCGTTCGAATTCGGGGCACGTGTGTGCCTGACCGGGAAGCGGCCCTTCGTTAAAGCGAAGGAATGCGATAGATTCCGATAGGTCATCGAGTGGCTGACCAGTCTCACGCTACATCATGACAGTCAGTTTTCGGCTTTCTCTACTGAGGTGCTCGCTCGGCCGAACCGGGGGCACAATCGCAGTAGTTCTCCTGGTGCTACCTTAGCCGATAGAGCGGAACGTAAGGTAGCCGAACTCAGGAGCCGGGCAACCCAACATTTGACCAAAGACATGATTCGGAGCTGATGCACATAATTCCAAAACTCGCGACGCCGAACACTCCCTAAGGTGTTCGGTCTTTATGAGTGCGGGCGAAACAACACTCTTTATTAAAAAAAGCCCCTAGTGCCCAGTTACGTGCAAAAATTCTGACGTGGCCACATGCCAAGACGCCAACCTCCTCCTTGGTTATATTAGAAAGAAAAAACCAGGGGATGTGTAGCAACAAGAGACAGTAAAAAAGGTTTATGTAGGGTCTTAATCTAAAAGGAATCCTTTAGGACGGTTCCCTACTGCACGTCTGCGCCTGTGTCTCCGTTGTGTCGTATCCTGGACGGGCGCCGCACGACGTTCATCTGTAAAAGAGAGGAACTGAGTTGAAAACGGGTCATGCTGAAAAAGTTTAAAATAAGCAAAGTATAAAGTAAGATATATAAGTTTGAGCTTTATTGTCTCTTATTGTATATGCGTGGAGCCCCTAGTGCGGGGGTATATGGCTTCTAGGCCTGCATCAATGATGATTTTGCACCGAACTCGTCTATCCGCGTTCGTGGTCTTGAATGACCTATTTTGAAGTTTTTTGGCCAGTGAGGCCATTTTGCTGTGGGCTGTCAAAGCGGCCGCACAGCCCTCCGCTTGGGGAGGCGCACTTTAGTGCTTCCCCTTCAAGGAGATGATGCCTCGCGTACCGGGCATCTTAAGTGTAAGAGATGCATAATGCGGTATTGCGTTAAAGTGAGCAAAAGCTTCGTGTCCCAGTAGTGCTTGATAGCGACTTGAAAACGAGACGATATGGAAGGTCAGCTTTTCACGGCGGAGGTTATCGGTAGAGCCGAATGTGACTGTGAGCCGGAGACAACCCGTACAATGGGTGTCCGGACCAGGTATTACCCCTTGAAAGGAGGTTTTGCTGCGGTGGATTTTTGCTGGGTTTATCCCCATGTGCTGGATTGTATCCTGATATATCAGGTTTAGTCCACTGCCGCCGTCCATAAGGACATTTGAAAACTGGAGTCTGCCAATTATTGGATCGAGTATCAAGGCAGTCCAGCCTACATTCTTGATATTCCTAGAATAATCTAGCTGATCGAGGATGATTGGTTTTGACAACCAGTGGCAGGACCCTTTGGGCCGTGCGGTGCGTACCTTTACGGGCGCCGCATGTTTTGTTATGTGAAGTGAGTTCACTGTTTTTACTTCTTGTGGGAAGTTCTTTTGTTTCCTGGTGCTCTGCTTTTGGGGTTCGTCCTCGTCTTCGCTTGGTGTGTCGAGCCCCTTGTGTTCGGCATTGAGTCTGCCGGATTGTTTGAAAACCCAACAGTCTCTGTGGGTATGGTTAGCAGGCTTCCCTGGAGTACTGTGTATCTGACAAATCCTATCCAGGATTTTATTCAGGTTGGATGGATCGTCCCTGTTATCCTGGGGGGCGATTTTTCCTGATTTTGTCGTGAGCCTTTGAATCCGGCATTGACTGCCGTGCTCTTCGGACTTTTGTCCTTAGTCCAGCGACGGTCCTTGTTGCGTCGCGGTTTTCCGTTTCCATCCCTAGTTTCGGATGTACTTGGGTCGCTGGGGCTGCACCTTGCCAACCAGCTGTCCTCCCCTGCACAAAAGCGGGTCATGAGGCTTGTTTGTGCGGCCATTGTTCTTGGCTTTTCTTGGCAGAGGTGTCTGGCGAGCCATTCGTCTCGGACGTTATGCCTGAAAGCTGCTAAGGCTTCGGTGTCCGGACAGTCGACTATCTGATTCTTTTTAGTGAGGAATCTATTCCAGAACTGCCGAGCTGATTCTCCGGGTTGTTGAGTTATGTGACTAAGATCGTCTGCATCCGGAGGGCGGACATAGGTCCCTTGAAAGTTTGCTCGGAAAGCATCCTCGAGCTCTTCCCAGCTTCCAATTGTGTTTTCGGGAAGGCTTTTAAGCCAATGCCGGGCTGGCCCTTTAAGCTTAAGGGGTAGATATTTTATGGCGTGGAGATCATCTCCTCTAGCCATGTGTATGTGGAGGATATAATCCTCGATCCAGACTCCAGGGTCTGTTGTTCCATCATATGCCTCTATGTTTACGGGTTTGAATCCCTCTGGGAATTCATAGTCCAGGACCTCGTCGGTGAAACATAGGGGGTGTGCGGTGCCCCTGTATTTGGGTGTGCCGGATTCTGATGATGGCTTCATAGCGTTGCTTACGAGAGCTTGCTTTCTTGGCCCATAAATGGACCTGACTGGGCCATGATGCGAATCCTTAAGTGGGTCGCATGCCGATTTAGGTGCGGCGCCGCTTGCCGCTTTATGGGGTCGTCTATCCGACCGTGTGGCTTTTTCATTTTTTGAATGCGAGGGCTCTAGGGCCTCTTCGTCGAATTCAGGCAGTAGTTTTCTTTTCGGATAGCTTTTAGTGCGGCGATTGTCGCCGTACTTATCTGTGATATTGATTACTTTGCTCCATCTAATCCGGAGTGCGTCTTCCGCTGTTTTTAGCTTCCGCTTCTGCTTCTTTAGGCTGCGTGCAGTTGCAACGAGCCTCTCATGGAGATTCTTCTGCTCCATAGGTTTATTCGGCGTGAGGTCGTCCGGAATGCCGTTTTCGCCGGAGGAGGGATGTTCGGTTTCTCTATCCGTGTTGCCCTGTTCGGACGGTTGCTCTAAGGCCTGCTCGTCATCTACCGGCTCGTCCTGCTCTATGGTTGGGTTTTTGTTGAGGCGGGGCTTGGGTCGGCGTTTACACTGACGCTTTGATTGCTTTTCGGGGGGTCGATCTCCCGTTCCATCCCCTTTTTCCTCGTTGTCGCTTCCTTTAGGGGTATCCACCATGTACACATCGTGAGATGAGGTGGCTGTCCAATGCCCTATGGGCGTTGGTTCGTCGGTATCTCCTGCATCGTCATCCATGCTGTCGATGTCTCCGGAGTCGAAGTTGAGCACGTCATTTAAATTGTCGACAGTGGCTACCAAGTGGGTGGTGGGTGGGCTTTGAATTTCTTCATCGTCCGTATCCCATCCTCGCTGACCGTAGTTCGGCCAGGGCTCTCCTGATAAGGAGAGAGTCTTGAGAGAGTTCAGGATATCGCCACAAGGCGAGTGCTGAAAGATGTCTGCGGCGGTGAACTCCATTATCGGCGCCCAATCGGATTCGATTGGCAGGGGTGCGGGGGGTTCGGAGTCCGGGGAGGAGTCCGGATCCTTGGAGTCACGGGTCGTGCAGAGTGCGGGGCTAGCATTCGGCTCGATCGCTTTTGGGATCGCAGCCCCCGAGGTTATGTCCAACTGCTCATCCTCGATTGGCGCAATAGGCTTCGAGTTAGGGGTTGGAACCGATGCGTGTGCGGCCTCCAGGACACTGTCCGGAGGCAGAGCTAGATCATGCCCCTCGAGATAGTGCGGCGCGCTTGGCCGTGGCTCGAACCCATCGAAGATCAAGTCTCCGCGGATGTCAGCCGTGTAGTTTAAGCTTCCAAACCTGACTTGATGGCCAGGGGTGTAGCTTTCGATCTGCTCTAGGTGGCCGAGCGAATTGGCCCGCAGAGCGAAGCCGCCGAAGACGAAGATCTGTCCGGGGAGAAAAGTCTCACCTTGGACTGTATCGTTGTTGATGATCAAAGGAGCCGTCGGGCCTAAAGGCGACGACACAGAGGAACTCTCAATGAAAGCACCAATGTCGGTGTCAAAACCGGCGGATCTCGGGTAGGGGGTCCCGAACTGTTCGTCAAGGCCGGATGGTAACAGGAGACAAGGGACACGATGTTTTTTACCCAGGTTCGGGCCCTCTCGATGGAGGTAATACCCTACTCCTGCTTGATTAATATTGATGATATGGGTAGTACAAGAGTAGATCTACCACAAGATCAAGGAGGCTAAACCCTAGAAGCTAGCCTATGGTATGATTGTTGTGTACGGAGTTGATTCCCTACGGACTACAACCCTCCGGTTTATATAGACACCGGATAGGGTTAGGGTTACATAAAGTCGGTTACAATGGTAGGAGATCTTGAATATCTGCATCGCCAAGCTTGCCCTCCACGCCAAGGAAAGTCCCATCCGGACACGGGACGAAGTCTTCAATCTTGTATCTTCATAGTCCGGAAAGTCCGGCTGAAGGTATAGTCCGGCTACCCGAACACCCCCTAATCCAGGACTCCCTCAGAGACTATGATTCCCCCACAAGTCGGGATGAGACTCCGGACTGAAAAAAAAGAGAAAAGAAAAAAAGGCCATAAAAAGAGAGAAAAGGCCCGAATAAAAAATAAAAAAATAAAAAAAGAGAGAAAAAGAGAGAAGGGACAATGCTACTATCTTTTTACCACACTTGTGCTTCAAAGTAGCACCATTATCTTCATGATAGAGAGTCTCCTATGTTGTCACTTTCATATACTAGTGGGAATTTTACATTATAGAACTTGGCTTGTATATTACAATGATGGGCTTCCTCAAAATGCCCTAGGTCTTCGTGAGCAAGCGAGTTGGATGCACACCCACTTAGTTTTTTTTTGAGCTTTCATGCACTTATACCTCTAGTGCATCCGTTGCATGGCAATCCCTACTCACTCACATTGATATCTATTGATGGGCATCTCCATAGCCCATTGATACGCCTAGTTGATGTGAGACTATCTTCTCCTTTTTGTCTTCTCCACATCCACCATTCTTTTCCACCTATAGTGATATGTCCATGGCGCACGCTCATGTATTGCGTGAAGATTGAAAAAGTTTGAGAACATTAAAAGTATGAAACAATTGCTTGGCTTGTCATCGGGGTTGTGCATGATACTCTAGATGCATGCTGGATAGCGGTTGATGTGTGGAGTAATAGTAGTAGATGTAGGCAGGAGTCCGTCTATTTGTCTTGGATGTGATGCCTATATACATGATCATACCTAGATATTCTCAGAACTATGCTCAATTCTGTCAATTGCTCAACAGTAATTTGTTTACCCACCGTGAATACTTATGCTTTCGAGAGAAGCCACTAGTGAAACCTATGTCCCCCGGGTCTATCTTCTATCATATTAATCTTCCAATACTTAGTTATTTTCATTGCCTTTTATTTTACTTTGCATCTTTATCATAAAAATACCAAAAATATTATCTTATCATATCTATCAGATCTCACTCTCATAAGTGACCGTGTAGGGATTAACAACCCCTTATCGCGTTGGTTGCGAGGATTTATTTGTTTTGTGTAGGTGCGATGGACTCGCGCATAGCCTCCTACTGGATTGATATCTTGGTTCTCAAAAACTGAGGGAAATACTTACGCTACATTGCTGCATCACCCTTTCCTCTTCAAGGGAAAACCAACGCAAGTGCTCAAGAGGTAGCAGGGGGCGAATATTTTTTTGCCCATAATATGGACGCACTTCCTTGCGTGCCAAGATGTAGCTGATGGGTCCTAGTAGTCAGCGTGGAAACATTTTTTCATGAAATACGGTGCCCGTCCGGTGGGTCCCTGCTGTCAGGTGGAGGAATAATTATTTTGCGTGTAATAAGGAGGCACTTCCTCGCTACGGCCATGGATCCAGCTGCCAGCCTCTCCATGTACAGTACTATTCTGATGGAAGTCGTTCGTTGACCACATTGGCCACGCCGCGCCGAGAGCACCAAGGCAGTGAACGACGATGAGGCCTAGGAAGGGGACGGCGTGGAGCCGGGGAAGATGCGGCAGTGGATGCCCACGCGGAGAGGAGTATGAGGGTTCACTGGTTCGGTTGCGGTGTGAGGCTGTCGTCGCTGCAGGGCCTGGCCAGCGGTGGGAGTAGTACGGGGCGGTGAGGCCTCCACGGCAGCACAGCCGGCCAAGGGAGGCAGGAGCAGCCGGCACGACTGGCGCTTTGGGTGGCTGGAGAAAGAAGACCAGAGGTTGAAGAAGCACTATGGACGTTGGATGGACATCGTACGATCACTCGAGCTAGAATCGTTCATATTGACTAAGTTGACAAAGCCCTCCGTCCCCGTCAACTTAGTAGGCCCACAAGTCAGCCTTCCATTATGCTGGGTCCCAGCTAGCTGGGGGAGTATTCATTTTTTTGTGCGTAATAAGGAGGTACTTCCTTGCGTGCGAAGATATAGCTTGTGGGTCTGAGCTGTCAGCGGCGGAAACATTTTTTTGTGAAATATAGAGGTCCTTTCGGTGGGACCCAGATGTCAGGTGGAGGAATCATTATTTTACGCGTAATAAGGAGGCATTTCCTTGTGTGCGGCCGTGGACCCAGCTGTCAGCCTCTCCACATACAGTCCACTTCAGATGCATGTCGGTCGTTGACCATGTTGACCACGCTGCACCGACAGAACCAGGGCGGTGGACGACGACGAGGCGAAGGGAACGACACGGAGCCAGGGAAGACTCGGCAGTTGTTTGCCACACGGAGGGGAGTACGAGGGTTTACTGGTTCGTCTGCCATCGCCAGAGAATAACAACAGGTGTGGGTGAGTAGAGGGATGGCCAGGCCAGCGATGGGAGTACGGTGGGGCAGTGAGGCCTGCGCGGTAGCATAGCCGACCACGGGAGGAGGGAGCATGCAGTCCCGCCGGTGCTTGTTTGAGCGGCTGGAGCAGGAAGAGCAGAGATTGAAGAAGCATGGCGACCGTTGGATGGACATCCAACAGTCACTGCTTGTACGTCAACCTCTTTTTAGGAAAGCCTCAAATCTGTGGAAAAGAGCATACAACCCATCTGCCATTATTTCTAATAATTTACAGTCCATTTGCTAATTCTTAAGGTATTTTTTGGAGCCCATATTCTTTTTGTTAGCATTACAGCCCATATTGTGGCCACGGTTAAAAAATTATACGAAAAGTTGCATATTTTGGTGTGGTCTGAACTGTTTTTAATCCCGAAATTTTGAGCCACATTCAAATTGATTTTAGAAATAAATGTATATCAATATAAAATCCAACAAATTGTCCACGCATAAAAATCAATGCAATTTAAAATCTCAAAATGAAAAAAAGAAATTTGAAACTAATTGCCGGTTTGATGTGTTTTATAAATGTGCAGCCCATTTCTCATTGCTGATAGGCCATTTTCTCGGCCAGCCGAATGAAGCTCTCCTTGTCTTGAAAGATTTGCAGCCCAACAGGCTGGCCGAGAAAATGCCACTGCAATTTGTGCAAACTTTGAAAAACGCCACTCCAGACTTCAAAAAATGCCGAGGAGAGCTGGCCGACAAAGCGACTTACTTGACAAATCACAATAAACTGGGCTAGCCATTTACACAAAGAAAAGAAAAAAAAACTGCTGGGTTGGTCTGTGGTAAACATAAAAGAAAAGGCTGCCTGGACAGGCCAGAGTGCCCCGCACAGCCCAGTTGACACCCTGCTTCCATCTCAAAAACAAATTAGATAAATGCCACTCCAATTATGGCGATTCATAAAAATGCCACTGCAATTTCCAAACTTTGAAAAATGCCACTGCAATTTTCGCAAATTTTGAAAACGCCACTGCAATTTGTGCAAACTTTGAAAAACACCACTCCAGACTTCGAAAAATGCCGCTGGAAATGGCATGAAATGGCATTTTTCAAAGTTTGGAAATTGCAATGGCATTTCTCAGAATCACTAGATTTGGAGTGGCATTTATCAAATTAACCCAAAAAAAATAACCGGGCGAGCTGCTGGGTCCCTCGTGTCAGTCGCTCGTTGTGCAATTCTCTTGTTTATTAACTACGATGACTATGGCATGGGACCCAGATGTCAAAAATCCATTAGGAGGAGCCATTTTTTTATTAGCTTGAAATAAGGAGGCACTTGCTTGCGTACTGCCATGACCTTGGTGGGTCCCTGCTGTCATCCTCTCCACGTACAATCATCTCCTGATTGTGTACGCGTAAACCTGGTAGGCCCACAAGTTAGCCTCAAAACCCGTGGCGGACAAATACAACCCATTAAAAAAATAATAGCCCATTCCATACATTCAAACCGAAATTTCAACATTCAGAGCAAAGTAACAGGTCTGATCCAGATATAGAGTATTGAACTTCAGGTTGACAACCATCATAGCCAAGTTAACTATCTACTCCCACTAATACTCTAGTAGTGTACAAGTACTAACTTACGCTTAGCTAACTAGACGATGCCGACCGCCATCTGTGGTACACCCTAAACGCCGGCACCGGCGTCCTCCGCCTCACCTCGGACTTGCCAGAGGTGCGATAGGGCGCGTTGGCCCTTTCCATGCCGGCGTGGTCCACCAAAGCTTCGGCTTCTAAGCGGGAACCCACTTGATGAGCTTGTAGTAAAATTCAGCGTCGCGAACGCGTGCGTGCCTGGTAGCCTCCAGGGCTATTTGCCGGGTGCCGGCCTCCATGTAGGCAGCCCAGTTGTGGGCGCTCTACTCGCGACTCAGAGCGTTGGTGCACTGCTGCTCCATGTCCCGCTTGCGGCAAAAATCGGCGACACGCTGCTCCTCCGCTAGGCGGTCATGCTCCAACGACTCATCATACTCCACATTGCCATCTAAAGACCGATAGAATGCCTCCTCCCTCTGTCTGCCTTCCGGTGAAAAACCGGACACTAGTTCCAGCGGTGACCGCCTCCGGCGTCGCCTATCGTGGACAGGCAGGGGCATGGAAGACGTGGCGGGAGCGAGGATAAGTGGCGAGCGATGTCGGGCTGGTGGGGGCTTATGAGGATAGGCCGAGTTGGGTGATGGTGCCACTGGAGAAGCCCGGGAAACACGACGGTCATCGCGGTCATCGGAATTCAATGCATAAGCAGGCATGGCTTATTGCACCAGTTGTCGTGGAAAACTAGAAACACTGAAATTATGACTCTACCGTCCTGTCCCGTCCGTGCTGGGTCGCACACCGGCATGACGGTCAAATGAGTGCACTCGAATCATCCAGATGAGGTACTCCCTCCTTGTTAAAAATGATTCCACCACTCATCATCTACCTTGGTTGGTGAGATTTTTGAATTAAGCCCTGCAAACCGGAAAGGAGGTAGTACGTGCGTGATCCGCTATTTATTCTTATAGGATCGAGTAGGTTGTTTTTTGAATTTAGCCCTGCAAACCGGAAAGGAGGTAGTTCGTGCATGATCCGCTATTTATCCGTGTAGGATCGAGTAGGTTAGATGGTGTACGTGTACGATTGTATTAGCTGATGAACGTTCGCTGGGAGATAGAGCATTTGCAAACGTTTTTGTTGGCAGTTTCTTCAGATTCGCATGGCATTTTCTTCAAAGCAGCTTGTTAGTTTCTTCAGACGTAGGCATTTTTATTCAAAAAACTGCCACTTCGGATCTTGCGTCACAACTAAAACTGCCAAGAGCGCATTAGTAGGCTAGCTAGTGATCCATCAGTAACTTGTAAACACTGAGGAACAGAAATAAGGATCATGATGTGCACAACAGTAAGAGCTGATCCGTTTGAAATGTTCACACCAGACTCACAGGCTTGACATTGTAATATGTTTACATTAGTAGCCCAAATTCAAAACTAACTAGTACGATTCCCATATATAAGATCAACATGTTAATGCATCTCAATGATTCACAGATCATATACAAATATGTGGCCCCAAAAGCAAAGATCTAGAAAAAACATTTGTTCTTCCTACTAACATGGATGCTTCTCTTGGCCAACATTTAGTACAGAGTGAAAGACAAATTTGTTTGTGAAGCCTACAATTCCTCTTGCAAACGTAACTAGTTTCACCAACAGCTGGAACCATGAGAATGAACCACACATGATGGAGGAACACCCACTATAGTATGATTTGGTCTTCTCTCGATCACATGGCGAGACTATTTTCAAAATACAAACTTTAACTTAGGCAAAATGATACCCATTGTATAATCAGACAAAAGCAATGAAGCACCTAGTGTTGGCCAATAAATAGTACATTACTACTTTTCTGCAGTCCATGAAGTGACTATCCAATCTTTCTATGTCTATTTTCAAATGGCACTGCATGTAGTGACTATACTATTCTCTTGTGCAGTTCAACCAAAATTGCGGTCACTTTGTTTGTTTCCCAAATAGGAACGGGCAGACATCTCTGTCTGCACAAATATCAAGAAGCTACTAAACATATACCCCACCTTGTATTTTCGGTTTAAACACGTCTCTTACGCTTAGCATATGTCATGTTTTTGCACTGGACAATTTGATACAGTCATGTTTTGCCCTGGACAGTTTCGTACTGAATTGATTTGCTGGTTCAGAGCAGAAATATAGCGCCTATTCTTCATCACACCAAGGATATCCATGTTCGCAGTGATGGAAGAGGTGAAATCGATACAACCGAAATTGTGCATCCAATCATTGAATCCTGTCCTGCACCTCCAATGTATGTCCACCCTGCCAATAAATTCACATGCAAACCACTAGGATTACTATCTAATGACAGTACAAAAAGAGTAGCAAGATAGTAGCAAACCATGTACCTTCGTAATGAACAGCTCATATTGCCACCAATTGGATATAAAGGTTTGAAAGAAAACATGCTCCTAATGTTGAAACATTTGGACTTTTTGTGCAGTTCCACTAAAATCAAGCATCCCTGTTTGCATAGATATTGAAAGTGTGATTACTATAGAAGTGGCAGTAGTTGAAGCATAGGCTCACAAATATAAGCATTCCAATTTCTTAATGGGAAAAGGTAGCAAGACTGTTTCTAACCAACTGTTTGAAGGAATAAATAAGGCAACAACGACTGATGTCAGGAAGGCATACATAGTTTTTTCTTAAAAATTGAGCCATTCCAGACCTTTCCTCTTCTTTTAAGCATATTTTGTGCAGTTCAACTAAAATAAAATGCCATCACCGCCTTGACAATTCGGTGCCACTGTACAAAAGGAAATGACTTAACATTACATCATGATGTCAGGTATGTAGCCGACAGGCATTAGAGACAAACATACAGACCTCCTCCAATAACATAATGAACATTAATTTTAACAAAGGTGTGACTAGCTTTACCGGGATAATTTGAGTGAACTCTACACCCTCCGTTCCTTAATATAAGACGTTTTCGCAGTTCAATTTAAAGTACCCAAACATCTAGTATTTAGAAAAACAGGTAGTAGTTTTCTTGAGCACATATCTGGGAAAGCTTGCCACACTTTATATATGTCCATACGCTAATGCAACACCATTTGAATAGTACAAATACACGCTAATCCAGTGGCTGGTGCAACAGTAGAGTAGTTATTTTATTATAGGGTACAATACAATGGTTTTACTGAACATATTTCCATAAGCTCTAGCACTGGAAGATTTCTATAAGAATTGGCAATACAAAATGTAAAGGTAACAAGTTTTAGCATTGGTATACTAGTTGTGCAAGAGCATTAAACCAAATACAAAAGTCTGAAGGTAACTAGCATTATTAACTAATGACAGTATAAAAAATTGCAAACCATGTACCTTCAAGGTAAATATCATTTCGAACTCGAGGGGGCCTAAAAATTGCGATCCCAGTCTTGATAATCGATCAAACATAAAAACTTGATCAAATGAATCAAGAGAACATCCGGAGGAGGAGGTGCCCACTCTTGACCTTTCCTCTTGAGACTGTACAAAAAATGAGTTATCCCATGAAAGTGAGGTATGTAATCTATAAGAATTAACAGTGCAAAAATCTGAAGGTAGTAACAAGATTCATCGTTGGTATACTTGTTGTGCAACAACATTAGAATGCCTTAGCTGAAAAATCTTTAATACATCCACAATCAATAGCTAACCCTAAAATAATCCAGTGACATTAAATGGCATTGCTTAAATTTATCGGTGGCATTAGAGTGAGTGCGGCATTAGTTAAATGTGGCATCACTTTAGTAGTAGCATTGCTTGACTTGACTGCTGGTGTTATACTAACAGCAAAAAAGTGGCAATAAGAGCATGGGAGGCCCATTCAGATAGTGGGTGGACTAGTATGATGTACCTCCATGGATGCATAGAGTGGTGAGGGAGGTATTGTTTCCCAGAGCAACAAATATCCATGCAGCATATGTGGATTACGTCCTATTTTTGTTCTCTTTAGCTACTGATTTCCCCCTTTTCAAACTAGAGGTGGGTTCAATGCCTAGTCTCTTGGACAGTGCAGTCTCCCTTACTTTCCTTATTCAACCCAGACATGGATTAGTCTGCACGAAGTAGGGTTTCCTTTAATAGTGCAAGTTAAGGTTTTCGTCTGTGTGACCAGCAGAGCAGAGGATAGCAAATTGGGAAGATGGTGGATTGGAAAAGATCCACATGCAGCGACGTGGTAGATGGGGCAATAGAACAAGGGTATGGTTCTAAAAGAGGTAGCATACCTCAGGGTCGGCGGGAAGTGGCTTCTCTCGTGGTCGTCGTCCTCCGCACACACTACGGCATTGAGATTGGGGACGAAGGCCATCCCACGCGGGTGCTAGGTGTGAGAGGACGGCCTTGTTGTTAGTGTGTGACCTCGCTCGCCGATGACAAGTGCGTCAATGTTGCACGTCCTTTACTTCCCCGGCAGATCTATGACCACCGGTGAGGAGGGGGAGAGAGACCGTGTTTTTTAGATCTGGAGAGAGGGTGATAGTGTGACAAGCAAGTGGGCAGCCCTTAGCAAGAAAGCATTGAAGCTCCAGCCTATATATCTTTTTTATACTACTAGTACTAGAGGTGGAGTAGTGGTAGAGTAGTTTATATTTTCTCTGCATACAATACCAGTTAGTCGTGCTTCAAAACTGAACGACACGCTGTTGAAAAGATAAAGGTCGATAACTAATGCGGCACCTCGGGCCAACGCGGCCAGATCGCATTTTGCACGAGAAATTACACACCATGTTTCATTGACATGTGGTCCCGTTACCACATGTCAGTGAGACGATGGCGAGTCCTTTTGTACAAATTTCAAACGGACGTCTATGTAGGCCGAGGCGCCTCTTCGTGTACCATGGCAACCGTCCACTGACTCTTCGCCTTTCCCTCTCAATTTGGAACTGCTGTCGCACACTCTTCCTCCCTCCTCCATTTTCCTTCACCCTTCCTTCTGCCATTGTTCGATCGTCTTCTCCATGGAGGGAACAGACCGGAAATGACCCCGTTATTCTTGCCCTGATCTGAATAATGAAGTGGTGGAGGAACTCATTGATCGGTGCAACATCATCACCTCGGCTAGTATGGCAGGTTCATTCAAGACCATTCTCAACTCAACTAATAACATCATTACAAGGAACCCAAGGGTCCAGGAGCGGTTTGATCTCCCCTATCTTCTTCGCCATGACCCTGCTGACTGGCGCGGGGACGATAGAGGCCTCGCCTTGTGCAAGTTGATGCCACTGGATAATGATACGTGTGATGTTAAGATGCCATCGCTTGAGGGTAAGGCTTGGGCAGGCGCAAATGGAGATTGGCTTGTTTATATTGGGTACAACTGCGAGTGGGAACTTCTGAATGTGTACACTCGTCACCGGGTACCATGTCCAAAAGTCTCAGACTGCCCAGAGGTTGAGCACACTGGTATTCTACGTACGTTCAACTACGATCATGGTGACTATCATGTACAGAAGATAGCAATTTGTCGAGTTCCCAACCGCTCTTGGGGTTATAGGAATGCTTCCGTTGTCGCTATCTTTGACAAGCTTGTTGCCGTCCTTCATGGTTCGACTCGATGGATAGTGCTCAAAAATCAGTTTCTATACACGGATGAGTACTGTCATGCAATTCAATACGAGGGTCTTGTGTTTGCTGGCACCACTCGTTGCACTATTTTTGCATGGAATCCTTATGCTTTCGGTACGTTTGTCTTCCACCGTAATTATAATTGTTTCATCTACATGCATGCGGGTTAGCTAGTTTCTCTTTACTAATTAACCGTCTTCTCTTTACAAGGCCCTGTGAACATTCCACCACCTATATTTGAAAAAATTTATAACCAATGGGGAGATGACAATGATGATGATCACGAGCATGGGGACCCATATACTCAGTGGCGCAAGGCAACTTATTCCGATGGATCACCTCTTCTTGTCTGTATACAGGGCACTACTGATGTTACTAAGGAAGCAGGTGTTGTCTCCCATGGTCGCACTCTCCGGACCTATCCCAACATCCGTTGCAGGGTATTCGGGATGGATACTACTATGCTAGCGCCAACAGCTTCTCCCTGGTTTAGCATTGATGCTCTTGGAGGAAATTCACTCTTCCTTGGACAAAACTATCCATTGATGGTGAAAGGCGATCCAACTGTTGTTGACACAATGTTACTATCATTTATGAGAAGCAACTATATCTATAGCTCGGACATTGCTATGGTTCCCTACCGTGGCTATCACAATATGCGTCCTGACATAGGCCGCTTCAGCCTGGATGATCAGTCCCGCGTTGGTCTCGAGATTGACAGTAGCCGCCCCTTCCCAGAGGATCACTTCTGGTACAAAGCAAGTGTTTCCAACACCGAGGATTGGTTGAGCTGAAGTTCATTTCATTGCTTGTTATTTCTTGTGTGATGAAAACTTTAGTATTTACTAGAATGTATCGTCATTGTCGTTGTGGGTTCATGACCTGTTGTATGTAATAAAATGATATGCCTGTGATAAACTTACTAATTTTATGCATGGCTTTCGAGTCGCTTCTCTGAGTGGGTGCTGTGATGAGGCAAAAATATATTTTCCGAATACATAATTGTACGTGCATTGCAACAGGTTATCGGATGAGTCTAATCAACAATATTACTACTACTATTTGTACTAGCTTCACATGCTTCGCGCGTCGGGCGGGTGTTTTTACTGTAGCTGCGAATCCCATCATCACAGGTCCTCGGATGAGTCCGGTAGAAATTGCATTCTGATGTTTGGGTTCAAAGTTTCAAAACTGTTGCACTATCTCTACGTCTACGTATACGTAATACAACAAGTTTTAAACTTGAAACCAGCCACCCACCCTCACAAAGAACACTTTTTAACCTAGCACGAACTCCAGGAAATTTGGCCACAGTGTGAGGTGGGCGATATGTTAATGTGTTCGTTGTACGTAAGCAGCACCTCGAATCCTCGATAGATAGTAGGGTGGCATGGGCCAGAACAAGCATTCACGTCCAGGAGTACGACACATGCCACCAACACGACTTCCATCTGACACAATATTTCTTGGAGTCCGTGCTACAACTATCTCTTCAACCTCCTCGTTTCTCTAACTCAGCCATCGCGCGGTGGGCGAGGTGGGGGTTTGCCGATAGTCGGTTTCCTCAACTGCGGTCCCACTTGTAAGGCCAACTCCAACGCACGACCGCAAACGGACCTCCGTTTTGCCCAGATTCTGTCTGTTTGGGTAGGGCAATGGGGTCGTGTTTGGGCCATTTCTCGGATGTGGTGGCCGTGCGCCCAACACGCAGACACATCCCGGCTGCGTACATTTTTCTTTGCAAACACATATCTTTTTGATTTTTGGTACATGGCAATACATCACCAAAATTTGACTAGAAAAGCAAGACCAAATAAATTAAACAAGAACCACAAGAATACATTTTAGAAGATATCCAACTTCCATAACTGCTCCTGTAAGTTGGATTAGTGCATTCTCGATGCATTCATTGTTGATCTGCGGAGGCTCGATCTTGCGTACTTCTTGATTCTTCGAGTGTAAAGAAGTAGACGTTGCTTCCTCGCATCTAGTCTCATGTCTAGCCTCTATTCTATCAACAAGTGCACTAGTATCATCTCTAGCCTCTATGCTAGGTAAAAGTGCTAGAACATCTACTAAATTGCGCTCTATCAATATATCGATGTACTCATCTTCCCAATACCAAAACTTGCATCCATTCTACACAATAAAATTTTAAGTTAGCACAACTAGTCGAATCCAAGAGCACAACCAAAGCTAAAGTAGCACATACCCCATCGATTGAGCACTTGATGAACACCCATCCGAGATGTTCTAGCGATGCAGACACGCGGCACAAGACCTTCTTTCGGTAGTCATCACACGTAATGAGTGGCAACGGTGCGCCGGCGAACTTTTGGGCCAACACTGATCCCGGCTGAACGCCATTCATGTATCTGTCGACGGACTACCGACAGTGTAGATCCGAGAGGCTAGAGGAGGAGTCAGTACCTGCATGCGGCCTTGCGGCTTTGCCGGGGCCTTCTGGCCCGGTGCCCGGCCAGTCCATGGCGTGGCGCGGCCTCCCACTGTCGGGCGAGCTCAAGCCCGACCGGATCTGCTCCGAATCCAGCCACCGGGTGCGCAAAACACGTAGTCATGGTTGGTAGCTCGGGGTGTCGAGGGAAAGGGGGCTGAGCGCGCGCGCTTCTGAGCTGCATGCGCTGGAGTTGGCCTAGCGGCGTGGCGGACCAACCGTGTGGGGGTGCGAAGTGGCTTCGCTTGTGTGGGGGATGGAAGCCATCCCGCCCGGGCGCTAGGTCTGATAGGATGGCCTTTGTCGTCAGTGTGTGACCTCTGTGGCAACCGTCCGCTCCCCACTAGCCTCTTCGTTGACATGTGGTCCCGTTCCAACATATCAGTGAGACGACAGTGAGTCCTTTTCTAAAATTTCCGAACAAATGTCTATGTAGGCTGGGGCGCCTCTTCGTGTACCGCGGCAACCGACCACCGACTCTTCGCCTTTCCCTCTTGATTTGGAACTGCTGTCCCACGCTCTTCCTCCCTCCTCCATTTGCCTTCACCCTTCCTTCTGCCATTGTTTGATCGTCTTCTCCATGGAGGGAACAGACCGGAAACAAACATGTTATTCTTTCCCTGATCTGAATGATGACGTGGTGGAGGAACTCATTGATCGATGCAACATCATCACCTCGGCTAGCATGGCAGGTTCATTCAAGACCATTCTTGACTCAACTAATAACATCATTACAAGCAACCCAAGGGTCCAGGAGTGAAAGCACAACTGCTCCCTGGGTGATTTTGGTAATTAATGTCAACATATCTCTTGTTGAACTAATGCTTCTACCTAGTATGTTTCAGATAAGTTCAACAATGGAGTGGCATGGACTAGAGGATGTGGAACCCCTTCAAGATGTTGCAGACAAAGGATTGGCTTAAGCTCAAAGCTCAAGACTCTACATGTTCTATTTTAGTGATCCAAGATCACATTGAGTCCATAGGAAAGCCAATACTCTTAAGAGGGGATGAGGTGTTGCTTAATGAGTTTCTTGCTCAAAGTGCTTAGGGATATGCTCGAAAGCCCTCAGCCACTTTCTCATATCCACATCTGTCCCAAACCAAAAGTCAAACTCGGCCCCACTGAAACTTTCTATCCGGCACCACCGAGTTCTCTTGACATAGCCACTGCTAGAAACCCTAATCAATTCGGTCTCACCGATGGGATCTCGGTCTCACCGAGATGGGCTTGCAAACTCTCTATTGCCTATTGCAATAATTTCGGTCCCACCGACGTATGCAATCGGTCCCATCGAGTTTGCTTGGCCAACTCTCTATTTTGCTTATTACCCAAATCGTTCCCACTGAGTTTGTGTAATCGGTCAAACCGAGGTGAGGCTTTACCCTAACCCTAGCACATCGGTCCTACCGAGTTGATCATATCGGTCCCACCGAAAACCCTAACGGTCATATAATGAACTAAATCGGTCTGACCGAGTTCTCTGAATCGGTCCCACCGAGTTTGGTAAATTGTGTGTAATGGATTGATTTTGTGTGGAGGCTATATATACCCCTCCACCTACTCTTCATTTGTGGAGAAAGCTATCAAAACATGCCTACACTTCCAACATACATTTTCTGAGAGAGAACCACCTACACTTGTGTTGAGGTCAAGATATTCCATTCCTACCACATAAATCTTGATCTCTAGCCTTCCCCAAGTTGCTTTCCACTCAAATCCTCTTTCCACCAAATCCAATCCTATGAGAGAGAGTTGAGTGTTGGGGAGACTATCATTTCAAGCACAAGAGCAAGGAGTTCATCACCAACACACCATTTGTTACCTCTTGGAGAGTGGTGTCTCCTAGATTGGTTAGGTGTCACTTGGGAGCCTCCGTCAAGATTGTGGAGTTGAACCAAGGAGTTTGTAAGGCAAGGAGATTGCCTACTTCGTGAAGATCTACCCGAGTGAGGCAAGTCCTTCATGGGCGATGGCCATGGTGGGATAGACAAGGTTGCTTCTTCATGGACCCTTCATGGGTCGAGCCATCTGTGGACTCACGCAACCGTTACCCTTCGTGGGTTGAACTCTCTGTCAACGTGGATGTACGATAGCACTACCTATCGGAACCATGCCAAAAATCTCCGTGTCTCCAATTGTGTTTGTACACTCCAATCCCATCCCTTTACATTCTTGCAACTTGCATGACTTACTTTCCACTGCTCATATACTCTTGTCATGCTTGCTTGAGATGTATTCTGAATGTTCAAACTTGTGCCAAAACTCCACTTCAACTTAAAGAAATTAAAAACTGCAACTTTTCTTGCTAAGAGTCTATTCACCCCCCTCTAGACACCTCTTCTCGATCCTACAATTGGTATCAAAGCTTTGGTCTCCATTGCTTTGGTTTAATCACCATTGGAGGAAGATGGATGAGTCTACATTGGGGAGTCTTAGACGTAGAGTGCCTATTCTTGATGGAGAGTATTTTCATGAGTGGAAAAATGAGATGCTTGAGATCTTCAATGAATATCATTTGACCAAGTACATTACTACTCCTTGTGCTTGCATTGTTGATCCTTTGCATACTACCCTTGATGAGTCTATTGACATGATTCGTAATCTTAGAACGATCAATTTAATCACTAGAGGTTTGGCTAGAAACTTGCTTGCTAGCTTGCCTACTTTTGAATATGCCTACAGCTTATGGAGATTTCTTGAGAAACGATTCCCAAATTATTCCTTGAAAATTCTAGATGAGATTCTTCATAAGTCTATTGCCTTGAGTAAGATGAGTTCTAATGATCCCAAGTTTGGTGATTGCTTATTTGAGCTTACTAATCTTACAAGTGCAAAAGGAGATGTTGGAATCATTAGCAATATCATTTCCGAAGTCATTAGAATCCATAGAGATGAACATGGTTATGGTCATACTTCTAATGAATTACCCTCTCTAGGAGTTGATCTATCACATGACGATGTTGAACATGGATACTATGATGAGGATGATGATAATGACTATGATCTTGATGATGCGATGAGACACTTTGGTCTTATGGCTAATCTTCACAGCTACATGGCTGGAGGAAAGGAATGGGTCCTTGACAGTGGATGTACTGATCATATGACCGGAGACAAAGATATGTTTCATGAGCTTGCTGAAAACAACGGCCCTCGAAAGTATGTCACTTTCGGTGATAACTCAAAGGGTAAGGTGGTTGGCCTTGGTAAGGTGGCCATCTCACAGGATAGCTCCATACAAAATGTTATGCTCATTGAATCTCTCGGCTACAATTTACTTTCCGTATCTAAACTTGCTGACTTTGGTTTCAATGTCCTATTCACTGAAGTAGATTGCCAAGTGTTTCGTAGAGATAACCATAAAATGGTCTTTGCCGGTATACATAGAGGTGATCTTTACATTGTTGATTTCACTAAAAAGGCTCAACCTAGAACTTGCCTAATTGCTAAATCTTCTAAAGGCTGGTTGTGGCGTAGAAGGCTAGGTCATGTGGGCATGCGAAATCTTGATAAGCTTATTAAAGGTGATCATATCCTTGGAGTAAAAGATGTTATATTTGACAAGGATTGTAACACCCACAATGCGACTATATCTCCCACGTGTCGGGGCACGACTTAGAGGCATAGCCGCATGGTAGGCATGTCTCAAGAGGGGTAATCTTTACACATCCCATGTAGTGAATAAGAAAGGGATAAAGAGTTGACTTACAATCGCCACTTCACACAATACATAAATAATCCATACATCATCCAAGGTACAATCAAAGGTCCGACTACGGAACCAAAATAAAAAAAGACAACCCCAAATGCTAGATCCCCGATCGTCCCAAATGGGCTCCTCTACTGATCATCCAGAAAAGAAACATAGTAATGGCCCGAGTCCTCATCGAACTCCCACTTGAGTTTGGTAGCGTCCCCTGCACTGGCATAATCGGCACCTGCATCTGTTTGGAAGTATCTGTGAGTCACGAGGACTCAGCAATCTCACACCCGCGAGATCAAGACTATTTAAGCTTAAGGGTAGGAAAGGGTAGTGAGGTGGAGCTGCAGCAAAGCACTAAGCATATATGGTGGCTAACATACGCAAAAGAGAGCGAGAAGAGAAGCAACACACGGTCGAGAAGCTAAAAGTTATCAAGAGGTGATCCTGAAGCTACTTACGTTCGAGCATAACACGAGACCGTGTTCTCGTCCTAGAATCCACCGAAAAGAGACCATCACGGCTACACACGCAGTTGATTCATTTTAATTAAGTTAAGTGTCAAGTTCTCTACAACCAGATATTAAAAATCCCATCTTCCCAGAACCACGTGCATGGCTTTTGAAAGTTCAAAACCCTGCAGGGGTGTCCCAACTTAGCCCATCACAAGCTCTCGCGGTCAACGAAGGATATTCCTTCTCCCGGGAAGACTCGATCAGTCTCGGAATCCCGTTTACAAGACATTTCAACAAAGGTAAAACAAGACCAGCAACGCCTCCCTATGTGTCGGCAAATCCCGATAGGAGTCGCACGTATCTCGTTCTCAGGGCACACCGGATAGGTCAAGCTACGAGTAAAACCAACCCTCAAGTTGCCCCGAGGTGGCCCCGCAGGTTGCCCGGTTTGGACCAACACTCAGAGGAGCACTGGTCCGGGGGGGGGGGGGGTTAAAATAATGATGACCCTTGATTCTGTAGAACCCAAGGGAAAGGTATATGGTGGTAGGTAGGAAAATGGTAAAACCAAGGTTGGGCCTTTCTGGAGGAGTTTTATTCAAGTCGAACTGTCAAGGGGTTCCCATAACACCCAACCGCGTAAGGAACATAAAATCAAGGAACATAACACCGGTATGACGGAAACTAGGGCGGCAAGAGTGGAACAAAACACCAGACATAAGGCCGAGCCTTCCACCCTTTACCAAGTATATAGATGCATTAAAGTATATAAGAGATAATAATGATATCCCAACAATATCCATGTTCCAACATGGAACAAACTTCATTTTCACCTGCAACTAGCAACGCTATAAGAGGGGCTGAGCAAAAGCGATAACATCGCCAAACAACGGTTTGCAAGGAAGGTGGGTTAGAGGCTTGACATGGCAATATGGGAGGCATGATATAGCAAGTGGTAGGTAGCACAGCATAGCAAAAGAGCGAACAACTAGCAAGCAAAGATAGAAGTGATTTCGAGGGTATGGTCATCTTGCCTGCAAAGTTCTCAGAGTTGTCGAAAGCTTGATCCTCGTTAGCATACTCAACATGTTCCTCGAACACGTACTCATCTCTCGGCTCTACCCAAAGCAAGAACACAAGCAAATGAACAACAATCAACCACGGTGCAATGCACAAGCAACATGATGCCAAACATGGCATGATATGCAAGACATGATATGCAATGCATATGCGTGCTCCGGAAGAGAAAGAATGATCAAGGCATCAACTTGGCAAACCAAGTGTGCCGCTGGAAAGATGAGATGATTTCGGTCGAAATCGATATAGAGATCACCGAAAACGGATGCACGGTTTGCAAATGGCAAGCAAAACAAGAATGGCACAAGTCTGCGATTAACAGCACGATGCCATCTAGAATGCAACAATAAACTAAGCTACTACACTTCAACATAGCAACAAAGCACATGGCAGTGATGTACACAAGATTCTTGACAAAACATGAACACTGAGCTACGGCTAAATCACACAACAACAGGTTCAAACAAGCATGGCAAAAGTGCAAAAGATATCAGCTTCACAGACTTAGTGAAAATACTAACATGCCAGAAATAACATCAGGAAGACATGTTTAGAGCAAGCAAACAACATGCTACAGGAACATACCATAGAAAACAAAGGCATGGCATGATTCTACTAAATGCATAGAACAAAAGTCCCTTACTGATCATGAGCCAAAAAGGCGCAGAAGATAAGATGGCACTCATGTAAACATAGCAAGTTTTATTAACAGTTTCAGACTTAGCAGAAAACAGAGCATGGCATAAACAGAATTATGAAGGCTTCTTTGCGAGCTCAAACCACTCATCACAAAGCCTTGCATGACAAAACAAGCATACCTATAGCAAGATGACATGTTCATGAAGCTAACCATGGCAAGAGCAATTTCATAGCATGCACGGATCACTAGCAACAACCATGGAAAAATTGAGTAACAAGTAAACAATCTGCCAGGAACATTTTATAGAAAAAGTAAAGCAAGATTAAGACATGCTAGGGCACTCCATAATTTCTTTGCTAGAGCAAGATTAGAACAGGGGCATGGATGGATAGAGCATAACCATATGTTCAAAACATCCTTACTGAAGTAACTCAAAACAGGCATGGACATCAATGTAGAATCAAGTTTACATGGCATCAAAATAACAGCAGGAAAAAAGACTTAGCAAAATCCTAAGTCCCTGAAATCAGCAATATCACGAAGGCTACTTTGCATGCTTGTGCTAGTCACCACATTAATAACAAAAATACAAGGCAAGCACCTATGTAAATATGGCATGTCATAGACCAAAACACATGTAGACCTCCTACTCATATGATGCACACAACAAATGTGACAAAAATGACAAATCACCCTAAACTGATAAGTAGCAGCAGTAAACATTTTATAGAACTCTTGCATCAATGATTTGGGCATCAAGATGAACTCAAAAAAGCATGTCACAATGGAATGAAAGGAAGAGCATCTCATAATGAACATTTTGGTATAAAATATGCATGAAACGGAGCTACGGTCGTGGACTTATGGGGCGATGAACAGGGCATAAAATCATAATAGAAAAAGACTTAGAGGGGAAACGGGGTCAACCCTTTTTGGATCTAGGGTTCCAGGAGCGCAATCCGAGGTTTGCCGGGGGAGCTGGACAGAGTTGGAGGTCGCGGTGGCGTGCGGGACTCGCCGTATTCGAGGGCTCGCCGGAGCGCGTCGGAGAGGAGGCGCGGGCATGGTGGTCGAGCCTCCCGCTAGGAGGCCGGGCGGCGCCGGTGGAGGAACCTGGCGGCACCGGCGGAGCTGGTCGGCGGGGCGGCGCGGTGGTCGCGGGTTCCGAGCGGCGGCGGAGAGGAGGCGACAGGCGGCGGGGACGCGCTGGGGAGGCGCGGCGGCGGCGATGGGCCGGGTGGGCCCGATCCGGGCTCGCCGGGCTGCGGCGGCTGGTGGCGGCGGAGATGCCACGTGCCGACGCCTCACTGGCTCGGGGCGGCGGTGCGAAGTGTCCGGCGGATGGTGGACATGTCCGGCGGCGGAGTGGGAGGATCTAGGGTTTCAAGACCCGAATTTGGATGAGAGGTGCACTATAGCTAGGAGGAGGTAGGAGTGTCCGAATGAGGTGTAGTTTTCGCCCACATGATCGTGATCCGACGACGGGGGACATGGAAGAGGTTTGGATGGGTTTTTGGGCCGTTTGGAGGGGTGTTGGCCTACAACACAAAAGAGGCTACCACGGTTACCCGGTTAACCGTTGGAGCATCAAATGGACTCCAGATGGAACGAAATTTGACAGGCGGTCTACCGGTGGTGTACCAAGGCCACTTGGCAAATCTTGGTCCATTATGAGAACGTTTAACACCCGCTCATGAAAAGAGGCAAGAGGGTTGCGCCGGTGCATGTAGGAGTGTCATATTGCAAAACGGACAATGGGGAAAATGCTCAGATGCATGAGACGAGCACGTATGCAAATGCGATGCACATGATGACATGATATGAAATGCATGACATGAACAAAATGCAAAACAAAGACAAAAACCCAACCACGAAGGGAAATCTCATAACTTAAAGCTAGAAATGGCAAGAGTCGGAGTTACAAATATGGCAAGTTACATCCGGGGTGGTACAAGGATAGACTTTGTAGTCCTTGTAAAGCAGGAAAACAAGTTGGAGGAAGTCACCCCGTGAAGAACATTATGACCACAAGAAGACCGCTCGAGCTACTGCATATGGATCTTTTTGGTCCCAATGCCTATAAATGTCTCGGTGGTAACTCATTCGGTCTGGTTATAGTTGATGATTTTTCAAGATTTACATGGGTGTTCTTTCTTGATGATAAATTGCAGGTCCAAAAGATCTTCAAGAACTTTTCTCGGAAGGCCCAAAATCAATTTGAAGTGAAGATCAAGAAGGTTCGGAGCGACAACGGAACGGAGTTCAATAACGCAAATGTGGATACCTTTCTTGACGAAGAGGGGATTTCACACGAGTTCTCGGCTACATACACACCTCAACAAAATGGAGTTGTTGAGAGGAAGAACCGGACTCTTATTGAGATGGCAAGAACGATGCTTGATGAGTACAAGACTCCAAAACACTTTTGGGCGGAAGCAGTTCAGACAGCTTGTCATGCAACAAATTGCTTGTATCTTCACAAGCTACTCGGCAAGACGACATACGAGCTCCTCACCGGTAACAAACCCCAAGTTGGATACTTTCGGGTATTCGGCTCAAAGTGCTACATTCTTGATAAGCATCGTCGTTCCAAATTTGCTCCTAAATCTCATGAAGGTTTCCTACTTGGTTATGGCTCAAACTCTCACACTTACCGTGTCTACAATAATTTCACCCGAAAGGTTGAAGAGACGGTAGATGTGAAGTTTGATGAATCTAACGGCTCGCAAGTAGAGCAATTGCCAATTGATGTAGGAGACAAAGACCATTCGGAAGCAATCCAAGACTTCTCTGTTGGCAAGATTCGTCCAACAGAGGTGAAGGAGAGTACCTCGTCCATCCAAGTGGAAGCTTCCACCTCACGACAAGGTGGACCAAGAGTTGATACGGAAGCATCCACAAGTGGGACACACCAAGACGAAGAAAATGAGGAAGTACACCAAGATGAACATCAACAACCTCCTTCTCCACCACGACAAGAGAATGACAACGTTAACAATGAAGAAGGCCAAGAAGTAGAACAAGATGAAATGGATGTTCCACCCCGAGCCAAGCAAAAGCTCCCACGAGTTCGAGCAAGAGTCGCCAAAGACCACCCTGTTGAGAAAATCTACAATGATATCCAAACCGGGAGAATCACTCGCTCTAAAACTCGTTTGGATAACTTTTGTGAACATGATTCATTCATCTCTAGCATTGAACCTATGAAGGTTGAAGAAGCATTGGAAGATCCGGATTGGATAAACGCCATGCATGAAGAGCTACACAACTTTGAGAGAAATCAAGTGTGGACATTAGTTGAGAAGCCCGACAACAACCACAACATCATCGGTACCAAATGGGTGTTTCGCAACAAGCAAGATGAAGATGGACAAGTTGTTCACAACAAAGCACGTCTAGTCACCCAATGCTACACTCAAGTCGAAGGTATGGACTATGGTGAGACATATGCCCCCGTTGCTAGACTTGAGTCCATTCACATCTTACTTTCTTATGCTAATCACCATGATATCACCTTGTACCAAATGGACATTAAAAGTGCTTTTCTAAATGGTGAAATAGAGGAGGAAGTTTATGTTAAGCAACCTCCCGGCTTTGTCAATCCTAAGAAACCTAATCATTTCTACGAACTTCACAAATCTCTTTATGGTCTTAAAAAAGCTCCTAGAGCGTGGTATAAATGCTTGACCAAGTTCCTTATTTAAAATGGCTTTAAAATTGGGAAAATAGATTCTACTATTTTTACTAAAAGGGTTAATGGAGAACTTTTTGTGTGCCAAATCTATGTTGA
This sequence comes from Triticum aestivum, assembly GCF_018294505.1. Taxonomy (NCBI): domain Eukaryota; kingdom Viridiplantae; phylum Streptophyta; class Magnoliopsida; order Poales; family Poaceae; genus Triticum; species Triticum aestivum. The sequence goes on from NC_057809.1 coordinate 148,571,025, forward strand.
TGATATTATATTTGGTTCGACTAACCCTCATTTTAGTGAGAAGTTTGTAAAGCTAATGTCAGAGAAGTTTGAGATGTCTATGATGAGTGAACTCAAGTTCTTTCTTGGTTTGCAAATCAAGCAAACTAAGGAAGGCACCTTTGTCTCTCAAACAAAGTACACCAAGGACTTATTCAAGAAGTTCAACATGCAAGAAAGCAAAGGTATGAAAACTCCCATGCCTACTAGTGGACATCTTGACTTGACTAAGGAAGGTGAACCGGTTGATCAAAAAGTTTACCGCTCTATGATCGGTTCATTGTTATATTATGTGCCTCTCGTCCCGATATTATGCTAAGTGTGTGCACATGCGCACGATATCAAGCGGCCCCTAAAGAATGTCATCTTAAGGCTGTGAAAAGGATAGTGAGATACTTAATACACACACCAAATTTTGGCGTTTGGTATCCTAAGAGGTCTTATTTCTATCTTGTTGGTTACTTCGATTTAGACTGTGCCAGAGACAAGTTTGAAAGAAAGTCCACTTCGGGTACTTGTCAATTTCTTGGTAGATCTCTTGTGTCTTGGTCTTCCAAGAAACAAAACTTGTTATCCTTATCCACTGCCGAAGCAGAATACATTGCCGCTGGTTCATGTTGTGCTTAATTACTTTGGATGACCCAAACTCTCAAGGACTATGGGATATATGTGAAACATGTTCCATTGCTTTGTGACAATGAAAGTGCTATCAAGATTGCTCACAATCCCATGCAACATTCTCGAACTAAGCATATTGAAGTTCGTCATCATTTCATTCGAGATCATGTTGCCAAAGGGGACATTGATCTTAAGCATGTTCGCACCGATAAGCAATTGGTGGATATATTTACCAAACCGCTTGATGAGAAAGTTTTTGCCGTTTGAGAGGTGAATTGAACATCATTTATGCTTCAAACTTGGAGTAGGAACTCCATTTGGATACGTGCAAGGCATGAACCTTTGACTAATCCTTCATATTTCTTTCATGTTGCTATTTATGTGTCTTGGATATATTTGAACCCTTGCATGCTATCTAACCCTAGTAGGTACTTGGATGAATCCAAATATATGAGATTGCAACCCACTCACATCTTGAGCAATCTCTACATCACCAAGTCTCTACACAATGGTGGTTAAAAACAAGGAAGCATGAAAATCTCCAAACATATCCTTTGATAGATTCTATATTAAGTTTTATGATTGTCATTTTGGATACACAAGTGCTCTTCCTTGCAAGACTAACCCATGTAGGTAGATGAACTCAAATTCCAAGTGGTGCTCCCAACTCTTAATGAGCTACATCAACCTTGAGCAACCCACACAAGTTCAACTACATGATCAAGATCGACACCGCCACCCAAGGTATGTTATTCCATCTTAGAGAAGCTTTACTCCAAGTCATGGATCAAAGCAACTCAACAAGATGATAATACATCAAGATGCATAAACGAAAAATGGTAACCCCATTTTGAGCTTAAACGATGAGTATGACCTATGATCAAGTGCCCTCACTTGACTCCTAAGTCAATATACTCTAACATAGGTGACTTTGTCGCCGCCCAATCCTAGATGAAGTTCTCTTGTGTTTTTCTGTGCTCTTGCATTTGTCTCATGCATATTTGTTTCCCCTTTCAAAAAAACTTCATCTAGATTTATTTTCTGTTCTTCATTCCCTGCATCCAATTCATTGCAAATCTTTCAGCAAATTCCTTGCAAATCCTTGTGAGATTTTACCTGCCTAGTGAGCTGAGGTGACAAGTGTTTTCACTATGATGAACTCGGTCACACCGGTTTGTTTCCTTCAGTCCAACCGAATCCTTTCGGCGCCACCGAAGCACACAACTCGGTGCCACCGATTTCACTGCAGGAAAGACAGCTTGCCACTTGTTTCTGCATTCTTTTTGCTCCAGCTCCATGATTTTGTCCTCTACCAGCATCACATTCGACTTGCTGCTTTGCTTTGTGATTCAAGGACCAAACCCATTTGTAACAAAAATCCAGAAGAACCCTTCTTAGAAATTGATGTCAAAGGGGGAGGGAGAGATCACATCAAAGCTTAATAATTTCTATAGGGGGAGAGAATACTCAGGGGAGAGTGTAAGAAACCCCAGATGCTTGGTGTTCAAGAGGAGAGAAGTCACATGTCTTTAAGAGGGGAAAGACATGTTCATATTTGATTGTTTGCAGTAGCTCTGTTTCTTTTCATTTGTTCAGATTTTCTGCTCCCTATCTTCTCCTAGTATCCCATGCTAGATTCAGGGGTAGCAATACATCTAAGGGAAGGAAATCTTTGAATTCATTGCACATCTTTACCTTTGGGGACATGTCTATATCGAATGGGGTACTCAGTACTCACTCTCTACATGTCATCCCAGTCTTGGTACTCTTGTGGTTTCTTTTGTTTGCTCTGGCTAGTAGGTGTATCTGTGTTATCTAACCTTGTTTACTCAAGTTCATTCCTTCCTAAGGCAACTCAAGACCACAAGGTAAGTATATGCATCACAGTCATGTGTATGAGGACTTCTTGCTGATGTACATATTGTTTGCAAGAAGGACTCATGAGCATGAAGGTACATTCCCTATATTCACATCATTTGCTCTGATGCATATAGCCAAGATACATATAACACATTGCTTATTCTGTCATGTTTATGCATTCACATGCTCCTATATTCCATATTTACATGATTGCATACATGTAAGGGGAGCCTATGCATGTTACATGTCTTTCCAAAGCTTTACTTGTTATTCTCTATATCTTTATCTAAAGCTTTGATGTATGTTGTCATCAATTATCAAAAAGGGGGAGATTGAAAGCACAAGTGCTCCCTGGGTGATTTTGGTAAGTAATGTCAACATATATCTTGTTGAACTAATGCTTCTACCTAGTATGTTTTAGATAAGTTCAACAATGGAGTGGCATGGACTAGAGGATGTGGAACCCCTTCAAGATGCTGAGGACAAAGGATTAGCTGAAGCTCAAAGCTCCGGACTCTACACTTTCTATTTTAGCAATCCAAGATCACATTGAGTCCATAGGAAAGCCAATACTATTAAGAGGGGATGGTGTGTTTCTTAATTATTTTCTTGCTCAAAGTGCTTAGTAATATGCTCCAAAGCCCTCAACCACTTTCTCATATCCACATATGTCCCAAACCAGAAGTCAAACTCGACCCCACCAAAACTTTCTATCCGGCGCCATCGAGTTCTCTTGACATAGCCACTGCCATAAACCCTAATCAATTCGTTCTCACCGATGGGATCTCGGTCTCACCGAGATGGGCTTGCAAACTCTCTATTGCCTATTGCAATAATTTCGGTCCCACCGAGGTATGCAATCAGTCCCACCAAGTTTGCTTGGCCAACTCTCTGTTTCTCTTATTACCCAAATCGGTCCCACCGAGTTTGTGTAATCGGTCAAACTGAGTTGAGGCTTTACCCTAACCCTAGCACATCGGTCCTACCGAGTTCATCATATCGGTCCCACCGAAAACCCTAACGGTCACATTATGAACTAAATCGGTCTGACCGAGTTCTCTAAATCGGTCCCACAGAGTTTGGTAAATTGTGTGTAACGGTTTGATTTTGTGTGGAGGCTATATATACCCCACAACCCACTCTTCATTTGTGGAGAAAGCCATCAGAACATGCCAACACTTCCAACATACATTTTCTGACAGAGAACCACCTACACTTATGTTGAGGTCAAGATATTCCATTCCTACCACATAAATCTGGATCTCTAGCCTTCCCCAAGTTGCTTTCCACTCAAATATTCTTTCCACCAAATCCAATCCTATGAGAGAGAGTTGAGTGTTGGGGAGACTATCATTTGAAGCACAAGAGCAAGGAGTTCATCATGAACACACCATTTGTTACCTCTTGGAGAATGGTGTCTCCTAGATTGGTTAGGTGTCACTTGGGAGCCTCTGTCAAGATTGTGGAGTTGAGCCAAGGAGTTTGTAAGGGCGAGGATATTGCTTACTTCGTGAAGATATACCCGAGTGAGGAAAGTCCTTCGTGGGCGATGTCCATGGTGGGATAGACAAGGTTGCTTCTTCGTGGACCCTTGGTGGGTGGAGCCCTCCTTGGACTCGCGCAACCGTTACCCTTCGTGGGTTGAAGTCTCCATCAATGTGGATGTACAATAGCACCACCTATCGGAACCACGCCAAAAATCTCCGTGTCTCCAATTGTGTTTGCACACTCCAATCCCATCCCTTTACATTCTTGCAACTTGCATGACTTACTTTCCTCTTCTCATATACTCTTGTCATGCTTGCTTGAGATGTATTGTGAATGTTCAAACTTGTGCCAAAACTCCACTTCAACTTAAAGAAAATAAAAACTGCAACTTTTCTTGCTAAGAGTCTATTCACCCTCCTCTAGACACCTCTTCTCGATCCTACAAGGAGCGGTTTGATCTCCCCTATCTTCTTCACCGTGACCCTGCTCACTGGCGCTCAGACGACGGAGGCCTCGCCTTGTGCAAGTTGGTGCCGCTTGATAATGATACGTGTGATGTTAAGATGCCATCGCTTGAGGGTAAGGCTTGGGAAGCCGCATACTGAGATTGGGTTGTTTATATTGGGTCCAACTGCGAGTGGGAACTTGTGAATGTGTACACTCGTCACCGGGTTCCACTTCCAAAAATCTCAGACTGCCCAGAGGTTGAGCACACCGGTTATGACCATACTTTAAACTACGGTCATGGTGACTGTCGTCTACAGAAGATAGCAATTTGTCGAGTTCTCGACCGCTCTTGGGATTTAATGGAATATGTAGTTGTTGCTATCTTTGACAAGCTTGTTGCCTTCCTTCATAGTTCGACTCGATGGATATTGCTCACAAATCAGTTTCTATACAAGGATGAGTACTGTGGTGCAATTCAATACAAGGGTCTTGTGTTTGCTGCCACCACTCGTGGCACTATTTTTTCATGGAATCCTTATGATTTCGGTGCGTTTGTCTTCCACCGTAATTATAATTGTTTCATCCACATGCATGTGGGTTAGCTAGTTTCCCTTTACTAATTAACCTTCTTGTGTTTCCAAGGTCCTGTGAACATTCCACCACCTATACTTGAAAAAAATTATAACCAAGGGGGAGATGACGATGATGATGATCATGCACATGAGGACCCATATACTCAGTGGTGTTTGGCAACTTATTCCGATGGATCACCTCTTCTTGTCTGTATACAGGGCACCGCTGATGTGACTAAGGAAGCAGGTGTTGTCTCCCATGGTCGCACTCTCTGGACCTATTCCAACATCCGTTGCAGGGTATTCGGAATGGATACTACTGTGCTAGCGCCAACACCTTCTCCCTGGTTTAGTATTGATACTCTTGGAGGAAACTCGCTCTTCCTTGGACAAAACTATCCAATCATGGTGAAAGGCGATCCAGCTGCTGTTGACACAACGTTACTACTACCATTTATGAGATGCAACTATATCTATACCTCGGACATTGCTATGCTTCCCTACCGTGGCTATCACAATATGGGTCATGAAATAGGCCGCTTCAGCCTGGATGATCAGCCCTGTATTGGTCTCGAGATTGACAGTAGCTGGCCCTTCTGAGACAAACTCTTCTAGTTCAAAGCAAGTGTTTCCAACGCCGAGTGGTTGAGCCGAAGTTCATTTCATTGCTTGTTATTTGTTGTGTGACGAAAACTTTAGTATTTACTAGAATGCTTTGTTGGAACTAATCTATAATCCAACATGTATCCTTGTTGTCATTGTGTGTTGATGACTTGTTGTATGTAATGAATGGTACATTTGTATATGCATGTCATAAACTCAATGTATAAATAGTTTTCGACTCACTTCTTGGAGTGTTAGTGCCGTAGTAGTATAGCCAGCATCCGTAGTAGTGTGAAGTTGCCACATCACATAGAGCCAACCAATAGTTAGTTCTAGTTAGATCAACTAGAGCTAGGTGTCGCACAGAGACCGAGAAATATGGTGTTAGCGTGACTGCGTGAGGTGGGCTTGTACGTAGTATGATGTAGGCACAGGGCTTGCTGTGTTTCCTAAATGTGGAGAAGATTTGGTCTAGTTCTTTCTCCTTTTGCCGACACATGGGACATCCATCATCCAGGTCGTGTCATGCAAGAAAATGGAGTGGTAATTGAAGCCACGTGATGTGCATCTTGGCTTAAACTGTAAATAGAATCTTACTACTCTTGAGTAACTCCAAAAGCGGCCATCGAAGATCTTTATTGGATTTGTTTTTCATCACCAGCACGTCGAGGTGAAAGATGTGCAGGTTCAGTGGGTCCTCCTGCGTTTTCACTGACATGTGGAACCTCATGTGAGCAAACATACGATGGGCTCCGCGCGTCTGCTGGCTGGCTGAGAAGAGAGAAGAGGAGGGCTGAGCACGGACTCCAGGAAATTTGTTCTATGTAACCAGCACCTCGATATAGGCTCGATATAGTGGGGTGGCATGGGCCATAACTAGCATTCACGTCTAGCAGTACGACACATGCCACCCACACGAGTCCCATCCGACACCAATTTTCTTGGAGTCTGTGCTAGAGCCATCTCTTCTCCCTCCTGTTTTCTCAGCCATCGCGGGATGGGAGGGGTGGGGGTTTGCCGATAGTCGGTTTGCTCAACTGCAGTGCCACTTGTAAGTGAAAATGCAACACACCACACATTCCCCCTTGAGGGGCGTGCCGAACCAACCGTATGGCGGTGCGATGCGAACACGGCAGGCTTTTCCTCTTGAACTTCTAACTTGTAAAATTTGGTTCTGCTCCATGGCGTGACCGATAGATAGAAATAACGATTTTCCCTAGAGCAATGAGAAGTTTGGTTCTGGCATGGTTCATGCATGGAGTACGTATGAAAATTATGAAGTTGATGCGAAAGGTAAGATAATTACTAGTAGTACCATATACTACTACATGGATTTGACGAAAGATAAAGATACATACGGATCCATCAACGACATCCTCACGCCCTAATGTGTCCGGGTCACCAACCGACATGTGAGGAGCAGCGGCGTTGGCGGCGAGCTCAACGTGCTTCTGAACAATGCCATCCAAGGTTGCCCTGCGAGTCAAGAAGGCCAGCGACCTATCATCCTCCTCTGGCACGTAGTAGTCCTTGTGGACGATTTGCGCGTAGACGTGGGTGGTTATGTCGATGGTGTCTTGTTGTGCCAGGCGCTACGCGGCGAGCACGACCTCGAGGTGGTCATTCTCCGGCGTGACGGCGGGCAGTCGCAGGGCCACCAGTGCATCGAAGAGGTTGTCACCATAGAGGCCTTGAGGGTGGCGGCCATCGCAGAGCCTGGGCGCGTGGGCTAGAGGCGTATGTCAAGGTCGTCCGCGAGCTTCTTGATGATGGTGAACTTGTCGAGGAAGCCAACGAGGACCTTGTCGAATAAGGAGACGAAGCTGTCGTCCAACCGGCCTCTCGCCCTAGCAGAGTCAAGGACGACCTAGAGACGTTCCTCGGTGCCGGGCCGCAGGCCGGCATCGTGGACCATCTGGCACAGCCGGCCGATGCTCGCGCTCATCGCCTCCATGGGTCTAGCTTCTAGTCAACTGATCTTGCGATTGGAGTGATCACTCTTGCCCTTGGTTAGGATGCGTAGGTGCATAGGATTTTGTAGATTGGACTGGTGGGGAGCCTTTATATGAGAAGTGTAGACTGCGTTGCATTCACGTGTGTATTGGCCATCTACTCCTCGGCCCTCTACTGCATGTACCTTTGGCTGTATGACAGGTGGGCCAGCCACCTGTTGGGCCCACGAGTCATTCACCCAAACGCAGGTGCAGTAAGTCAATGAAGCTGCATCCCCCTCCATCCCAAAACACTTAGGCACGGTACATTAACTCCCTCCTCATTTCTTATTTCATGACATATCAACCAATGAGAGATGTGGGCCGTGCATGCTTTCAATGACTTGAGACTACCAAACATGACATGCGGTGGTTAGTTCATTGCATGTAATCCTATTAATTAGCAAAAATACATTAAGTTCTCTCGCTTTCCCCTTCGTCTTGGTCATGGTGCACAAGAGCATGGTTAATAGTATAGCCAGTTGCTGGCTATATGATGTTGCCATGTCATATAGAGCCATCACTTGTAGCCACTCATACAATAAGGTTAGTTATAAGGCTGGCTATAAGAGTACTACTTTTTCTCATCTTCTCTCTCTCTCTCTTTCTTCATATTTATTGTATATCGGCCTAGGAATCTGCATATAGCGGCTCTTGCATGAGAGCCCACTCCTCTTTTTCACTTGCTCTAAGATGATTTAGACTAGCCAAAGTGGGGGTAACTTCAGCAGTAACATCGAGTCCAATTCAACAAATTTTCTTATGTGGCAATGAGTTAATGAGGAGAGAGATAGTTTGAGTAACTTAGCTAGTTACTATAACATCACATGTCCCAATGCAATATGAGTCTATAACCTAATAAATGAGGCTTTGATGTTACCATACTTATGTTACTACTCACTATGAAAGGTAGTAACATAGTTTAGGGATATGTGTATGTTACTCTTCATTGTGGCTAGTCATACACCTAGATGGAGGGAGTAGTCTCAAGTCATTGGATTGCATACGCACCCCACATCTCGTATTGGGTGATTTCTTTTTTCGTGGCAAAAAATAGGAGCGATGTGGGTAGTTAATGCACCGCGCCTAAAAGTTTTGGGATTACTATTTGGTTTTCATAACGTGACTAATGCACCAGTACGAAGGGAGTACAATAGTAGTCTTCGATTGCAATGTTTTGTTGGTAGCTTACAAAGCTGAGTGCTCGATGAGTACAATAGTAGTATGATTGATGAGACTTCAGATTTGAGCCATCTACCGGAAGGAATAAAACAATACACCATGTATTTATTTACAGAGGGAGTAGTACATTTTTTGTGCAATTTGTCTAATTCACATCTAGATGTTTTCCAAGGATGTCACATCTAATCTCCCACAAATAACGTAGCAACAAGGAACAAAAAAACTGAGACAAGAAAAAAAACAGGCCACAAACATAGTGGACATCAGGTTAGATGTGACATAACTATGTCACATCTAGATGTGTCCTAGACAGACCCTTTTTTGTGACATGCATTACTAGATATTGCTAGTCAAATACTAAATCCAGATGGATGTGGTAGTACTACTAAATCCAGACGGTGGTGCTAGTACTAGTAGTATTACTACCAATGTAGTAGCATTGTACTACCCGTTGGTCAAATTATTACGTGCTGCTCCTCGCAGTGAAGTGACAAGACCCTGCGCCAAAGATGACACCTGAGTATAGGCGTCGTGTTCAGCATAACATAGTCAGCCTCACCATCTGCAGTCACTATCATCATGGCTGTAGAGCTAGCCTGCTTACAACTGGTCATGTTCGACATAATTTCCCATGCGTAGATGCTCGTGCATTGCACGAAACACCAAGATTAGGGGTGGATGGCGCCGGCGGCAGCCATCGCGCCAGATTTTTCCATGGCCTTCTAGATGTGGTAGGGAGGAGATAAGGCTGATTGTGAGAGGCAAGGAGTTGTTTGTAAATAGGGAACAAGTGCGGGCATCTTTTTGCAAAACTGGAGAAGTTTGGTTTGTATGCGTCAGATCTAGATCCGACGGCTATTGGTGAAAGATGGCAGGCACAACATCATCACCAACTCAGGACCTCTTTGATTTGCAGGATTTTAAAAACGTAGGAATAGGACACGGAAATATTACAAGTTTCAAACTGATATTACAAATGTTAGGAGTAATGCTGCACCTACAAAGAGGGAATCTAGGAAGTTTACGTAAGAACTTTCGTTACTTTAGGTGGATGCAGCATTATCGTACAAACTAAAATCCACCGCCCTGACAAGTCACTAATGGGCAAATAAATTTTCGAGTCTCTGGCCACTTGATGTTTCAAAAACAAATTCAGCTTCTGCGGAGACTTTGTGATTTAGGCTTATACGCTTGCGGTGATCAGCATGCCATTCATTGTTGCGTCAAAGAATGCCAAACCTCATTACCTTGAGCACACTTGCCTCCAGAACAAAGAACCTGGCCAATTTAATCTCAAATGTGCTGCATCGGTAGTCGATCAAATCAATTTATGTAAGATGGAGATCAAGGCATTTGATGAGATTCTTACAGTGCAGCACATTTTTCACTTTCGGGTCTTTTTTATCTGCGAAAGAAGAGAACATATTAGAGCAGCTGGCTGTATAAGATTGTCGTGTCATCAAGAGGTACCAATATGATTCGCTCATACGATAGGGTTGGCTGGCTAGTGATATTTTTTCAATCTCTCTCTCTCTTTCTCTTTCCTCTCAAAAGTATGCCACATAATACGCATTATTGTCAAATCAAAAGATTTTGGCACCGCTCTCGCAATGTGAGAGAGTTGGCACCGTTGTGCACACAGACCCACATGTATAAACAAATCAATCAAACCAACTACACCAGCCTCTCACTCTCCCAAACAAGTGTTTTTTATTGCCTCAGTCCTCTCTCTCTCTCCCACGCAAGTGTTTTTTCATTGCGTGAGTTAATTTGGCACTGGAGCAAAGTAGGTGATCCAGATTGGGGCACTAGGTGAGCAATGGAGGGGCATCGATGCCAAATGCATCACAAGTGAATTTGGCACGTGTTTTGGCCTACATAGTGGAGGGCCGTTATAGCCCACTTTTGTACTACCTCGTATTTAGTGTAAAATTTTGACCATAGATTTACCTAAGAAAATGCCAATGCATGTCACCAAAAATTATACCATTTGAAATTATGTTCAAATACGAATCCAACGATATAATTTTAAGTGACATGCATTAACATTTTGTCAGTTAAATCTATGGTCAAATTTTGATACTACAAAATATGAAGAGTAAACCAGGACGGAGGTAGTACTTGCTCTTAGGGTAACCATAGAGTTACTAGTCTAAGTTACTTTCCACTATGACTAGCCTAGGCTACTATAGTAGTACAACAAAAAAAACGATGCGGGATCACGTGAGAAAAAATACTAAAAACATTTCTTTCGGTGCAGTGCGTAGATGCAGTTTTGAACACTACACTTGTCATCGTAATTTGGGAAAATTACGAAAAAATTGAGCTACGTTGTGATTACCGTTTACTAATAGGAAAGAAGTTTCACCTCGATGAGTAGCTTCTCCGTGCACGGAAAGCATGTAAGGAATCCAACAACTTGATCCAGATTGGGGCCGATAGATTTTATTGCCAAGATCTTCACTGTGCGCATAGACTGGGTCAAGCTTGTGGGAATCATTTTCTGGAAGACGGTCGTAAATACATCAAGAAGAAATTTAAAAATGTGAATTTCAAGAAGATGGAGAAGAAGATGAGTGTTGTACCTGAACGATTACGGATCCAATAAAGAGTTCGGAGAATTTGGCAGACGAGTACACCAACGCTGTCAATTTCGGCGCGTCAATGACCCTGATTTTTGTTGGACCTTCTAGATCAGATACAAGCAATCTCTCAAGGAAAGGCGCATTCTCAATGACCATAACGTGGAACAGCTGGAGTGATCTCTTCCCAATTGATGTCTTGTTGCGGGCCAGCAAGACACATAAATCCATCGGAGATTCGTCGAGGCGATGTGGAGGCTAATGAACCGTGGATCTGCTCAAGACAAAGGTACTCGAGTGCAGTACAGTTGCGGAGCAGTGCTCCATAGCCTGCTTCGAGATGCCAACGTCGAAGAGGTCGAGCTGCTTGAGTTGAGGGAGAAGAAGGGCGGGCGCGGCATTAATCTGGGGAAGATAGCAGGAGCTGAAGCTGGCGCGGTGCAGCGTTGGCGTGAGGCGGAGCGTGGACGGTGGCAGAGAGCGACATCGTCCAGCTTCAAAGCTGAGCTCCTCGAGCTGATCTAGGGCGGGGGATAAGAACCACTCGTCGAACTTGGCTTGGACCTTGCAGTTGGTACTGAACATGCGGATGTCAAGGCGTCTGGCTGGCCCAGGGTGCGATGAAAGGATCTTGGAGATTGCGGCCATGTGTTTGCAATCCCCGTTGCAGGGGCAGCTGTCGACAGTGAGGTTGAGGTGGACGCGGCGCCAGAGGGGCGCCACCACCGGGAGAGTAGGGCGGTCCGCACGGCAAATTTGGTGGGGAGGAGGCCGATGATGACGAGCAGCATGTCGTCGGGGAGGCTGCTGATGAAGTCCAGGCTCGCCGGATGCGGCTTTGGCTCGAGCCGCCTCCGCTTGTTGGCTGCCTCGCCGTCCATCTCAACCGGCGGTGACACTGGTGTACATGTGGTGCTGTGTCTGCTGGGTGTGCGCGAGTGCATCCTTCTGTGCATGCCGCCGCGCAGTGGTGAATTGTGAGTGAGTGCGTCCCTCACGGGAAGAAGTGTGTCATCAATGTGCCCTCAATTTAATAGCGTGCGGGGTGCTACCCCAAGTGGTTTCAACTTTTTTACTTCACTGCGTGTCATATGGGCCTCTAGTTTACTTATTTTCACCCACTGCCACATGGGCCAGCACACGAAGATAGAGAACACGAGCTGACAAGGCAGCATGTGGACTGGTTGACCGGTCAACTAAACAATATACGGAGCTATACGCTGACACAGTGAGCGTATAATCCGTCGGTATAGAGAGTTCGAGTGAGAGGGGAGGCCCGTGAGAGATAGCAGAGAGAGAGAAAGAGCTACTCCCTCCGTTCGATAATGTAGTGCCAACATTTTTTTAAAGTCAAACTTTTGAAACTTTGACCAAGTTTATAAAGAAATTACTTATATCTACAATACCAAAGATAAATGATAGTATGAAGTAAGTACATGTTGTGATGAATCTAATGATCGTTCCAGATGTAAATGTTTTTCTCCACATATACCTGGTCAAACTTTTCTGAGGTTTGACTTTTCAAAACATCCATATGCTTATGGACGTGAGAGAGTCCCTAACTAGAGAGAGAGAGAGTGTGTGAAATAGAAAGAGTGAGTGAAAAAGTGTGTGTGCATGTGTGAAAGAGACATGGACAACACACGATAAAAGTAGAGAAAAGGCGTGTGTGTCTTATGCAAACATATCACACATGCATCTTCGACAACGGAAGCAAGGTGAGGAGATAGTGTGTGGTTGTTTGCAACCGAGAGAGAAAGACCCCTAGCACGTGGCCAAGAGGGGTCTGACAAACAAGGGAGAGAGGTCGAGAGAGACGTACGGAGAAAATGCAGACATGGGGAGGAGAGAGTGTATGTTTGTCATAGAGAGATCCCCTGGAGATCGTGATGGGACTACATGGGTGGGAGATCGAGTGACAAGGTGTGTGCGCGATAGAAGATACCCCGAGAGATATCGAGATAGACGTATGGATGGAAGGAGACAATACGTGTGTTCCTGATGGCTAGTGAGAGATAATCATACTTAGGGGGGAGTGCGTGCGCCTATGATGGAGTGAGGGATTATGGTACTTAGGGGGGTGCGTGTCACATAGAGAGAGAACAAGGGCGGAGAGTGTTGGATGGGTCTATATGTAGCGCGAGCGAGACATGTGTATGTGTGAACCAGGGAGATATAAAGTTTGAGAGAGATAGAGGAGCCCCGATAAGGCTGAGTGGTGCGTCAGATAGCTGAGAGGGGGAAAGAGATATTCCATCCGCTCGATAATGCAGTGCATGTAAATTTTTAGAAGTCGAACTTTGGAAACTTTGATCAGGTTTACGCAAATGTTATTTATATCTACAATACCAAAGATACATCATACGAAACTACATCTCATGATGAATCTAATGGTATATGTTTGCCGTTCTAGATGTAAATGTTTTTCTCCACGTACATGGTCAAACTTTGTGATGTTTGACTTTTCAATAAATCTATATGCTATGGACCGAAGAGAGTGCCTAAGTCGAGAGAGATCAAGTGCGTGTGAAGGAGAATGAGTGAGTGTGCAAAAAGAGTATGTGTGTGAAAGAGAAAGGGACAACAAACGATAAATTAGAGAGAGTGTGTTTTTTCGTTTCTTATGCAAACATATCACGCATGCATCTCCGAGATAGAAAAGCGAGGTGAGGAGATACACGAAGATAGCTAGTGCATGATTGTTTGCAACGGAGAGAGACACCCCTATAGCACATGTCCAATAGAGGTCTGGCCAACAAGGAACAAAGGTCGAGAGGGACACATGGAGAACATGGACGCATGGGGAGGGAGAGAGGGTGTGTTTGTGATAGAGAGATCCCCTCGAGATCGTGAGGGGACTATATGGGTGGGAGATTGAGGGAGGTGCGTGCGCGATAGGAAGATGCCCTGAGAGAAATCGAGATAGACCATGCACATGTTTGTGATGGAGACTAAGATTAGCTAGTCATATACATATAGGGGGACTGCGTGTGCCTACATTTGAGTGAGATACCATCATACTTGGCTAGGCATGAGATTGTGTGTGTGTGAGAGAGAGATGGAGAAAGAACGATGAAGAGAGATAGAGTTTTAGATGGGTCTATCGAGTGCGAGTGAGATATGCATGTGTACGTGTGACCCAGGTAGATGGAGAGTTTAAGAGAGAGAGGGAAGAGCTCCGAGACGACAGAGTGGTGTGTGAGAGAGTTACGGGCAACGAGCCAAGGAATTTGTGTGCGTACGATGAGTGCACCCAAGATATTTAGCTTGCACTAGAGAATCATACATAGTGTGTGAGAGAGACCTATAGATGGAGTATATATGCATGCGAACTAGAAAGACACCCCCCACACACAAATAGAGAGAGAGAGAGATGGACAGAGAGGGTGAGGGACCAACAAGGTTTGTGTGTTGGATGTGTGCGACAGAATTGAAGATTGTCAGCGAGAGAGAGAGAGAGAGAGAGAGAGAGAGAGCAGGAGTCCAGGAGAGGGGGGGGGTCATGTTTTATGCATCAAAGACTGATATAAACCATGTTTCGATATAAACTTGCATTCAAATATTTAAATTGCAGAACATGTTGTCTGCAATCCACACATGAACGGAGATATGCGTATATCAAACAAGTTCATTAATTTGACTTTCAACATGTTCATGGAGTACTATAATGCCGTACAACATGCTACTCGATTGAGGTGTTCAATTTTGGATTTAGTTCACTATTTTGACCTAGTGAACGAGCTATTTCATTGAATCGAGATATTTCATTTTTGGTTTGATTCCCGTGTTTGAGTGGGTCAACTATTTGTCATATAGTAAATCGCTAGCAATGAGCGTGTAAAAACACATTACTCCCGAGCATCATCTCTCCATCTAAAAAGAAGTGGCAAGCTAATATTTCAAAATTTGATTCGAATCGACATGGTAAGGTAGACGTGGATGCTCGTTCTCCCAAAAATTTCAATGAACCATTAAACACCCTCTGCTCTGTGGAATTCTCTCGAGCAAATAAATGGGAGACGTGAAATTACCGCCCTATGTGGGACACACATCAATTGGCCCGTTGTACATCGAGGGTAGATTCATAACTACATCCAAGCGCGCCTTCTCCTGGGCCTAAATGACATGTGTCGAATAATTCATAAACCATGGTTGGCAAAACACTCTCTCCTCGCCCGAAATAGCTCGCACCCACTATTTCAAAACACGCTCTCCTTGCCTGAAATCTCTCGCGCCCACTATATTTCAAAACACGCCCTCCTCGCCTAAAATCGCTTGCCCCCACTATATTTCAAAACACGCCCTCCTCGCCCGAAATCGCTCGTGCCCACTATTTGGGAGAAGCAAATTTACTCTACTATCCCCGACCCTCAGTACACAGACCCAAGCCGAGAAGCCTAAAGGCAGGGGTAGAACTGTAACTCCCCCCACATTTCAGACAAATGCGTCCGTAAGACATGGTTCCCCCTCCCAATTCCCCATTCATACCTTGTGGGCGCCAAATCACCTTCTCCCCGGAAGCTCCCTTCTCCCGAGTCGCGAAACCTCAGCCCCTCATCCATGGCGCCCCCACCGCACCATATTCACAGCTGCCCTCCTCTCTAATCCCGGAGACATTGTCCATTTGTCGTTGTGCACTGGGCCATGTGCCTCTTACTCCGTGCTGCCGGAGCTGCCTCGACAACAGACGCGTGAACCGTACCGAAGCCGATTCACCCCTACTGTTGTTCACGGCACCGGAGCAGTCCAACTTTGGACCCGTCCAGAGCCCCGACGCTGCTTCCCCGTAGTCGTCGACCATCACGACATCTCTACTTCCCTGCCGCCACTAGACACCGCAACTACGCTGACCTCACCGACTAGGCAGCTAGAGCTGCCTACTTCACCGGGCCGACAGATAGGTCGCACCCTCATCTCAAATCACTTTATTTAGGTGTTAGTTGTCTGAATTTTTATTCTGGGCCAATTGATTCCCAATGGGAAGCAGCACCCCTCGAGCTGGCGAAGCTCCTAGGGTGCCGCTTGGCTGGTGTCTAACGTAAGGGTGCGAGGGCGCAAGTTCACCGCGGAAGTAGCGCTTAGATGGCTATCTTATAGTTGCGTGGGTTGAAGGTACTGCCACCGCCGGATCTGGATGATGGAGAGTCTTTGTGGATTGGCCCGGGGGAAGCGCAACCATGGCAGTGCGGTGGGGTGGGGAGCAAGGTTTTGGTCGGGGCCACGGACAGCGGAGGCAGGCTGCTCTGCCGGTGGTCTTTGGCTCTTCAGGGAAGATTCTGAACAGTGTCAGCCGGGAGGCACAAGACGGCCATCAAGCCATCCGGCGTAGATCAGACAATACCAAAATAAAATAAAATCATGTGACCCCAATTTAGTCTTCAGTCAACAGACATGTGACCACTCTCATACCTTGCTATTGATCTCTTAGGGTATTTCTACAGATCAGAGAGATGTGTCGTTCTTAACATTATGTGTTTTCTGCATCTTCAGCCACACCGTCTTCTGACTCACCGCAGGTGCTCCAACAAGGGAAGCATACACCAGAAGGGAGCTATATTCCCCACTCAACAGTTCCCTGCATCGAATGTGCGTGCCCGACATGGAGAGCCACAACAACTGCAGGGCCATCGACAAGTCGTCACATGATGCTCACTCCTATGGATGGCGGCCAGACAGGTTGTACCCTCATCTTACTTGTGTGCAACATTTATGGCTTTGTTATTCATCTAAGCATGGAAAATAGATTATCACATTTCACTGCATATTCATGCTGATCTCTTACGAGTCTTGTTTAGGAGTTAACACTGTTCCATAGTTCAGCTAAGAGACTTGTTCTCTAGGTAACGTTGTTCCATAGTTATCATCCATCAGCCAATGCTATCCCATAGGTTGGTGATTATAGTATTATACCACTTCTAGTATAACCTATGTTGTTCCTTAATACTTTTGTGTGCCATCTAGTTAATCTCGAGTACAAACGATACATATTCTGTAGCTTTCATCTGTGTTCTCCCTTTAGTTTTTGAGACTCGTTGCTGCGTGTTAACCCCAGTCCTACTATTTATGTCATCTCCCACAGGCACTCATTACATAAATCTAACTACTAGTTGTCTTCCATGCATGTCAGATATAATTGTGCACACTGATTTATCCACAAGAACCTCACGGAGCAATGTAACAGCCAACAAACTTGACGTCAATGATACCCAATATGATGGAACATGTAAAGGCAGTTCTTCACAAGACTTGTAGAAAGATGATGAATCCTATTCACCCCATAAGGTCCTTGCTCTAACTTGGCCCTTGATATGGGCATCACCGTTTTTACATACCCCGCGGGGCCAATCGTGGTTTTCCGTAGGAACGAAGCAAAATGAAAAGGGTCTTCCAAGGATCGCGGCTAAAGCAACATCGCTCGCAGTGTTGGGCTAGAGCCTTGCCTCCACTAGGCCCGGTCACGGCAGCGTGGCGGCTCGTAGCTGTCGTCGTCGCTCGAGCCATGTCCGGAGGATGCGCTGTTGCTATCCGAAGAGTCGCGGACAAGGTCAAGGGCAAGTTCACCACCGGTGGCCCCACTGCCTTGACCTCCTCCCTTGGGGCAGCACTCCAAGCATCGGTCGTCCTCTCTGAAGACCTTGAAGAAGAGAGTCGATGCCCCGTCGTGCTCGAAGTAGATGGCGTGACCTCCCTCCGGGCGGCAGGCGCGTGCAATTGATGTCTACTACACAACTTATTCTTGTAGACTCGTGTTGAGCCTCCAAGCGCAGAGTTTTGTAGGATAGTAGCAACTTACCCTCAAGTGGATTACCTAAGGTTTATCAATCCGTGGGAGGTGTAGGATGAAGATGGTCTCTCTCAAACAACCCTACAACCAAATAATAAAAAGTCTCTTGTGTCCCCAACACACCAAATACAATGGTAATTTGTATAGGTCCATTAGTTCGGCGAAGAGATGGTGATACAAGTGTAGTAATGATAGTAGATATTGATTTTTGTGATAGTGACAATAAAAACAGCAAGGTAGCATGTAACAAAAGTGAGCACAAATGGTATTGCAATGCTTGAAAACAAGGCCTAGGGTCCGTACTTTCACGAGTGCAATCTCTCAACAATGCTAATATAATTGGATCATATAACCATCCCTCACGTGCGATGAAGAATCACTCCAAAGTTCTTATCTAGCGGAGAACATAAGAAGAAATTGTTTGTAGGGTATGAAACCACCTCAAAACTATTATTTTCGATCAATCTATCCTAGAGTTTAACACCAAGCTATTCTTTCCGATCGATGTAACCAAGAGTTCATACTAAAATAACACCATACGATACACATCAACCAACACTAATGTCACCTAGATACTCCAATGTCACCGCGAGAATCACGTGAGTTGATTATACGATATGCATCAAACAATTTCAGATTCATAATACTCAACCCAACACAAAGAACCTCAAAGTGTGCCCCAAGATTTCTACCGGAGAAACAAAGACGAGAACATGCATCAACTCCTATGCATAGATTACCCCAATGTCACCTCGGGAATCCGTGAGTTGAGTGCCAAAACACATATCAAGTGAATGAATATGATACCCCATTGTCACCATGGGTATTCATAGCAAGACATACATCAAGTTCTCTCAAATCCATAAAAGTATTCAATCCGATAAAACAAAATCTCAAAGGGAAAAATTCAATTCGCAACAAGATAGAGAGGGGAAAACACCATATGATCTGACTATATTAACAAAGCCCGCGATACATCAAGATCGTGACATCTCAAGAACATGAGAGAGAGAGAGAGATTAAACACATAGCTACTGGTACAAACCCTCAGCCTTGAGGGTGGACTACTCCCTCCTCATCATGGTGGCCATGGGGATGATGAAGATGGCCTCCGGTGATGATCTCCCCCTCCGGCAGAGTGCCGGAACAGGGTCTAGATTGGTTTTTCGTGGCTATAGAGGCTTGCGGCAGCGGAACTTCTGATCTAGGGTTACCCTGAGGGTTTTTGGAATATTTGACGATTTATAGGGCGAAGAGGGTGTCGGTGTCAAAACCGGTGGATCTCGGGTAGGTGGTCCCGAACTGTGTGTCTAAGGTGGATGGTAACAGGAGGCAGGGGACACGATGTCTTACCCAGGTCCGGGCCCTCTTGATGGAGGTAAAACTCTACGTCCTGCTTGATTATTCTTGATAATATGAGTAGTACAAGAGTAGATCTACCACGAGATCGGAGAGGCTAAACCCTAGAAGCTAGCCTATGGTATGATTGTCTGTTGTCCTGCGGACTAAAATCCTCCAGTTTATAGACACCGGAGGGGGCTAGGGTTACACAAGGTCGGTTACAAAGGAGGAGATGTACATATCCGTATTGCCTAGCTTGCCTTCCACGCCAAGTAGAGTCCCATCCGGACACGGGATGAAGTCTTGAATCTTGTATCTTCATAGTCCAACAGTCCGGCCAAAGGATATAGTCCGGCTGTCCGGAGACCCCCTAATCCAGGACTCCCTCAGTAGCCCCTGAACCAGACTTCAATGACGATGAGTCCGGCACACAGTGTTGTCTTCGGCATTGCAAGGCGGGTTCCTCCTCCGAATACACCACAGAAGAGTTTGAATACAAGGATAGTGTCCGACCCTGCAAAATAAGTTCCACATACCACCGTAGAGAGAGAATAATATTTCCACCAATCCAATCTGCTGACACGTTTTGGCAGCGTGACATCACGCCATGACCCGGTAATTATTTGAACCATTTTTCTTTAACCAGCCCCGCACATAACGCGAGGCGGTTTCTTGACACGTCTTGTCAAAGCAGAGATCGTGTTCCCTTTATCACGGGATTCTCATCAATAAGAACGTGGGTAACCCAACTGTGCCTGTTGGTATGACTCCTAGATTTTAGGTAAGTCTAGAACGGCCACGAGGAGGACGCCTGGCATTCATCCCCTTTATAAAGGGACAAGGCTTTTTCTTCTTTCCCTCTCGTGCTCAATCGAATCCTCCCCCCGCCTCGAGTTCTAACACCCAAAGCCCAGGTCAGGTGCTTCGGACTTTCAATCATGTCCGGATCCAGCCTTCAAGGCCGGTGGACGCCTTCCTCCGTCACGGAGGAGGACATCAAAAAGTTGAGGGAGGCCAGATATTTGACCGCCGAAATTTCACATAGGCTGCGTGCCCGAGGGCATGTCGTCCCTACTCCCGAACCCAACGAGAGCGTTGTGTTCGTCTCCCACTTCCTCCGAGGACTAGGCCTCGCTCTGGATCCCTTTGTTAGGGGTCTCATGTTCTATTACGGGCTGGATTTTCACGATCTGGCCCCAGATTCCCTTCTTCACATCTCGTCATTTATTGTCGTTTGTGAGGCCTTCCTCCGCATTACCCCTCACTTCGGCCTATGGCTCAAGACCTTCGATGTGAAGCCGAAGATGGTCGAGGGGCAGTATGCAGCGTGCGGAGGTGCTCTAATAAGCAAAATTGCTGACGCTCCATGGCCAAAGGGTTCCTTTCCAGAGGTGTCCGGATTGTGGCAACGGGAGTGGTTTTACGTCACAGCTCCCCGAAGTGCCAAGTGGGTAGCTGCCCCCACCTTTAGCTCGGGCCCTCCACCACAACTGATGTCATGGATCAGCAGGGTGCTGAGCTGGGGTCCAGCCAAGGACGTGCCAATACTGCAGAGCCGTATCC
Source organism: Triticum aestivum (assembly GCF_018294505.1). Lineage (NCBI taxonomy): Eukaryota > Viridiplantae > Streptophyta > Magnoliopsida > Poales > Poaceae > Triticum > Triticum aestivum. The sequence goes on from NC_057809.1 coordinate 148,592,074, forward strand.
GAGATCTCTTCGAGGGAGATTTCAGTCTGGTTATGGTAATGCAAGTTATGCTGGTTCGTCGAGTCCAGCCCTGCAAACGCCGATCCCTCCGCATGTGGGAATTCAACCCAGAAGGACCATGCACTATTCAGAATTTCCTCGGCATGACGCATGAGGAGATGTACAAATCGTTCTTCGGACCCCAAATAGAGTGTCCGGACACTACCGAGGACGTGGGCCTGAGAAGTAACCGCACCGCTGCCCAAGTAAGTAATCCTATGGCCGAACACACTGTCCTTTTTATTTATCATGACATCATTCCGAAGAATCTCTCTTTGACCAGGACTAGATAACAAAGGCGAAGATGATCCGGTGTTCGGCCCCCCTTCCCGAAGGCTTGGACAATTCGGTGCTAGAAAAGATGCTCGAGCCAGGACCTTGTCTGGTGCCCTCAAAGGAAGATGAGTGGGGGGGGGGGGAATAAAGAGGGCGAAAGAGGGCCTCCATTGCTACCTATTCCAACCGAGGGAATGAGTGCCTCCGCGAGGGAGGATAACCAAGGGGAAGAATCTGACATTCTCTCTCCCCGAGCAAGGAAGAGGACTACCTCTGAAGATCTGGAAACCAAGGTTTCCAAACGGGAGAAGAAATCTCCGCCAGAGGGTCCTGCCTCGGAGGGTGTTCTTGCCGCACAATGTCCGTGAGGGGATCAACCCTCTAACGAGCTGTAAGTAATCAAAAAGTACTTAATAGTGAAGATACCCTACCTTACTTCTAAGGAAAATAACCGAAGCATTTATCTTGCAGTTCGGATCTTAGCCCTTCTCAGCAGAGCTCGTCTTCGGGGGATCTTCTTCCCGAGATGATGGAGAGCAAAACGCCTCCCCCTGCCACACCGCCTCACGAGGCGGGCAACCCCGAGGTGTCGTTGCGGAGGGTTTCTCTTGATCCGGCAAGGCCAGAAGGTAATCCTATGGCCACCCGAAGTCCCCAGTATCCGGCTCTTAAAGAGAGAAATCAAAAGAGTCCGGCAGCATCTGGTATGCGGTCGGACGTACTGAGGGATCTGCTAGAGCGAGTGACTATCTCAGAAGAGCACCACACGTTGATGGGTACGGTGATTGAAAGGATTTCGTCCGTCGAAAGCGGGTTGCATGAAGCCTTTATTAGTCTACTAACGGGTTTTGAGGTACGTGAAATGATGTGCATTTTTGATAGTACCACACATTTTAGGTGTGCCCTGTGTAGATAGTAGCCCCTGAGACTCTAGTTGTCGTCGAGAATGGCGACAAACAGAGGATCATAGTCCCAGGTAATAACCAGACCGCCTTTATGTGCAGGTGGTTGAAGCTCCGGTGGCTATCCGGACTGATGGGTTTGCCGAACTAAAGCGGCAACTAGATGCGGAAGATGCCGACATCATGCTTGTTAACAAGTGGCTTGACGAGGCACAGGGTAGGTGATTTTTCTGGTGAATGTCACATAGTAAGAGCAGCATGATGCCAGTATCTTTAATATGTTGTGACTGCAGATGGAGCTGCCACCATGGAGACCCTTCGGGCGGAGCTTGCCTAAGCCAAGGAACAAGCAAGGAGTAGTAATGTGTCCGCTTTAAAGGCGGCCGAAGAGTTAAGAGCCGAACAGGCCGCACATTGCGGGAGTAAAGAGAAAATTGCCAAGATGGCCGTGGAGCTAAAATATGCTGCTGACCGGTACCGGCTTCTTGAAGAAGAAAACCGGGTGAAGGTGACGGACCTGGAGAAGGCCCGGGTGGCCGCCAAGGAGGCCCGCTCCAAAATTAGAGCGACGAAGGAGGAGCTGAATCAACCTGCGGATATTGTTTTTGGGAAGCCCTTCTTGTTGCGGACTAAGTTCGGAGATCCGAAATATGCTCCTCTGGACCGGCTATGGAGTTCTACGGATGAGTACATGGATTTCGCTGCGAGTGCTGCGGATGCGACCAAGTACTTCAAGGATCGGAAAGGTCCTAAAGTGGAGAAGTTGTTCTGGTCACAGTTTCATGCTCCAGTCCGTCCGCTGCTGTTGAATGAGCGATTGACCGGTTGGGCCGAGCTCCATAGATTATCTGGACTGGCCATGAGGTCCGTTGTGGATCATTTGTGGCCAGGAGGGCCAAGGCCGAGTAGCTACTTTAGCTTAGTGCAACAATTCCTTGGCGTTGTGCCACACATTGATGCTGTAAGGAGGTCGGCGTGCATAGAAGGCTCGCAGATGGCCCTTGCCTGTGTCAAAACATACTGGGCAGAGATGGATGCCACCACTGTTGCGGCACAGGGTTCGGCCATAGGCCGAGTGGCTGCCGAGCACAACTTTGAAGAAGTTCTTGAAGGCGCTCGTTCGATAGAGGCTCAGTGCTCGAAGAATATTATGTTTGAATGACGTGTATTCCCATTGTAAAAACAATGTTTTATTGAATTTATCAAGGTTGTATTTATACTTTTGCCCAAAAGTGCTATGATGCCTCTTGTGCGGCCGTTTATGTATATATGTATATAACCTGAAAGATTGCAGTCGTCGGCTTCAGCCCCCACGCATATAAAGCGGGGGTGTTCGCAGAAGACGCATGTTCACACTTGATCCAACGTCTTGGTCCATTAAGGAGGTGATAGCGCAGCGAACTAGGCAACCGGACTATAATGCTTTAACACTTTCACTTAGCCAGAGGAGTTTGACAGTGGGGCTACTATATAGCCCCTGGTGGCTCCGCACTCATCCGAATTCGGGGTGCGTACATGCCTGGCCGGGAAACGGCCCTTCGTTAAAGCGGAGGAATCCCGAAGATTCCGCTAGGTCATCGAGTGGTTGACCAGTCTCACGCTATATCATGACAGTCAGTTTTCGGCTTTCTCTACTGAGGTGCTCGTCCGGATGAACCAGGGCACAATCGCAGTAGTTCTCCTGGTGCCGCCTTAGCCGATAGAGCGGAACGTAAGGCAGCAAAACACAGGAGCCGGGCAAACCCAACATTTGACCAAAGACATGATTCGGAGCTGATGCATATAAGGCCAAACTCGCGACGCCGAACACTCCCTAAGGTATTCGGTCTTTATGGTGGAAACTGGGCTTAAGCAGTGCAATATTCTGACGTGGCCACATGCCAATACGTCAGCATCCTTCTCAATTGTACTGAGAATCCGGGGGATGTGTGTCAACAAGAGACAGTAAAAAAGGTTTACGCAGGGTCTTAATCTAAAAAGAATCCTTGGAAAGGGTCCCTGCTGCATGTCTGCGCCTGTGTCTCCGTTGTGCCGTATCCTGGACGAGTGTAGCACGATGGTCATCTGTAAAAGAGAGGAACTTAGTTGAAAAGTTGTCGTGCAAAAGGTAAGTTATACCAAATAAACAATATATAGTTCAAAATGAGTAAAGTTGAGCCTGATTGCCACTTGTGCGCGCGCGTTGAGCCCCTTGTATTGTAATAGGGGTATAGCCATCAAACCTGTATCAATTACATATAGCTGCACCGGACTCGTCTAACCATGTCCGTGGTCTTAACGACCTATCAGATGCTTTAGTTGGTGAGGCCGTTTAGTGTGCGGCTGCCAAGGCAGCCGCACGGTCTTCCGCGCGCAAGGAGCGCTCAATATTTCCATTTACTGTAATAATGCCATGTGGATCGGGCATTTTAAACATGAGGGAAGCGTAATGCGATATTGCGTTAAAGCGAGCGAAAGCTTCGCGTCCGAGTAGTGCTTGATAGCCACTTTGGAATGGAGCGATGTGGAAGGTTAAATTTTCGCTGCGGAAGTTATCGGGGAAGCCGAATATAACCTCTAGTAGTAGGGAGCCCGTGCAATGGGATTCTGGGCCTGGCATTACTCCTTTAAAGGTAGTATCGCTATGGCTAATTTTTGTTGGGTCTATCCCCATTTTGCGGACTGTGCCCTGATATATCAGGTTTAAACTACTGCTGCCATCCATCATGACTCATGTGAAGTGGTATCCGTCAATTATCGGGTCTAACACCAAGGCAGCCCATCCTGCATGCCGGATACTTGCCGAGTAATCCCGATGGTCGAAGGTGATCGGTTGGGACGACCAGTGGCAGAACTCCGCTGTGATAGGCCCTGGGACATGTGTCTCTAGGAGTGCCGCTTTGTTTCTCCCCTTTGTCACGTGTAACACGTTTACTGTTTTAACTTCTGGTGGGAATTTCTTTTGTTCCCCAGTGCTTTGCTTGCGAGGCTCGTCCTCGTCTTCGCTTGGTGTATCCTGCCCCTTGTGTTCGCCGTTGAGCTTGCTGGACTGCTTGAAGACCCAACATTCTCTATGGGTATGATTTGCAGGTTTATCGGGGGTGCTGTGGATCTGACATATTTTTGTCCAGAATCTTGTTTAGGCTGGACAGTTCATCTCTGTTGCCTTTGGAGGGCAGCTTTTGCTGACCTGGCCGACAGCTTCTGAATCCGGCATTTACCGCCGTGCTCTTTGGGCTGTCTTCTTTACTCTGGCGCTTGTTTTTGCTGCATCGTGGTTTCCCGTTTTCATCCCTGACTTCGGATGTACTTGGGTCGCTGGTGCTGCACCGGGCTAACCAGTTGTCCTCGCCCGCGCAAAAGCGGGTCATGAGGATTGTTAATGCTGCCATTGTTCTCGGCTTTTCTTGGCCGAGGTGTCTGGCGAGCCATTCGTCTCGAACGCTGTGCTTGAAAGCTGCTAAGGCTTTCGGCGTCCGAACATTCGACTATTTGCTTCTTTTTAGTGAGGAACCTGTTACAAAGCTTTCGGGCTGACTCTCCGGGCTGTTGAGTTATATGACTTAAATCGTCTGCATCCGGTGGTCGGACATAGGTCCCTTGAAAATTTGCCCGAAAAGTGTCTTCAAGCTCTTCCCAGCTTCCAATGGAGTTTTCGGGGAGGCTTTTAAACCAGTGTCGAGCTGGCCCTTTGAGCTTGAGGGGTAAGTACTTGATGGCGTGGAGATCGTCTCCTCGAGCCATGTGGATATGGAGGATGTAGTCCTCAATCCAGACCCCAGGGTATATTGTTCCGTCATACGCCTCTATGTTTACGGGTTTGAATCCCTCTGGAAATTCATGGTCTAGCACCTCATCGGTGAAACATAGGGGGTGTGCGGCACCCCTGTATTTGGGTGTACCGTGATGTTTGGATGTTTGTTGTGTTGCATTGCATACTGGATCGCGCTTGCGTGGCCCGTATATGGATCTGGTTGTGCCATCCTTTTGATGCGAGCCCTCGCGTGGATCGCGTACTGGCTTATGTGCGGCGTCGTTTGCCGCTCTATGTTGGCCACGAGGTCGTCTGTCCGACCGGATGGCCGTTTTGTTTTTCAATTGCGGGGAATCTAAGGCCTCCTCATCGAATTCAGGTAGCAACTTTCGCTTCGGGTAGCTCTTGGTGTGGCGATTACTGCCGTACTTCACTGCAGTGTTGAGTACTTCACTCCATCTGATTCTGAGTGTGTCTTGTGCAACCCTGAGCCTTTTCTTCTGCTTTTTCAGACTCCTCGCAGTGACAACAAGCCTTTGATGGGCATTTTGTTGCTCCGGGCGCCTGTCCGGTGTGATGTCGTCCGGACTGTTATCTTCGACGGAATCGGGTTGTTCGGTTTGATTCTCCGTGTTGCCGTGGTCGGGCGATGGTTCACCCTGCTCTAACGCTGGGTCTATATGATTGTTGTTTCTGCCGAGGCAGGATTTGGAGTGGTGCTTACGCCGCCGCTTTGATTGCTTCTTGAGGGAACAACCCTTCGTTGTGTCCTTCCGTTCCTCCTCATCGTTTTCTTTGGGTGTGTCCACCATGTATACATCATATGATGAAGTGGGCGTCCAGTGCCCTGTGAGCAGTGGTTCATGTTTGTCTCCTGCATCGTCGTCCATACCGTCGATGTCTTCGGAGTCGAAGTCGAGCATGTCGGTCAAATCATCGATAGTGGCTACTAAGTCGGTGGTGGGTGGGCGGCGAATTTCTTCGTCATCCGCGTCCCAATCCTGCCGAACATAGTTCGGCCAGGACTCTCCTGACAGGGAGAGAGACCTTAATGAGCTCAGTATGTCGCCGAAGGGCGAGTGCTGAAAGATATCCGCGGAGGTGAACTCCATGATCGGCACCCAGTTGGATCTGATAGGCACGGGCGCAGGCGGTTCGGAGTCCGTGGCCAGGGAAGAATCCGGCAATTCTGAGTCACGGCTCTCGTGAAGGGTAAGGTCGATACTCGGCTCAATCGCCGCTGAGGATACGGCCTCCGTGGCGGGGTCTATCCACCCGTCCATGGATGGCGCAACTGGCTCCGAATTGAGGGTCGGAGCGGTTGCCGGCGCGATCTCCTGAACACTGTCCGATGGGAGAGCTAAATCATGCTCATCGTGACCGTGTGGCGCACTAGGCAGGGGCTCGAATCCGTCGAAGATCAAGTCTCCGCGGATATCGGCCGTGTAGTTTAAGCTTCCAAACCTGACCTGGTGTCCAGGGGCGTAACTCTCGATCTGCTCCAGATGTCCAAGCGAGTTGGCCCGCAGTGCGAAGCCACCAAATACAAAGATCTATCCGGGGAAAAAAGTCTCACCTTGGACTGCATCGCTATCGATGATCAAAGGAGCCATCAAGCCTAATGACGACGACACCGAGGAACTCTCAATGAAAGCACCAATGTTGGTGTAAAAACCGGCGGATCTCGGGTAGGGGGTCCCGAATTGTGTGTCTAAGGCGGATGGTAACAGGAGGCAGGGGACACGATGTTTTACCCAGGTTCGGGCCCTCTTGATGGAGGTAAAACCCTACGTCCTGCTTGATTATTCTTGATAATATGAGTAGTACAAGAGTAGATCTACCACGAGATCGGAGAGGCTAAACCCTAGAAGCTAGCCTATGGTATGATTGCCTATTGTCCTATGGACTAAAATCCTCCCGTTTATATAGAGACCGGAGGGGGCTAGGGTTACCCAAGGTCGGTTACAAAGGAGGAGATGTACATATCCGTATTGCCTAGCTTTCCTTCCACGCCAAGTAGTCCCATCCGGACACGGGACGAAGTCTTCAATCTTGTATCTCCATAGTCCAACAGTCCGGCCAAAGGATATAGTCCGGCTGTCTGGAGACCCCCTAATCCAGGACTCCCTCAGAGGGGGTACAAGAGGCCACTGAGGTGGGAAACCCACTTGGGCGCGCCTGGCCCCCCAGGCGCACCCTGGTGGGTTGTGCCCCCCCTCAGGACACCCCCAGGTGTTGCTCTGGCCCATTGGATGTCTACTGGTCCATATAAAATCCACAAAAAATTTCGTGGTGTTTGGACTCCGTTTGATATTGATTTCATGCGATGTAAAAAACAAGAAAAAACATCAACTGGCACTAGGCACTGGATAAATAGGTTAGTCCCAAAAAATGATATAAAGTTGCTATAAAATTATTGTAGAACATCCAAGAATGATAATATAACAGCATGAATACTTCATAAATTATAGATATGTTGGAGACATATCAGCACCCCCAAGCTTAATTCCTACTTGTCCTTGAGTAGGTAAATGATAAAAGAAATAATTTATGAAGTGTGAATGCTAGCAAAGTGCACAAGTTTGATCAATGATAATTAAATCACTTTCCCTAGCATCATAACAACAACTCTTTCTCATAAAACTCATAATGACAAAGTAGCAACCAATTAACATGTTAAGGTTCAAACAATGAATTCTCTTGAAACTCAGCAACCTATATTCTTAGTCACGAAACAATTGCAATTCAACTTATTCAACAGAGTCTAAGTAAGAGCTCCACATATTCAACCATCATATAGTCTTCTATGATTGCTAACACTCACCACATACGCATGAGCAAAACATTTCAACCGGACACATAGAAAGATAGGGGCTTGTAATTTCGCCTCCCAACTATTCACCTCGAGGGTGATATCAACAATAATAACTCATGCTACCCATATCCAACTAGATATATGTGCCTAGATCTTTCCGCACCACATGATGCTTGCCAAAAGATAAAAATAAAAAGGAATAGAGAGAAAAATCTTGACTCTTGCATGAAAGTAAATACATAAAAGTAAAAGGTAGGCCCTTCCCAAAGGGAAGCAGAGGTTTCCATGCACCTTTTGTTTGTATGCTCAATCCCTTAGTGCAAAAGAACATAATGTTATATTGCCCCTTATGATAGCTACCTTTATTATGCAGTCTGTCACTTTTATTCTTTGCCATCACAAGTTCGTACAACGCTCAATTTTCTCTTACACTAAATGATCTAACACTTTTAGAAGCAATTTTTATTGCCTTATTGCACTGATTACAACTTACTTGAAGGATCTTACTCAATCCTTAGGTAGGTATGGTGGACTCTTGAAAATAAGATTTGGGTTTAAGGGTTTTTGGATGCACAAGTAGTTTCTCTACTTGGTGCGGAATTTTTGGCTAGCAAAGATGGGGGGCAAGCACCACCTGTTGAAGGATCTATAACAATATAACTTCTATGTGAATATGAACAAACATTAATCATTACGTTATCTTCCTTGTCCAACATCAACAATTTTGGCATATAATATTTTGATGGGGGCTCACAATCACAAAAGATTTCTAAGATGGTGTATTTGCATGTGAAAGTTCTCTTGCTTCTACTAATCATTCATGAATTGCTTCTATGACCAATATTGTGATTGTCAAGCTTCAAAGATTTCACTTTCTAAACCCAATGTGAAGCTACCACTAGGCATGATATGAACATATAATTTCAACTTCATTATATTCAATTTATTCAACAATTTACTCATAGTATATAAGTGAAGCACAAGAGTAAATGACAAGAAAAAAGATATAACTGAAGATCAAACAAGTAGTTAAGTAAATGGGTAGCTATTTGAGGAGTCTCTCTTATTTAAAAAACTTTCAGATCTAAGTATTTTATTAATACAGCAAGCAAAACAAGACAAAATGACATTCCAAGAATAGCACAACTCAAGTGAAGAAGCAAAACTTCGGCTCAACCGATACTAACCGATAATTATTGAAGAAGAAAGGTGGGATGCCTACCGGGGCATCCCCAAGCTTTGATGCTTGAGACTTCTTGAAATATTATCTTGGGGTGCCTTGGGCATCCCCAAGATTGAGGTTTTGTGTCTCCTTAATTCCTCTCATATCACAGTTTTCCTAAATCTCAAAAACTTCATCCACACAAAATTCAATGAACTCGTTAAATAAGTTAGTATAAATCAATGCAAAACCTTATCATTCTCTACTAGAGCAAATCACCCAAATTATTACTCAACATTGCATACTAAATGCCTCTGCATATTTAATACTCCTATCCTCAAATAGAATCATTAAACAAGCAAACATATGCAGACAATGCAAACATAACAGCAATCTGCCAGAACAGTACAGTATGTAAAGAATGCATGAATACCAATACTTCTTTAACTCTAAAAATTCTGAAAATTTAAAACACTGTAGAAAATTTATCAGAGCTTGTTGTGCAAAAAGTTTCAACATTTTATCGCATACTTACTTTTCTCGGGAATTTCTGCAACAGCGATAAACTTTCTATTTTCAAACAGCCACATATAGACTTGCAAGATAAGCATGGCAAAGGCTATACTTGACTTTTTTATTGAAATAAAAATGCAAAAAAATGTTCTAAATAACATCAAGAAACTACTAACAAAATAAAATGACTCTCCAAGCAAAAATCATATCATGTGACGAATGAAAATATAGCCCCAAGTAAGATTACCGATAATGTTGGAGACGAAAGAGAAGGCATCCCCAAGCTTAGTTGCTTGGATCTTACTTGAATATTAACTTGGGGTGCCCTGGGCATCCCCAAGATTAGGGTATTGTCACTCCTTATTCTCCTCATACCGATATCTCACCCAAAACTTGAAAACTTCAATCACACAAAATTTAACGGAACTTCATGAGATAGGTTAGTATGATAAAGCAAATCATTCACTTTGATACTGTCAAAGACAAGATTCATAATTGTTCTCACACAATGCCTACTGTACCTTATCATTTACACAATTTATGTTGAGAAATATAAGCCATAGAAACTAGGAAACAAGCAAACTATGCATTGAAAACAGAATCTGTCAAAAACAGAACAGTCTGTAGTAATCTGTACTCCAACCATACTTCTGCTACTCCAAAAATACTGAAAATTTAGGAAACCTGGGAAATTTGTACATCATTCTTGCGCAAACAGAATCAGGATTTTATCACTCTTCTGTAAAAAAATGAAAATTATTTTACTGGGCACAAAAGTTTCTGTTTTTCAGCAAGATCAAATCAACTATCACCATAGACCATCCCAAAGGTCTTACTTGGCACTTTATGGAAATGAAAGCTATAAAACATGATTACTACAGAAGCCTAATCATGTGAACATGCATAAATAGTAGGTAAAAGTGTTGGGTTATCTGCCAACAAGCGCTTCTCTCTAATGCCTTTTTAGCTAGGCATGAAGATTTCAATGATGCTCACATAAAGTAAAGAAATGAAACATAACAAGAGCATCCTGAATCACATGCCAAGCACATTTAAGGCTAACCCACTTCCCGTGCATGGGGATTTTGAGATCAAACAATTATGGGAACAAGAATCAACTAGCATAGGAAGGCAAAACAAGCACAACTTCAAGATTTTCAACACATAGAGAGGAAACTTGATATTATTGCAATTCCTACAAGCATAAGTTCCTCCCCCATAATAATTTTCAGTAGCATCATGAAGAAATTCAACAATATAACCATCACATAAAGCATTCTTTTCATGACACAAAAGCATAGAAAACTTATTACTCTCCACATAAGCAAATTTCTTCTCATCAGTAGTAGTGGGAGCAAACTCAACAAAATAACTATCATGGGATTGAAAATTAAAATCACGATGATAAGTTTCATGGTTATCATTATTCCTTATAGCATACATATCATCACCATAATCATCATAGATAGCAACTTTGTTGTCATAGCCAATTGAAACCTGTTCCAAAGTAGTGGATTCATAATTAAATAAAGTCATGACTTCTCCAAATCCACTTTCATCATTATAATCATCATAAATAGGAGGCATGCAATCATTATAACAATTTTTCACATCAAATCTTGGGGGACTAAAAGTATCGTATTCGTAAAACATAGCTTCCCCAAGCTTATGATTTTGCATATCATTAGCATCATGAGTATTCAAAGAATTCATACTAACAACATTGCAATCATGCTCATCATTCAAAGATTTTTTATCAAACTGTTTATAAAATTCTTCTTCTATCAATTGAGCACAATTTTCCTTTCAATCATTTTCATGAAAGACATTATAAATACGAATAACATGATGCAACCTCAATTCCATTTTTTCGTAGTTTTCATTTTATAAACCAAACTAGTGATAAAACAAGAAACTAACAGATTCAATTGGAAGATCTAAAGATATACCTTTAAGCACGCACCACCCCGGCAACGGCGCCAGAAAAGAGCTTCATTGACGGGATGTGAGTGCCGCTTACCTAACCTCCCTGGTAACGGCACTAGAAAATAGCTTGAAGTCTACTACGCAACTTTATTCTTGTAGACTCGTGTTGGGTGATACAAGTGTAATAATGATGGTAGATATTGATTTTTGTGATAGTGACAATAAAAAACAGCAAGGTAGCATGTAACAAAAGTGAGCACAAACGGTATTACAATGCTTAAAAACAAGGCCTAGGGCCGTACTTTCGCTAGTGCAATCTCTCAACAATACTAATATAATTGGATCATATAACCATCCCTCATGTGCGATGAAGAAACACTCCAAAGTTCTTGTCTAGCGGAGAACATAAGAAGAAATTGTTTGTAGGGTACAAGACCACCTCAAAGCTATTCTTTCCGATCAATCTATCCTAGAGTTTGTACTGAAATAACACCAAGCTATTCTTTCCGATCGATCTAACCAAGAGTTCGTACTAAAATAACACCATATGATACACATCACCCAACTCTAATGTCACCTAGATACTCCAATGTCACTGCGAGTATCCGTGAGTTAATTATACAATATGCATCAAACAATTTCAGATTCATAATACTCAATCCAACACAAAGAACCTCAAAGAGTGCCCCAAGATTTCCACCGGAGAAACAAAGACAAGAACGTGCATCAACTCCTATGCATAGACTACCCCAATGTCACCCTAGGAATCCGCGAGTTGAGTGCCAAAACACATATCAAGTGAATCAATATGACACCCCATTGTCACCACGTGTATTCATAGCAAGACATAAATCAAGTGCTCTCAAATCCATAAAAGTATTCATTTCGATAAAACGAAATCTCAAAGGGGAAAACTCAATTCACAGCAAGATAGAGAGGGGAAAACACCATATGATCCGACTATATTAACAAAGCCTGCGATACATCAAGATCGTGACATCTCAAGAACACGAGAGAGAGAGAGAGAGAGATTAAACACATAGCTACTGGTACAAACCCTCAGCCCCGAGGGTGGACTACTCCCTCCTCATCACGGTGGCCATGAGGATGACGAAGATGGCCTCCGGTGATGATCTCCCCCTCCGCCCCTCCAACAAAGTGCTGGGACGGGGTCTCTATTGGTTTTTCATGGCTACAGAGGCTTGCAGCGGCGGAACTTCTGATCTAGGGTTACCCCAAGGATTTTTGGAATATTTGGCGATTTATAGGGCGAAGAGGGGGTACGGGAGGCCACCGAGGTGGGCACAACCCACCTGGGCATGCCTAGGCCCCCAGGCGTGCCCTGGTGGGTTGTGTCCCCCTCGGGGCACCCCCAGGTGTTGCTCTGGCCCATTGGATGTCTTCTGGTCCATAAAAAATCCACAAAATGTTTCGCGGTGTTTGGACTCCGTTTGATATTGATTTCCTGTGATGTACTCCCTCTGTTCCTAAATATTGTATTTTTAGAGATTCAAATGGATTTCCACATACAGATGTATATAGACATATTTTAGAGTGTAGATTCACTCATTTTGCTCTGTATGTAGTCACTTGTTGAAATCTCTAGAAAGACAAATATTTGGAAACGAAGGGAGTAGAAAACAAGCAAAAACAGCAACTGGCACTGGGCACTGGTCAATAGGTTAGTCCCAAAAAATGATATAAAGTTGATATAAAATGATTGTAAAACATCCAAGAATGATAATATAGCATGAATACTTCATAAATTATAGATACTTTGGAAATGTATCAGCGATTGCGCCCCATCCTTGAGTGATGAAGACGTCGCTAGAGTCGACGACCTCGGCTTCCCCTTCTGAAGCCTGGTTACAACAACCGTCGTGCTGTCGCCATAGCTCGACAGCCCCCCTCGGCAGTATCTCCCTCGCCAAACACTGCGGGAGATGGATCCACATGCGCGGCGACATTGCCACACACACCACAAACTCGCGGGCCATACCTTCGGCATGGGTCCACGGGCGGGGTGGCCGTACTGCCACCGCCTGCTCTCCTCCCCGGCTCCGCTCCTCGCGACGTCCGCGGTCGTTCCCATCGGCGGGGCTTTACGTGCGAGCATATGCGCGAACCGGGAAGCCCGGTGGAGCGCGTTCTTGCCAAGGCCGCATCGTCATGGGCGCCGCGGTGGCATTGAGGGAGCAATCATGACTCTTCTTCGGTGGGAGCAGCTCGGGTTCCACCTAGGGAGCCTTTCCCTTCTCCGCGGTAGAGAACCTCCTCACTGGCACCATGGACGCTCTGGCAAGACGGTAGGACGAAGGGGAAGGAGAAGGAGCGAGTGGCGAGAAGATGGAGATGCTCTACTACAGGATGCTGCTAATGCGACACTACGACCAGAGACCCTTCGACGAAACTGTGTTCGACGCAATAATCGCAAACAGTGGTGTGAAAAACCCGTCAAAAAGGTGTAAAACGTTTACGATGGAGGATGCATCAAACACAGTTCAGATGTTAGTTGTGTGTGCGATGCATGGCATACGGTTTAGTTCAATTAACTGTTTGCGGTGAGGAGGAACAAAAGAAACGGGCAACCAGATGAAGGTGTGTGCAATATACAGCATACGGTTCACTCAGATGAATTTTTTATGATTAGGCAACACAAAAGAAATGGTCAGCCAGATCAAGGTGTGTGCAATATACGGCATGCGGTTCACTCGGATGAACTGTTTGTGTTGAGACAAGAGAACAAAAATGGTTCAATATAATAAGATGTGTGTGATAAGCTGCAAACAAGTCTGTAATCAGAAATGTGTGCGAAGACCGATAATAACACAGACGATTGCTACTAATAAGACGTGTGTGTTGTGTGCTGGGATTGCATATAGAACAACAACATTATATACACACTTAGAAGGACATGGTTGCATAATCAAATTAAACATTCACTTACATAGGTGGCTACTACAACCATCGCATTTGCACACACCAAAGTAAACTATTACATGCATAATTACATAGGTGGCTACTACACACATGACATTTCCACACACCAATAAAGTAAACTATATATTACATGCATGATTAACTAGCATAAACGATCATCTGATCATCATCTACTTCTTGTGATGCTTGCTCTGCTTGTGGCTCGATCCGGGCTCGTCAATTTGGGTAACGAGGCACTTCCTCATGTCCATCTCGTAGCATGTGTACACGCTCTTGGCCGCGAACCTGAGGTGAGGTTCATCCAGTTGCCGCATCCAGGCCCTGAGATTTCGACAAGGTTCTTGCAGGCCAAGCCCATAACACTGAGCGCTTTTACATCGTCAGTGGTTTCCACCGTGGTAAAGTTGTAGTCACTGTTGTTGACAAACCTGTTGAAATGGTTGCAAGGCTCTGTGGCCATGCAGTAGTGGTAGATGAGGACATGATGGTGCATGCACAACTGGGCGACGACAACCTTCTCATCTATGCTGGGACGACCGACGCTGTACTGGAGGTCGATGCCGACCACCTTGTACTTGTCTCGAGCAAGCAACTGGTCAACGTTGTTGATGTAGTCGTCCACTACGGCCGGGTCGATTGTGTACACCACCGAGAGATCCGTCTCCCTTGCGTGGGTCTCCACTCTATGCTTGCCGAACTCCATTGAGGTGACCGCAAGCCCGACGCGACAACAGACGCGAGCAGAGGCCGGCACAGTGATAGGTGGCAAATAAGACGAACTGTGCGAGCGATGTCGGAGACATCAAGAACGAATCAGATTAGAGTTGCGTGTGCGATACGTGGCATACAGTTGATCCATCCGAGTTGTTTGTGATGGAATAAGCCGTGTGTGTTGCGGGCAAACGCTTGTTGGTATATAACCTTAAATTTAACCAAAAAAGTGTTAATGCATGTTACAAAAATTGTATAGCTGGAAACTATGTTCAAATACAACTCCAACGATGTAATCTTTGGTGACATGCATTCGTATTTTATTAGTTAAATCCTACTTATAAACCAAGACGGGGGTATAGTAGGTAATTAAATCACAAACATTTTTTTGTATTAACTGTATGTGTACGTGTCCGTTCATCCTCCTCTCGGACATCTTATCACCCCGCTGCCGCAGACGGCTTACAGCGCAAGCTTGTGCAGCGCGCGGGGGCGTTCTTTTGGCCAAATAGTGGCTCAAATTGGCGCCAATGAATCGTCGGTGAGCCCGTTCCCGTGCAACCTCACAGGTTCCCGCGCAATCTTCCCGCCCAACTTGGTGAAATCCCCCAAAATCCCAATGCTTACCGGCCTGCTATACAAACCCTCACAGCCAGCGAGTCCTACGTCGCATTTCCCCTCCCTCCCTGTAGCTTATCCCGTCTGCTTCTCCCACAATCAGCAATGGCACCGGTCCATCGTTGCTGCTCAGCCACTCCGCCGTCATCAGAGGACAGCTCCAGCTAGGAGGCTACACCGCGGCGGCGGCACAATCCTCGGTCTAGTGTAGTGCGCGTGGCGTCCCTGTTGGGTGTGCGCAGAACACCCACCACACGCTCCATCGCCGCTGCCCGTCAGTAGTTGTTGCCTGCCGCCGTTGCCGCCACACCACCATCGAAAGCCAGGGCCATCTCTTGCTCCCCCACCGCGGCTCGAAGGTAGGATGTGGCCGTGATAATCCCCAAGTGCATCGAATCATCGTAGCAATTCCCAAAGGTGGAAGTGATAAGTATGGAGTGTCGAACCAACAAGGAGCTAAAGGTAAGACCAATATTCTCTCAAGCCCTATCTTCCAGTGATACGACTCTACGTACACCGAACGTTTGTTTCCAACTAGAAATGAGAAATAAAACTACATTGTGGGTATGAAGAGGATAACTTTGCATGGTACCGAAGAGCTAAAATATGAAAGTAGATGTTGTTATCATAAAGTTATAATATATTACTAAATATTATAAATAGCGAGTGCGGAATAATGATGGGTCAGTGTGCGGAATTGTCCTAGGAAATTGTTAACAAGACCGATAGTATGAGGGAGAGGCATAAGCTAACATACTTTCTCTTCTTGGATCATATGCACTTATGATTGGAACTCTAGCAAGCATCCGCAACTACTAAAGATCATTAAGGTAAAACCCAACCATAGCATTAAAGCATCAAGTCCCCTTTATCCCATACGCAACAACCCCCTTACTCGGGTTTATGCTTCTGTCACTCAAGCAACCTACTATAAGCGAATCATGAACGTTTTGCAACACGCTACAGCAGTAATCCCTCACGCTTGCGCGACACGGAGGGCACAATAGGACGGCACCAAAATAAAACATACAACTCATACCAATCTAGATCATCAATCAACCCAAAGACAAAGGATATCTACTCAAAACATCACAGGATGGCAACACATCATTAGATCATAATATGTGGCATAGAGCACCATGTTCAAGTAGGGATTACAGCGGGATGCGGGAGAGTGGACCGCTGTAACATACCAAATTTTCAATTTGGAATGTTATACATAGATCATTCATGCATATCATATTTTATTGCATTTCATTTTGCGATCCTCGAAATCCTAAGCAACTCAAGGACCCTCGGGGAGAGAGTTGGGGATTTCCCTGTTTTCATAATTGAGTTCTATCAAATATTGAAACGAGGATTTTTGGTTTTAATTATTTTTCTCTCCGAAAATATTTCATAGTAAAATATATGAGAGGAGATAATATGACTTCACCAAAATAAATGAAATATTGGAGGAAAAATATTAAAATTAAATATTTGATTTTATTCGGAGTTTATTGCTATTTTATTTGAATTAGAAAAATTGCATGTTTTTCATAGTTGCATTTTAGGGCCAAGAAAATGTTCATCTCATTCTAAATATTTTATTTAGACGGTGAAAATTTGTTTTGGCATTTTTTTAGTTTTTTATTTTATTTTATAGGATTTTTTTAGTTTGGCGAAATTATTTTTTTAAAAAAGTTTCCTCCGCCGGCTGGGCCGAAGCCCAAGTCAGCCGGCCCACCTCCCCCCTCCGTCTCCTTCCAGGAGAACGGGAGCGCGCCACCGCCCGCGAGGCCAAGTTCGGCCGGGACTCTCCCTCCCCGCACCGCTTGCCCCCTCGCCCAAGCAAGCAACCCCCTCCTATAAGTACCCCGCCCTCGCCCCCGATTTCCGCCACCACCGCCGCACCCCCCGCAACCAGAGCCGTCCCGCGCCGCTCTGCCTTTGCCGCGCCGTCGCCGCCGCTGAGCGCCGCTGCCACGCCGCCCCTGCCACCCGTGCCGCCCACCACCGTAGCCCCGCCTTTCCAGAGGTAAAGCCGTCGTTCATTTTTTCTTTAAAGAACCGGTCCGTTTTTTTAGAAAACCCTAGGTTTTTTTGAATAGACCTGTTCTCCGATTTTTTTCTCGATTTAGTTATTTAGCGGACGTTTGTCCGTACGTTCATTTTAATGAACGGTGTTCACTCGTTAGCCGCAGACAGCGAACGTTCGTTCGTTAGCCTGTTCGTCGGTTTTTCTTTTTCTCGGATTTTCCGCGATTATTTTCGATCGCGATTTTTGATCCAATTTTTGTTTTAGTTTATCTTTTTGCTCGTTTGTCAGAATCAGGCGATTCAAGCGCCTAGATCTTCGTCTCGAAACCCTCTTTCTGTTTAATCAACTTGAACAAGGTTTTGATACTATAAAATTTTACTTTAGTCCAGAATAGTAAACGGACCTTGTTTCTTTCGCAGTTTGAGTTTCGTTGCCCCGTTTGATTTAATTTTTTTATCAAACCGGAGTTCTTAAGTTGAACTTTCTGGTTAGACCTTCTTATTTGAGTTTTATCCATGCTTCTTTACTTGATTGCTTATGTATGCTATTTCTTGTTTGTGATAGAACACCCGGAGTGTGAAGCGTGCTACTTCGAATATTTAGGTTTTGCGGATCATCAGCAAGGCAAGTAACACTTTGATCATACCCCTTTATCACCCAGTTTTTATGCATTAGCTCCAATCCTCAAACATTGCATGATTAGGATGTGATTAACATGTGGGTTGGGAAGTAGTTAATGAGGTAGAACCTATTGCCCTATTATTATCAAACCCTTGGGAGTTACTTCTACGTATTGCTTACATTGCTATGCTATGCTCATAGACGTGGTTTAGGTGAGTGAAATCCATGACAGATGTGATATTGTTAATTAATGGTTCAACTTAAGGTGGCTACTTGAATACACATCTGGGTGGATTGTTTGTCGGGCACCTGGAGAATCCAGTGTTGTCCTAGGATATCCCGGAGTACCCGTGTGATAATCCTAAGGTCCGCCACCCAGTCTCAAAGGGAACTAAGGTATTTCATGCTAGAAACTTCCGTGTGCAGCCACATGCTATTATGGGCTCTAGCATAGCTGAGTAAGTTACATGAGCTCTTGAAGAGGTGGATCAGCAGGTAGAGGGATGTAGGTTGGTATGGTCTGCCCGGAGTAAAGAGTAAATGTTTCTAAAAGACTGTGTCTCGGCCATCCGTTTCTCAAACACCCTGTAGTGCAAGAAATCCAACGGAGGAGATTGGGTCTTGTGGGGAAAAGTGCACAAACCTCTGCAGAGTGTAAAATCTAATCATGGTTAGCCGTGTCCCCGGTTATGGACAATTCTTGAGTATCTAGTACTTGGATTATCATATGTATCTCATCACTCTAAATTAATATTGTTGGGTTGATAATTACTTTTAATTGGGATTGAGTTGGAGGAACCTTCTCAATGATGTTTCAACTACCATGATAGTTAAATAAAATCTATTCTTTTGTTGTAGGAAAAAATTGGCTTTTCGCAAAAACTATAACCATAGAGATTTCCACCAGCCAAATATGCATGTAGTGATAGGATTATTCTGTTCTTACTCTAATGTGTTATATTGCCAGCATATTCCATGTGTTGGCCCATTTTCGGGCTACACCGTATTATGTTGCAGACTTTTCAGACGAGGAGTAAGGTTCGTTAGGTCGTTGTCGTGCAACTCAGCTATGCCGTTGGAGTTGATGGACTCACTTTATCTTCCAAGCCTTCCGCTGTTATCGTATTAGATGGCCTTAAGCCATATTTATTGTAGTAAGGTCTCTTTAGAGACATTCGATATAATAAGTGTGTGATTGCTACTCTGTTATAAATCGTTCGAGTACTGTCTGTGTCAGCATTACTGATCCAGGGATGACACTGAAGCACAGAGACTTGACCGTTTGAGGTCGGGTCGCTACAAGATGGTATCAGAGCACACGCTGAGTGTAGGACACGACCACTAAGCTAAAGCCCTAGATCACTATTCTCTTCTCATTTCTGACCCCTCTCCATTTTATACTCTTTAGGATGGCGGACGCAAGGAACAAGTTTGCACAGCCGTATGAAGACACACCTTTTGGACGACACTTGAAGGAAGTCACTAGGTACCTGAACACAGGAATACCAAGCTTCACCGAAACTTACAATGCCACTTTACCAAAAGAGGAGCGATGTATGATTCATGTTCATGTTCCAGGAAGGACATTCACGCCAGTCACTAAGCCCATAGAGTTTTCCTTTGATGCACCAACTTGGAGTCTTGGAAAGAGTATGGCAGCTCACATCACCAGGGGACGCATTGGAGAAGCTTACCAAAAGGAGCTTAAGGATACTATCTACCAGATTTGTGGGCGCCGAGATGAGCAATGGGAGATGATCAGCACCAGGAAAGATAGATCAATTGCAGCTTTTGTCTAGGAGTTACACCAGCACATTCATCACCAGGAGAACTAGATGTGTGCAGGCATGATAGATCCGAAGAAGGCGATGACCAGGATCACGGAACTGGAGGAAGAACTTAAGGCTACACGCGAACATTATGAGGAAGAAATCGTTGTACTAGTGGAGAAGAATGATGATCTGGAAAGGAAGCTAGGAATATTCATGGGAGACCCCGCACCAGGAGGAGAAGACGAAGAACCCAAGGAGATTCGTCTGGAGGACTACATCATCATCGATGACACCGACTCGGACCCCGACGATAGGGATGATGACTATGAAGACGAAGCTGGAGTAGACATCATGGAGTCTTCAACCGATCAATATTTTTAGTAGACCACCACATCAGTAGTAGTATTCCACCATATATATAGTATAGTCCAGGCACTTTTGTAACGATAGTTAGATCGACTGTATGCCCTTGCTTGATTGATTGAGTGAAATGATTGTGTTTGTCTCATGTGCATATGGGTAGTGTTTCTCTCATTAGACCTCATTATATTCTAATCTCTTCCCTCTAAAACCCATCAGATGCCTCCGAGACGTGACCCCAGATTTACCTTCCCACCGGAGCTCACTCAGTTGATCCAGCAACAGAATATCCTGATGCAGTTGTTAGTTCAGAACCAAGGCAACAACAACAACAACCGACCACCACCACCACTAGTTGATAATTTAGCCCGTTTTCTGAGGTTGCAACCATCGGTGTTTTCCAGTAGCACCGAGCCCATAGTAGCAGATGATTGGCTCCGCTGGATTGGAAGGGAGTTAACCACTGCAGGATGTATCGATGCTGAGAAGGTGCGTTTTGCCACACATCAGTTGGATGGACCAGCAGCCTCATGGTGTGAGAATTACACTGTCACCTACCCTATAGCCACTGTTACATGGGACCAGTTTTAGCAAGCTTTCCGCATAGCCCATGTCTCAACTAGAGCTATGAATATGAAGAAGCGTGAGTTTCGCAACTTACGCCAGGGGAACCGTACTGTGGCTCAGTACGCGGATGAGTTTAGCAAGTTATCTCTCTATGCCCCTGATGATGTGGCCACAGATGCCGCAAAGCAGGAGAAGTTTATGGAAGGGTTGAAGGATGAGATGTAGCGACCTGACCTCAAACGGTCAAGCCTTTGTGTATCCGTGCCATCCCTGGATCAGTATGCTGGCACACACAGTACATCAATGTATATATCAAAGTGCAATCACATGTATAAATAACGTAAGACAGATATATATACCTCTTAAGTCTCAGCGGAAACAAACATAAGGGTGTGGAGTCCCATCAACACCAACGGAAAGTTGAGTGTAGACCGTAACCCTACAACATAACTCTTACTCATCGTAGAAATTCCTGCAACATAAGACGTTGCAGCCCTGTAGGTGACTACATTGAATGTACTAGCAAGTCACATCATCAGAATAATGAACCTATTTGTACATGCAATTTGGCTGGTGGAAAGCCCTAAGTTTGGATTTTGCATAAAGCTAGTTTTTCCCTAGAATAAAAGATATTATTCTACCACTACTGTATAGCATAGGATGAGTTGGCAAACCCAACTCAATCCATTCCCAAAGTTTCATTTAAAACCCAACTATTTAATTAAGAGTGATGAGATCTCCCAGCATTTCCACTACTAGATGCTCAAGTTGTCCGTAACCGGGGAAACGGCTAATCGATTAGGTTTCAACACTCTACAGAGGTTTGCGCACTTTTCCCCACAAGACTCGATCACCTCCCTTGAAGTTCTCGCACTGCCTGGCGTTTGAGAACAGGATGACCGAGACATAGTCTTTCGAAAATGTTCCCCTTAACCCACGGATAGGCCGGTACACCTACATCATTCTACATCTGCTAGCCCATCCCGGAAGGGGTCACACTAACTACTCAACTAAGCCAGAGCCCATATTGGCTTGTGGCTGCACACGTAAGCTTCTAGACATGAGAATACGATTGATCTCTTTGAGCCTGGGCGGTCGACCACTAGTGGTGCACCACCATGGATTAACCATGCATGCTCCCACTGTACTTCGCCACCATTCAAACCAAATACCGCCCAAGTAGTTCATTTACAAGTCTTGGTCCTGATTACTACTTTGTCACTCATGTCTCACCATGTTCGCTTCCCAAACCACGTCTACATTTAGCGAGGCAAAAATAAACTTACACGACGGTGACAAGGATGTATAGATCAGACCTACCTCAAATGAACTACTAGGTAACGGCATAGCCATCTAGCAACAATAAATCCTACCATGCAATCCTACCACAAAAGGACTAAGTGCATAATATAAACATAGGCAATTGGAAGAATGGTCAAATGTGAACTTGCCTGGTAATAGTTGATGAAGATTATATCGCTCTCAGAAATTTACTTAATAGAACTATTCGTCACTCTCCGATGAAAATCTATAAATTCAAACATCACACTCACATAAGCAATCATTTTAGAGAACCAAGAAGAACATGCAAAGTAAAAAGTCTTGGAAAACCAAATGAACATACAACACACTTAACTATCACAAAATATTCTAAGTGCAACACAACATAGGCATGGGGTTCAGAATTTGTGATGTGAAGCATGGTGCATACAAGGCGTACGAGTAAAACTACTATGGACAGATCCTAAGTGTGTGAAAATTAGTGTGATCATGGTCCAGGTGATAGGGTTTGGTTACGGTGACAAAACGCAAAAAGAATCGACTTCATCGGAGCTACGGTTTAGGAGATATGGCCAGTTGAAGTTAGAATTCAAACCTGAATAAATTCAAATTTGAAATTGGCCAAAAGTTTTCAAAGTTGCTTATCTGGATAAAGCTATTCGATACGAACATTTTGCCGTTGGTTTCATCTAATTTGGACTTAAGGTTGAAAAGATACGGCTATCAGAAGTCCAGGGGCTAAACTGCAATTCTAGGGACTAAACAGAAAAGAAAAAAATCACGAGCAGGTCCTCAGCCACGTGGCTTCTTACGGGTGGTAGGGCAGCGTTTGCTGCAGAAGCTATATGGCGAATGGCCGGCATTTAATAAAAACGCTAACGCGCGGCTAACTAACAAAAACCGACCGGTGGTTTTTAAAATAAAAACCGGGGTTAACCGTGTACCGGTTCAACAATAAAAAAACACACTAACCTGATCTAATCTAGGCCGTCCATGGTAGATTGAACGGGCGAGGGTGGGCGGTGGCTCACTATGGGTCGACGGCTGCCTGCGGCGATGTCAACGACGGTGTCAGCAGCTTGGGTCGAACGGGGCGGCGGCTCCGACGACAGCGGAGGGGGCAAGGAGATGCGACACAGCGTGGGCGACCAGATGGTGGTGACGGCTGGCGTCGGCATGCACCGGACGGGGCGGAGGGAAGCGGTGGCTCCGGTGCTTCGGCGAGGGCACGCGTCGTCGGGGCGGCTTCTTCGGGCGACCTAGGCAACAAGGAAAACATCAAAAAGACGCGGAGGAGCACGTGGGTCCGAATGAGCACGAAGATAGGGATCGAAAGGGCTCACCCGCGACGAATTCGTCAGGCGAGGAGCTCGGCTCCGGCGAGATGCACTCGATGATGGCGACAGATAGGAGCGGGGTTGGGGAAGTGTGAGACGGCGTGATCGACATTGGGGGTCGCGGGGCATTTATAGGCGCAGGCAGGGCGTCGGGGACCAGCGGATAAGCCTCATCCGCGGTGCTTCGCCGGCGGTTGCGGCGGGCGCTCTCGCGGCTTGTCCCTTGTGGCGCGATGGGAGGTTGCGGACGAGCTGGGAGGCGGGGCCCACCAGTCAGCGGGTGTGGGCGGGGCGACCGAGTGAGAGGCGAGGGCGGTCGATCAGCGCGAAGGGCGCTCGGGCGCGGGGCAGGTCGTGAGCCGAAAGGCGGAGCGGGCCGACTCGTTTGCCTCTGGGCCGAACAAGGTTTCGGTCCAGGTGGTGCGCGTGTTTTTTTTTATTTTTTTACAGAATGAAAACAAATTACAACATATGAAAATAAATAAAATTTACATAGGCATATTATATATCAAAATTCTCAGAAAAATACCAAGAATAAGATGAACTATTTTCCAAGTTCAAATAAATTCCAAAAAATTCATAAAAGTCAAACAATGCTACTGTTAAATTTAAAATCAATAAAAATCATTTTTAAAATAGCAAAATGATTTCAAATTTATTTTCTCCTAATTTTCTATTGAAGGGAATCATTTTACCCTTATTTCCATTTATTTATTTTTAGGAGAAAAATAATTTGAATATAAACCCAAATAACTCCAATTGGATTTGAATTTGGAATTTCAAACAACTTCAAATGGAAAATGAGTTTCAAATAACTTCAAAGTGACTTCCAATTTATTTCTTTGAAACTTCCAACTCTCTTTCTTCAAATATGAAGAAGTCATTTTATCTTCCCTCATGAACTCATTGAGTTGCTTAAAGTTTCTAAATTTAAAATATTTCAAATGGAATTCAAATATTTTCGAACCCCTTTTCATTTCTTTAAATGGAAGAAGTCATATTATCTTCACTCTAGGGTTTTTGAATGAAATGAATTTGAACTCAGGGAGATCAAAATGCAAGATGAAAGTTTTGGGAAAGTCCTTTTATTCCCTCTCATTCAACTTTCAAAAAGTTTTCAATTTCCAATCATTTTCACACAATCAATCACACAACAATCAAACAAATAATCATAATAATTTATTTAATATAACATTCCAAAATTTAGAATTTTGGGATGTTACAAACTACCACCCTTAAAATGAATCTCGTCCTCGAGATTCGGAGAGGCTAGAAAGAAGGTTAGGTTTGGGGGGGATGTCCTTGAAAATCCATTAATCCACACAAGGTATGGGGTGCTACCACCCTTAGAAGCATGGTTACGCTTCCAACAAAACTCATGTACTCCATCCTTTGCGTTGACGGTGTCAGTCTTCTCATATTCTCCGAGATAACTCCTTCACTTTTGCTCTTCTGGTAAGGGCATGGCCTTTTCCTCAAAATCAGGAGTCCTTGCATCAAAATAGGATCCTTCCGAGACTTGACAGGCCTGGCGCCAATGCTAAAAAACTATCGAAAACCTCATGGTGGTCAACAATTATTGGTTCCTCCTGCAGGAAATGGGTCTAGGTTGAACCTCACCGCATAACCTACGATTGGCAATAGGTGCCTATACAGGGTTTCCATCGTCCTGCCATTCTAAGGTTTTTGGCTTAAAGTGTCGACACTCTTCTAGGGTTTTAAGTCTCTCTGATTTTCTATCATCATATGATAGCTCATGATAGAAGTATCCGGTATGGGGCCTATCCATCCCGTACTTGAATCATTACCACATATGCAAATAGTGAATCACGTATTCTAACACTTGGGCATCCTCACAAGCATTGCAGAACTTTTCTTCTCCATGAACTGGGTTGGGTAAATCCATTGGTTCTGCAAGCCAAACAAAATCTCTATCGTTTCTTCACAACTCCCGGGTTTACGTAACCTCGTATGAAACGTCTGCTGATGAAATCACAGCTTTTTCTAGAATTCTTTTCTTCAACAAGATTGTGCTTGTTTCCTTATCAAATCCTGGGTCCTGTGGGTTATGGCCCACTTCAACACTTGTATATCTTTAACTCATCCTTGGAGTTACTATTGTTCCATATTCCAACATTACATCTCCTTTAAATCCAATAGTACTTCATTCCTTCATACTCTTGGGGTAACCATCATAACTAAAACCAAACTCCAACTCATTTGTCCAAACTCCACTCTATGGAATACATTTTCTTTTCCATTGTCAAGTGTTCACACAGACAAGTATCGCCAAAAAATGCACTGGTTCATCCATAATTCTCTTCATATCAAATCCTTTATTACATCCTTAACCACTACTCAAAACTCAAATTTCAAAAGTACTCTATTACAAAAGCTGCCATCCACATAGTTTGGTATGGTCAAGCATTACTTCCATCTTTATTCATTTGCCCTTCTTGAAGATACTTCAGTCCCACTAGAATTGTGCGATGTGATCCTTCAAATCATCGATGTTTTGCTTCATCGTGGTGGCCATGAGCTTCATCTCCATCATCTCTGCATGCACCTCCCTCAGGTATTCCTGAGTGTGACGGAGTCTTGCTTCTAGTATTTCCCCAATCTGACGTATGGCTTCCATAGCAGCTTCACGAACAGAGTCAAAGAATGTTGCTCGTGGTACTCGAGAAATGAAAAAGTATTGCCCATAGTCTTTGGGCAAACTCCCTTCACACGGTGGAGGTGTACCTCCACATACCAAAGTTCAACTCCCTTCTCCATGAAAGGATAACCCTTGTAGACTGCATCTCCTTCAAGATGAATATGCTTCATCATGTCCTTCAGGATTTTGGGTAATCCTGATCACTAGTCAGGGTCATGATCATTTCCGGGCCCTTGAGAAAAGACTCGTAAAGGGTTGTCATCTGCAGGTATAAGATAGAAGGGGTACTCAGGATACTGTATGTATTTCCTTGGGTGAAATGTGGTTATTTTTGGGGAAAGGTTTGGGGTCAGCTTGTCCATGGGTTCAAGGTTTAAGTCTGGGTGACATAGTGAGAGAGGCACTCACAATCAACAAATAACTCATGACACCTCATATGAGATTCCAAACACCTCAACTTTTATTGCTTTACGAACTATTACAATTTCCATTTCTTAACTCAACTCAACATCCTCAAATATAAAAGTGTATTCCACATTTATTACATGCTTTATTCCAATATCAAGATCTCAACTACTCAGCCCAAGCTTTCCTCGGATCTGAACATTCCCTGGCAAAATGTCCTACTCCTTTGCAGCGTAAACAAATGACGTCAGACAAATCTAGGGGCTTCCTGGTGGTTATCTTGGCCCCTTGGGTCCTTGGCTTCCTTGCTGGGCATTTGCTAGCATAATGACCTAAATCCTTGCACCCGTAACAAGTGATATGACTTAGGTCCTTTTCTGCTGAAATTGGGTTGTTCTGGGGACACATGCTTTTCTCTTCCTGGACTTCTTTGTTCCGATCAATTCTTCTATCTCATGTGGATCAAATTCCACTTCTTCTATCGGGAAGTCTCCCAGATACTCTTGGCTTTCCTTCGTGCAATACTGTGAAAAATGTCCTTCTTCTCCACATGAATAGCAAGCATTGGAGTAAAATCTGTTTAGGCTTTCTCCATCAGGGTCGTCAACATCTTCTTTCATCACCGGTTTTCTTAAACTTTCCCTGAGGGCTTCTTTCACTGCTTCCTTCTGCTACTTGGTAATTTCTTGTACCTTGGGATAAATATGACACTGGGCAGGGTAGTGCGTAGTTCCTTCACACAAGAAACAAGTAACCTTCATGGTTGGACATTCTTCAGCTTGGTGATTTCCTTCACAATGAGGGCATCCATCCTTGTGTTCTTCATGGGTATGTCCTATCTCACCACAAATCTTGCATGCACAAGGTTTCTTCATTTTATTGCCATAGGGCTTCTGAATAAGACTAGACCTCAGTAGATTCATCTTGAATTCCTCCCAAGTTTTTGCTCCGTTACATCCTTGTATGGCCTGATGCATTTTCCACCAGGTTGCAGCACTTTTTGTAAAGTACTGAAGAGCGTATTGAACCTCATACTTCCTTGCAACCAAATTGCTCCTGAAGTGATTCTCCATGTTTTGAATCCATAGCTCTGCCTCCAACTGAGTGATCAGATCAGAGAATACAAGTCCATCTTCATTCATCATCTATTGGGTCCAAGGGTTTTGGGATGAGATACAAGAGAGGGATAGAGAGAGATACACACAATACAATCAATATAGTTTTGAAAATAAGTTTTATTTGTTGCTGTCAAAAAACACACACCAAATATGACGGCTCACAAATCATCGCATCTAGCGTGAGTATACAACAAGGGTTTGGTCTTCTAAAGGTCATATAAATCTTGGAATTTGTCGGTGTCTTCAAATTCTTCAATTCTTCAAAGGCTTCGACTGTTGTAGCTTCAATTCTTCCAGTGTATGGCGAAGTCCGATATCTTGCCCTTCTCGGAGTGGTCTCATTAGTTGATCCTCCGTGTGGGCAAAGGGAAAAGGGGTATTGTCTAACTATTGGAGGTAAAAGGAAAGATTTGATAAAGCTCAGAAAAGAAGAGAGGTAAAGGATCTTTTTGAAAATAAAGTTTTAGAGAAATCCTTTCCTAAGGGCTTTCCAGTTTCTAGGGTCACGTCCTACAGTCAACATGTGCTCTGATACCATCTCTGTAGCGACCCGACCTCAAACGGTCAAGCCTCTGTGTATCCGTGCCATCCCTGGATCGGTATGCTGGCACACACAGTACATCAATGTATATATCAAAGTGCAATCACATGTATAAATAACGTAAAACTGATATATACCTCATAAGTCTTAGCGGAAACAAACATAAGGATGTGGAGTCCCATCAACGCCAACGGCAAGTTGAGTGTAGACCGTAACCCTACAACGTAACTCTTACTCGTCGTAGAAAATTCCTGCAACATAAGACGTTGCAGCCCTGTAGGTCAGTACATTGAATGTACTGGCAAGTCACATCATAAGAATAATGAACCTATTTGTACATGCAATTTGGCTGGTGGAAAGCTCTAAGTTTAGTTTTTGCATAAAGCTAGTTTTTCCCTAGAATAAAAGATATTATTCTACCACTACTGTATAGCATAGGATGAGTTGGCAAACCCAACTCAATCCATTCCCAACGTTTCATTTAAAATCCAACTGTTTAATTAAGAGTGATGAGATCTCCCAGCATTTCCACTACTAGATGCTCAAGTTGTCCGTAACCGGGGACACGGCTAATCGATTAGGTTTTAACACTCTGCAGAGGTTTGCGCACTTTTCCCCACAAGACTCGATCGCCTCCCTTGAAGTTCTCGCACTGCCTGGCGTTTGAGAACAGGATGACCGAGACATAGTCTTTCGAAAGTATTCCCCCTTAACCCACGGATAGGCCGGTACACCTACATCATTCTACATCTGCTAGCCCATCCCGGAAGGGGTCACACTAACTACTCAACTAAGCCAGAGCCCATATTGGCTTGTGGCTGCACACGTAAGCTTCTAGACATGAGAATACGATTGATCTCTTTGAGCCTGGGCGGCCGACCACTAGTGGTGCACCACCATGGATTAACCATGCATGCTCCCACTGTACTTCGCCACCATTCAAACCAAATACCGCCCAGGTAGTTCATTTACAAGTCTTGGTCCTGATTACTACTTTGTCACTCATGTCTCACCATGTTCGCTTCCCAAACCACGTCTACATTTAGCAAGGCAAAAAATAAACTTACACGTGGTGACAAGGATGTATAGATCAGACCTACCTCAAATGAACTACTAGGTAACGGCATAGCCATCTGGCAACAATAAATCCTACCATGCAATCCTACCACAAAGGACTAAGTGCATAATATAAAACATAGGTAATTGGAAGAATGGTCAAATGTGAACTTGCCTGGTAATAGTTGATGAAGATTATATCGCTCTCAGAAATTTACTTAATAGAACTATTTGTCACTCTCCGATGAAAATCTATAAAGTCAAACATCGCACTCACATAAGAAATCATTTTAGAGAACCAAGAAGAACATGCAAAGTCAAAAGTCTTGGAAAAACCAAATGAACATACTACTCACTTAACTATCACAAAATATTCTAAGTGCAACACAACATAGGCATGGGGTTCAGAATTTGTGATGTGAAGCATAGTGCATACAAGGCATACGAGTAAAACTACTATGGACAGATCCTAAGTGTGTGAAAATTAGTGTGATCATGGTCCAGGTGATAGGGTTTGGCTACGGTGACAAAACGCAAAAAGAATCGACTTCATCGGAGCTACGGTTTAGGAGATATGGCCAGTTGAAGTTTGAATTCAAACTTGAATAAATTCAAATTTGAAATTGGCCAAAAGTTTTCAAAGTTGGTTCTCTGGATAAATCTATCCGATATGAACATTTTGCCACTGGTTTCATCTAATTTGGACTTACGGTTGAAAAGATACAGCTATCAGAAGTCCAGGGGCTAAACTGCAATTTCTAGGGACTAAATAGAAAATAAAAAAATTGCGAGCAGGTCCTCGGCCACGTGGCTTCTTGCGGGTGACTGGGCAACGTTCGCTGCAGAAGCTATACGGTGAATGGCAGGCATTTAATAAAAACGCTAACGCGCGGCTAACTAACAAAAACCGGCCGGTGGTTTTTAAAATAAAAACCGGGGTTAACCGTGTACCGGTTCAACAACAAAAAAAGACACTAACCTGATCTAATCTAGGCCGTCTCATCGTGGGTCGACGGCTGCCGGCGTCGATGTCGACGACGGTGGCAGCAGCTCGGGTCGAATGGGGCGGCGACTCCGGCGGGCTCCGGTGAGAGCGGAGGGGACAAAGAGATGCAGCGCAGCGTGGGCGACCGGATGGTGGTGACGGCTGGCGTCGGCGTGCACCGGACGGGGCGGAGGGAAGCGGCGGCTCCGGTGCTCCAGCGAGGGCACGCGTCGCCGGGGCGGCTTCTTCAGGCGACCTAGGCGACAAGGAAAACGTCAAAAAGACGCGGAGGAGCACGGGGGTCCGAATGAGCACGGAGATAGGTATCGAAAGGGCTCACCGGCAACAAATTCGTCCGGCGAGGAGCTCCGCTCCGGCGAGATGCACTCAATGATGGTGACAGATAGGAGCGGCGTGGGGAAGTGTGAGCCGGCGGGATCGACAGAGGGGGTCATGGGGCATTTATAGGCGCAGGCAGGGCGTCGGGGACCAGCGGATAAGCCTCATCCGCGGGGCTTCGCCGGCGGTTGCGGGCGGGCGCGGTCGCGGCTTGTCCCGTGCGGCGCTGTGGGAGGTTGGGGATGAGCTGGGAGGCGGGGCCCACCAGTCAGCGGGTATGGGCGGGGCGACCGAGCGAGAGGCGAGGGTGGTCGATCGGCACGAAGGGCGCTCGGGCGCGGGGCAGGCCGTGAGCCGAAAGACGGAGCGGGCCGGCTCGTTTGCCTCTGGGCCGAACAAGGTTTGGTCCAGGTGGTGCGCCTGTGTTTTTTTTGTTTTTTTTACAGAATGAAAACAAATTACAATAGACGAAAATAAATAAAATTTACATAGGCATATTATATATCAAAATGCTCAGAAAAATACCAAGAATAAGATGAACTATTTTCCAAGTTCAAATAAATTCCAAAAAAAATCATAAAAGTCAAACAGTGCTATTGTTGCATTTAAAATCAATAAAAATCATTTTTAAAATAGCAAAATGATTTCAAATTTGTTTTCTCCTAATTTTCCATTGAAGGGAATCATTTTACCCTTATTTCCATTTATTTATTTTTAGGAGAAAAATATTTTGAATAGAAACTCAAATAACTCCCAAATGTATTTGAATTTGGAATTTCAAACAACTTCAAATGGAAAATGAGTTTCAAATAACTTCAAAGTGACTTCCAATTTATTTCTTTGAAACTTCCAACTCTCTTTCTTCAAATATGAAGAAGTCATTTTATCTTCCCTCATGAACTCATTGAGTTGCTTAAAGTTTCTAAATTTAAAATATTTCAAATGGAAATTCAAATCGTTTTCGAACCCCTTTTCATTTCTTTAAATGGAAGAAGTCATATTATCTTCACTCTAGGGTTTCGTAATGAAATGAATTTGAACTCGGGGAGATCAGAATGCAAGATGAGAAGATTTAGGAAAGTCCTTTTATTCCCTCTCATTCAACTTTCAAAAAGTTTTCAATTTCCAATCATTTTCACACAATCAATCACACAACAATCAAACAAACAATCTGAATTACTTATTTAATACAACATTCCAAAATTTAGAATTTTGGGATGCTACAGACTACCACCCTTAAAATGAATCTCGTCCTCGAGATTCGGAGAGGCTAGAAAGAAGGTTAGGTTTGGGGGGTCTCCTTGAAAATCCATTAATCCACAGAAGGTATGGGGTGCTATGTAACGCCCCGAGACCGATGCGCCAGGTGTCTTCCAGTTATTCGCCGTCGTTGCCATGTCATTCGCTTGCGTGTTGCATTTTATCATGTCATCATGTGCATTGCATCATCATGTTTTCAAAACCTGCATCCGTCCCGGTCTCCTTGTTCAGTCCGTTGTCCGTTCTGAGCCCAGACACACTTGCACGCGCCCGCGGCATGTCTGAAATAGTATTTTATAAGTGGTCGGAAAATGTTCTCGGAATGGGTTGAAAGTTGGCGTGCGGTCGTACTTTAGTGTAGGTAGACCGCCTGTCAAATTTCATCGCGTTCGGAGTCCATTTGACGCCCCAACGGATAACTATAGCGACAATATAGTCGGTCTAACGTCGGACGTTTTAGGTCTCCGGAAACCTTGCTGGGCTGCATTTCCGTCTCTCTCTTCTCAGCCTGAGATCTCTCCTACACAGACTAGGCCCAGCCTACCCCCTCTTTACACAGTGCATCGACCCCTCGTGCGTGTCCGAAACTGTCCCAGACCCGACCCGGACAGTCGTCACCGTTGGATCCGGATCATCCCCAAACGTCTACAAAATATCACCGTTTTATTATTTGGACTCCCTAGCTATATTATTCGCGATCGTCCGATTATGATCGGAGGGTCCAACCACAATCCTATTTCCATATATATAGTCCAACCCCTGCCAAATCAAGCCAACCCTAATTTCTAGGGGGTTTGTCCCATCGCCGCCACTCCACCAAATCCCTCTCGGGATCCATCCCCTCCTCGATTTCACACACCAGCCAACCAAAACCAATCCCTCCCGATCCACTCATTCCACCAGCGACCAGAGGAGCCCAAGCCATCCTGCAGCTGCCTCCTCCAATCATGGCGCCGCCAGCCACGGAAGTCCACCACCGAGCCGCCCCGTGCCGTCCCAGAGCCTCCTTCCCTGTTGACCGCACCCATCACCGCAAAGTCGTGGTCCCGTTCCCGTCGTCCGCTGCCCTGTTCGAGTGCCCACGTGGACCTGCGCCACCAAGCTCCTCCCATGGCCGCCCCGCCGCCACGTCCGACCACCACCAGGCGCCAACCGTTGCCGGCGTGCAGCAGCAGCCACCAGGACCCCTCGTCATCTTTCTCTCCCTCCCTTCCTCCGTTTTGCTTTTCTCCTCCTCTCACATCTCGACCTCTTTCTCGTTCTTTTCTTCTCTGTCAGGGAACGAACATCACCATCGCCTGCTGCAAACCGTCGTCTCGATCCAGGCGGGGTCGAGCTCGACGTCGACGACTAGCGCCTCGTCTAGTTCCTCACGTTGACCAGCGCGCCTCCAAGTTCTAGCGCCAAGTCCCGCGCCCTTCCTTTGGCGAGCAGTCATAGCCATCGTCGCGCCCTGCTTCGGCTGAAGCCGATGCCCTCCTTGTCCCCACGCCTCTGCTTCGCCAGAGACTGGCCTCGTCGCCGCCCAGATCCGCCGGATCTCGCCGCCTCCGCCATGGATTACTCATCCCCGACCTCTTCTGCTGCTTCTGACGTCCCACCGTCGTCTTCCCGGAGCCCCAAGTTCCCTCGCCGTCCTCTGCATCGCGCCGTTTCCCTGCTTCTTCATGCGAGCACGCGAGGATGACGACAAGCGCCGAGTCCTCCTTCTCCTGTTGACCACTGCGCGAGGCCCAGCTGCCCGGCCTCCTCCTCCAGTTGGGCCTAGGCCCAATGTGAGCTCACCCCCAGCGCCCCACCTTCATTTCCTGCTGTTGGCCCAGTTCGTCTTTCGGCCCATATCATGTTTTTCCAGCGTCTGCAAATTTGTGTATTAATC
Source organism: Triticum aestivum (assembly GCF_018294505.1). NCBI lineage: Eukaryota > Viridiplantae > Streptophyta > Magnoliopsida > Poales > Poaceae > Triticum > Triticum aestivum. The sequence continues at coordinate 148,625,909 of NC_057809.1, forward strand.
CTGAGTCAACAGTTTTGCAGTTTAGTCCCTAGAGTTCATGCATTTAATAACTAATTAACCATGCATCAGATTAAAACAATTTATATATGAAATATGCTTAGTTTTTCATCTTGTTTCATAATATGCTACTTTCTTGCCATGTTAAATTTTTTAAAATGTTGTTTGTTTAAATTTGCTTAAATAACTTGCTAAAACCGTTTAGATCATAACTAAATAACCGTAGCTCGGTTTCTAATAAACTTTATATGTAAATGGGGTAGAATTTTGCCTAGTTTAACATGGTGGCATCACTTTTCATGTTTAACAACTATAAAATTTGGTTTAGGGCAGAATAGTACCAAACCTAATATATGCATATGGGGATTTACCGGAATTGTTGTTCGTTGCTTCCGGCCTCATTTAAACTTGACTAGATAGGTAGTTTTACTTTGCTTCACCCTCTTGCCATGTTTAACAACATTTAATATTGCTGGGTACATAAACAAGATCGAACTAAATAACTCACGTGGTGTTTCATCAATATGCAACGGAGTTGCATATTGACCTCCACTTAATTTGTAGGGTTGTTTGTGCACTTTGCCATGCCATGCTTCATTAAACCGGACATGCATCATAATTGTTTGTGCAATATGCCATGTTTATGTGATGGTTATTTACTATGTTGTTTGCTCCTTTTCCGGTGTTGCTTCTTCGGGTTGGTTCTGATAACGTCGTGTTGTGAGGATTCGTTCGACTACGTCCGCTTGTCTTCTTCATGGACTCGTTCTTCTTCCTTGCGGGATTTCAGGCAAGATGACCATACCATCGAAATCACTTCTATCTTTGCTTGCTAGATGCTCACTCTTTTGCTATGCCTATGCTACGATACCTACCACTTGCTTATCATGCCTCCCATATTGTTCAGCCAAGCCTCTAACCCACCATGTCCTAGCAAACCATTGTTTGGCTATGTTACCGCTTTGCTCAGCCCCTCTTATAGCATTTTTAGTTGCAGGTGAAGATTGGAGCTTGTTCCATGCTTGCAACATGGTTATTTTGTTGGGATATCACAATATCTCTTATTTAATTAATGCATCTATACACTTGGTAAAGGGTGGAAGGCTCGGCCTTATGCCTGGTGTTTTGTTCCACTCTTGCCTCCCTAGTTTCCGTCATATTGATGTTATGTTCCTGGATTTTGTGTTCCTTACACGGTTGGGTTATAATGGGAATCCCTTGATAGTTCGCTTTGAATAAAACTCCTCCAGCAAGGCCCAACCTTGGTTTTACCATTTGCACTAACAACCTACCACCTTCCCTTGGGTTATGTAGACTCAAGGGTCATATTTATTTTAACCCCCCTGGGCCAGTGCTTCTCTAAGTGTTGGTCCAAAACGGGCAGCCTGCGGGGGCAACTCGAGGGTTGGTTTGACTCGTAGCTTGACCTATCCAGTGTGCCCTAAGAATGAGATACGTGTGACTCCTATCAGGATTTGTCGGCACATCGGGCGGCTTTGCTGGACTTGTTTTACCATTGTCGAGGATGTCTTGTAACCGGGATGCCGAGTCTGATCGGATTGTCTTGGAAGAAGGAATATCCTTCATTGACCGTGAGAGCTTGTGATGGGCTAAGTTGGGACACCCCTATAGGGATTTGAACTTTCGAAAGTCGTGCCTGTGGTTATGGGCAGATGGGAATTTGTTAATGTCTGGTTGTAGAAACCCTGAAACTTAACTTAATTAAAATTCATGAACCGCGTGTGTAACCGTGATGGTCTCTTTCCGGCAGAGTCCGGGAAGCGAACACGGTGTTGGAGTTATGTTTGGCGTAGGTTGTTCTAGGATCACTTCTTGATCATAGTTTCTCGACCGTGCTTTTGCCTTCTCTTCTCGCTCTCATTTGCATATGCTAGTCACCAAATATGCTAGTCGCTTGTTGCAGCTCCACCTCATACCTCTGACCCTACCTATAAGCTTAAATAGTCTTGATAGCGAGGGTGTGAGATTGCTGAGTCCCCGTGACTCACAGATACTTCCAAAACCAGTTTGCAGGTGCCGATGTTAACGAGCAGGTGACGCAACCAAGCTCAAGGAGGAGCTAGTTGAAGACCTTATTCGTTTTGTTGTTCCGTTTCTAGTCGATCAGTAGTGGAGCCCAGTTGGGTTGATCGGGGATCTGTGTAGCATTTGGGGTAGTCTTCTTTTATTTTGGTTCCGTAGTCGGACCATTGATTGTATCCGGATGATGTAATGCTTTATTCATGTATTGTGTGAAGTGGCGAGTGTAAGCCAACTATGTATCTTTTCCCCTTATGTATTACATGGGTTGTGTGAAGATTACCTCACTTGCGACATTGCTTTCAATGCGGTTATGCCTCTAAGTCGTGCTTCGACACGTGGGAGATATAGCCGCATCGAGGGCGTTACATGCTACCACCCTTAGAAGCATGGTCATAGTTCCAACAAAACTCATTTACTCCATCCTTTGCGTTTACAGTGTCGGTCTTCTCATATTCTTCGAGATAACTCCTTCACTTGTGCTCTCCCGGTAAGGACATAACCTTTTCCTCAAAATCTCGAGTCCTTGCATCAAAATAAGATCCTTCTGAGACTTGACAGGTCTAGCGCCAATGCTAAACAACTATTGAAAACCTCATGGTGGTCGACAATTTTTGGTTTCTCGCGCAGGAAATGGGTCTGGGTTGAACCTCACCGCATAACCTACGATTGGCAACAGGTGTGTGTACAGGGTCTCCATCGTCCTGCCATCCTAAGGCTTTTGGTTTGTCGTGTCGACACTCTTCTAGGGTTTTAAGGCTCTCTCATTTTCCATCAACATATGATAGTTCACGATAGAAGTCTTCGATATGGGGGCCAATCCATCTCATACTTGAATCATTACCACATACGCAGATAGTGAATCACGTATTCTAACACTTGGGCATCCTCACAAGCATTGCAGAACTTCTCTTCTCCATGAACTGGGTCCGGATAAATCCATTCGTTCTGCAAGCCAAACAAAACCTCTATCGTTTCTTCACAACTCTCGGGTTTACGTAACCTCCTATGGAACGTCTGCTGATGAACTTACAGCTTCTTCTAGAATTCTTTGCTTCACAAGATTGTGCTTGTTTCCTTATCAAATCCTGGGTCCCGTGGGTTATGGCCCACTTCAAACTTGTAGATCTTGAACTCATCCTTGGAGTTACTATTGTTCCATAGTCCAACATTACATCTCCTCTAAATCCAATAGCACTTCATTCCTTCATACTCTTGGGGTAGCCATCATAACTAAAACCAAACTCCAACTCATTTGTCCAAATTCCACTCTATGGAATACATTTTCTTTTCCATTGGTCAAGTGTTCACACAAACAAGTATTGCCAAAATGCACTGGTTCATCCATAATTCATATTATCTTCATATCAAATCATTTATTATATCCTTAACCACTACTCAAAGCTCAAATTTCAAAAGTACTTTATTACAAAAGCTGCCATCCACATAGTTTGGTATGGTCAAGCATTACTTCCATCTTTCTTCATTTGCCCTTCTTGAAGATGCTTTAGTCCCACTAGAATTGTACAATGTGGTCCTTGAAATCATCGACCTTTTGCTTCATCATGGTGGCCATGAGCTTTATCTCCATCATCTCTGCATGCACCTCCCTAAGGTATTCCTGAGTATAACGAAGTCTGGCTTCAAGTATTTCGCCAATCTGACGTATGGCTTCCATAGCAGCTTCACGAACAGAGTCGAAGAATGTTGCTCGTGGTACTTGAGAAATGAAAAAGTATTGCCCCATAGTCTTTGGGCAAACTCCCTTCACACGAAGGAGGTGTACCTCCATGTACCAAAGTTCAACTCCATTCTCCATGAAAGGATAACTCTTGTAGGCTGCATCTCCTTCAAGATGAATATGCTTCATCGTGTCCTTCAGGACTTTTGGGTAATCCTGATCACTAGTCAGGGTCATGATCGTTTTCGGGCCCTTGAAAAAAGACTCGTAAAGGGTTGTCATCTACAGGTATAAGATAGAAGGGGTACTTAGGATATTGTATGTATTTCCTTTGGTGAAATGTGGTTATTTTTCTGGGAAAGGTTTGGGGTCAGCTTGTCCATGGGTTCAAGGTTTAACTCTGGGTGACATAGTGAGAGAGGCACTCACAATCAACAAACAACTCATAACATTTCATATGAGATTCCAAACACATCCAGTTTTATTGCTTCATGAGCTATTACAATTTCCGTTTCACAACTCAACTCAACATCCCCAATGAAAATAAAAGTGTGTTCCAACTTTATTACATGCTTTATTCCAATATCAAGATCTCAACTACTCAGCTCAAGCTTTCCTCGGGTCTGAACATTCCCTGGAAAAATGTCCTACTTCCTTTGCAGCGTAAACAAATGACTTCAGACAAATCCAGGGGCTTCCTGGTGGTTATCTTGGCTCCTTGGGTTATTGGCTTCCTTGCTGGGCATTTGCTAGCATAATGACCTAAATCCTTGCACCTATAACAAGTGATTTGACTCAGGTCCTTTTCTGCAGAAACTGGGTTGTTCTGGGGACACATGCACTTTCTCTTCCTGGACTTCTTTGTTCCGACCAATTCTTCTATCTCATGTGGATCAAACTCCACTTCTTTCATCGGGAAGTTTCCCATATACTCTTGGCTTTCCTTCGTGCAATACTGTGAAAAATGTCCTTCTTCTCCACATGAATAACAAGCATTGGAGTAAAATCTGTTTAGGCTTTCTCCATCAGGGTCGTCAACATATTCTTTCATCACTGGTTTTCTTAACCTTTTCCCGAGGGCTTCTTTCACTGCTTCCTTCTGCTGCTTGGTAATTTCTTGTACCTTGGGATAAATATGACACTGGGCAGGGTAGTGTGTAGTTCCTTCATACAAGAAACAAGTAACCTTCATGGTTGGACATTCTTCAGCTTGGTGATTTCCTTCACAATGAGGGCACCCACCCTTGTGTTCTTCACGGGTATGTCCTATCTCACCACAAATCTTGCATGCACAAGGTTTCTTCATTTTATTGCCATAGGGCTTCTGAATAAGACGAGACCTGAGTAGAGTCATCTTGAATTCCTCCCAAGTTTTTGCTTCCTTACATCCTTGTATGGCCTGATGCATTTCCCACCAGGTTGCAACACTTTTTGTAAAGTATTGAAGAGCGTATTGAACCTCATACTTCCTTCCAACGAAATTGCTCCTGAAGTGATTCTCCATGTTTTGAATCCATAGATCTGCCTCCAACTGAGTGATCAGTTCAGAGAATACAAGTCCATCTTCATTCATCATCTGTTGGGTCCAAGGGTTTTGGGATGAGATACGAGAGATAGAGAGATACACACAATAGACACAATATAGTTTTTAAAATAAGTTTTATTTGTGGCTGTCAGGAAAACACACACAACATACGACAGCTCACAAATCATCACATCTAACGTGAGTATACAACAAGGGTTTGGTCTTCTAAAGGTCATATAAATCTTGGAATTCTTCAGTGTCTTCAAATTCTTGGAGTCTTTGACTGTTGTAGCTTCAATTCTTCCAGTGTATGGTGAAGTTGATATCTTGGCCTTCTCGGAGGGGTCTCATCAGTTGATCCTTCGTGTGGTCAAACGAAAAAGGATATTGTCTAACTATTCAAGATAAAAGGAAAGATTTGATAACACTCAGAAAAGAAGAGAGGTAAAGTATCTCTTTTTTAATAAAGATTTAGAGAATACCTCTCCTAAGGGTTTTCCAGTTCCTAGGGTCACATCCTACAGTTAACATGTGCTCTGATACCATCTCTGTAGCGACCCGACCTCAAACGGTCAAGCCTTTGTGTATCCGTGCCATCCCTGGATCGGTATGCTGGCACACACAGTACATCAATGTATATATCAAAGTGCAATCACATGTATAAATAACGTAAGATAGATAGATATATACCTCTTAAGTCTCAGCGGAAACAAACATAAGGGTGTGGAGTCCCATCAACACCAACGGCAAGTTGAGTGTAGAACGTCACTCTACAACATAACTCTTACTCGTCGTAGAAATTCCTGCAACATAAGACGTTGCAGCCCTGTAAGTTAGTACATTGAATGTACTGGCAAGTCACATCATAAGAATAATGAACCTATTTGTACATGCAATTTGGCTGGTGGAAAGCTCTAAGTTTAGTTTTTGCATAAAGCTAGTTTTTCCCTAGAATAAAAGATATTATTCTACCGCTACTGTATAGCATAGGATGAGTTGGCAAACCCAACTCAATCCATTCCCAAAGTTTCATTTAAAACCCAACTGTTTAATTAAGAGTGATGAGATCTCCCAGCATTTCCACTACTAGATGCTCAAGTTGTCCGTAACCGGGGACACGGCTAATCGATTAGGTTTTAACACTCTGCAGAGGTCTACGCACTTTTCCCCACAAGACTCGATGGCCTCCCTTGAAGTTCTCGCACTGCCTGGCGTTTGAGAACAGGATGACCGAGACATAGTCTTTCGAAAGTATTTCCCCTTAACCCACGGATAGGCCGGTACACCTACTCATTCTACATCTGCTAGCCCATCCCGGAAGGGGTCACACTAACTACTCAACTAAGCCAGAGCCCATGTTGGCTTGTGGTTGCACACGTAAGCTTCAAGACATGAGAATACGATTGATCTCTTTGAGCCTGGGCGGCCGACCACTAGTGGTGCACCACCATGGATTTACCATGCATGCTCCCACTATACTTCGCCACCATTCAAACCAAATACCGCCCAGGGGTTCCACAGTAAGCTTCTACGAATCCAAGGCCCCCCCAGCGCTCCCCCCCAGCGCCGGCGGCCACTCCGGTCCCGGCGGCCACCCAGCTCCTACCAGTGGCCACTCCGACCCTGGTAGCCACCCTTCCCTCAAGATGGTGCCGTTTGCTCTCAACTTTGACCGTGGGAAGAAGTTTCAAGTGGAGATGAGAACCAAGTTTGGTCACCCGGTGGTGTTCTCTCCGGGCTTTCATCAAAAGGAGTTCACCATGGTGGTTTCATTTTGCCGTGCATATTTCAAGCTTGATGTTCACACAGTTAGTGTCTCTCTTCTTGCCATGTTCGGGGGCTATGCCCAAGGTTTTCATGTCCGTTTACTTCGAGGTAGATCCTACAAGTTCTCAGTAGCCTCAAAGTCCGCAGGGTTTGAGATATATAATGCGGGTAGAATCATTGAAAAGGATTTTGAGATGGTTTTTAGCCTGTGGAACTTTGGTGGCCCGAATTGGCGCCGGGAAGAATCTCTTTACTATGAAGAGCTCGATAAAGAATGGACTTTGGTGGGTAGGGCTGGCAAGGCTATTGTTCCTCACTCCGGTGATCACCGGAGCTACTCTGCGGTGGTCAGAGACGGTAGATCAGTTTTCGAGCGGTTATCGGGGCTCAATCATGAGGGCAATACTCAGAGCATTAACCACAATTCAATGCAGCATAATTCTGCCCCAGTCAGGCCACAATTGGTGCACAATGAAGTGCAACGTACCATTACACGTCATCATGTGGTCTGTCATGCATGCCGGGCCAACGGCCACTTTGCTCATTTTTGAACCGTTCCGAACTTGACTGGGCTTTGGCCTTTTATACCTATTAGTACTTTCCCGAGCCCACCAGAAAATGCTTGGGCTAATGGCGAGGTTGAGTCTTGGTTTCACTGTATTGGGCTGGCGGCACAGATTCAGTAGGTGACATCATTTAAGGAGCTGGTCAAGGATTTTTTTCCCAAACTTCCAGCCGAGACCGTCGCCTGCCTCCTCTGTCTCCTACACTGCTACCACCTCCACCTCCGCCCACACCTCGACAAGCTCGCCTGCGCTTCCATTGCTGTCGGAGAGGGCTCTGGTCGCCTCCCTACCAGAGCCGATCGAGATGGCCAATATCCCCATCTATCCTCAGTCATTCGCCCCGCATGGTTTTCAAGTTCAGCTGATTGAGGGAAGAATTGGGGTTTCTCGCGCTATTGTGATTCATCGTCCCAGAAGGCACGAGGACTAGGCGATTGCTAATATTCATCCGCACCCTGACGAGGTATTTTTTTCCCAATGTTCGTGATGTGCTGGAAGAGTTTCTTCAAGGAGATGCTCATGTTGGATTTAGAGAAATTCAGCCATGCCCGTTTGGAGAGGCATATGTGCAGTTTAGGCATGTCAGGGATAGGGATAGGCTCATCCAGCAGGGGCCGCATGCTTTCGGAGATGTTTTCATCTCCTTTACCAAACACAATGAGGGTAGAAATTGGCGCAGGGTTCATTTCAACAGGACCTGTTGGTTGCTCTTTGTGGGTGTTCCGTTTGATTATTGCAACACTGAAGATATTGCGTCTGCTATTTCCAAATGGGGGAGGATCATTAGTTGGGAGAAAGAAGATGCGCTCAAGGGGAAAATCCTAGTAAAAGCTAGAGTAACAGAGTTGGATGAGATCCCTAAGAGCATAAGATGGTATGAAGGAGAGATGTTTGAGGAAGACTCCTGGACTTGCTCTATTGAAGTGCTATTGGAGGAAATGATGGGTGGTGGACCTGCTGATGAAGACCCCATTCCACCTGATGGTGTTGACCCACACCCCATTCCACAACATGCCAATGATTTTCCAGGGTTCCAACCTCTGCCAAACCACAATATTCATGCCCAGAATGAGGACTAGGATGCTTCGGAAGAGCAAGCAGAGCAGGAGTAGCACTGGGCTTTTCCTCAACCTAAGCCTGTTCAGCCTCCACAGCAGCAAGTTGTCATCCCTGCATTGCCAGAAGAGGGGGCACCCAATAGTAGCATTACAACAACTGTCTCACTGTCTGATGGTTTGTTTTCCTTAACTCATTCTGCTAGTGAAGAGGCGGCTCCGGTGCTCCGGCGAGGGCACGCGTCGTCGGGGCGGCTTCTTCGGGCGACCTAGGCGACAAGGAAAAGGTCAAAAAGACGCGGAGGAGCACGGGGGTCCGAATGAGCACAGAGATCGGGATTGAAAGGGCTCACCGATGACGAATTCTTCCGGCGAGGAGCTCGGCTCCGGCGAGATGCACTCGATGATGGCGACAGATAGGAGCGGCGTGGGGAAGTGTGAGCCGGCGGGATCAATAGAGGGGGTCGTGGGGCATTTGTAGGCGCAGGCAGGGCGTCGGGGACCAGCGGATAAGCCTAATCCGCGGGGCTTTGCACTACAATAAAAAGACACATCCGTGACATTTTGGGCTGAACGATTTTTTTTCTGTTATACATATGACACTTCTATGACGATAATTGTGACAAAACCCGGTATCATCATAGATGTGGTGGGATCCTACTTCTACGACAAAAAATCATGACAAAAATGGGCTTTTCGTCCTGGGCGGGCAGGAGACGCAGCTGCATGACATTCTTTGGGTCGTCCATGATGGAAAAAACCATGGTAGAAGCCAGGGGAAGGAAAATTTCGGGGAGTTCCCGGTTACGGCGGGAGGTCCAGGGCCGAGTGATGCATGTTTCTCTCGTACACGTACGCGCGTGTGTGCGAGGCATTGGCTCTAACTGAACCCGAGCGAGGCGTTGGGCTCTAACTGAACCCGAGCGATTGCACTGCAGGCTACGTGTTACTGAACCCGAGCGATCGATCAATGGCTGTTAACTGAACCCGATCGAGCGATTCCTTCGCTACTGCTGCTAACTGAAGCCGATCGATGGGATGAACAGTGAGCGTTGCGGGGGGGGGGGTGGATGAACAATGAGCGGTGGCGTTGCCTCTGGATGAAGAGGACCCCGTGGTGTGGTGGAGGGCTGGATGAACAGTAGACGGTGGAGGAGTGCCCGTGGAGGGGTGGATGAACAGGACCCCGTGGTGTGGAGGGCTGGATGAATAGTAGACGGTGGAGGGGTGGTTGAACAGGACCCCGTTGTGTGGAGGGCTAGATGAACAGTAGACGGTGGAGGGGTTCCCGTCGAGGGGTGGTTGAATAGGACCCCGTGGTGTGGAGGGCTGGATGAAAAGTAGACGGTGGAGGGGTGGTTGAACAGTAGCCGGTGGAGTAGCGCGCAGTGGAGGCTGGATGAACAGGAGCCCGTGGAGGCTGGAGGAGGTCGACGGTGGAGATGAATAGTATCCCGTGGAGTCCCGTTTTGCGGTACGCCACACCCCTCCTGATGAATAGGACCCCCGTTTTGACCGTAGCGCTTCAACACAAGTCTGTTTCCTCCGTTTTGCGGTACGCCACACCCCTCCCGATCAACAGGACCCCCATTTCGATCGTAGGAGGTCCGTTTCCTCCGTTTTGCGGTACGCCAGACCCCTCCCGATGAACAGGATCCCGTTTCGAACGTGGCTAGTCGAACAAAAGGCCGTTTCCTCCGTTCTACGGTACGCCAGGCCTCGTTTCCATCGCCTGTTCCGTCCAAGCCCTCCCGATGAACACGACGCATTCCGTTGCCTCCCTATGAACATGACGCATTCCGTTGCCTCCCCATGAACACGACGACGACATTGTTTCTCCGTTCCGACCCAGCCATGTACACGAGCCCTGGCCGTACGTATGCGCGAGTAGGCGTTCGAGACCCCGCCTGTATGTACACATACGTGGCCGTATTTTCTTTCTTGCACCCTGGCCGCTGTACATACATGTACATGCTACGTGCGCGCCTCTACTACAACACGTGCGCGCCTCTACATCGACCAGTATGTACGTACACATTCGCGACCAGAATGACAACGCTTCGGACGCTTCGACCAGGTGGTTCCCTACTGTCAGGCACTTCCTTGCCTGCGAAGATGTAGCTGGTGGGTCCTAGCAGTCAGGGGGCGAATCATTTTTTTTTTGCCCGGACGCACTTCCTTGCATGCGAAGATGTAGCTAGTGGGTCCCATCAGTCAGGGGGAAACATTTTTTTCGCGAAATACGGTGGCCCGTCCGGTGGGTCCCGCTGTGAGGTGGAGGAATAATTATTTTGCACGTAATAAGGAGGCACTTCCTTGCTGTGGCCGTGGACCCAGCTATCAGCCTCTCCACGTGCAGTCCACGTCCGATGGAAGCCGTTCCTTGAGCACGTTGACCACGCCGCGCCGTGAGCACCAGGGCGGTGGACGATGGTGAGGCCTAGGAAGGGGACGACGCGGAGCTGGGGATGACGCGGAAGTGGATGCCCACGCGTAGAGGAGTACGAGGGTTCACTGGTTCTGCGGTGTGAGGGTGCCATCGCCGCAGAATAACAGGGGGTGTGGGTGAGTAGAGGGATGGACTGGCCAGCGGTGGGAGTAGTAGGGGGCGGTGAGGCCTTTGCCGCATCGCAGCCGGCCATGGGAGGCAGGAGCACGAGGCACGACCGGCGCTGGTTGGGGCGGCTGGAGCAAGAAGACCAGAGGTTGAAGAAGCACTACGGCCGTTGGATGGACATCGTACGGTCACTAGAGCTAGAATTGTGCATATTGACTAAGTTCACAAAGCCCTCGTCCCCGTCAACTTAGTAGGCCCACAAGTCAGCCTCCCACCAAGGTGGGTCCCAGCTAGCAGGTGGGTATTCATTTTTTTGAGCGTAATAAGGAGGCACTTCCTTGCGTGCGAAGATATAGCTGGTAGGTCTGAGCTGTCAGCGGCGGTAACGTTTTTTTGCGAAATACAGAGGCCCTTTCGGTGGGTCCTTGATGTCAGGTGAAGGAATCATTATTTTGCGCGTAATAAGGAGGCATTTCCTTGCGTGCGGCCATGGACCCAGCTGTCGGCCTCTCCACGTACAGTCCACTTCAGATGCATGTCGGTCGTTGACCACGTTGACCAGGCCGCGCCGAGAGCACCAGGGCGGTGGACGACGGCGAGGCCTAGGAAGGGAACGACACAGAGGCAGGGAAGACTCGGCATTTGTTTCCCACGCAGAGGGGAGTACGGCTGTACAAGGGTTTACTGGTTCGTCTGCCATCGCTGGAGAATAACAACAGGTGTGGGTGAGTAGAGGGATGGCTAGGCCAGCGATGGGAGTACGGTGGGGCGGTGAGGCCTGCGCGGCAGCACAGCCGGCCGCGGGAGGAGGGAGCAGGCAGTCCCGCCGGTGCTTGTTTGAGCGGCTGGAGCAGGAAGAGCAGAGATTGAAGAAGCACGACGGCCGTTCGATGGACATCCAACAGTCACTGCTTGTGCGTCAACCTTTTTTTAGGAAAGCCTCAAATCTGTGGAAAACAGCATACAGCCCATCTGCCATTATTTCTAATAATTTACAGCGCATTTGCTAATTCTTAAGGTTTTTTTGGAGCCCATATTCTTTTTTTAGCATTACAGCCCATATTGTGGCCACGGTTAAAAAATTAACGAAATTTTGCAAATGTCGGTGCGGTCCGAACTGTTTTTAATCCCGAAATTTCGACTCACATTCAAACTGATTTTAAAAATAAATGTATATCAATATAAAATCCAACAAATTCTCCACGCATAAAAATTAATGTAATTTAAAATCTCGAAATGAAAAAAAAGATATTTTAAACTAATTGTCGGTTTGATGTGTTTTAAAAATGTACAACCCATTTCTCATTACTGATGGGCCATTTTCTCGTCCAGCCGAATGAAGCTCTCCTCGTCTTGAAAGATTTGCAGCCCAACAGGCCTGACAAACCGACTTACTTGGCAAATCACAAAAAAACTGGGATGTGGCCGTGGACCCAACTGTCAGCCTCTCCACGTACAGTACTCTTCCGATGGAAGTCGGTCATTAACCACATTGACGACGCCGCGCCGAGAGAACCAAGGCGGTGGAGGATGGCGAGGCCTAGGAAGGGGACGACGCGGAGCCGGGGAAGATGCGGTAGTGGATGCCCACATGGAGAGGAGTACGAGGGTTCACTGGTTCAGCTGCGGCATGAGGATGCCGTCGCAGCAGAATAACAGGGGGTGTGGGTGAGTGGAGGGACAGCATGGGCCAGTGGTGGGAGTAGTAGAGGGCGGTGAGGCCTCCGTGGCATCACATCTGGCCATGAGAGGCAGGAGCACGCGGCACGACCGGCGCAGCTTTGGGCGGCTGGAGCAAGAAGACCAGAGGTTGAAGAAGCACTACAGGTGTTGGATGGACATCGTACGGTCACTGGAGGTAGAATCGTTCATATTGACTAAGTTGACAAAGCCCTCCATCCTCGTCAACTTAGTAGGCCCACAAGTCAGCCTCCCACCAGGTTGGATCCCAGCTAGCAGGGGGTATTCATTTTTCTGTGCGTAATAAGGAGGCACTTCCGGTGGGTCCGAGCTGACAGCGGGGGGGACGTTTTTTTCATGAAATATGGTGGTCCGTCCAGTGGGTCCCAGCAGTCAGGGGCAAACGTTTTTTCGTGAAATACGGTGGCCTGTCCGGTGGGTCCCAGCAGTCAGGGGGAAAATGTTTTTTCCGTGAAATACTGGTGGCCCGTCCGGTGGGTCCCTGCTGTCAGGTGGAGGAATAATTATTTTGCGCGTAATAAGGAGGCACTTCCTTGCGGCTGCCGTGGACCCAGCTGTCAGCCCCTCCACGTATAGTACTCTTCCGATGGAAGTCGGTCGTTGACCACATTGACCACGCCGCGCCGAGAGCACCACGGCGGTGGACGACAGAGAGGCCTAGGAAGGGGACGACGCGGAGCCGGGGAAGACGCGGTAGTGGATGCCCACGCGGAGAGGAGTATGAGGGTTCACTGGTTCGGCTGTGGTGTGAGGCTGCCATCGCCGCAGAATAACAGGGGGAGTGGGTGAGTGGAGGGATGGCCTGGCCAGCGGTGGGAGTAGTATGGGGACGGTGAGGCCTCCGCGGCAGCACAGCCGGCCACGGGAGTCAGGAGCATGTGACACGACCGGCGCTGCTTTGGGCGGCTGGGGTAATAAGACCAGAGGTTGAAGAAGCACTACCGCCATTGGATGGACATCATTGACCACGCCGCGCCGAGAGCACCAGGGCGGTGGACGACGGTGAGGCCTACGAAGGGAACGACACGGAGCAGGGGAAGACACGACAGTGGCTGCCCACGCGGTGGAGAATACGAGGGTTGACTGGTTCGGCTGCCGTCGCTGGAAAGTAACAGGAGGTGTGGGTGAGTAGAGGGATGGACAGGCCAGGGATGCGAGTATGATGGGGTCGTGAGGCCTTCCTGGCAGCACTGCCGGCCATGGGAGGCGGGAGCAGGCGGTTCCGACGGTGCTGGTTTGGGCGGCTGGGGCAGGAAGATCAGAGACTGAAGAAGCACGATTACCGTTAGATTGACATCTAACGGTCTGACGCTGGTAGAGTCGATTGTTGACTAAGTTTCTTTTTTGAGAAACCTTGTGTACGCATGAACTTAGTAGGCCCACAAGTCAGCCTCCAAATCTGTGGCAGACAACATAAAGCCCATTTGCTATTTTTTATAATTTGCAGCCCATTTGCTAATTCTTAAGTAATTTATTACAGCCCATTTTCTGCCCAGGACCACGGTCAAAAAGTCCAACCTTATTTTGCATATTTCGGTGGAGTCCGAACTGTTGTAATCCCGAAATGATAAACATTTTTTAAGAACTTATTGATTTGCCAAAAAAATCGTTTTGTTTTTGTAAGCAAATAAGACGTGGGACAATTTAGTTGGTTTAAGGGAAAACCAGTGGTAAAAAATCAGCGCTGGGTGGGAAAAAACAACAAAAATAAGGATGTAAATATGAAAAGGGAATTTTATGTGTTTTCAATATAATGATACGTGTATATGAACTAGTAAAACTATAGGTAGAGATTAGAAAACGGATGTAGGACATGCGTTTCAAGAGGAAAATAGAACTGGGCTGTGTGTTTGATTCAGTAAAAAAACTGCCTGCGGATGTTGTAAGACAAAATATAACTAACGCTGGCGGGCCAGAGGCCAGTAGATACCTGCTGGATCTTTGTGCCCCGTTGTCGTCATGGGCTGGGCCTGTTAAAAACAAAACAACCCTGGGCAATCTACAGCCCAGTTGAAACTTGCTCGACCTGAAAAAACAATATACGTGCTCAATAAACGAGAGAATTCTGCAAGTACAGACTGATAACTGGGATGCAGCACGGATATTGTTTTTTTATCGTGATAATAAGTGCATGCACTTGTTTCGAAAAAATTGGAGAACTGGGAATTCGAACGGCGGGTGCTTATGCTACCCATCAAATAAAAATCAGGTGCCTGAAAATTCGTTTCGAAACAAATGATTCAGCTTTATATCCACGTCGACCCTCGGCATGATGGTTGGAAGCAAATGCAAGTTCATACCAAAAGATCGTTAACAACAATACCAACTTGCGGACGACAAGGTAGTACAACTACCAATACCAAACTAACTTATAATCTTTTTACTCCTGGCCCTAGTGTTCGTCTGGTAGAAAATCTTGCAGAGGACCAGCTCCCGCTCCTTCTCTTGCTCCAGGTCCCCGAGGTGGTACTGGTGCATCACCCAGTTGGTCCTCTGCTGGTCGAAGTTCTTGTTGGTGTGCAGCACCAGAACCTTTTTTGCTGCCCGTCTGCCGGCCGTTGACCATCACCGGCAAGGTATTGCCGGTCTTGTGCCACATCGCGTGCATGCCGCACTCCGACTGTATCTTGCGACGCGTCCACGCGCCCCTTTTGAACGCCCTGGAATTGCGCTGGAAGAAATGCTTCCTTAGGCCACTCAGTGTGATACCTGCAGTATTGTGGAATACAGGTTTTAGTGTACCTAGTTGGCATTTTCATAACATCTTTGGCATGTTGCAGTCACTTGTTTCACTTTTTATTAACTGTCAAATTGTAATTGCTTCACCAGGTCTGCGTCTAAAAAGAAAAATAGAGCTATAAACAAAGGAATATGTTTGTGCAAGTAGACGGCCGATCGGTGTCTTACCTGGAAGTTTCTCAGGTTGGGTGTAACATATGCCGTGCTCGCTGTCGATGGTTGGTATGAACAAATCGATGAGAGACTGAAATCTCGCGCTGTCAGCACTCACTTTGGCCTCAAGGTGCTCGATCAGCTCCTGATCCGTGGGATCGAACTTGACGCCAGCCGGCAGCACGGGCCAATCCTTCTTCGACTTGCATCGGTAACTCCAGTTATATGGTACTCAATGTATGATCAATCGACTGTTTTAAGTGAATGATGAAAGATTTCGACAGATAAGTGGTACTCCAAATCTGAAGTCCAGAATACCCGAACACGCCGCCGGGATTCTTGTGTCACCTCACGCGCAGCGTGTTGTCACGTCAATTCAATGTGTGGACATGATGAATAATTTGACCGACGTATACTAGTACTGCTACTGTACTACTTACTAGTCGTATTTAGTGTCACGATTTATACATAGGTTTAACTAACAAGTACGCACTTGAAGCCTAACTGATATATATATGGCTTCTGCACAGCATCTCCATCATCATTATCAGTACATCCTACGCAGGTGAGTTAGGATGCACTTGATCCCAGGAAGGTATCTATCCTTCAAACCAGAGGAGTGCTTCAAACTAACAACAGTACATAATATCCAACAAAAGAGGGTCGTGCTACAGCAGCAGAATACATGGCTCAGTCTAGATATCAGCACGAATCAAGTTGTGCATATTTGCTGTTGGCATGAACCACATCGCCGCATGTCGGGTTTGCAAAAGCCATCCATCGCATGGAAGCTTGATGCCTTTCACACACTGAAGATTATCTGGCAACAAGCTGTGTCGACGAATCTCTGGATATGGTGATTCATGAAACCCATGGTATGATGTGTAAACACAGCCCCCCCTCGCGAATGGAAGTTGCATAGCACAGTAATCATCGCCGGTGATATGATCGATGATTGGTTGGATGATCGGATAATTGAGCCCGAGGAACAAGGAGTGGTTGCCGAGGCTGTAAACCCGCCTCCAGTTGAATACGCCTGGCCCAACGGAGCTGGGATCTTTCTCGAACACGAAGCAGCCATAGCCATCAATGTCACGAACGCCCCACGCATTGTACTGCATGTGGTTTGATGTAATGGTTTGGTCAATTTGGTACGTGCGAATGAGCATCAAATGACCGCCGTCAGCTGAACGAGCGATAAACCACCACCCATCGGCTGGTATGATTCCAGGTCCTGGAATCATGAAGGCCAGCGCATTTGCGTCTGCTGCAACAATTCAAATTGGAGACCAAAAGGACAAAAATAAACAATCATGTTCAGAGTATGTGTGGAATTAAGATTATTATAACAGTGACACATATCATAGACAGAGAATTGCAATGCCGTGGTCATAATCATACCCCAAGTTAAAAAAATAAGCCAATGGCTTTCATATTCTAGCAATATGTCATGGTTCAAACATCATGTAACAATGAGAGGAAAACAGCTATGACAGCGCCTACTCATATTCTACCATAGCACTTACTACTACTGTTCTCATATCAACTCTAAGCAATAACATGCGTTGTTATAAAAATCTTGTAAACGAGAGTAACATATAGCAATCATGATGTTATGCTCATAATATGTATTCTAACAATCATTAGATGCCAATTGTTCTCATATCAACTCTAACAATAACATGTGTGGTCATAAAAATCTAGGAAATGAGAGGAACATATAGCAATGATGTGGTTATAGACATGCTATGCATTCTAAATTTGTAACAAATGAACAGGCAGTCGTATTCATAAGGTAAAGATGAGATGAGATAGAACAATTACACGACGATAGATTCCACCAATATAGGTAGCCAATCTGTGCGTCGACCGCGTAAACGATGCCATCGTGCACTATAGCATCAGACAGAAATGTTTCCTCAACAGGATTGATGATGAGCCATAACCATGTATGGCGACCGGATTCCAGATAGACTAATCCCTTGTTGAACAAGGCAATGAGCTTGTAATCCATGTAGTCTTCTGATGGTGTGGGCACTTCGCAGATTACAACTTTCTGCAAACAGAGGTCGAGCCAAAAGCTTGACGCGTCTCGTGCGTAGTAGGCAGGAGTGTCCGGCGGGCCGCGAGGCTCGATGGCGGCGGTATCCAACGATGGAAGGGTGATCTCTCGCTGGGTGTAGATATCCACGAGACGCCACGGACTACCGGTGTGGTGGATGAGGACGATCCAGTTGGCCTTCATGCCCGCCCAGTAGTGGCCGCGCATGAAGGACAGGTGGACGGGTAGTGGTAGCATGTCGAGGGGCACCACGGCAACCTCCGTAGGATCGTCAAGTCGGTGTCTGGGCCACCTGCGAGGATCGGGCATCAGCAAGCAGGGTGTCTTGAAAAGAGCCGGCCGGTTGCAGACGAGTAGACGGTACAAAGACACCGAGCATGCGGCCAGACGGACGGTGCTGAGTAGGTCCATACGACTACAGATCTGCTCCAAGAGAACATCGGGGAGGGAATTCCAATCGCGGCTCTGCGTGTCAGTCGGTTCTGCCATTGGGGTTTTCGGTGCCTGCGAGCCAGCGGGGAAGTGGATTCGGGCGGGCGAGCGAAGAAGCTTCTCCTCGTGTGGCCGAGTAGTGAGCGGGGGATATGGTACGCGCGAGCTACCAAGGAAGATGGCGCGGGCGGGCGAGCAGTGAGCGGGGGTAAATGGTGTGCGGCCGATGATGGGGAAGAGAGGAGGAAGAAGAAGAGAGGAGGAAGAAGAGTGGAAGACGGGGAAGAAAGTGCATTCAATCTCAATTCTACTACTCCCTCCGTCTAGGTGTGTAAGTCACCTTACGAAAACCAAATAATCCCAAAACACTTAGGCACTGTACATTAACTCCCTTCTCATTTTTTGTTTTGTGGCATATCAACCAATAAGATATGTGGGCTGTGCATGCTTTCAATGACTTGAGACTACCAAACATAACCGACTGATTTAGTAACACCAACACGCTGGTTCAGCTTATTAATTACGTGTCCCATCTGCTGCAGTGTGTATTGTCACTTCACTGCGAAGACTAGTTGAATAGTTCTCTCTGACCGAGATGGGGAATAAATGGATCGCGAGGACTTCCTTTCTACAGTATCCCTATGCCTCTACGCTCACTTCACTCATTTTGCTCCGTACCTAGTCACTTGTTGAAATCTATAGCCAAATGGACATGAATGTCAATGGGAGGGAGTAAGCCCCATGCATGCATGCATGCAACATGCAACACTCACACGTACACATGGACGCACGCAACACTCACGCACCCATGCGGCACACAGCACACGACGCAACACACACGCTCACGCTCAAGTGCTCAACCTACTCCCTACGTCCGTGAAAGACTGTACATTTAGAGATTTACACATTGACCAGGGCATAATTAACGCCCAAAAGTAGCAGACTTATGTGTGCATGCGACCATTGAGATAAGAAGATTAAATGAAGGCCGTTGCATGCTGTAATTAAGGATAGACATGTAGCCTATACCTACAGCACAAGTTGGTGCATTAGTCAATCAATATCGATTTAGATTAAAGGCTAAACACATTGGAAGTGTAGATGTACATCATGTAGTACACTCTTTGTTGGAAGACCGAGGGAGGACACGTGCATGCACTCACATACACAGCCAGGGCGGTTCGCGCGCAAGGGTTGGACTCGTGCGCCTGCGTAAAGTTTTGTTTAACTGATTTCTTTGCTCTGCCAACTGACAGGTGGGACCCAGAAACCAGGTGACAATTTAACCAGTCAACAAAGTGCACGTCGACTATGTGGCCGGTCAGTAGGGTGCAATACGGTGCTCTACGATGAGCTAGTGATCGCATAATCGCCGCAAAACTATATATAGTGACCGTAAAGAGCGTATTGTTACATACGTTG
Source organism: Triticum aestivum (assembly GCF_018294505.1). Classification (NCBI taxonomy): domain Eukaryota; kingdom Viridiplantae; phylum Streptophyta; class Magnoliopsida; order Poales; family Poaceae; genus Triticum; species Triticum aestivum. The sequence goes on from NC_057809.1 coordinate 148,645,606, forward strand.
ACCGCCAGTGTATTTTTCTCGTTTCAAATTAAGCCATATTAATCGGAAAGGACGCAGTATGGACTACTACTACTAGTACTAGTACTGCTTTGATGTGTCCCGTCAACTCGCCGAACGAGGAGAAGCTTGCTTACTACGCCTCTCCCTCGCCCACGCGCGCGGTGGTTCGCAGGACGAGGAGAGGGTTTTGACTACAGCGCCCTCCCCTCTCCCTCTCCCCGCCCTCGCCCTCGCGGTGGACGTGCAACAGTTCAATCGGTGTCAGATTGCCAGAAGCATATTGTACTGTAGTATCATCATTGTTGGACCTTCCGAAGAGGCGAAGAGCCAAGTGCAAGGTTCACACGAGTACGAACTGTTGAACCTCCCGAAGAGGCAAAGAGCCAAGCGCAAGGTTTTATAGGAGTTGTCGTCCTAGTAGGAGTGTACTAGTACAACTATAGCGAACGATGCTACTGTATGATGCCGCCATGTCACGTATATCCAAAGCCGTGCCACCTTTTTTCTCAAAGAGCATGTTGGAGCCCGTGCAACAACCACACAAGTTGCACGTACACATAACACATTTACTAGTAATAAATTCTAAAGGACAAATGCCAGTATGCCACACAAGTTCATCTCCAACTCATGTGATAAATTTGTGCATGACTAGTCTACATATATTCACAGCGCTACCGTTCACAATTACCGTACTCCACTTACACGTTATAGATGGGCTACATGTCCTCCTCCAGGTTCTAGTCCCAGGTGTTCTTCATGGATGGCACGATCCATAGCGGTGGGCAACGGGAATCATTGTCGCACTTTCTAGTCCGGTTCCACACGATGGAGACTCATCCAAGCTGAAGCGGCATAAATCAGGGATAGCGTGTCCCAGCATGTCGTTCATCCGGCGGTGCACACTGAAGACACAACCATGCTTCATGAACGGAAGGCCTTCCGTGTCGTGCACGGAAGGTGGCATCCGCTTCACAATGGGGTAGTTGTCCTCGATGAAAAGCGAGTACTCTCCAAGAGTGTTCCTCGGCACCCACGTAGCATCACGGGGGTCAAACTCGGCGCCGTTCATCTGGTACACGCGGCATCCCAAATCTGGACACATGGTGACGTACATAGTCAAGGTCCATGCATAATAATGTTGTGCTCAAATGTGGCGGTCAGTAATACTGTGCAGCAAATAGTACTACTCCGGTATAGAGGAAGTAAAATAACCGGCTTATTATATATAGCCACTCTTGGCTACATGGATGAGATAGTAAGACATGGAAAAACAAAAATGGTGGCAGCTGGTGGGTTCAAGTCTTCAAGGGCCTAGCTAGCTATACGCGTCCTCCAAGGTAAAAAGTACTCCTACTAGTACTACAAAGTATACTACTAGTACAACAATGAAAGAGAAGGCGAGAGGGTTAAAAATGGAATACCTGGGTAGATGGTGACGGTCCGATCGTGGTAGATTATGTGACCATGTTGCACATCAGTGGTACCATGGGTAACGACTGCTAAGATAGTTGATCCCAATATGCCAAAGTCAGCTACAAGGTTCCAGGTTAGACCGAATCGCGGATGCAAATGCACATCCAGGATCGGCGATCTTATTTTGATCGGGGGATGACTGGTCCCTGCAAAATAATGGAGTACCGTTAGGGATGCAAATGATGGTTTGTGCATTCCGTTTGTAATCTCCCGTACCATAGGATGTCAACCAGATGAAACAAGTCCCCTGGCTTGTCACCGCGAAGATGCGGCCTAGATGGCGCACGGCGTCTTCGAACGTGTAGGGGTACAAATCTGCCGCCGCCAACATGCGCCAGCCTCTGCCGTTACTGCCTCCTGCATTGATGGCAATCCTTATGTCGAACACCGCGATGAGATAGTAATCGTCGTAGCCGCGTCGCTTTGTCGGCGGGTCCGCAATTGCTATCTTCTTCAATCTCATGTAGGCATCATCATACGTATTCTTGCCCAGCCAGTCCGGAAGGCCGATCCCAATGGTGGAGAAGGGGTCTACCGGAACGGCCGCACTGCTGTGGATGTTGTGCAAAATGATGGTGGTATCCGGCCGGAGGTATGCAAGCCAATCTTTGTTGGCACCGACCCAGACCTATATATAAGACGGTGGGCAGCGGAGAAATTACGGGATGGAAATGGAATAACTATGTACTACATGATCAAACTCCATTACTGACCTGCTCATCGGACAAAATCCGACTACCTCTCAACGTCGGCAACTCTAGCGGAGTCAACGTGCAACCATGGCCAGGGAGCGGTGGACTGTTCGAAGGATTGTCCCATAGAAGAACCTTCTCCTCGAGGATGCATGGAAGACCAACAAGCATGGCCTGTTTAAGCAGCGTCTTGAAAAAGTTGGTGCAGGAAGCACCGAGTCTTGCGGCGGTGAGGACGTCGGAGCGGCGTGCGATTTCTCCCACAGGATCGTCGTCCAAGGTCTCCCAGCCCCGACGAGGAGGAGAACCGCCTGGCGAATCCATGGGAGCAGCGACGAACTGCCTTCTCTTCGGGGGGAGGGGAACTGGCGAGGAGGAGATAAGAGCGTAGTAACCGCAGGGCCTCGTCCCTTCCAACTGTAGATCGTTCCTCAGCGAAGGGGTGAGGCTATTATTTACTACTAGTACTCCCTCCGATTCTTTTTACTCTGCGCATAAGAGCAGACCCGGATACCAAGGCAGGGGCTCGCTGCATGCTTTCTGGACGGAAATACCCCTGGCGCATGGATGGGAGGAGTTAGCAGCTATAAATGCCCCATGCAGCCCATTGGCTGTCCGCCCGCGTTCTCCTCTCTCTGCATGCTGCATGACTGCATGCGGTGGCGCTGGCCTATGAGAAGCTCGCGTGGAGATAGCAATCTTCTCTCCAGAAGTGATTTTTTTGAAAGAAAGGGATTATGGAACGTTATGGGATTGCATTATACTGTAAATAATAGCACTAGTAAGAAATTTTTGGCACTAGGTAGTAGTTTTTGGCGTGGATTAAGAAATTTTGGGTATGTTTTTGCCATTTTTTGTACACGCCAACTAGTGTCAAAAAACGTCTTACATTATGTGACGGAGGAGTACGTACTTGTACTGTAGCAGTACTAGTACTACTTTTCTCAACTAGTAGTGTGATGTACTGTACTTCTAGTCTAGTCTAGTATAGTGCACCAGTTTTGAACTCTTGAATCTCAGGGCCAAGGAGCTACAGTTGGAAGTGGAGGGTACTACTGTTCTCTAGAACCATCGCTGTACTATCAATGCAGGGGAAGTACACCTGCGTAGTGGCCTAGTGGGTACTCTCGGTGCTCTATTCAGCCGCTCCTCTCACGTAGCTGGCCTACTCAGCCGCTCCTCTCACGCACACACTAGCAGCCTGTTTATCAGCGACGGTTACTGCGGGGGCAGAACATTTGAGTTATTTGATACAGCGAGACTAGGCTTTTCGCTTCCATTTGTGGAGGTGTAATGGATCTCGTCGAACTTTGTTAGTAGTTCCTTCTTTATGAATGAGATGAAGCAAAGCTTTTGCCTCCGTTTCAAAAAAAACACGGCAAGAGGAATTTCTTTTATAGTAGAGCCGATAATGGAGTGAAGTCCATGCATGCAACGCCACAAGCTACAGAGTAGTAGTAGAGCACTTTACGTACAGAGCCATATTGCACAGTTCCCAATGCCCCGCCAGGCTTTTCCGGCTCCTCGGGCTTAATTGGGAGGCGCTAGTTTAAATATGCTACTAGCTGGAAGCTGCAAGCGAGGTGCGGCTAGGGCGAGCACGCGAGCCACGGGATGCTGGGAAGGAAAACCCGTTCACGTGGCTAGGCTGTCCAGTGCACCCAGATTGTGGGGCCGCACGTCCGTTTGACTTCAAAACTCAAACTACCCGTGTAAAATATTGGCTCGCAGCGAAGTGTAGTAGTACTATTTTTTTAAAAGGCCGTCGTGCGTTCGGCCGGGATCGAACCCACAAAACGAGGTATACACTCCCGCGACCACTAGTAGTACTCGTTGGAGTACAACGCAACCTAGAATCGCCTTTTGTCGCTAGTAGTACGTACATTGTTCCTTACAAGAAACCCCTAAGAGCATGGTTAATAGTATAGCCAGCTGCTGGCTATAAGCCAGTGCCATGTCATCTACAGCCCATCTTATAGCCAACATGTAGTAGTAGTTTATTTCTTATAGCCCGCTGACTCAGCTCTATTGTACTTGCTCTAATAATGCAAGAAACCACTAAAATGCCAAGAAACTACTACCACTTGCATACGTGGCAGACTTAAGATAAGACTACCTTATCAACCATTGTACATGCTCTTACCAACAAAAATCCTCGAGTGACCTCCTACCTCCGGCCCGTCCACCTAGTCATCCTCGGCCATGGGACGCAGCTACCGCCGCCGGCAGAAGGCGAGGTCAAAACCGCCGGCGGTGCGGAGCCCATGTTGCGGCAGCCCGGATGCCAGCTCCGTCCGGCGCTCGCGGCCGCTAGCTAGCCAAGATAGCTCCGTCCAGCTGCTTGTCTGCAAGGTTTGCTAGCTAGATTGGCAAGGCAGCGCGGCGGCTTGCTCGCGCGCGCCGCGCTAAGGCCAGCCATCTGGCTCGAGCGAAGGCCAGCGCGGCGGCTTGCTCGCTCGTGAGTCACGCTCGGGCCAGCCTGCCAACCCGTGCGGAGGCCAGCGCGGCGTCCGGCCCGTCCGGCGGAGCGGCGGCCAACTCGCTCATCACCGGCGCCACCGACGAACACGCATCAGTACTGTTTGAAGTAATGTTCAGGAAAAATAATGATTTGAGGGGGAATAACAGGATAGAAGGTCAGATGTGGGTCCCTCGTGTCAACGGTCAAACAAAATGTGTTGGTTTAAGCTGCCTCGTCAGCACGGACATGTGGGCCAACCCTGTCATAAATGGGTTTAAACGAACCTAATCGGTAGGAGTACTAGGTAGTTTTTGGCGTGGATTAAGAAATTTTGGGTATGTTTTTGCTATTTTTTGTACAATAGATTCCTCCTAGGGCTGGTTGAAAGTGGTAGTTTTTTGTTAAATACTCTACATATTGTAAGTAGGAGTGAAAGTTAAGCTTTGGAAGCCAATAAGCAAGGCTAGTTACATAGTGCATATGTGTACATGATTGAAAGTAAATATCAACCATGAGTGACTAATATCTTGATGGAAAACTCGAAACTATGGAATACTAGGAAAAGAAATGCATGGTTGGAAATACTAGCAATGTTCATGTCCGTTGCAACGAATCATAATTAGAATAATACTTATTCACAAACTTGGTACAAAACACTCTAATTTTGATATACATATGTCACTAGAGATATATTATGTTTCAATTAGAATATATTCCTTGGGCTGTTTTGGTGAGGTCAGGGAGGGATGTGGTTGGTTTTAAGATACTAATTATGGGTTTTTCTGCAAATTGGTAGACAAGTGGGATGTTGGTGAGAAAAGGCAACAACTTACCTCACAATCGTTAGATGTAGATCTAATGGTCAGAAACGACGGATGGCAGACACACCAGCATCACCAACTTAGTCTTGTGTAGGAGTACTAGCAAGATCCGTGCATTGCACGGAACATCAAGATGCATTTTTTTATAAAACACTTGTTGTGATTGACCCTTGCGGGAGTAATCCCATGTGTAAAAACTAATGATATCTCGAGAAATATGAGATAAGGTGAAGAGGAGTGGGGTGTGGTGGTGGTTGGTGGTCGAACTGAGCGGAGGCATGGGGATTGACGACGCCGGCAGCGGCCACCAGGCCAGTTTGTTCGAGAGGCTTCCTTTCTTAATTGCTCAACAATGAGGTTTGTTGGAGATAAGGATGAACGAGGGAAGGCCTTGTCTGCAAATGTGGAGAGGGGTGCGGGTATCTTTTAGTTTAATTTCCATCCGTCAGATATAGATCGGACGGTCTATATTGCAAGATGGCACACGTACCATCATCACCAACTCGGTTTTTTATAAGAGAAGAAATATAAGTATGGAGATACAAACGTATTATCAGTACTTGCTTCCGTAAACTAGCATCCGCATTCTATTCAACGCCTCGGCATGTGGGCCCTTAGCACAATGACTTCTCGACTGTGTAAAACGAAGATTTTCCCGTCGCCGACAAGGAGGGGGTGACGGCGGCGCGCTTTTTGGCTTGCTCTAGTCCTAGTAGTCATACTAGGTGGTCTAAGCACGTGTAGATTTATTCTTTTTCACGTCTCGTGTTCGCCGTACTGCCACGACTGTTCATGAATAGACGGTAAGTTATTCACGGGGAAACCCTTGTTGAGCGTGTTTGCGAGAGAGAGAGAGAGAGAGAGAGTGTGCGTGTGTGATATGTTAGAGACTGAGGCAATGATAACAGATTCTTTGTGTCTATGTGTGTGGAGGATAGAGAGAGACATGTACATGGGGCTTTGTGTTGTGTAACGTGGAGACACATATACATAATTAGAGAGTGAGTGTGTGAGATACACATGCAGACATGAGGAGAGATGAGGATCCAGGTAAATGGGTGTTTGTGCGTGTCTGTGTGTGTTTGTGCACGCGTTTGTGTGTGAGAGGGAGAGAGTGTATGTGGAGTAGAGAGACCACTGATGATGTAAACCTAGTATAAGGGAAGGGGGAATGGTGTGACATGTGTAGTAGCGAGATAGCACGGGTGCGGGCGGGGGGAGCAGACTATTTGGAAGAGACATCGAGTGTGTGTGGGGGAGAGGGGTGTGAGAGCGAGAGAAAGAGAGAGCTAGCGCCGGAGAGAGAGAGAGAGAGAGAGAGAGAGAGAGAGAGGAAGAGAGGGGCGAGAGGGGTCGTTTGTGTCCATAAATGGCGTATAGATAGGGAGACAATGTTGATGTTGTCCGAAATTGGCCTATGAACGGAGACGCAAGGGAAGCGAGTCATCGTGTGTGTGATAGGGACTTCATGAGAGAGCTAGAATAGATGGTGTAGAGAACAATGTGCGAAATCGAGAACGATTATACATTAGGGAGCTATGCAAAGAGTCACGACATATATGTATACAGGGAAGGAGCTGGGGCGGGTCCGCATGTGGGAGAGATAGAAAGAGGAGAGTGGTGCACAAGGAGACAAAGTGTGCTTGTTTGCAGTGGGGGTGGTGTGTGAGGTGAGTGCGCGAGAACCACATAACTAGGGAGATAGACGTTTGGGGGCGACGTTTTGTGTGTATGGGAAATATACACTCTACATAGTGCGTGTGCTTGGGTAAGAGAGATAGCGGGAGACCTAGAGAGTGAGGGAAGAGATGTGTGCATGCCCGAGAGACAAAGTGATAGAGACCTATGTTGGGGTCCGGACTTTACAAGAGAGAGGGGTGTTAATGTGCTCGTGTGTTGGTGTTTGGGGGAGAGAACGACTTCTCTTGTGTGTGTGTGTGTGGTGGGGGGGGGGTTGACTTCAGATAAAGAGTGAGGTGTCTATATTTGAGGGACTTTAGCGTAATTGAGATATTGTGCACTCATGGTTGATCAATTTGTTTCACAGTTTGTACTATGAGATAACGATACTTTTGAACATGCGTGATATACCTTGATGTACCAGAATTACAAACCTAAGATTGGAATTTTGGAATTCGACTCCATCATTAGCTTTTGTAATTCATTTAAACGGAGGTACATTTTTTAAGCCGGGATTTCGTGATTTCAAATTCATATATCAAACCTAGAGATATACACATACGGGCATGTTCAAACTTTATAATCATCCACTTTATTCATACACATACACATTTTTGCTTTTGTCATCATATTTAGGATAAACACATTTGGAATTTCATTTGAATTGGACCGTATGATGGTATTTGCTTGTAGTAGCTCAATGATCCATATTTGAATTGAATGGACAATCTAAGTTTCGAGTTGGAGACATTGATTTTCAGAACTTGCACATTTTTTGCGTGCAAAACAAACAAATTGTCGGCCATGATATCATAGTCGGCCGTACGAGAGCAGAATACTTATAATTTTAGGCGCCAAAAGCTTTCAAACTTCCCGCTCACATCGAAATATCACGCGCCCGAAAGTTTAGCCCTGCGATATTCCTGTTTTACCCCTGCCACATGAACGGAAAAGGGCTGCTTTGGTAACTCCATTGTTTTCCCCTCTTTGCCCCCAACATTCTTCCCCAGAGCCCCTCCCCTTCCCCTCCCCGACCCCCCCAACCACGGCAAGCCGCCGAATCTAGTCCTCCGCCGCAGCGGTGGACCTCACACCCCGCCGGATCTACCTTCCGCACCTTGGAACCCCCAACTGCCAACTCACCACTTCACCGGAGCCGCTTCAGCGACTGGCTTGTCCACCGCTCCAGATCTCCTTGACCGCCATCATGGTCCACCGCACCGGATCTGCTTAACCGGCGCCCTCGTCCACCACAGCGTAGGCCCTTCACTGACTCCCTCGTCCGCCCCTTCGCTGGCCCTTCATACAAGCCCTCGTCCGCCGCAACAGATCCGCCTCACCGAAAGCACTGTACAACGCGCCCGCCGAAGCCTTCGTCCACTGCACCGGACCCGCTCCACGGACGCCATATTCAACTCCACCGGCCCTGCTTTACCGACGCCGCAGCCTCATCAGGTTATTTCGATTTGTACTCCTTCGGTTTTTCTCTTTATCGTGCAACTGTTCACTTACCACAGATGAGCTTTCTTGTATGTCGACAGGCGCCGCAACCGTAGCACCGGAGCCGCTTCAGCGACGGCGACAGCCGGCCCAAACTCAACCGCAACACGAGCACCATCGACGATCCTTAGCTATCAAGTATGACAACGATACCCATACGCCGCCGAGAATCAGGTACTATTATCCAACGGCCGGCGCCTACGTTCACTTTCCTAGCATAAGCACCGCACCTTTGAATTTCTTCAGGGCATCATTCAGTTTTTCATGAGACGCGTTATTCTGCTTGCACCTGTAGGGCCATACTTCTGGCAGTGAACATGTTACATGTGCTAAATTACATACCAGTGCACATATAGTTAATATGCTTTAGTTTTGTTCTGATGCCACCTGTTGGTTCCATCAGACTGCTTAATGTTCTCTATGCTTAATTACACATCAGCAAACTAGCATGTGGTTCCGCTGCTTTTTGTTCGTTTTACCCTACATTTTCTGATGCTAGCTATTACATCACTGCTCCGAGCCTCTGTTCATTACTTGTTTGTGTGTTCTTGATCTTCCCAAGTTGCATGACTAATTTGATGCTTCTATTAATTATGGAGCTGCCAACCCCATCAAGCAAAATATTTGTTCTTTTGGGGCTGGCACCTCGAACAAGCATAAAAATAGAGGGAAGCAGATATACTCCCTCCGATTCTATTTACTCTGCCCATAACTCTTGACCCGCATACCAAGGAGGGCACTGGTTTAATTTTTCTGGACTAATTTGCCAATTAATTAGGGCAGAGGCGGATGGGGCGGGGCACAAAAGGAAACCAGCGCTAGGAATCGGCAACGCGCAGACTAATACGAGAAAACTGAGAAAAAGTTATACGCAAAGTAAAAAGAATCGGAGGGAGTATTGTCGTGTATGCACACACCCTTCTTTCATTAGTTTAGATGAACCATTGATGATCAATTCGGACCAGTGCATGCGATTAAAATTAATTTTACCTAAATAGATGGTGCAGAATAAACTACAACAACTAGATTTGCAACCACGGGATGCTGACGATATCTTCAAAGAACATTGCAACAGCAGCTAGGCTTCACAGCAACATATGGTAAGCCAGTGTGTTTTAGTACATGTGAAATGTAATGCGAGTGGGCTGCTTTCTTGGCTTGTGCCCTCAACGTGTAATCCTACCGAATTACAAATAGTTCAGTTGTCTGCTTTGCTGTATTGCTTGATTCGAATGCTTATTTGTTGTTACGCTATACCTGAGTTGGCCAATATGTCAGCAGTGCCTGCTGTACTATCGTAAAGAAATGCATGCCTATTTCATTTGAGTCCTTAACTTTTCCTCTCAACTTCATCACAAGACTGTCTTCGTAGTTTATATGAGGCCACACTGTTAAGTGCTTTCTCAGATTATTTCAACTGCTTAGATGCCTTGGCAACTTAAATATAGCGGTTGTACACTCCCTTTCAACTAGGGATGTCAACTGGGTCCGGTTTAATCCCGATTAAAGTCCACTAGTGGTATGATAGTTCAAAAGAGTTTTTGTTTTTTTGAGGAAAATGAACTAGGGAGGTAGCAAAAACTAACTAGATGGGACTGGCGGATTTCGTTTATTTGCCACTTACATCCCTAGTTTCATCTTACCATTTTAATTTCTTTTCGGCTGATGCTGCTTCGAACCATTTAAATATAGTTTGCCATGCTCGGCAATAATTCGTCCGTCGTTTACCATGTAAGCTTACTGCCTGGATCATACGATAACTATCTCTTACTGATGTCCAGCGGAAACCTTTCAGGATGCCGTTCACACTAGGACACAATGTACAACCCCAGAATCTATTTGTGGAAGCAGTGCGCCATCCATGTTACCAGATGGTAGCAGTTCAGAGGCAACACCGCCGGAGAGCAGTCTGAGCACAGATATTATAGTGCTTGAGGCTCTACTAGAGGCAGAAAGAGATGGTGTGGCTGCCATGAATGAGGTAATATTTATCTTGAGGCTGGAAATTACGGAATTAGCGGCACGCATTATGCAAGCAACCCAAGAATTGGAGGAAGTAAGAATGTTGCATTTGAAGACGGAGGAGGTCCTGCTGTTTCTGCTATCTGAAGCCCAAGATAATCCCGGTTCTTCTTTAGATACCAGTTCAAATTTTCATTAGATTATTGTACTTGCATGTTGTGTCATGTCTCTGAATGGATTATGTTGCAAGACCCCCTATGTTGTCCATGTGTTGTAATGATCCGAATTTTTTAGGCGAGGTAATCCTCAGAACTTGTATGATTGACATAAGGTGAACTGTTTGTCGTGTGAGCATATTGTATTGGATGAAATAACTGTTTGACTCAGAGTGTATCCAACCTACTGAATTCGAAGATCACGGCATTTCTAAATCATAATCATATATAAAGGTGGAATAAATCTTTGTTGTGGTTTTGAAGAAATAAATAACAAAACGTATAATTATCTGTGGATATTCGTAATCGAATACAAATTGGATTTGAATTTAGTTTGCCAGGTCCCAGGGCAAACGTGAATGCTAATTCTCCCAAGTTTTGAACGAAGCGGCTAAACACCCACTATAATTTGTGGGCTGCTCGAAGCAAGTGTTTGCGAGATGGAAATTACTGTCTACCCCTGACACTTGACATCCTTATCGACAGGATTTACACTGCTGTCGATAGGGGTAGACTAGTAACTTCAATCAGACGTGACACGACGGCCTCTGAGCCCATTCAGACACGGTGGGCGCCAAACGTGGGCGGCAAAACACATTTGATTCAAGCTCGTCCGAAAGACATGTGTCTCTTCCTCCATTTCCCCATTCATACACGGTGGGCGGCAAAACAAACTCTCCTCGTCCGAAATCGATGTAGGCTTATATTTTAAATAGGGGCAGATGTGTAACTTCCATCAGACGTGACACAACCGCCCTACCTGTCAGCCCCGTTCATACACCGTGGGCGCCAACCGTGGGCGGCAAAACACCCTCTCCTCGCCCGAAATAGTTACCGGCAAATATTTGGGAGATGCGAGATTACCGTCCTATCCCCAACCGACGCGATGTCCGAAATTTTAAACGGGGGATAAGTTCGTAACTTTCCCCCATTTCAGAGAAGCGCGTCCCAAAGTTTGAGATCCCCCCTCCCCTCCATTTCCCCATTCATACACCGTCGGCGGCACGACAACCTCCGCACTGCGGCCAGCCTCCTCCGTCCGCCACCCCATCCTCCACCTTGCCGGAGCCGCTACCCCTACCCCGTCGTCCACTGCAAGAGATGGACGTCTCTCATCCACGGCGCTGGACCAGCATCCTTTCATCGCCTCCTCTCGCTTCATCGGCGCCGTCGTCCACCTTGCCGTTGCCGCTCCTACGACCGCCTCGTCCACGGCAATAGGATATATTCCCCGACCCGGCCGTCTGCCATCTAAAGTCTTCTTCCCCGCCGCCGACAGCCATCGCACCCGCAGCACCCTCAACGTATCAGCATAGGCCTACACGGCGTTGCAAGAGAGGTGGTACTCTTCCATATGTGCTTAAGTTATTGATCTCACCCGGAAAATAGATCGTAATTTGTTTACTGTACTTTTCTTGTCCGTACCAAATCGTAGTGGTTAGTTGAAAGCAAACATTGGTTGCGAAGTAGCTTTGTCCGGTTTGCACCTTCAGATCCGCCATGGCACGGGCACTATACTCGTAAAGCTTATGGTTCCCCCCTTTCACTACCATCATCGTAGGTGCTTCGTCTCGTGCTAGCACTGCTCCTCAAGACCTCAACCAAAAGCTTACGTGTTGAAATACGAATCTGATATGATGCTCATATCACTAAAACAGAGAACGTTTAATTGGTCACCTAATGTTCCTATATTCGTTTTGAAAAGCATGTGCGCCACCCACTGGTCCAGCTAGTTCCACTTTCCTGATTTTTCTCTTGATGCTTAGGGTTTTCCCCTTTTATCTACTCTACTATGATCTACGTAGGTGCTTTCTGTCATACTAGCATTACTCCACCCTTCAAGCTAAACAACACAACACTCAGAATTCGAAAGCTTAGTTTTTCAAATATAATTGTGATATGATACTGATATTAGTTAACCGACACATTTAGTTGGTTAGCTAAAGGTCCCACTTGAGTTTCCAAATGCATGTCGCGACATATAGAGAGACATCATAATTGCATTTCTTTGTCACTTGTTGACCGTACTTTCTTGTCCATACCAAATCTTAGTTGTTATTTCAAAGCAAACATCGGTTGCTAACTACCCTTTGCGCGGTTTGCAGCTTCAGATCTGCCATCCCACTGCCACGGTCAACACTGTACTCATCATGCTTATGTTTTCCCCATTTTATGATGACCACAATCAGCCTACGTGGTTCGTGTCGTAATAGCACTGCTCCACCCATCGAGCTAAACAAGCTTAGTTGTACAAATTCATATCTCATATTATTGTTGTATTAGTAAAACTGAGAGATGTTTAATTGGTTAGCTAAATGTTCCTACTTTAGTTACGAAATGCATGTGAGCCACATATGGAGAGACCGGAAAGAATAGTATTTCTCTGTGCGCTCTGGTTCATCATGGGTGGCCAACCGACATTGTATTAAAAGACTTGTAATATCTTCAATCTGCTTGCTCTTCTACTCTTCTTTAAGATGATACTCTTCTCTTGCGGTCGACTGGTCAAGTCGAGTTGTTCTCCCTTAGTATATTTTGAATCTGTCAGGTCAGGTCGACTTGTTCTTCTTTACTATATGTTGAATCTATCATCTCGAAGTGTCATCACTTCTGGAGCTCTCATATTTTGAGTAGTAGGCCACATTATATTAATGCACACAGCAAATTACAACATGCATGACATCTTTTAAAAGAATTGCAGAGATAGCACAAAGGGGTTTACAGGGAGGCAGTATTGGATTAGAATCACTTCTGCATTACAAAGGAAATCTCACTTGATTTTATGTTTTGATGCATGTCAGATATTGAACATTATCAAAATGAATATGAGAATGGGCGCACGAGAGGAATATTGCGGAATGATCCACTACCTAACAAACTTGGCATGGTGGAGGATGGCCTATCTTATTCACCCATCAAGGTGCTTGCTCTAACTGTACAAAGTTGTATTGGTCGCACATATTTTGCTTCTGACCTCTTGCATTACTTCTACTTTGTTACACCATCTGCTTAGTTTAAGCATCATATATAAGTATATGCCATACCTATCCATTTTCTGTACCTATTCCATATGTCGTCACACTATGTTTTTCCAGTCAAATGTTGTTCTTTCATAATAGGTGTCCAAAAGGAAGAGGGTGAGTGCAGGTCGTCAAGGAGTACAAACTAGGTATTTGGAAAAGGTAGTGATACCTGTTAAATCAGATAGATCAGCAGCCACAGAAAACACAGGCCCAACTGTACCACACTTTACCCCTACTCTAGTGGCCAAACCCCTATTAGAACTGCTGCGAGCCCAGCGTCAGGTACTGTCTATGATATCAATTCAAAATTTGAACTCCTAAATTTCTGCTTGTGCCTTACCTTCTCTCTTGTACGAAAACTAATTTCAGATGAATCTCCTTGCTCAAAGGATCATACGATCTCAAAACAATAATGGGCTCTGCATTGCTCTTGTCAGTACCTCTCTCCCTTTTGCCTTGTAACACTGTACTTAATTAATTGCTATTTGATTATGTATCATCAGTCTGCACCTGAGCTTCATTATCCTCTGTTTCTTCCAATATTATTTGATCTATATTTACTCTTTGAAAATGTTGAATAATGGCAACGCTTATAAAGAATTTTCTTTGGGGAATTTATTGAATTTTCCTTCCATCAACATGGAGAAGGGCTTTGTCCAGCCCGTGTTAACATGTAATGTAAGTTCATCCTTCTCAAGCCTTCAAACTTTGTTCTAGTATAGATTTGGATAGGCATCATTTCCTCCACTATTGTTTGCTTTGCTGTTTACATCTGATTGGATGTTTGCAACAACTACCAGTTTCAAATTGTAGTTGTAAAAACATGTTCCTTATGCAGAACAGATCCATTTATTTGCTTATATAATTGTGAAACCTGTTACGTGTCTCCTTGTTTCTCTTTCAGACTCGTATCTCTTACGCCAGGCAAAACTTTAGGGAAGATAGTGGGCCAAACCATCTTGAGGACAGCGAGATGACCCCAAGGTCCTGTCTTGATGAAGACAATGAGTTTAAGCTACTCACCAGCAGGTGTGAGACAACCTCTGTGCATTCGCTGCCTCAATCAGTTCGACTTCTTCAATCTCGACTTAAAGCGGAAAGGCTTGCTTCAGCTCAGCTCCGACTTGAAGTCAAAGATGCAATGAAGATGTCAGAGGACTGCCGTGCACACCATCATGCCTTAAATCTAGTGTTGATGCATCTATCGTTGACACAACTGAGGTCTACTCAGCTTCTTCAGCTGTTTGGGGGGCCCGACCTGGCCAGGCCTAGTGCCTTCTGAAGTGCTCTCAGTTTTGTATATTCATTTGTCGGCGCGTTTATTTGCACTGGTGGCGAACTTTGATGCCCAGTGGATGTAATATGTGTGATAGCCGTGATAGCCTATCGTAAGTTGCTTGCTTATTTATTTCCTTGTTGTCTTGTTTATTTGTTTGCTTCTAGTCATTGCAGTTCTTTTTACGCGGTTTGCTAGTGGCTGCAATAACCTATTTTTTTAAACTAGGCCACAATAACCATGGACTAATATTTACTGTAGTGACACTAGGCCTCCTACGAGCCATAGAAACAGTGGGCCTTCTACGGGCCGTAGAAAGAATGGGCCTTCTACGGGTTGTATCATCAATGGGCCTTATACGAGCAGTATGATCGATGGCCAAACATGGGCCAATAACAGGTCGCATTATGGCCGTAAAACAGGCTAGAGTTGGAATTGTCCATTCATGGGCCGACCATAACGGGCCATCGTCAATAGGTCGTATTTGATGACGCTATGAAAACGGCCCAACGTATTAACGAACCACAAACGGTCCGACTATAACCACGTGCTGAATTTGGCCCACAAGCAAAAAATGACAGCAACGGGCCGTAAGTAAACGAATGCTGGAAATGAGCCCAAGAATAAATGGGCTCTGAGAAGGCCGAAAGATAACATGGGCTGGAAACGGCCCAATGGAATAACGGGCCGTTAATGGGTATAAAGTGATACACTGTTCATTACGTGCAGTTTCACCACGGGCCGTTAATGGGTGTAAAGTGATACACTGTTCATTACGGGCTAGTTTCACCACGGGCTATTAGTAGGCCAAGAGTTACATAGGGCCTCATATGGGCCGAAAGACGTCATGGCCATACATGGGCCAGAAGTGAAAACGGGCTGGAATCATATTGGATGGCCCAGATGACGCTACTGGGCCTAATTCGGATAGGGCGTAACGGGCCTTGGGTTAGCGGGCTGTAAATGGGCTATATTTGAACAGGCCGTTAACAGGCTTTCCATGGGCCGGCCTACCAGCTTTTGACCAAGTCAAACAGGTCGGCCTTTTCACAGGAATGGGCCTCTGTTGGGCTGTGCCACGTGTCGACGTATCATAGGCGCCTTCCGTCCAATGAGTGGTTGACATCTGTCCCAACGATGAGCCGACACGTGTTTCCTCCAGCCAATGATGATTTTACACGTGGAAAATCCCCATTGGTTGGGGTTGTTAACGGGTTATCGGATCCAAAACCCGACCCGATAGCTTAACGGCGTTCCGTTACGGTGGATGCCACGTGTCGGTCACCCTTGATGAAAGCACTTCTGTGACGCACGATTTATCGTCATGGAAGTGGACACTTCCGTGATGATAATTTTGGTAATGTCATGGAACACTTCTATGACAGCACAGGTATGACTATCTTGATTCTGTCATAAATTTGTCATGGATGTACATGCATGACAAAAAAGCGACCTACTGTGACAAACACGTATCATCATGGAAGTGTATTTTTTGTAGTGTCGCCGACGGTTGCTGGCGGGCGTGCTCGCGGCTTGTCCCGTGCGGTGCGGTGGGAGGTTGGGGACGAGCTGGGAGGCGGGGCCCACCAGTCAGCGGGTGTGGGCGGGGCGACCGAGCGAGAGCCGAGGGCAGTTGATCGGCGCGAAGGGCGCGAAGGGCGCGGGGCAGGCCGTGAGCCGAAAGGCGGAGCGGGCCAGCTCATTTGCCTCTGGGCCGAACAAGGTTTCGCTCGAGGTGGTGCGCCTGTGTTTTTTTTCTTTTTTTACAGAATGAAAACAAATTACAATAGACAAAAATAAATAAAATTTACATAGGCATATTATATATCAAAATGCTCGGAAAAACACCAAGAATAAGATGAACTATTTTCCAAGTTCAAATAAATTCCAAAATAAATTCATAAAAGTCAAATTGTGCTACTGTTGCATTTAAAATCAATAAAAATCATTTTTTTTAAATAGCAAAATGATTTCAAATTTGTTTTCTCCTAATTTTCCATTGAAGGGAATCATTTTACCCTTATTTCCATTTATTTATTTTTAGGAGAAAAATATTTTGAATAGAAACTCAAATAACTCCCAAATGGATTTGAATTTGGAATTTCAAACAACTTCAAATGGAAAATGAGTTTCAAATAACTTCAAAGTGACTTCCAATTTATTTCTTTGAAACTTCCAACTCTATTTCTTCAAATATGAAGAAGTCATTTTGTCTTCCCTCATGAACTCATTGAGTTGCTTAAAGTTTCTAAATTTAAAATATTTCAAATGGAAATTCAAATCATTTTCGAACCCCTTTTCATTTCTTTAAATGGAAGAAGTCATATTATCTTCACTCTAGGGTTTTGTAATGAAATGAATTTGAACTCAGGGAGATCAAAATGCAAGATGAGAAGTTTTGGGAAAGTCCTTTTATTCCCTTTCATTCAACTTACAAAAAGTTTTCAATTTCCAATCATTTTCACACAATCAATCACACAACAATCAAACAAACAATCTTAATTACTTATTTAATACAACATTCCAAAATTTAGAATTTTGGGATGTTACATGAGATGAGCATGCAGTTGATGGTGGCAACATTCAAAAACTACTAGGAGTTGGTAGATAAGGCTCTTATGATTGAAGGGAAGCAGCAGCAGATTGAGAGCCGTAAGAGGAAGTATGGACAAGGAAGATATAATTCAGGAACTCAACAAAAGCCTCGCCTAACCCTGAACTCGGGAGGACTTGTTCATAACCATGGAGGCCACAACCACAATGGAGGAAGTACCCATAATCATACCGGCCCAAGGAATGGGAATGGGAATGGAGCAAGCAACAATCAGAACCGTTCAAATCCAGCCACACCCGCCAAGAGAGACCTAAGCCACGTTACATGTTTCAAGTGCGTGAAGACTGGACACTATGCCATGGAGTGCCCTGAAGCGAAGAATGGAAACGGTAATGGGAGCGCTAGGAAGAAGCCCAATCCATTCAACAAAGGACAAGTGAGCCACGTTAATGTGGAGGAGGTTGAAGAGCAGCCAGACGCGGTTATTGGTAAGTTTTTGGTTAAGTCTTTTACCGCCCTTGTTCTTTTTTATATTGGTGCATCACATTCATACATATCAAGGGGATTCGTGGATAAGTTTAAATTACCAACCCAAACCCTTAGGACCCCTCTGTTAAGTTCACCTAGAGCAGAGTATATGGCTAGTCGATGGTGCGACCAGATACCCTTAACCATTGGTAGCCATGTTTTCCCGTCTGACCTAATAATCTTGGAGTCACAAGGATTGGATGTGATATTAGGCATGGACTGGATGTCAAAGTATGGAGGAAGCATTGACTGTGCTAGTAAGTCGATTTATCACACCACCCCAGAGGGAAAAAGGATTAAGTATGTATCTAGGCATGCGGCTAGGAATATCCAAGTAAATACCCTTACGGGAATTGTTCAGGAGGAAGTGCCTGTAGTGAAGGGTTACTCGGATGTTTTTCCAGAGGAATTACCAGGCATGCCACCGGATCGAGACATTGAGTTTTTGATAGAACTGTTGCTAGGCACCGGGCCTATATCAAAGCGACCATACCGGATGCCCGCGAATCATCTGGAAGAGATTAAGAAGAAGATCAAGGAGTTATTGGAGAAAGGTTACATTCGACGGAGTTCATCACCATGGGGAGCCCCAGTGCTTTTGGTTGAGAAGAAGGATAAGTCTTTAAGGATGGTTGTTGATTATCATGCATTAAATGAGGTGACAATCAAGAACAAATACCCACTGCCGATGATCAATGATTTGTTTGACTAGCTGCAAGGAGCAAAGGTGTTTTCAAAGATCGGTTTGCGATCAGGATATCACCAGCTGAAGATTCGAGAGAAGGATATACCAAAGACAGCATTCACCAGACGGTACGGGTTGTATGAGTATACGGTCATGTCATTCGGACTGACTAACGCCCCTGCCTATTTCATGAGCATGATGAACAAGGTGTTCATGGAATATTTGGTAAGTTTGTTGTGGTGTTCATAGATGATATAATGGTATACTCGAAGAATGAGGAGGAGCACTAGGAGCATTTGCGTTTAGTTCTCGAGAAACTCAGGGAACACCAGTTGTATGCCAAGTTTAGCAAATGTGAGTTTTGGTTGAAGGAGGTCGGATTCCTTGGACATGTTATATCAGGAGAAGGTGTAGCAGTAGATCCTACCAAGGTTCAGTCAGTTACTGAATGGTTGGCACCCACTTCAGTTAGCGAGATCCGCAGTTTTCTTGGACTCGCAGGATACTATCAGAGATTCATTGAGAATTTTTCCAAGATTGTGAAGCCAATGACGGAGTTATTGAAGAAGGATACCAAATTTAAATGGACGGAAGAATGTGAGGCAAGTTTTCAGGAGTTAAAGAAACGTTTGACGACAGCCCCAGTACTGATTCCGCCGGATATACGTAAAGAGTTTCAAGTGTACTGTGATGCCTCTCGCCTAGGACTTGGAAGTGTGCTTATGCAAGACGAAAGAGTTGTTTCGTATGCCTCACGACAACTAAAACCACACGAATTGAATTATGCCACGCATGATTTGGAGTTAGCAGTTGTAGTGCATGCGCTCAAGACTTGGAGACATTACCTTATTGGAAAACGTTGTGATGTGTACACGGATCATAAGAGTTTGAAGTACATTTTCACACAGAAGGAGTTGAACCTTAGGCAGAGGAGATGGTTGGAGCTTATAAAGGATTATGATATGAAGCTTAATTATCATCCAAGCAAGGCCAATGTCGTAGCCGACGCTTTGAGCCGGAAGAGCTATGCTAATACCCTAATAAGCACGGGATTGCCAAAGGAGTTAGCAGAGGATCTCAGGGAACTTTGATTAGAGATTGCTCCTAGAGGTTTTGTTGCAACAATGGAGGTTCAGTCTACATTGTTAGGAAAGATTCGAGAAGCTCATAAGGATGACAAAGAGATTACTGAGATAAAGGAGAGAATGGGCAAAGGAAAGGCCAAAGGTTTTCGTGAGGACGAGCACAACACCTTATGGTTTGAGGACCGTATTTATGTGCCCAATAACACAGAGATCGAGAAGTTAATACTTCAGGAGACTCATGACTCACCATACTCGATACACCCCGGAAACACCAAGATGTATTTGGATCTGAAGGAGCATTTCTGGTGGACTAGTATGAAGAAAGATATTGCCGAGTGTGTAGCCGTATGTGATGTATGTCAGAGAGTGAAGGCTGAACATCAAAAGCCAGCAGGATTGTTACAACCTATGCCGATACCCAAATGGAAGTGGGATAAACTTGGCATGGATTTTATCACCGGATTACCCAGGACCAAATCAGGATATGATTCTATATGGGTAGTAGTTGATCGCTTGACCAAAGTGGCTCACTTTATCCCAGTGAAAACGACCTATACAAGTGCGAAGTTGGCCAGGATATACATGACCAGGATCGTATGCCTGCATGGAGTTCCAAGGACCATAGTATCAGATAGAGGAACACAGTTTACCTCAAAGTTTTGGCATCAACTACACCAGACTTTGGGAACAAGGTTGGAGTTCAGTACAACATTCCACCCGCAGACGGATGGACAGACCGAGAGAGTCAACCAGATTCTGGAGGATATGTTGCAAGCCTGTGCGCTAGATTATGGATCTAGTTGGGATGACAATTTGCCCTACGCGGAGTTCTCATACAACAATAGCTATCAAGCTAGTTTGAAGATGGCACCGTTCAAAGCCCTGTATGGACGAAGGTGCAGAACACCATTGTTATGGGATGAAGTTGGAGACTGTCCGTTGTTTGGACCAGATTTGATCAAGGAGTCTGCAGAAAAGGTTAAGTTGATTATAGATAGACTGAAGATAGCTCATTCCAGGCAGAAGAGTTATGCAGACTCGAAACGCAAGGAAATAACCTATGAAATTGGAGATAGAGCATATCTGCGAGTGTCACCTCTGCGAGGAGTGAAATGTTTTGGAGTTAAGGGAAAGTTAGCCCCGAGATTTGTAGGACCATACCGAATTTTGAAACATATGGGAGAAGTTGCCTACAAGTTGGAGTTACCTGAAGGACTGTCAGGAGTTCATGATATGTTCCATGTTTCCCAGTTGAAGAAGTGTTACGCTGAGATGGCCGATATACCACTAAGAGATACGATGCCCTTGGAGGCGATTCAGTTGGACAATGATCTGACCTACGAGGAGAAGCCAGTCAGGATTCTTGAATTTGCCAGCCAAGTCACCCGCAGCAAGGTTATCAAGTTTTGCAAAGTTTAGTGGAGTCACCATACCGAGGATGAAGCCACCTGGGAACGACAGGATGATCTTCGCAAAGACCACCCGCACCTATTTTCTTGCCAACCCAAATCTCGAGGGCGAGATTCATATTAAGGGGGGTAGGTTTGTAACATCCCAACTTTTCAATTTGTAATGTTATACATATATCATTCATGCATATCATATTTTATTGCATTTCGTTTCGCGGTCCTCGAAATCCTAAGCAACTCAAGGACCCTCGGAGAGAGAGTTGGGGATTTCCCTGTTTTCATATTTGAGTTTTATCAAATATTGAAACGATGATTTTTGGTTTTAATTATTTTTCTCTCTGAAAATATTTCATATTAAAATATATGAGAGGAGATAATATGACTTCTCCAAAATAAATGAAATATTGGAGGAAAAATATTAAAAACAAATATTTGATTTAATTCGGAGTTTATTGCTATTTTATTTGCATTAGAAAAATTGCACGTTTTTCAAAGTTGCATTTTAGGGCCCAGAAAATGTTCATCTCGTTATAAATATTTTATTTAGACGGTGAAAATTTGTTTTGGCATTTTTTAGTTTTTTATTTTATTTTATAGGATTTTTTTAGTTCGGCGAAATTATTTTAAAAAAAGTTTCCTCCGCCGACTGGGCCTAAGCCCAAGTCAGCCGGCCCACCTCCCCGCGCTGTCTCCTTCTAGGAGAACGGGAGCGCGCCGCCGCCCGCGAGGCCGAGTCCGGCCGGGACTCTCCCTCCTCGCGCCGCTTGCCCCCTCGCCCAAGCAAGCACCCCCCCTCCTATAAGTACCCCGCCCCCGCCCCCGATTTCCGCCACCACCGCCGCACCCCGCCTCAACCGGAGCCGCCCCGCGCCGCCATGCCTTTGCCGCGTCGTTGCCGCCCGTTGCCGCGTCGCCGCCGCCGAGCGCCGCAGCCATGCCGCCCCTACCACCTGCGCCGCCCACCGCCGCAGCCCCGCCTCGCTGGAATCGCTGCACCGCCTCGCCGATAGTAAAGCCGTCGTTTTTTTAAGAACCGATCCGGTTTTTTTTAAAAGAACCAATCCGGGTTTTTTAGAAAACCCTAGGTTTTTTTGAATAGATCGGTTAGCCGTTTTTTTTCTCGGTTTAGTTATTTAGCGGACGTTCATCCATACGTTCGTTTTAACAAATGGTGTTCACTCGTTAGCCGCAGACAGCGAACGTTCGTTCGTTAGCCTATTCGTCAGTTTTTCTTTTTGTCGGATTTTCCGCGATTATTTTCGGTCGTGATTTCTGATCCGATTTTCGTTTTAGTTTATCTTTTCGCTCGTTTGTCGGAATCAGGCGATTCAAGCGCCTAGATCTTCGTCTCGAAACCCTCTTTCTGTTTAATCAACTTGAACAAGGTTTTGATACTGTAAAATTTGACTTTAGTCCAGAATAGTAAACGGGCCTTGTTTCTTTCGCAGTTTGAGTTTTGTTGCCCCGTTTGATTTGATTCTTTTTGCAAACCGGAGTTCTTAAGTTGAACTTTTTGGTTAGGCCTTCTTATTTGAGTTTTATCCATGCTTCTTTACTTGATTGCTTATGTATGCTATTGCTTGTTTGCAATAGAACACCCGGAGTGCGAAGCGTGCTACTTTGAATCTTTAGGTTTTGCGGATCATCAGTAAGGCAAGTAACACTTTGATCATACCCCTTTATCACCCAGTTTTTATGCATTAGCTCCAATCCTCAAACATTGCATGATTAGGATGCGATTAACATGTGGGTTGGGAAGTAGTTAATGAGGTAGAACCTATTGCCCTGCTATTATCAAACCCTTGGGAGTTACTTCTACATATTGCTTACATTGCTATGCTATGCTCGTAGACGTGGTTTGGGTGAGTGAAATCCATGACAGATGTGAGATTGTTAATTAATGGTTCAACTTAAGGTGGCAACTTGAATACACATCTGGGTGGATTGTTTGTCGGGCACCTGGAGAATCCAGTGTTGTCCTAGTATATCCCGGAGTACCCATGTGATAATCCTAAGGTCCGCCACCCAGGCTCAAAGGGAACTGAGGTATTTCATGCTAGAAACTTCCGTGTGCAGCCACATGCTATTATGGGCTCTAGCATAGCTGAGTAAGTTACATGAGCTCTCGAAGAGGTGGATCAGCAGGTAGAGGGATGTAGGTTGGTATGGTCTGTTCGGAGTAAAGAGTAAATGTTTCTGAAAGACTGTGTCTCGGTCATCCGTTTCTCAAACACCCTATAGTGCGAGATATCCAACGAAGGAGATCGGGTCTTGTGGGGGAAAGTGCAAAAAACTCTATAGAGTGTACAATCTAATCATGGTTAGCCGTGTCCCCGGTTATGGACAATTCTTAAGTATCTAGTACTTGGATTATCATATGTATCTCATCACTCTAAATTAATATCGTTGGGTTGATAATTACTTTTAATTGGGATTGAGTTGGAGGAACCTTCTCAATGATGTTTCAACTACCATGATAGTTAAATAAAATCTATTCCTTTGTTGTAGGAAAAAATTGGCTTTTCGCAAAAACTATAACCATAGAGCTTTCCACCAGCCAAATATGCATGTAGTGATAGCATTATTCTATTCTTGCTCTACTGTGTTAAATTGCCAGCATATTCCATGTGCTGACCCATTTTCGGGCTGCAACGTATTATGTTGCAGACTTTTCAGACGAGGAGTAAGGTTCGTTAGGTAATTGCCGTGCAGCTCAGCTATGCCGTTGGAGTTGATGGACTCGCTTTATCTTCCAAGCCTTCCGCTGTTATCATATTAGATGGCCTTAAGCCATATTTATTGTAATAAGTTATCTTTTGAGACATTCAATGTAATAAGTGTGTGATTGCTACTCTGTTATAAATCCTTCGAGTACTGTGTGTGTCAGCATTACCGATCCAAGGATGACACTGAAGCACAGAGACTTGACCATTTGAGGTCGGGTCGCTACAACCGTGTAAAAGAGATGAGGATGGTGATGTTGATGAAGACGATCACCGTAGTGATGATTCCCCTCCTGATGGCACTCCGGCGCCACCGAGAGAGAGGAGGAGAGGTTCTTCCCCTTGTGCTTCCTCCTCCATGCCCCCTGGATCGGGAGAGGTTCTCCCTCTAGTCCTTGGCCTTCATGGTGATGATGGCCCCTCCGAGATCCTCCTCCATGCCCTCCAGTGCTGATGGCCCCCTCCAGCAAGGTGCCAGAGAGGGCCTACATTGATTTCTCGTGGCTACAGAGGCTTGCGGCGGCAGAACTTTCGATCTAGGTTAATTTCTGGAGGTTTGGGTATTTATAGGAGAGGTTGGCGTCAATAACAAGTCAAGGGCCCCACGGGTAGTCCACGAGGCACAGGGGCACGCCCACCCCCTTGGGCATGCCCCCACCCTCGTGGAGCCCACGGGACTCCCCTCCGGTAGATTTTTGTTCCAGTATTTTTTATATTTTCCAGAAAAATTCTCCGTTGATTTTCATCGCATTCCGAGAACTTTTATTTCTGCACAAAAACAACAACATGGTAGTTCTGCTGAAAACAGCGTCAGTCCGGGTTAGTTCTAATCAAATCATACCAAAAGCATATAAAACTATTGTAAACATGGCATGAATACTTTATAAATTATAGATACGTTGGAGCGTATCAGCATCCCCAAGCTTAATTCCTGCTCGTCCTCGAGTAGGTAAATGATAAAAGAAATAATTTATGAAGTGTGAATGCTAGAAAGTGCTTAAGTTTGATCAATGATAGTTTCAATCACTTTTTATAGCATCATTATATATCATAACAGTAGCTCAACTCATAAAACTTCTCATGATCAAGTAACAAGATATTCACATGTTAAAGTATAGATCATAAACTTTCTTGAAAACTAACAAACCGTGCTCTTAGTCATCAAACAATTGCAATTTATCTTATTTTTGGGAAGGGTCTATGTAAGAACTTTGATTCAGCAAACTCCACATACTCAACTATCATTTAATCTTTCACAATTGCTAACACTCATGTGATATTTATGGGTTCAAAGTTTTAATCAGACACAGAGAAAGATAGGGGCTTATAGTTTCGCCTCCCAACCTTTTACCTCAAGGGTAATGTCAACAATAATAATTTATGAAAACCTACATCCAAGTGATATATATATATATATATATATATATATATATATATATATATATATCCGGATCGCTCCAACACAAGGTGCTTGCCAATGGAAACAGTGTAAAAAGGGAAAGGTGATGATCACCATGACTCTTGTATAAGGGTAGAAAATAAAAGTAAAAGATAGGCCCTTCGCAGAGGGAAGCATAGGTTGTCATGCGCTTTTATGGTTGGATGCACAAAATCTTAATGCAAAAGAACATCACTTTATATTGCCACTTGTGATATGGACCTTTGTTATGCAGTCCGCCGCTTTTATTTCTTCCACATCACAAAATCGTATAAAGCTTCTTTTCTCCACACTAATAAATCATACATATTTAGAGAGCAATTTTTATACCTTGCAACAATGACAACTTACTTGAAGGATCTTACTCAATCCATAGGTAGATATGGTGGACTCTCATGGCAAAACTGGGTTTAAGGATATTTGGAAGCACAAGTAGTATCTCTACTTGGTGCAAAGAATTTGGCTAGCATGAGAGGGAAAGGCAAGCTCAACATGTTGGATGATCCAAGACAATATGATGTTTCGGATATAGGAAAACATAACCCATTAAGTTGTTTTCCATGTCCAACATCAACCTTTTAGCATGTCATATTTTAATGAGTGCTCACAATTGCAAAAGATGTCCAAGATAGTATATTTATATGCAACATCGAATCTAGGATGGAAATGCAGGGTAGGCTCTGCGTTGCCTAGTTGGCTTAGATGAGCCGGCTGCATCTGTTTTACTTGGACTGGGCCTGCCAAATAGGTTAAGGCTTAGTACTAAAAAATTAATTCACGATTTTTGAGGGTAAGCTCAAGCCATGCGAAGCTTGTCCCTTAGATTCGCCACTGTTCATATGTGAAATCTGTCTTCCTTCAATATTCTTTCATGAATTGTTCAAGTGACCAATTCAGCGTTTGCTAACTTCCGATAAGTTTACTACCTATACTTATTATGTGTGAAGTCATTACTCCCCATGTTGTAAGCATATGAAACGTATATAAATTCAGATTTATGATATTCAATTCATTCAACCATTTACTCATAGGATATATGTGAAGCACGTGAGTAAATGACAAACTACTCCAAAAAGATATAAGTGAAGAATACTGAGTAGTCAAATAATTAAATAGCCATGGGAGGATTCTTCTTCATTCAAGATTTCAGATCCGATGAATTTAATCAAATAGCAAGTAAAATTGAAAATATGCTCCAAGAAAAACACATATCATGTGACGAATAAAAATATAGCTCCGGGTAAGGTATACCGATAGTTTTGAAGACGAACAAGGGGATGCCTTCCAGGGCATCCCCAAGCTTAGGCGCTTGAGTCTTGCTTGAATATTACCTTGGGGTGCCTTGGGCATCCCCAAGCTTAGGGTATTTCCACTCCTTATTCTCCTCATATCGATATCTCACCCAAAGCTTGAAAACTTTAATCACACAAAACTTAACGGAACTTCGTGAGATATGTTAGTATGATAAAGATTAAACCATTCACTTTGGTACTGTCAAAGACAAGGCTCATAATTGTTCTCACACAATTCCTACTATACCATATCATTTCTACAATTTATATTGAGAAATATAAGCCATAGAAACTAGAAAACAAGCAAACTATGCAATGAAAACAGAATCTATCAGAAACAGAACAGTCTGTAATGATCTGAACACCAACCATACTTATGCTACTCCAAAAATTATGAAATAAATTGGTGGACATGAGAAATTTGTATATTAATATTCTGAAAAAATAATCAACTCAATCGCACTCTTATGTAAAAAATGGCAGCTAATCTCGTGATCGCAAAGTTTCTGTTTTTTACAGCAAGATCACATTAACTTTCACCCAAGTCTTCCCAAAGGTCTTACTTGGCAATTTATTGAAACAAAAGCTATAATACATGATTAATACAGTATCTTAATCACGAGAACACGCAAAAACAGTAAGGGTAAATATTGGGTTGTCTCGCAACAAGCGCTTTTCTTTAATGCCTTTTAGCTAGGCATGATGATTTCAATGATGCTCACATAAAAGATAAGAATTGAAACATAAAGAGAGCATCATGAAGAATATGACTAGCATATTTAAATCTAACCCACTTCCTGTGCCTATGGATTTTGTGAGCACATAATTTATAGGAACAAGAATCAACTAGCATAGGAAGGAAAAACAAGTATAACTTCAAAACTTTAAGCATATAGAGAGGAAACTTGATATTATTGCAACTCCTACAAACATGTATTCCTCCCTCATAATAATTTTCAGTAGCATCATGAATGAGTTCAACAATATAACCAGCACATAAAGCATTATGTCCATGATCTACAAGCATATAAATTTTACTAGTATTCACATAAGCAAAAAAATTCTCATTCGAAATAGTGGGAGCAAACTTCTTCTAAATCCACTTTAGATGATAGTATTATTCATACTCCAAAATATATAAGTGAAGTTCATGGAGAATTATACAATTAATATAGACAAACCAATATCCAAGCTCAAAATATATAAGTGAAGCACACGAAGCATTCTATAAAACCATACTCAAAAGATTTAAGTGAAGCACAAAAGAGCAACTCTATAACATCATACTTAAAAGATATAAGTGAAGCACATGAAGTATTATATAAATCAATAAAGGGCTATCTCATACAAGCATGGTTCTTAAAGGAAAAACAAAAACACAAAGGACACAAATTATGTGAACAAAACAAAAACCGAGGTATACCGATAATTGTTGAAGAAGAAAGATGGGATGCCAACCGGGGCATCCCCAAGCTTAGATGCTTGAGTATCCTTGAAATATTTACTTGGGGTGCCTTGGGAATCCCCAATCTTGATCTCTTGCTCTCTTTATTCTTCTCATATTGATAGCTCCTCGATCTTCGAACACTTCATCCACACAATACTTTAACAAAAACTTTGTGAGATCCGTTAGTGTAATAAAGCAAATCACTAGCTTTAGGTACTGTTGCAAACTTATTACAATTTCATATTAGAACTATATCTACTGTATTCCAACTTCGCCATGGTTCATACCCCCCGATACTACCCATATATTCATGAAAATAAGCGAACAACTCATAGAAAACAGAATCTGTCAAAAACAGGACAGTCTGTAGTAATCTGGAAGTTTAGTAAACTTCTGTAACTCCACAAAATTATAAAAAAATATGAAAAATTAAAAAATTTGTACATAAGTAATGTGCAAAAAGTTTCAGACCCATTTGGCTTGCCAGTAAAAAATTTAAAATCACGTGCTACAGCCAAAGTTTCTGTTTTTGTACTGCACAAAGTAAACAAGCAATCTAATCATCCTAAAACCAAGGCTTGGCTCATTATTTTTATAATACAATGGATATATACCAGGGGGGTAATTATTTTCAGAGAAGCTTCCATGAAATTTTTTACATTGTTTCCATGAGCATGAACACAAGTGTTCAAGGTCGACCCTCATTTCTCCAATGCATAACCTTCCAATCACTTCTCTTATTGAAAAACTTTTTAGGTATGAGAGGCAAGTAATTTTTTTAATTTTCATTATTTAAGAAAATTATGTTTCACCCACAACTAAATAGAAACAAAAAAGGAAAAACAAAATCTACTTAGTGAAGAAAGCAAACAAGCACACACGAGAATATCAACCCCACGCTATTGCTCCCCGGCAACGGCGCCAGAAAAGAGCTTGATAATCCCCAAGTGCAGGGAATCATTATAGCAATTCCCAAAGGTGGAAGTGATAAGTATGGAGTGTCGAACCCACAACAAGCTAAAGGTAAGATCAATATTCTCTCAAGCTCTATCTGCCATTGATACGACTCTACGTACACCGAACGTTTGCTTCCAACTAGAAACGAGAAATAAAACTATGTTGTGGGTATGAAGAGGATAACTTTGCATGGTATCGAAGAGCTAAAATATGAAAGTAGGTGTTGTTATCATAATGTTAGAATATATTACTAAATATTATAAATAACGAGTGTGTAATAATGATGGGTCGGTGTGCGGAATTGTCCTAGGCAATTGTTAACAAGACCGATAGTCGTCATTGCAATTTCATATGAGGGAGAGGCATAAGCTAACATACTTTCTCTTCTTGGATCATATGCACTTATGATTGGAACTCTAGCAAGCATCCGCAACTACTAAAGATCATTAAGGTAAAACCCAACCATAGCATTAAAGCATCAAGTCCCCTTTATCCCATACGCAACAACCCCCTTACTCGGGTTTATGCTTCTATCACTCAAGCAACCCACTATAAGAGAATCATGAACATATTGCAACACCCTACAGCAGGAATCCCTCACGCTTGCGCGACACGGAGGGCACAATAGGACAGCACCAAAATAAAACATACAACTCATACCAATCTAGATCATCAATCAACCCAAAGACAAAGGATATCTACTCAAAACATCATAGGATGGCAACACATCATTAGATCATAATATGTGGCATGCACCATGTTCAAGTAGGGATTATGACGGGGTGCGAGAGAGTGGACCGCGTAAAAGAGATGAGGATGGTGATGTTGGTGAGGACGATCACCGCGGCGATGATTCCCCACCCGATGGCACTCTGGCGCCACCGAGAGAGAGGAGGAGAGGTTCTCCCCCTTGTGCTTCCTCCTCCATGCCCCCCTGGATGGGGCAGACTTGGCATTTTTGATAGCCGCCGCGAGCTCGGACGCTCGCGTCTTCGAGTCAAGCTCCAAACTCTCATGTTTCTTCATGAGAACCTGGAGCTCTTGCCGCACCTTGCCAACCTCGGCCTCATACCTCTCCCGCTCGGTGCGCTCCGCGGCCGCACTCTTCTCGGCCTCGAGCAGCGCTTGCTTAAGGGTCGCCACCTTAGATGTGGCCCCTACAATAGCCATGTTAATCCTGTCATTTCTTGAAATTGCACCTTTTCTTTATATATATTCAACCAAGGTATTTCTTACCTTCCTTCTCCTCGAGCTGCTTCTTGGCACGCCCGAGCTCTTGCTCGGACTTCTCGAGGCTCTACTTCAGCGTGTCCACTTCCGCAGTCAGTGCGGCGGACACTAGCAGAGAAGCCTACATACGCATATTGACTCCTTTTGTTAGACTCCTGCGAATTCTTTGATCCTCTATTCGGCTTTTCTTCCCGAATGCCCAACAGAGCATCAGGGGCTACTGTCTATGCAGTAATATTATTTACACATTATTTACTTACCTCAAAGCCTGTCAAAAGGCTAGTACAAGCTTCAGTCAGTCCGCTCTTGGCGGACTGAACCTTCTGGACCACCACACTCATAATAGCGCGGTGCTCCTCGTCGATGGAGGCACCTTGGAGCGCCTCCAACATATTGTCCGGCGCCTCCGGTTGGACGGGGCCCGCCGGCACGGTGGACTTGCTCCTCTTGGAAGGAGGTCCCCCGCCGGACTCTGGAACCTTTGGAGGTTCCGGAGCGGTGTCCGGCCTAGATCCGGACTTGGAGCCCTGGGGGTTTCATCCCCTTTACTCCTGAAGTCTGGGAGGTCGCCTTGCGGCGCCTCCGGGACCACCTCCTCCCTGCTTGGAGCCTGTTGGGACAACACCTCAGTGTCTTCCGTAGGGCGGGGGGGGGGGGAGGAAGCCATCGGAAGCGAGTTCACGTCCGACGAGCCCAGTGAGCCCCTCGACGACGCGTCGAGCCGGTCTTTGGGAGGGATGCATAAGCATATTCGACATAAGGGAAAGCTGTGCAATAAACAAATACTATGAATCACTCCGGTATCCGGATACTTACGATTTTGCCAGGGGCTTGGCCCTGGGCTGCCACTCCTCTCCGCCGTCATCGGCGTCGGTGGAGTAGTCCGGAGGAAGGGTTTTTCCCTTCTTGGACCCTCCAGCCTCCTCAGAGAGGGCGGCCTTCCTTTTCTTCTCTCCTCCCGCTGGAGGGGGGAGAGGTATCTTCTTCTTCCTCCTCGTCTTCACGAGAGGAAGGCGCTTCGGGACCGTCGGATGAATCTGACACCTCCTGGCGCCGGGCACTCTTTCGAGTCCCCGTGGCCTTTTTCGTGGCCTTCTTCTCCGGCACCACATAGGGCGCCGGAACTAGCAGCTTCGCCAGGCGAGCGTCCGCTGGGCCTTCGGGCAAAGGAGTCGGACAGTTGATCTATCCGGACGTCACCTGCCAATCCTGTCAAAGATAAGGGAGCTTAGATCCCGCATAGAGTCAAACTATGAAAAACTGATACCCTGTAAAAGGACAAAAATAGCTTACCGCATGAGCGTGATGCTGAGTACTGAATCCGCGATCCTCAGTAGTGGATGCGGGAGCCTCGGCGCCCTTGAAAAGCATCCTCCAGGCATCTTCGTACGTCGTGTCGAAGAGCCTGTTTAGAGTTCGGTGGTGCGCCGGGTCGAACTCCCACAGGTTGAAGGCCCGTCGTTGACACGGGAGGATCAGGCGGATGAGCATAACCTGGACTACGTTGACAAGCTTGAGCTTCTTGTCCACCAGGGTTTGGATGCATGTTTGGAGTCCGGTCAGCTCTCCTTTTTTACCCCAAGACAGGCATGTCTCCTTCCAGGAGGTGAGCCACGTAGGGGGGGCCGGATCGAAACTCAGGGGGTGCGACCCATTCGGCATCGTGCGGCTCGGTGACGTAAAACCACCATGATTGCCACCCCTTCAGGGTCTCCACAAAGGAGCCCTCGAGCCATAGGACGTTGGCCATCTTGCCAACCATGGCACCGCCGCACTCTGCCTGGCTGCCGCGCACCACCTTCGGATTGACGTTGAAAGTCTTAAGCCATAGTCCGAAATGGGGGTGGATGCGGAGGAAAGCTTCGCACACAACGATAAACGCCGAGATGTTGAGGACGAAGTTCGGGGACAGATTGTGGAAATCCAGGCCGTAGTAGAACATGAGCCCCCGGACAAATGGATGCAGAGGGAAGCCCAGTCCGCGGAGGAAATGGGGGAGGAATACCACCCTCTCATGGGGCCTAGGGGTGGGGATGAGCTGCCCCTTTTGGGAAGCCGGTGCACGATGTCGCTAGACAAATATCCGGCCTTCCTCAACTTTTTGATGTGTCCCTCTGTGACGGAGGAGACCATCCACTTGCCTCCTGCTCCGGACATGACTGGAGAAGGTTGAGGTGGTAGTGCGGACTTGGGCGCTGGAGCTTGAGTGCGCAAGAATGGATAGGCAAAGGAGGAAGAAGGCGTGGGTGAAAAGGTGGATCCTTATCCCCTTATATGGGTGGACGCAACTACATGTCCCCACCAGCTTGGTAAAACTCGCTTATCTCCAAGCACCGTAATCAAAGGCGCGGTTGGGTTACCCACGCCCGTATTGATGAGAATCCCGGAATAAGGGGACACAATCTCTGCTTTGACAAGATTTGCCAAGGAAACCGCCTCGCATGACGCGCTGAGGTGGGATAATGAAACGACTCGGATAAAGGCTTGGCCATGGTGTGTCACACTATGGAATACGTCAGCGGATTAGATTTGTGTAAATATTATTCTCTCTGTGGCAATATGTGGAAAACTTATTTTGCAGAACCGAACACTATCTTTGTGTTTAAAGTCTTCTATGAAGTACTTGAAGGAGGAACCCGCCTTGCAATGCCGAAGACAATCTGCGCGCCGGACTCGTCGTCATTGAAGCCTGGTTCAGGGGCTACTGAGGGAGTCCTGGATTAGGGGGTGCTCGGATAGCCGGACTATACCTTCAGCCGGACTCCTGGACTATGAAGATACAAGATTGAAGATTTCGTCCCGTGTCCGGAAGGGACTTTCCTTGGCGTGGAAGGCAAGCTTGGCGATACGGATATTCAGACCTCCTACCATTGTAACCGACTCTATGTAACCCTAACCCTCTTCAGTGTCCATATAAACCGGAGGGTTTTAGTCCGTAGGACAACATACACATCAACAATCATACCATAGGCTAGCTTCTAGGGTTTAGCCTCTCTGATCTCGTGGTAGATCTACTCTTGTACTACCCATATCATCAATATTAATCAAGTAGGACGTAGGGTTTTACCTCCATCGGGAGGGCCCGAACCTAGGTAAAACTTCATGTCCCATGCCTCCTGTTACCATCCGGCCTAGACGCACAGTTCGGGACCCCCTACCCGAGATCCGCCGGTTTTGACACCGACAGCCACCGTAATCTCCTCACGCCCTTGCACAATGCAAGATGCCGTGCTTCCACTAAGGGACCCTTGAGGGCGGTCACCGAACCCATACCAATGGCAACCCTTGGGAGCGGTCACCGAACCCGTACACGTTGGCAACCCTTGGGGGGCGGTCACCGGAACCCGTCAAATTGCTCGGGGCGATCTCCACAACCTAATTGGATACCCCGACGCTTGCCCGGAGCTTTACACCACAATGATTGAGCTCCGAACACCACCAACCGTCTAGGGCGCCAAGGCACCCAAGAGGAACAAGCTCTAGGGTGCCCAAACACCCAAGAGTAATAAGCTTCTCAAACTTCACTTCCACGTATCACCGTGGAGAACTCAAATCGATGCACCAAATGCAATGGCAAGGGCACATGGAGTGCCCAAGTCCTTCTCTCCCATATCCCACCAAAGCAACTAATGCTAGGGAGGAAAATGAGAGGAAGAACGAAAGAAGAACACGAAGAACTCCAAGATCTAGATCCAAGGGGTTCCCCTCACTTAGAGGAGAAAGTGATTAGTGGAAATGTGGATCTAGATCTCCTCTCTCTTTTCCCTCAAGAACTAGCAAGAATCATTGGAGGGATTGAGAGTTAGCAAGCTCGAAGAAGGTCAACAATGGGGGAAGAACACGAGCTCAAAGGATAAGGTTCATTGGGGAAGAAGACCCCCTTTTATAGGTGGGGAAAAATCCAACCGTTATGCTCACAGCCTGCACAGAGTGGTACTACCGCTCCAAGGAGCAGTACTACCGCTAGGGCGGTAGTACCCCTTTGAAAAACAACAGCGATGAGGAAAATGGCCAGTAGAACCGCCGGAGCGGTACTACCGCTAGGGATAGCGGTACTACTGCTTGCGAGCGGTACTAAAAAAATACTTCCGTGCCTACTTCCGCTGAGAAAAACACGAGATTTTGGTCCGGAGCGGTACTACCTCGAGCGGTAGTAAAAAATTACATCCGCTCTAGCCACAGTAGTACCGCTGCAGCCTTTACCAAAACAACCACAACTTCTGCAAACAGATTCCGAATTCAACGAAACCAAGTTTGTTGGAAAGCTAACGACATGGGCTAACACAATCTTGATAGGAATATCAATAAGAAGCCAATTAAAGAAGGCCCATAAGAAAATGGTGAGAACCCTTCCTCGGAAAAGACTGGTAAAACCTCCAACACCAAAAACATAATAGAAGATGCATGCGAACTCCGTTTTCGATGAACTCAAGCTTGCCATCAAGATGACCATAAGCTCTAAGACTCGCAAAGAGAACCAAATAAGAACCAAGAAAGATGATGCAAGGATGCAATGGTTTGAGCTCTCTACGAATGATATGATCAAGCTACTCATCGAGAGCCCCCCTTGATAGTACGGCAATCGATCCTATAACCCGGTCTCCCAACTACCATCATGAGACCGGTTAAATAGAAAACCTATCAAGGGCAAACCTTTGCCTTGCACATGGTCCACTTGAGCTAGATGATGACGATCTTGACCCCCTCAAGTTGGACCACCTTTCTTGATTGCGTTGGCTCGATGAAGACTAGTTGGTTGGTCCCCCATACTCCACTATGGGTGAGCCACTCTTCCGTACATCTTCACAAGTCCATTGTCACCACAATGGAAGGAAAGCTTCAAGCATTTGATCTCTTCGTGATGCTTCACTTGAATTTGCACATCGCAACCTAACCCCACAAAGAACTCTCACGAAGACCTTGGGTTAGTACACAAGCGTAATGGACAATGCTTACCATACCATGGGATCACTTGATCCCTCTGTACATCTTGTAAGCTTTATGTGTTGACCAACTTGATTCACTCTTGACTTAGTCTTGATCAACCTTGATTCTTTCCAACTCTCTTCATTTGGATGATGTCTTGGAGGTAAACATGAATGATCAAACAATCTTCTTCTTCAAGACATGCTTACAATAAGCTCAACTCTCAAATGACCAATCTTTAGGTAATTCCTTGAATAGCACCTTGGTCGACACAAACTCTTCTTGGAACCAATACATGTACTCCAAGAAAACCCTATGGACAAAACCTTCGAATATAACTCAAGGCAACCATTAGTCCATAGAGATTGTCATCAATTACCAAAACCAAACATGGGGGCACCGCATGTTCTTTCAATGTGCATGTACTTCAAATTTGAATTGTGCACATAAAATGCCTAGAAAACACAGTTAATGTATAAAAATGTCCAAATGAACCCCGTAAAATTCCAAAATTAAACACAAAACTCCTGTTGTTCTATGTTGACACTAGAATTTTTTTGAAAGCAATAAGAGGCAACGGATATCGTTTCATCCCTAAAGGTGTCACGTTCCCTACCGAAACCATCACGCTTGTTCTGAGAAGCTCAGGTTTTGTGAGACGCTTATACCCAAACCTGCCCCAAATGGCACAAAATTTTCACCATGGCATGTAGATGCCGCTCCATGATAGCATGCCAAGTTTCATGAATTTCATACGAGTTTTGGATTTACTAGAATTTGAAAACCAAGTATCTCAATGTTTGTGGCCGAGTGACGGTGGTAGGGTGTTTGAAATTCATTCCCATTTCTTGCAAGGGGCCTAAGCATGCAACAAAGGACACATATTTGATTTTTCAACCAGTTTATATGCACTAGAGCATGTGCATGTAGTTCAAATTTGAATTATGCACCTGAAATGCCTACAAAACCAAGTTAATGTATAAAAATGTCCAAACGAACCCAGAAAAATTCAAAAGTTAAACACAACACTCCTGTTGTTCTATGTTGACACTAGAATTTTTTTGAAAGCAATAAGAGGCAACAGATATCGTTTCGTCCCCAAAGGTGGCATGTTCCCTACCGAAACCATCATGCTTGTTGTGAGAAGCTCCGGTTTGGGAGAAGCTTATACCCAAACCTACCCCAAATGGGACAAATTTTTTACCATGGCATGTTGATGCCGCTCCATGATAGCATGCCAAGTTTCATGAATTTCAGACGAGTTCTGGATTTACTAGAATTCAAAAACCAATTATCTCAATGTTTGCGGCCGAGTGACAGTGGCAGGGTGTTTGACATTCATTCCCATTTCTTGCATGGGACCTAAGAATGCAACCAAGGACACATATTTGATTTTTCAACCAGTTTATATGCACTGGAGCATGTGCATGTAGTTCAAATTTGAATTATGCACCTGAAACGCCTACAAAACCAAGTTAATGTATAAAAACGTCCAAATGAACCCTGAATAATTCCAATTTTTTTGACGACACACCTATAGTTGCATGTGCACTGCAGATAAAAGTTCTAGCAATTAAAACACCATCCTTTGCGACTATGACCCCATTATGTAATTCAAATCAAGACAAAAAAATCAAGTAGATCGCACACAGTTTATTATCACCAACCGTGTGAGATGCAGTACAAAATATCTTGGAGCGCCGTCGGAGTGTCAAGCATGCTACCCCGCTCCTGAAAATATCATTTCACTGTTCAATTGTCACCGGTGAAAGATGGGGCCATGGACCCATGTCGTGAGGGCAACTTCGGTGGCCCACTCTGACGAGAGCGCGGCTGCAGCCGCTAGGTGCATGTTAACAAGCTTCGTGAGGGCAACCGCAATCTGCGTCCAGGCGGCCAAGGCAGCTCAAACGTCCGTTGTTGCTTCTCAGGCGACGGCGGTTGATAACCCACAAGTATGGGGTTCGCAACAGCTTTCGAGGGTAGAGTATTCAACCCAAATTTATTGATTCGACACAAGGGGATCCAAAGAATATTCTCAAGTATTAGCAGCTGAGTTGTCAATTCAACCACACCTGGAAACTTAGTATCTGCAGCAAAGTGTTTAGTAGCAAAGTAATATGGTAGTGATGGTAACGGTAACAAAGGAGTAGCTAAAGCAAAGTAATGTTTTTGGTATTTTGTAGTGATTGTAACAATAACAACGGGAAAGTAAATAAGCGTAAACCAGTATATGGAAAGCTCGTAGGCATCAGATCAATGATGGATAATTATGCCGGATGTGGTTCATCATGTAACAGTCATAACATAGGGTGACACAGAACTAGCTCAAGTTCATCAATGTAATGTAGGCATGTATTCCGAATATAGTCAAGCGTGCTTATGGAAAAGAACTTGCATGACATCTTTTGTCCTACCCTCCCGTGGCAGCGGGGTCCTTACAGAAACTAAGGGATATTAAGGTCTCCTTTTAATAGAGAACCGGAACAAAGCATTAACATATAGTGAATACATGAACTCCTCAAACTACGATCATCACCGGTAAGTATCCCGATTATTGTCGCTTCAGGGTTAACGGATCATAACACATAATAGGTGACTATAGACTTGCAAGATAGGATCTAGAACTCTCATATATTGATGAAAACATAATAGGTTCAGATCTGAAATCATGGCACTCGGGCCCTAGTGACAAGCATTAAGCATAGCAAAGTCATAGCAACATCAATCTCAGAACATAGTGGATACTAGGGATCAAACCCTAACAAAACTAACTGGATTACATGATGAATCTCATCCAACCCATCCCCGTCCAGGAAGCCTACGATGGAATTACTCACGCACGGCGGTGAGCATCATGAAATTGGTGATGGAGGATGGTTGATGATGACGAGGCGACGAATCCCCCTCTCCGGCGCCCCGAATGGACTCCAGATCAGCCCTCCCGAGAGGTTTTAGGGCTTGGCGGCGGCTCCGTATCGTAAAACGCGATGATTTCTTCTCCCTTATTTTTTTTCTCCCCGAAAGCAGTTATATAGAGTTGGAGTTGGAATCGGGGGGTCTCTAGGGGGCCCACGAGGTAGGGACGCGCCCTAGGGGGGCACCCCCACCCTCGTGAGAAGGGTGTGGGCCCCCTGGTCTTCATCTTTGGCAAGGATTTTTTATTATTTATTGTAAGATATCACGTGGAGTTTCAGGTCATTCCGAGAACTTTTGTTTTCTGCACATAAAACAACATCATGGCAATTCTGCTGAAAACAGCGTCAGTCCGGGTTAGTTCCATTCAAATCATACAAGTTAGAGTCCAGAACAAGGGCAAAAGTGTTTGGAAAGGTAGATATGTTGGAGACGTATCAGCGGCAGCATCTGCCTCGGGGATAGCAACTGGCGAGAGCGGCACAGCAGATGTCCGTTCCGCAACGGTGGCCTTAGCCTTGATGGAGGCCGCCCACAACCATGTCGAGGCCGTCCACGCGTAGCTCGTGGCGGTCACCACACAAATCGAACGAAGCTTCTCCGACAATGGTCGGCAACCCACGGCCGAAGAGTTAGCAATCGCCAACAGAGTTCGAGCAGCCGTCCGTTCCTGCCCAGCATACCTTGCCATGACGGAGCCGCCAAAGCCCAGATCGCCACCGCCCACGCCCAGCTCATGGCGTCCTATTCCAAAGATATGGCAGATGCGGATGGCGAGATGCTTGCGGAGTATGGTGCAATTGATGCCATGGAGCCCCTTCCCCAGGAGACCGTCGGGCACGAGCTGGACATGGAGGCGCCGGCAGAGATCGACAAGCACCAGCCTAGTAATACTCTTTGTTTTGTTTAATTAAGAGCAATGGTCTTTAATTTGTTAGAGTAATGTTTAGGTCAGCTACCTCTGTTTAGTTGCTGAACTTGCTCGATTAAGAAGTGTGGGTGTAATGTAGTCTCCTTTGTGTACCCAAATTATGCAATGACGTGGATGACCACTGTAACCAGGGAAATTCGAACCAAAATTTTTGACGTTCAAACTCATCACACATGGGTTAAGCTATCTGAACCATTTATCATATTCACATATCGTACACAGTTCTGAATAAGGCACTGTGTCTGATGACACTTTGCACGCCAGTTTTTTTATGAAGCGATTCCAAATTTTCGGCTTTCGCGAAAATATCTACCTCCCCACCCCCTCCCCAACCAAAAGCCACATTTCCCCTCTTTCCGCCTTCCTTTTCAAGTTGAAACCTTCACACCTTGCTTGTAGCGCCGACTCCTCGCCGGCGACCCTCCTTCATGTTGCTTGGCCTCGCCTATCCAGGTAGGTAATCCACACCCGAGCCCCATCCTCCTCCTTCCACATCCCACATGCCCCGACCGCCGGTGCGAGCCTGACACCTTTCACCCAAATCACCGACCCCTCCACTAAATAAGTGCTGCCCTAAGCCATGGTGCACGCAGTATAGCCAGGATCTCAAGGAGCATTTGGCAGCGGAGAAGCAAATCGCGGCCGCACGCATGGATGAGGTCGCGATGGATGCCATTCGTGTCGAACCCCAGATCTTGGAGGAGCACCTTGCCATTTTCTAGCTACGCAAGTTAAGTATGCTCGATTTACCCGTTGCGTGTGTTGCTCCTGCCTTTCCTTCACAAATTCTAGTGAATTGTGCTATCTAATTTTACCATGCAATCTGTTGCTCTAGTGTATATGTTCTATATGTCGTGCAGTGTGGTGCTCACTTATTAACTGCTTTGTTAATTAGTTGTCATCTTCAGTTAACTATTTTGTTCAATTCTGCAAATGTGATGTTCAATTCTTCAGGATGCAATTTTGTATTGTCTTCCATGTGAGAAATAAATCGAATTTATCTTTACAAAATACATGAGAAACGAATACAATTGCTATATTTCCAAGTTGTCAAGTATGCTTGGTTTTGTTATACATTGTGTAATGTGGTGCTCAATTAACGTTTGGTTCATTTGTGTTGTGGTGTTTAGTTAACTATTTGGTTCAATTCTGCAATGTGATGTTCAATAGTTGTGGGTGCATTCTGTTATTGTATACCATGTGAGGAATAAATTGAATTTGGTTGTAATAAATACATGAGAAACAAATACAATTGCTATATTTCCAAGTTGTTAAGCATGCTTGCTTTGGTTAACTGTCTGATCTTCTATTAGGAGTATCTTATATTGTGCAATGTGGTGCTCAGTTAATGTTTGGTTCATTTGTTGTGGTGTTTAGTTAACTGCTTGGTTCAATTCTGCAATGCGATTTCCAATTGTCGTGGGTAGAATTTTCTATTGTTGTGCATGTGAGGAATAAATCAAATTTGGTTGTACTTAATACATGAGAAACATATACAAGTGCTATATTTCCTACTTCTTAATCATGCTTGGTCTGGATAAATGGGTTTTCCATGTGGCTTGAATTAATCTGATGAATTTGCAATGTGCTTATTTTTCATCAACATATTTTACTGGTAGCATGCGAACCCTTACTTAACTTGATGACTAACTACCTTATATGTGCTGCAGGGAAACAATGGGAAGCACTGAGGTTTACAATCGTGGTTAGAACATGCATGGTCTGTTGTCTAATAGCACATTATTGTTGGGGAACGTAGCAGAAATTCAAAATTTTCCTACGTGTCACCAAGATCTATCTATGGAGAAACCAGCAACGAGGGGAAGGAGAGTGCATCTACATACCCTTGTAGATCGCTAAGCGGAAGCGTTCAAGAGAACGGGGTTGATGGAGTCGTACTCGTCGTGATCCAAATCACCGATGACCAAGTGCCGAACGAACGGCACCTCCGCGTTCAACACACGTACAGCCCGGTGACGTCTCCCATGCCTTGATCCAGCAAGGAGAGAGGGAGAGGTTGAGGAAGACTCCATCCAGCAGCAGCACAATGGCGTGGTGGTGATGGAGGAGCGTGGCAATCCCGCAGGGCTTCGCCAAGCACCACAGGAGAGGAGGAAGAAGAGATGCAGGGTTGCACCAACGAGAGATCGAATCGCGTGTTTTGGGCAGCCCCTAGGCCTCATATATATAGGGGAAGGGGAGGAGGGTGCGCCCCCTCTAGGGTTCCCACTCCTAGAGGGGCGGCAGCCCCAAACCCATCTATGGGTGGCGGCCACAAGGGGGGAGGAGAGGGAGGCGCAGGGAGTATGGGCCTTAGGGCCCATCTGCCCTCAGGGTTTGCCCCCTCTCCCCTTCTAGGCGCATGGGCCATGGTGGGAGGCGCCCTAGCCCACCTAGGGGCTGGTGCCTTCTCACACTTGGCCCATGTATGCCTCTGGGGCTTGTGGCCCCACTTGGTGGACCCCCGGGACCCTCCCGGTGGTCCCGGTACGTTACCGATAAACCCCGAAACTTTTCCGGTGACCAAAACAGGACTTCCCATATATAAATCTTTACCTCCGGACCATTCCGGAACTCCTCGTGATGTCCGGGATCTCATCCGGGACTCCGAACAACATTCGGTAACCACATACAAACTTCCTTTATAACCCTAGCGTCATCGAACCTTAAGTGTGTAGACCCTACGGGTTCGGGAGACATGCAGACATGACCAAGACGTTCTCCGGTCAATAACCAACAGCGGGATCTGGATACCCATGTTGGCTCCCATATATTCCACGATGATCTCATCGGATGAACCACGATGTCAAGGACTTAATCAATCCCGTATACAATTCCCTTTGTCTAGCGGTATTATACTTGCCCAAGATTCGATCGTTGGTATACCGATACCTTGTTCAATCTCGTTACCGGCAAGTCTCTTTACTCGTTCCGTAACACATCATCCCGTGATCAACCCCTTGGTCACATTGTGCACATTATGATGATGTCCTACCGAGTGGGCCCAGAGATACCTCTCCGTTTACACGGAGTGACAAATCCCAGTCTCGATTCGTGCCAACCCAACAGACACTTTCGGAGATACCTGTAATGCACCTTTATAGCCACCCAGTTACGTTGTGACGTTTGGTACACCCAAAGCATTCCTACGGTATCCGGGAGTTGCACAATCTCATGGTCTAAGGAAAAGATACTTGACATTAGAAAAGCTTTAGCATACGAACAACACGATCTTTGTGCTAGGCTTAGGATTGGGTCTTGTCCATCACATCATTCTCCTAATGATGTGATCCCGTTATCAATGACATCCAATGTCCATGGTCAGGAAACCGTAACCATCTATTGATCAACGAGCTAGTCAACTAGAGGCTTACTAGGGACATGGTGTTGTCTATGTATCCACACATGTATCTGAGTTTCCTATCAATACAATTATAGCATGGATAATAAACGATTATCATGAACAAGGAAATATAATAATAACTAATTTATTATTGCCTCTAGGGCATATTTCCAACAGTCTCCCACTTGCACTAGAGTCAATAATCCAGTTCACATCGATATGTGATTAACACTTAAGGTCACATCCCCATGTGACTAACACCCAAAGAGTTCTGGGTTTGATCATGTTATGCTTGTGAGAGAGGTTATAGTCAACGGGTCTGAACCTTTCAGATCCGTGTGTGCTTTACAAATCTCTATGTCATCTCCTAGATGCAGCTACCACGCTCTATTTGGAGCCATTTCAAATAACTGTTCTACTTGGAGTTATTCTAAATTGTTGCTCCATTATACGTATCCGGTATCTCTACTCAGAGCTATCCGGATAGGTGTTAATCTTGCATCGTCGTAACTCTTTACGTCGAACTCTTTATCACCTCCATAACCGAGAAAATTCCTTAGTCCACTAGTTACTAAGGATAACTTTGACCGTTGTACTGTGATCCATTCTTGGATCACTCTTGTACCCCTTGACTGACTCATGGCAAGGCACACTTCAGGTGCGGTACACAGCATAGCATACTGTAGAGCCTATGTCTTAAGCATAGGGGACGACCTTCGTCCTTTCTCTCTATTCTGCCGTGGTCGAGCTTTAAGTCTTAACTTCATACCTTACAACTCAGGCAAGAACTCCTTCTTTGACTGATCCATCTTGAACACCTTCAAGATCATGTCAAGGTATGTGCTCATTTGAAAGTACCATTAAGCATTTTGATCTATCCTTATAGATCTTGATGCTCAACGTTCAAGTAGCTTAATCCAGGCTTTCCATTGAAAAACACTTTCCAAATAACCCTATATGCTTTCCAGAAATTCTACGTCATTTCTGATCAACAATATGTCAAACATATATTTATCAGAAATTCTATAGTGCTCCCACTCACTTCTTTGGAAATACAAGTTTCTCATAAACTTTGTATAAACCCAAAACTTTGATCATCTTATCAAAGCATACATTCCAACTCCGAGATGCTTACTCCAGTCCTTAGAAGGATTGCTGGAGCTTTGCATACTTATTAGCATCTTTCAGGATTGACAAAACCTTCCGGTTTGTATCACATACAACCTTTCCTCAAAAAAACGTCGAGGAAACAATGTTTTGACATCATATCTGCAAGATTTCATAAATAATGCAGTAATCGCTAATATAATTCCAACAGACTCTTAGCATCGCTACGAGTGAGAAAGTCTCATCGTAGTCAACTCCTTGAACTTGTCGGAAAACATCTTAACGACAAGTCGAGCTTTCTTAATGGTGACATTTACCATCATTGTCCGTCTTCCTTTTAAAATCCATCTGCACTCAACAGCCTTACGACCATCGAGCTGTTCTGCCAAAGTCTACACTTTGTTTTCATACATGGATCCTCTCTCGGATTTTATGGCCTCGAGCCATTTATCGGAATTTGGGCCCACCATCGCTTCTCCATAGCTCGTAGGTTCATTGTTGTCTAGCAACATGACTTCCAAGACAGGATTACGTACCACTCTGAAGTAGTACGCATCCTTGTCATCCCACGAGGTTTGGTAGTGACTTGATCTGAAGTTTCATGATCACTATCATAAGCTTCCACTTCAATTGGTGTAGGTGCCACAGGAACAACTCTTTGTGCCTTGCTATACACTAGTTGAAGAGACGGTTCAATAACCTCATCAAGTCTCCACCATCCTCCTACTCAATTCTTTCGAGAGAAACCTTTCCTCGAGAAAGGACCCGATTGAAGAAACAATCCATATTGCTTTCGGATCTGAATTAGGAGGTATACCCAACTGTTTTGGGTGTCCTATGAAGATGCATTTTATCCGCTTTGGGTTCGAGCTTATCAATCCTGAAACTTTTCACATAAGCGTCACAGCCCCAAACCTTTAAGAAACGACAACTTAGGTTTCTCTAAACCATAATTCATACGGTGTCATCTCAACGGAATTACGTGGTGCCCTATTTAAAGTTAATGTGGTTGTCTCTAATGCCTAACCCATGAACGATAGTGGTAATTTGATAAGAGACATCATGGTACGCACCATATCTAATAGGGTGCAACTATGATGTTCGGACATACCATCAC
This sequence comes from Triticum aestivum, assembly GCF_018294505.1. NCBI lineage: Eukaryota > Viridiplantae > Streptophyta > Magnoliopsida > Poales > Poaceae > Triticum > Triticum aestivum. The sequence continues at coordinate 148,690,397 of NC_057809.1, forward strand.
ACTATGGTGTTCCAGGCGGTATTAATTGTGAAACAATTTCCACGGTGTCTTAATTGCGTGCCAAAGCTCGTAACTCAGATACTCATCTCTATGATCATATCATAGACATTTTATCCTCTTGTCACGATGATCTTCAACTTCACTCTGAAATTACTTGAACCATTCAATAATTCAGACTTGTGTTTCAGCAAGTAAATATACTCAACATCTACTCGAATCATCTGTGAAGTCAGAACATAACGATATTCACTGCATGCCTCAGCACTCATTGGACTGCACACATCAAAATGTGTTACTTCCAACAGGTTGCTACCTTGTTCCATCTTACTGAAACCGAGGCTTTTCAGTCATCTTGCCCATGTGGTTTGATTTGCATATCTCAAGTGATTCAAAATCAAGTGAGTCCAAACGATCCATCTGCATGGAGTTTCTTCATGCGTATACACCAATAGACATGGTTTGCATGTCTCAAACTTTTCAAAAACGAGTGAGTCCAAAGATCCATCAACATGGAGCTTCTTCATGCGTTTTACACCAATATGACTTACATGGCAGTGCCACAAGTAAGTGGTACTATCATTACTATCTTATATCTTTTGGCATGAAAATGTGTATCACTACGATCGAGATTCAATAAACCATTCTTTTAGGTGCAAGACCATTGAAGGTATTTATTCAAATAAATAGAGTAACCATTATTCTCCTTAAATGAATAACCGTATTGCGATAGACATAATCCAATCATGTCTATGCTCAACGCAAACACCAAATAATAATTATTCTGGTTTAATACTAATCTTGATGGTAGAGGGAGCGTGCGATGTTTGATCACATCAAAATTGGAAACACTTCCAACACATATCGTCAGCTCTCCTTTAGCTAGTCTCTGTTTTATTCCGTAGCCTTTTATTTCGAGTTACTAACACTTAGCAACTGAACCGGTATCTAATACCCTGGTGCTACTAGAAGTACTAGTAAAATACACAATAACTTAATGTATATCCAATATACTTCTATCGACCTTGCCAACCTTCTTATCTACCAAGTATCTAGGGTAATGCTGCTCCAGTGGTTGTCCCCTTTATTACAGAAGCACTTAGTCTCGGGTTTGGGTTCAACCTTGGGTTTCTTCACTAGAGCAGCAGCTGATTTGCCGTTTCATGAAGTATCCCTTCTTGCCCTTGCCCTTCTTGAAACTAGTGGTTTCACCAACCATCAAAAATTGATGCTCCTTCTTGATTTCTACTTTCACGGTGTCAAACATCACGAATATCTCAAGGATCATCATATCTATCCTTGATTTGTTATAGTTCATCACAAAGCTCTAGCAGCTTGGTGGCAATGACTTTGGAGAAACATCGCTATCTCATCTGGAAGATCAACTCCCACTCGATTCAAGTGATTGTTGCACTCAGACAATCTGAGCACAAGCTCAACGATTGAGCTTTTCTCCCTTAGTTTGCAGGCTAAGAAAATCGTTGGAGGTCTCATACCTCTTGACGTGGGCACGAGCCTGAAATCCCAATTTCAGCCCTCGAAACATCTCATATCTTCCGCGATGTTTCGAAAACGTCTTTGGTGCCTCAACTCTAAACCGTTTAACTGAACTATCACGTAGTTATCAAAACGTGTATGTCCGATGTTCGCAACATCCACAGACGACGTTTGGGGCTCAGCACACTGAGCGGTGCATTAAGGACATAAGCTTTCTACTGTCCGCATAATCGCTACTGTCAACTTTCAACTATATTTTCTCTAGGAACATATCTAAACAGTGGAACTAAAGCACGAGCTTATGACATAATTTGCAAAAGGTCTTTTGACTATGTTCAAGATAATTAAGTTCACCTTATGAACTCCCACTCAGATAGACATCCCTCTGGTCATCTAAGTGATTACATGATCCGAGTCAACTAGGCCGTGTCCGATCATCACGTGAGACGGACTAGTCATCATCGGTGAACATCTTCATGTTGATCGTATCTACTATACGACTCATGCTCGACCTTTCGGTCTCTGTGTTCCGAGGCCATGTCTGTACATGCTAGGCTCGTCAAGTTAACCCTAAGTGTTTCGCGTGTGTAAATCTGTCTTACACCCGTTGTATGTGAACGTAAGAATCCATCACACCCGATCATCACGTGGTGCTTAGAAGCGACGAACTTTAGCAACGGTGCACAGTTAGGGGAAACACTTTCTTGAAATTTTAATGAGGGATCATCTTATTTACTACCGTCGTTCTAAGCAAATAAGATGCAAAAACATGATAAACATCACATGCAATCAAATAGTGACATGATATGGCCAATATCATTTTGCTCCTTTTGATCTCCAGCTTCGGGGCTCCATGATCATCATCGTCACCGGCATGACACCATGATCTCCATCATCATGATCTCCATCATCGTGTCTTCATGAAGTTGTCTCGCCAACTATTACTTCTACTACTATGGCTACCGGTTAGCAATAAAGTAAAGTAATTACATGGCGTTGTTCAATGACACGCAGGTCATACAATAAATAAAGACAACTCCTATGGCTCCTGCCGGTTGTCATACTCATCGACATGCAAGTCGTGAATCCTATTACAAGAACATGATCAATCTCATACATCACATATCATTCATCACATTCTTCTTGGCCATATCACATCACATAGCATACCCTGCAAAAACAAGTTAGACGTCCTCTAATTGTTGTTTGCATGTTTTACGTGGCTGCTATGGGTTTCTAGCAAGAACGTTTCTTACCTATGCAAAACCACAACGTGATATACCAATTGTTATTTACCCTTCATAAGGACCCTTTTCATCGAATCCGCTCCGACTAAAGTGGGAGAGACTGGCACCCGCTAGCCACCTTATGCACCAAGTGCATGTCAGTCGGTGGAACCTGTCTCACGTAAGAGTACGTGTAAGGTCGGTTCGGGCCGCTTCATCCCACAATACCGTCGAAACAAGATTGGACTAGTAACGGTAAGCATATTGAACATCATCAACGCCCACAACTACTTTGTGTTCTACTTGTGCAAAGAATCTACGCAATAGACCTAGCTCATGATGCCACTGTTGGGGAACGTAGCAGAAATTCAAAATTTTCCTATGTGTCACCAAGATCTATCTATGAAGAAACCAGCAACGAGGGGAAGGAGAGTGCATCTACATACCCTTGTAGATTGCTAAGCGGAAGCGTTCAAGAGAACGGGGTTGATGGAGTCGTACTCGTCGTGATCCAAATCACCGATGACCAAGTGCCGAACGGACGGCACCTCCGCGTTCAACACACGTACAACCCGGTGACGTCTCCCATGCCTTGATCCAGAAAGGAGAGAGGGAGAGGTTGAGGAAGACTCCATCCAGCAGCAGCACAACGGCGTGGTGGTGATGGAGGAGCGTGGCAATCCCGCAGGGCTTCGCCAAGCACCACAGGAGAGGAGGAAGAAGAGATGCAGGGCTGCACCAACGAGAGATCGAATCGCGTGTTTTGGGCAGCCCCTAGGCCTCATATATATAGGGGAAGGGGAGGAGGGTGCGCCCCCTCTAGGGTTCCCACCCCTAGAGGGGCGGCAGCCCCAAACCCATCTATGGGTGGAGGCCACAAGGGGGGAGGAGAGGGAGGCGCAGGGAGTATGGGCCTTAGGGCCCATCTGCCCTCAGGGTTTGCCCCCTCTCCCCTTCTAGGCGCATGGGCCATGGTGGGAGGTGCCCTAGCCCCCCTAGGGGCTGGTGCATTCTCACACTTGGCCCATGTATGCCTCTGGGGCTTGTGGCCCCACTTGGTGGACCCCCGGGACCCTCCCGGTGGTCCCGGTACGTTACCGATAAACCCCGAAACTTTTCCGGTGACCAAAACAGGACTTCCCATATATAAATCTTTACCTATGGACCATTCCGGAACTCCTCGTGACCTCCGGGATCTCATCCGGGACTCCGAACAACATTCGGTAACCACATACAAACTTCCTTTATAACCCTAGCGTCATCGAACCTTAAGTGTGTAGACCCTACAGGTTCGGGAGACATGCAGACATGACCGAGACGTTCTCCGGTCAATAACCAACAGCGGGATCTGGATACCCATGTTGGCTCCCATATGTTCCACGATGATCTCATCGGATGAACCACGATGTCAAGGACTTAATCAATCCCGTATACAATTCCCTTTGTCTAGCGGTATTATACTTGCCCAAGATTCGATCGTCGGTATACCGATACCTTGTTCAATCTCGTTACCGGCAAGTCTCTTTACTCGTTCCGTAACACATCATCCCGTGATCAACCCCTTGGTCATATTGTGCACATTATGATGATGTCCTACCGAGTGGGCCCAGAGATACCTCTCCGTTTACACGGAGTGACAAATCCCAGTCTCGATTCGTGCCAACCCAACAGACACTTTCGGAGATACCTGTAATGCACCTTTATAGCCACCCAGTTACGTTGTGACGTTTGGTACACCCAAAGCATTCCTACGGTATCCGGGAGTTGCACAATCTCATGGTCTAAGGAAAAGATACTTGACATTAGAAAAGCTTTAGCATACGAACTACACGATCTTTGTGCTAGGCTTAGGATCGGGTCTTGTCCATCACATCATCCTCCTAATGATGTGATCCCGTTATCAATGACATCCAATGTCCATGGTCAGGAAACCGTAACCATCTATTGATCAACGAGCTAGTCAACTAGAGGCTTACTAGGGACATGGTGTTGTCTATGTATCCACACATGTATCTGAGTTTCCTATCAATACAATTATAGCATGGATAATAAACGATTATCATGAACAAGGAAATATAATAATAACTAATTTATTATTGCCCTAGGGCATATTTCCAACAATTATTGTGCCTGCGCAGGAACCATTCCAATATTTAGGTTTTTAACAATTTGGTCTTGCACATGTAGGTCCTCGTGTCAGAGGTTTTGACTCATTGTTTGACCCTTTTTGCATATGGGGAAATGAGTTGTCCATGAATATCAGTCAAATCAAGAAACTCAGAAAGATTGTTAGGATAAAGAAATTAGCGACAAAAAAACAACAAGATCTTTGTCTGCACAATGAAGAAGACATCAGATCACTACAGGATGGTACTAACTATTATACCTTGCCTTTTTTATTCCTTTGCCCTATTTCCAATATAGAGAAGATATTTATGCACATCCTTGTTTCCAGGCCTTTCCAAAGCAGTTCACTAATGATTACCTCTCAAAACACCTGTATGGTCAGGAGGCGAGGAAGGTATTCATACAACACCCACGGTTCAATATTGAAGTGTTCCTGAAGAGGACGAAGGATGGACGGTCAATCATCCACATGCACTGGCCTAAAGTTACAAAGACCTTCAACATCAATAAAGGCTCAATATTCGCCTTCTGCTTCAGCGGTTTTCCACATGACATACATCTGTCTATGTACCATCTATGATGCTAATTTTGAAAGGTTATAGATGTTGCATGTGAAACTTAGTGCTGGTGTAGTTGTGTAATGGGGTAGCTGAGTGCTGAAGCTATATGATGTTGTACTCTGATGTATTTCAATTATGAAAATGAAATACATTGTGTGCTTAATATGAAATGTCAATTAGATTAATAAATGGATTATTAATAATCAGATAATTAGCCTGCTAATTGTGTTTTTCTATTGCAAACGGTTATTGAGAAAACATCGTGTGCGATGCATTCAATAACGCACACAGTTTCTAGGAATAAACCGTGTTAGATTAATGAACAATCACACACGATATCCTCTTGAAAACTATTTGCGTTAGGCCACCTGGCGCAAACGTTTACCACATAAAAACTGTGTGTGATAGACAGCCCTTGACACATAGTTTCTTCTACGCACCGTGTGTGATGCATTCAATAACGCAAATGATAAAACTGTTAATACCGTGTGCAATGGAAATGCTATCATAAATAATTTAACAGGGAAAATTGTGTGTGATGTACTTGCGAACAGAAATGTTTTCCTTGGAGTGACTATGTGGGATGTATATACGAACGGAAACGTTTAGCGGTGACTGACTGTGTGGGATGTACTAACGACCGGAAATGATCGCCTATATAATTGTATTTTTTAGCACTACTGTATGTATAACCATATTTGGTTGCTCGCCGGTCGCACACGACCTCATTTTGCTGAGCGTGTGTGCCAGGAGGGCATATCCCCGACGGTTTCTGGGTCATGTGGGAAGGACCCCCCTATCGCCCACACTTACTAGGCGACGGTTCCAAATGTCGTTGCGGAAAGCGGTTAAAACCCGTTTGTATAGCACCTCGCTATACTAGTGATGGGCTGGGGGCTCCGCCGGCCCCATTTATAGTCAGAGGATGGCCAACCGTCGGCCACTCACACCCCGAGCCACGATGGCCTTTCTGCATGCATCAGGCAGTTGTCAAGTCGGTCAGTTGCCGAGGCGGCATGGGGAAGTGGATACGCCCACGTCCCACCAAGCGCCACGCGTCGAATCGGTCCGTAGGCGATTGGGGCCCGCGACGCTACACCCTTGCCCCTTGGCTCCGCCTCGAAGCCAAGTCCGAGCCCGCCGTGCACCCGAGGGCTACTGTCGGCGTTCTAGGAACCAGGGTACCAGACTTACCTGCCCATGGCCCATGGCGTGGCTTCATCGATGTCCTAGTACGGCCTGTCCACGACACCTCCAAGACAAGACCCTCATAACGGGCCAAGCCTCATGAGGCGGGCGACATCAAGACCTCCCGAGGGGGCGGCCTTCCCAAGCTGGCCTCTAAGGAGCGGAGATTTCTATGCCAGTGCCCACCTCATGAGGTTGAGGTGACGCAAACCACGATGACCAAGGTCAGGCGGGCGCCAGCGGGCGCAGAGGAGTAAGTTTCCTCTTTGGTGCTAAGAAGGAAAGCGCATGTGTGGGGTCCCGAAGAATCAGCCAAAGGTTTCCATTCCCGTGCAACAAGACAGAGACCGCCAGGATGGATGTCATCACTGAGCCCACCGTGGCGTCACGACCAGAAGCTTTGCAGGAGAAGACCACCTTTTGTCAGGATAAGGTGTACTACCTATCCCCTTTTAAATCGGCCATTGTGGGATTACTTCCCGCCTACATTTTGGGGGAAGAGGACTGAGGCCACTATAAATATAGCCTAGACACCACCATAGAAAGAGAGACCTCACTAGCTCACACCCACACCAGAGCAGACCTCACGACGTTGTTCTTCCCTTGTACTAATTCATACTCAGCCCCCCGCGAGGCTAATCCGCCACAAAGCAGGATTAGGGTCTTACACCGCAAGGTGGCCTGAACCTTGGTAAACTCATGTGTCCCTCTTCTTTCTTATTCATCGAGCTAGGCCGTGGGAGTGACGAACTGGTTGGCTGGAGAGGTTGAGTACTTCGCTCATGCCCCAGAGTTTGAACCTTTCTTGGGTTTGCGAAGCCTTGAATCCGACAGGCACCTCTGACGCAGATCATCAAACAAACCACCTAAAATGTCCACGAACAGGAGACTGGGCGGAGGCCCTTCAACGATATTCCTCATTTGCGTACCGTTGGTTGTGATCGACAAATGGTTGGGCGGACCTAGAGGAGAAAGAGATACGGGCTATGGGGATACTTGATCCAACTGATAGTGAGACGGGTGGATTGTCTCGATGAGACCTCCTATTTGCTGCATTCTGTGATAGCGAGAAATAATGCATAGCGGAGCCTACCTATGTGGGTCCATTAGCAGGCATCGAGCGCACGACACTGTAGCGCGGTTCTTATTACCGCAAAGCGGTTTTTGGTACTCTAGTGCGTTTTTCTGTTACTGTAGCGAGTGGTTCAAGAAGAATCGAATAAATTTTGAAAAGAATGAACATTTTTTGAGTTTTTGTTCTTTCAAATGTGAACATTTTTTTTGAAATTTCAAACATTTTCTGAAAATCGAACATTTTTTTAAGTTTTGAATGATTCTTGAAAATTATTCACAATTTTCAAAATTTCAAAATAAAATAAAATTTGTGAAGATTTTTAAGAACATGAACACATTTTGAAAATAGGAAACCAATTTTGAAATGGATTGATTTAAAAGTCAAACACTTCATGACATTTAAAAGATTTTTGTACACACAGATTTTTGAGAAAAAATTCGAACTGAACACAGAAAAAGAAAGAAGAAAACCGACAAATAAAAACAACATAGAAAAGACAGAAAAATCATGAAGCCAAACCAGAATCTTGTAGAAAGTTCCTACAACTAGAAAACCCAGAGTAAGAATCTTTCGAGAACAACAAATTGTGCAGGCAAGTAAATGGGCCAGCCCAGTGTGCCGCTCGCATCGCTGCGTGTGTGCTAATAGCTAACAATTCATCGTAACGAGCGGCGTATAGACAAATCATTCGAACTCCCCTAGAGCCCCCACCCCGTCCCCAATTTAAAGATGATCTGTGTGATTTCAGGTTGCCCGAAAGGTTCTGTGGACATTTAAGGATTGGTGTTGGAAGCATAAAACTATCCGCGAGCATTCACGGTTTTTTTATGATCCGCCAAGATGCCTTAAGAAAATCTAATAATACACACATTATATTCTTCCTTTATGATAAGGGGAAACTCACTTTCTTTTGCATGATATACAGTGTCTCATTAATAAAAAATCAGTTACAAGCCACTTAAACACCGACATTACAGAGCTGAAAAGAAAGGATAATTCTACGCAAAAACCAGCGCCCATCCCTCTCCATCAAGAAAAAAAGAGATATATCCACCTCTTCACCCAAGCTCGACGCGGCTTTATCGCTGATCAGCAGCTTTACGGACCTCGAAATTAGTTTGCCTGAAGCAAAATCATTCCCGTTGAAAGAATCATATCGGGGCAACATGTTCCCGTACACGCCATCGAACTCCATAACTGACACCCCCCGCAAGACTACGACGTCGAAGGAGGAAACCAAAACTGTCAACCCCCAGAAGGAAATATGCCTTAGAGGCAATAATAAAGTTGTTATTTTATATTTCCTTATATTATGATAAATGTTTATTACTCAGGCTAAAATTGTATTAACCAGAAACTTGATACATGTGTGGATACATAAACAAAACACCTAGCTCATTAATCAAAGATGGTTAGGTTTCCTAACCATAGACATGTGTTGTCATTTGATGAACGAGATTACATCATTAGGAGAATGATGTGATGGACAAGATCCACCCGTTAGCTTAGCATAATGATCGTTAAGTTTTATTGATATTGCTTTCTTCATGACCTCTACATATTCCTTTGACTATGATATTATGCAACTCCCAAATACTGGAGAAACACCTTGTGTGCTATCAAACATCACAACGTAACTGGGTGATTATAAAGATGCTCTACAGGTGTCTCTGAAGGTGTTGGGGAGATAACTATTGAGTATAAACCGCCCAGGAGGGGCCGGGTTACACTCATAGTGGTTTATTCTTATTGAAGCCCATGAAGATAAGGAATATGGCGCTTTACGGTGGAGATTAACAAGAAGGCCTAAGGCCCAAAGGCGGATTATGTCCCGTAGAAGTAAACCGACATATGGTGTGTAACTTGTGTTGTAAGATAGGAAAGGTAGAAACCGAGCCGGACACGTTTATGAGTCGGCCGGGATTCTGTAAACCGTCGGGCGTCAACCTGTGTATATAAAGGGACGACCCGGCGGTGGTTCAAGGACAAAAAACAACAACTCGAGAGCTAGGCAAAGCGGATTCGCTCCTTCGTCATCGAAACCCTAGAAATCCCATCACAACTAGATTAGGCTTTTACCTTCACCGCAAGGGGCCGAACCAGTATAAAATCCTTGCGTCCTTTGTCCCGCTTTAACCCCTTTAAGCTAACTACGTTGCGATGGCTCCACGACTAAGTCCTCACACTAGAACATCTGCCGTGACAATCACATGACAGTTGGAACCCACCGTGGGGCTATCGCATGATGGTTTCAAGTTCTTAGAGGGCAGCTTCGAAGGGCTCAAGGGATACATTGTGGGCCGGATGACCAAGAGTCGTCGCGGCAAGTTCTACATCGATGATGCAGGCTGGGGCCCCGAGGCTGTTCAATTGAGTATGGATGTTGGGTCCCCTTCGGCGGTATTCACGTCTTCATTGGCAAGATCGGCGAACCGGGCCCTGAGCCGGACATCTGCACTGACATCATCGAAACGGCTGAGCGTGTGAGATCTGCCTGGGTTCAGCCTACCATGAAGCGTGCCTTCATGGGAGTCATCCACGGAGTGAAATCTGAGGATAGATCGGTATCTGGTGGTGAAACCGTCGTTTACTCTGATGACGAGTCATCTACCGGAGAGACCGAGTCATTGTATCAACTGCAAGATGGCCGGTTTGGGGGCCGTTTCGATGGCGACAGTATTCCGGACCCCTTTGATCTGCCGAGCCGAGTTGCGGTCTTCATGGCCGGTACACAGTCAGCGCAGCATTCTTCAACCACAACAGCAATGACCTCTGGTTCAGCAGCAACGATAACAGCTAGGGCAGGAGGCCCTGCGCAACCGTCGGCTCAGGTTTTGTCTGATTTATTCGACACTTTGGCAACACTGCTGGCGATTGAAGTTAACCCGGCGAATCAGGATCAGCATAACGTGGAAGTCGCGAAGATAAAGGATCAGATAGCTCAAGCCAAGGCAGACCTGGCAGCCGAGAACACCAGAATGGCTGCGAAGCAGGCCGAGTTGGATGCACAGGCTTATCGGCTTATGTTGGATCAGAACGCATCAAATGATGTAATGAGGAGAAGGTACCGGTCCCACCTGCCTCTGATTTATGAGCCAAGGAATCTCTTTAACACTCCAGGAGCAGGAACCAGTAACCAGCCAGTGGTAAACCGGATAGAAGCACCTGGAACAGGGGCGCCGGTTCATTGCGCCCAATGGATCCGCCTCGTCCGAATATCCCGCCGCATCACGTGTCAACGCCTTTGGGTCATTACTCTAACCCCCTGGATAACATAGTCGCCGCCGCTTCATGATTGGCAGCTCTCCCAGTCAAAGTTGAGTCCCCCATAGCGGTTGAGATGCGACGGGCTAGGGAGCTCCTTCAGACAGCTTTGACTCAGCAGCACGCGTATTCATACAGCCGCGAGAGGATTCATTCCACCCCCCGCCCAAACCAGAGTTACAGCATGCACCTTGATGAATCGGCCGTGTCAAGCAGTGCACGGGACCGTAAGCTGCCTCAAGGGCATAATCCGGCAGGTGGTGGTACTAATGCCCAGGATTTGGTGGATCAGGGCAGAGCGCGTCGGGAAGCCGAGTTAGCGGCGCAGTATGCGGCCCGTCATCTTACTCCGGTTCGTCCAACAACTTAGGTGGAGCCAGGAGTTACCACCAGCTCTTTGGGGGTGTCGTGTCTCGCCCCAGCTCTGCGTAATGTACGGCTGCCTAAGGATTTCAAAGGTCCCCGCAAAGTGCCCAATTATACTGCTGATTTACCCCCCGAGTCATGGATCGAAAGCTATGAGATGGCAATGGAGATGCTAGATGTGGATGATGCGGCCTGTGCTAAATACTTCACCATGATGTTGGAAGGAACAACTCGCACTTAGCTGAAAAGTTTGCCAGCTAACTCCATTGGGTCATGGGCTGCGTTAAAGGCCCGGTTTATCCAGAATTTCAAGGACACGTGCAAGCAACCCATATCAATTGTGGAGTTAGCCGCATGTGTCCAAGAAGAAGGTGAATCGACAACCCATTGGGTGTGCTGGGTTTCGGAAATCTTGCATTCATCGGACCACATTAATGCCGATACATCAGTTTTAACGTTGGAGGGCAATTGTCGGTTCACGCCTTCGAAGCTGAAATTGGGACGGCTCAAGCGTCACTGCAATGACATGGGAACGCTTATGGCAGCTCTTGTTAAGTATGCCGACTCTGATAGTACCAAGGACCCCGAGTCTGATGATGAAAATTCGGGGAAGGGAAAGAAGAGTGGAAGTAACAAGGGGCAACAGCATAACCCGGCGGGTCATGGAAACAACGGTAAGCGCAAAGCAGATAATAGTTTGGATTTTGTGGCTAACACCAACACGCAGAATAATAATCAGCGTCGTAAAGGTAAACCGCCCTCGTGGAGTGGAGGATCAAGTGTCAATCTTGAGCAACTGTTAAACCAGCCTTGCCCAAGGCACGGGACGCGAGAGAGACCAGACACACACCTTTGGAAGGATTGCTTTATTATGCGGGAGTTCAAAAACTTGGATCTTTTCTAATACGATCATGGGTCGCGCGGTGGTTCAGGAGGTGGTTCTCATGGGCCGGGTTATGGTGGAGGCAGTTTTGCTTCGGGATTTCAAGGCAATCAAAGCGGACATGGCAATCAAGGCAGTCAGGGCAACCAGGGTGGTTATAATCATCAGGGGAGTCAGCAGCAGCAGCAATCGGGTTACCAGAGCAATCCGAAGCAGTTGAATAGTGGGCAATATCATGTCTTCACCACTAGCTTATGCAAGCGCGATCAGAAGCTTCATAAAAGGGCAGTAAACTCTGTTGAACCGGTAGTGCCCCGTTATCTGTGATGGTCTGAACAACCCATTTTGTGGAGTTGAGAGGATCATCCACCCCGGGTTGATAATCCGGGTCATCTGGCATTGGTGGTGGCACCTCAGGTTGGGGGGTATAAGTTCACCAAGGTGCTCATGGATGGAGGGAGTAGTATCAATATCCTTTATTATGAAACCTTCCGTCGCATGGGGTTGACAGATAAAAATCTTAAACCGTCGAACACTGTTATCCATGGTGTGGTGCTTGGTAAATCGGCGTACCCAGTTGGTAAGATAGATCTAGAGGTTGCTTTTGGAGATGATCATGACTCAAGATCAGAGACATTGACTTTTGAATTAGTGAAAATCAATAGCCCTTATCATGCCCTATTTGGACGGCCGGCTTATGCTAAGTTCATGGCAAGGCCCTGTTATGTGTATCTGCAGCTCAAGATGCTGGGTCATAAGGGGACCATCATGGTACATGGGAGCCGTAAGATAGCTTTGGAATGTGAAGAGGGTGATGTGGCCTATGCTGAGTCAGTTTGTGCAACAGAGGAGTTGAAATTTTATAAGGACAATGTTGATCCGGCAGATATGACTTTTTTGAAAAAACCAACTACAGAGCATGATCCAGCATTGAAGTTTAAATCGGCTGAGGAAACCAAGTTAGTTGATTTTGTTCCTGGCGATTCATCCAAGCAGTTTAGCATCAGTGCTAATTTGGATCCAAAATAGGAAAGTGCGCTCATCAAGTTCATCCGTGAGAACCGGGACATCTTTGCATGGAAACCTTCTGACGTGCCAGGTGTACCAAGGGAACTCGCTGAGCACACTCTTAATATTGATCCTAAGTTTAAACCGGTCAGGCAGTTTCTCCGTCGCTTCAATGAAGAAAGGCATAAGGCTATTGGTGAGGAGGTAGCCCGGCTCTTGGCGGCAGGGTTTATTGTGGAGGTTTTTCACCCTGAGTGGTTAGCTAACCCGGTGCTAGTGCTTAAGAAGAACGACACTTGGCGGATGTGTGTGGACTACATAGATTTGAACAAGGCTTGTCCAATTGATCCCTTTGCTCTCCCTCGTATTGATCAAATCATTGATGCTACGACGGGTTGTGAGCGTTTGAGCTTTCTGGATGCTTATTTTGGTTATCATCATATCAAAATGGCAGTTAAGGACCAGGAGAAGACAGCTTTTATAACTCCCTTTGGAGCCTTCTGCTATGTATCTATGCCTTTTGGGCTCAAGAGCACCCAGGTGACTTATCAGCACTGCGTGCAGAATTGTCTTCATAATCAGATTGGGTGCAATGTTCATGCTTATGTGGATGATATTATGGTGAAGTCCAGAAAGGAGCAGATGTTGATAGCTGACTTGAAGGAAACTTTTGATAATCTCTGGGTCTATAAGATGATGCTTAATCCGGCCAAGTGTGATTTTGGTGTTCCGGCAGGCAAGCTCTTGGGTTTTCTAGTGTCTAACAGGGGCATTGAAGCTAATCCAGAAAAGATCAAAGCTATTACGTCTCTGGCTAAACCGGCGTGTATTAACGATGTTCAACGTCTGGCGGGTCGTATTGCAGCATTGAGCTGGTTTATCAGCCAATTAGGAGAGAAGGCTATCCCTCTATATCAGATGATGAAAAAGACATATAATCTTGTCTCGAGTGATGCTGCTACTGCGGCGTTTGAGGACTTGAAAAGGCAGTTAGCTGAGCCACCTATCCTCGCTGCTCCAGTCGATAAAGAGCCGCTGTTGTTATATGTGGCTGCTAATGCCCGGGTTGTTAGTGTGGCCATTGTGGTGGAGCGCAAGGAAGTTGGGAAGGAGTATCCGGTTCAACGTCCGGTTTATTATATCAGTGAGGTGCTTATTGAGTCCAAACAGAGGTACCCATATTGGCAGAAACTGGTGTATGGAGTTTTCATGGCAAGCCGGAAGCTTAAGCAGTATTTTCAGGGTCATCCCATCACTATGGTCAGTTCTGCCCCTTTGGGAGATATAATCCAAAACAGGGAAGCAACTGGCCGAGTTGCCAAGTGGGCTATTGAGCTTGGACCTCACGGGTTAAAATATGTGCCTCATATGGCAATCAAGTCCCAAGCGCTTGTGGATTTCATCAATGACTGGACAGAGTTACAGGCGCCGGAAGAAAAGCCGAATCATACTTATTGGACTATTCATTTCAATGGATCCAGGCAATTGGAAGGCTCGGGGGCTGGAGTCGTGTTAACTTCCTCACGAGGTGATAAGTTTTGTTATGTTCTCCGTTTAATGTTCCCTTGCACTAACAATGCAGCTGAATATGAGGCCTTACTCCATGGTCTTCGAATGGCTAAGGAGATGAATTTAAGCCGGGTTAAGTGTTTCGGTGACCTGGACTTGGTGGCTCAGCAAGTGTCGGGTACTTGGGATTCCAAGGACCCACTCATGGCAGCGTATCATTCAGAAGTAGATATTGTTGTTGGTTACTTCAAGGGCTATCAGGTTAACCATGTGGACCGGCGAAAGAACGAAGCGGCGGATGCTTTAAGCCGTTTGGGTTCCCAGCGTAAACTGGTTCCACCCAATGTTTTTCTGGATGTTTTGAATAACCCGTCGGTCAAGCTACCTACAGAGGAGGATTTGGCTGTTCCTGATTCGGAGGCTCAGTTAGTGGCAGCTCTTCATGTTATCCCGTATTGGACGGTCCCATATTTTGCATATATGAACCAGGGCGAGTTACTAGAGGATGAAACTTTAGCCAGGCAGCTAATCCGGCGATCCAAGTCAATGACCATTGTCAATGGAGAATTGCATCATTGCAGTGTAACAGGGGCATTTCAGCGTTGTGTATCTCCTGAAGAAGGCTGTGAGATTTTGCGTGAGATCTAGGAAGGAGATTGTGGTCACCAAGCCGGTTCAAAGTCCTTGGTAGCTAAGGACTTTCGTCATGATTTCTATTGGCTAACGGCTCATGCTGATGCTGAGGATTTGGTAAAAAGGTGTGATGGTTGTCAGAAGTTTTCACGTCGAGCTCATGTTCCGGCTCGGGAATTGAGGATGATTCCAATTACTTGGCCGTTTGCAACTTGGGGGCTGGATATGGTTGGGCCCTTTAAGAGGTCTAAGGATAAGAAAACCCACCTTCTGGTGGCGGTTGATAAGTTCACTAAGTGGATGGAGGCAGAACCAGTCAGTAAGTGTGATGCAGCCACGGCAGCCCAATTCATCAAGAAGGTGATTTTTCGGTTTGGTTTTCCACACAGCATCATAACTGATAATGGCACTAATCTGTCCAAGGGTGCTATGGAAGAATTTTGTCAACATGAGCACATCCGGCTTGATGTTTCATCGGTGGCTCACCCCCAATCTAATGGTCAAGCAGAGAGGGCCAATCAAGAGATCTTGCGAGGCATTAGGCCCCGGCTTATGGTTCCTTTATAGCGGACGCCGGGTTGTTGGGTGGAGGAGTTACCTTCTGTGTTATGGTGCATCAATACCATGCCCAATAGATCTACGGGTTATACACCTTTTTTCATGGTTTACGGAGCAGAGGCAGTTCTCCCTAGTGACATCCGTCATGACTCACCCCGTGTGGCGGCTTATGTTGAAGTTGACAATGAGAAGGCACGTCAGGAAGCACTTGACCTGTTAGATGAGGAGTGTGATATTGCAGCGGCGTGTTCGGTGATTTACCAGCAAGATCTGCGTCGTTATCACAGTCGTCGGGTTAAAACCAGAATGTTTCAAGAAGGGAATCTAGTGCTCCGGCTCATCCAGGATCAGACTGATATGCACAAGTTATCCCCGCCTTGGGAAGGACCTTTTGTGGCCAGCAAGAATCTGCATAACGGGTCATACTACCTTATCGATGTTCGAGAGCACAAGGACTCACGTAAATCAGAGGAGGAGACCCATCGACCGTGGAATATAGCTCATATTTGGCCTTACTACACCTGAGCCATATGCTCCTCTTATGTACATATTATTGACAATGTATATATTATGATGATCGGTATAATAAATCGGCATCCCTGCTAAAGCGGGGCCTCTGCCGTTATTCCTTAAAAGGTTTTTGGTTACATGGGGGCTTCTATTTGTAAAGCGGAGTTCTAATTACCCATTGATCCGGCTCATAAGCCACACATAAAAAAACTTGTGGCTTGTTACCCAAAAGTCAAAAGGAGCCAAAGAGAGTCTGTTGCAAAGCACAACTCAAAGATAGGCACCCATTGAGCACAGCTCAAAATATTACTTGGGGGCTCTTTGCTTCTACAAGAACAAAGAGTCTATAACCTTGTAATAGGCTATAAAAGCCAGGTGTATTCACCTAAAACCCCGGGTTATCCTGCCTTTTTAAGTAAGCCACTCCACCCAGGTAATCCTGGTAGACCCGTCGAACATTTGACAAGTCAATCTTATAAAGACCCTGAACTTATCATAGTTAAAATGACGATTGGTTGATGTGAGGTCCATCTTATAAGGCTTTGTAAAATGGTTTAACTCAGTGGCCTGGCAGCCCATGAAAAGCCTCTCAATTTTTGCATATTTTCTTCTGAAATCTTTCTGATATTTCTTTTGAGGCGTTTTATACTAAACCGGTGTTTATTGACCCGGCCTGGCTGATTGACTATAAGTCGGCCGAACCAATTGAGAATATTGCTGGTATCTATTGACTCGGCTTCGCTGTTGATTATAAGTCGTCAGTATACAATCAGATATAAACCGGTGTTGATTGACCGGGTCTGGCTTCGACTACAAGTCGCCAGTATGATATACGAATAATCCGGTGTTTATTACAACCCAGTACAGCTTTACTATAAACCGGAAAACAGGGAAGAGTTATCAGTACTCAAGATTTGGGTTATCACCCTTACTACAGAAAGTTGGTGAGCCAACAATGTGATTCAATGTCACAGGTATGATATATTTCATATTTGATTGTCCTTCAATACAGCCTGGTTATAAACACGGATTATATGTTGGGCATTATGACCCGTCCGGCGATAAACCGCCAGGACACTTTCAACTTGTTATATGTAGAAACAGGTCAAATAAAGTTGCTAAGGATCATAAGCAGACATAACATAAATCATGGAGGATTAACAGTATCGTGCAAAGTGAATATGCACGATGGCATAACAGACCAAGTGTTTAAACTAGCCTATTACAAGGCGTTTTGATGCCCAAAAGGATAATTGTTTTCAACAAGTATTGCAGTATGCAGAAGATTAAACCGGCCTCCAGATCATGACTCTTCACCAGGTTGGCTTGACGGCTGTGGATCATCCTACACCGGTTCATCCTCCTCCTCTCCACCCAGCGGCTGGAAATCAATGGTTGTCCAGTCGATTCCAGTTAGGGCCTTGAATACAGCTTCATCGCTTATAAGGGTGGAGGGGTCAACATCAGGAGCATAGGTATGCTTACGGATTGGTGGGATAAGATTCTCCACATCATGAGTTGGCGCAGCAAGTCGTTTGTTGTCAGCATCATAAACCACCTGATAGTGAGAAAGATCTATTTCTTCGGCCAATTTGCTCACTAATGGGTGCATTTCCTTCGTCAAAGCTCGAAGATCATCATTATCAAACTCTGACCCATCTTCCTTTATGCTCAGATAGCCACTTCCTATATCAGCCGAGTCAAGATCTGGTATCCAGGCTTTAGCCCGGATTAGCGCAGTCAGAGGACCTGCCCTTGCAGCTGATCTTTTTAACTCGTCCAACCAGGCAGGCAGCATTGACAACTTTTCTAATGTTTCCTTGATCAAGGTTAGGGGCGGTTTGTTATGAGCGGCAGTACAAATGATCTGTTGTGCACCGGTATATAACTGCTCTATAAGAGTATAGGCAGCCTTCAACTTCTTCTGCATATCAGAGCCCAGATGGGTAATGCGAGATCCTGCATCATTGAACATATTGATAAACCGACAGTTTATGGGATAATACATGTTGAAGCTTATCATAAGGGTACTTACCAAACACAGCAATGGTCATGGCATTGATTTGCCGCTTCAAGCCAGTCAGTTCTTCTGCTACCGGTTTAAGAGCTGTTTCAGCGTCCTCCGCCCGTTTTAGCAGGGCTGCTTTTTCAGTGTCCCATCCTGCCAGTTCGCCTTTAAAGCCTTCTTCTAGTTGTTCCATGGATGTTAAAGCGCCAGTCATCTCTTCTTTAGCCTTGGAAGTTTCTGCCTCCTGGGACTTAATATTTTCCTGAAGGTCAGCGATTTGAGATTCTTTTTGGCTCAGATCAGCCTGCAAGAGACATTTAATGAGTTAGTAGTGCATATTTGAAGTCCCAAGCACATAACAGGTTATACACTTGGCACTTGGGGGCTAATGCATATGGCTTTTATCAACTGACATTTTAAGTCCCAAGCACATAACAAGTTATACACTTGGCACTTGGGGGCTAATGTATATTTGCTCAAGTCAAAATTATGGATTTTTCTTCTTCAATCGGTTTACAAAGATGGTTATCAAGAATTTTGGAAGCTTCATGACATAAAGGTACCGATTCATCCTAAAGGTATAAAACGGTCCCTGGGGGCTACACAAGCAAAAATTGCAAGATTCATACTTTAAAGTCCCAGTTCATCCTGAAACGATAAACCGGCCCTTGGGGGCTATGCAGGCAAAGTTGAAGTATTATGAATTCCTGGTTTACGTTGATATCATAAACCGGCCCTTGGGGGCTGCTGGAGTTGATATTAGAAATTGGACATAAGAGAAACAATTATGAAGAGCTAACAATGTTTACCTCATATCGCTCCTTCATTAGGCCCACTAAACCGGCTTCATAGTCACGGCTTGTATACAGGCGGTTTAAAAAGCCGGAATGAATCTCTTGGGCGTTGAGGTGGGTATATCTGGATAAATCTGTTTTCCACTTGCCCTTATCCATAGCAGAAAATTCTTCCTTGGCACTATGCTTTGATAAAGCGATAGGATTGCCAGGGGTGGTGTGGCCGACGCCAGTGACAATGACATCGTACGATTGGTCATCAGCCGCTTTGGCTGGGCTTCGCAGTTTATCTGCAGCTTTGGCCAGACTTGGCGGGTCAGTAGCATGGCTGGTGGGATCATCTAACATCGGTTCAGTAAAGGTTTCATGATGTTCTGGTGGTGGATCATCATGTATAGCGTCAGCATTCAGCTCAAATTGTTCTGGGATCTGTTCTGGTTCAGAGGCTGGGTTATCATCAGTCGGTGTATTCAGTTTGGCCTTTTTGCTGGCTCTGGCCTTGGCCCTGAAAGGAACAGACATAAAGGTTAGTATAAGAAACAAGTATAAGGCATAAAGGGTTAAGTTTAAAGTGCTCACCAAGGAACAGTCTTGAGAGGAGGGAGTTGAGTGGTCATTGATTCGTCGGATGATGAATGAGGTGTTCCCTAATAGTTTGAATCAGACGGATTAAGAGGTTGCCAGAAATAACCCACCTTGGGATAAGGAGTATCAAAAATATATGATACCTCTGATTGACGTTTCCGAACTGGAGTGTTCGGTAAACCGGTTGAAGTAACTACATGGCCACTGTGCCAGGTTGTGCGGCGAGCTTCGTGTTGCTGCTTCTTCAAAAGAAGTTTGGATCCAAGTAAGCTAGGGGGTGAGAAAATATTACTTTCCGATTTGCTTGACGGGTTTTCTATGTTGGCAAATGATCTGAACTGGAGGAAAGAATAATTACCTCTACATCATCAGCATGGCTGGCTTCGGTGTCATCTTGATAATAGTCATTGTCAATGAGGTGTATGAAAAAAGAGCCAAGAGAATCAAGTTCTACCTGTGATCCCGGATTATCCAGTTCTTCATCAATGTTTAAATCGGAGGGTTCAGCGTTTTCTTCTTGGCGGGTTTTTTAGAAACCTTGGTCTTGGGGCGAGGCGTCTTTGCTGGTTTATCTGAGGTTTCTTCTTCCAAAACGGTCATCACCCTGCAAAGATGACAAAGTTAAGGAAGGGTTAAGAATGGCAGGTTCAAATAGGAGTTAAGCAATTCTTATAGCTGGCGGTTTATTTGAAATGCGGAAGGGACTTAGCCCTGTTTTGTTGCAGACAGGCACCGATTCATCCAGTATCTTTTTGACAGCTTCAGTAATTTCAGCGTCAGTTAACTGAATGTCAGTGTGCCGTTGAGGGTCTTTCAAGTTCCCTGTGTACTCGCACATTAAACCAGGGCGACAGCTTAAAGGAAAAATACCCCAAGATATCCAGCAGCGTACAAAGTCAATTCCTGTCAAACATTTAGCCACAAAGGCTCGGAGCTTGGCGAGTTGTGGTGCATATTTGGCTCATTCCTTTGCAGTCAGCCTTTGCGGAAATGGATGTGTGTTGGTAAGCCGGTGAGCACGATAACCCGGCAGAGGATTCTCATCATCAGGGGGAGTATCCTTGCAGTAGAACCAAGTCTGGTTCCAATCCTTAGGGTGACTATGATGCTTGGCGTGAGGAAAGCTGACGTCTTTCCTTTTCTGAATTGAAACGCCGCCAAGTTCAGTATTGGGCCCGTCTACAAATTCGGTACGACATTAAGTAGAAAAAGTCCCTAAACAGTTCAACGGTCGGTTCTTCTTGCACATAAGCCTCGCAAAACACGAAAATTACAAATATTGGACACAGAGTTAGGTCCAATATCTTGAGGGTGGATCTGGAAGCTAGCAAGCACATCACGAAAAAACTTTGATCCGAGAGGTTTAAAACCATGGTTCAGATGATCAACAAACAGAACTATCTCGCCATCCTTGGGCTCAAGAGGATTTTCTTGACCGAGGGCTCACCAGTGGATTTCACTCTGTTTTGGTAAAGCGCCAGTTATAACACATCCTTTCAGATCTTCTTCTGTAATCCATGATGGAACCCAGTTACAAGCATAAAAAGTCTTGGCCATTTCTTGGATAACCTAAAGGAAGGTTTGTGCCGGTTTAAGATTCATGGTTGACAAGCATAAAGCGTTTCAAGTTAAGAGACAAAAGGTATTCAGGCATGCAAAATTGTTAAACCGGAGGTTGATGCTATTATAAATGATAAAGCGATTGGCGGTTTACAAGGGGACTAATGGTATATGGCAGTTTATTTTCTAAAAGATAAACTGCCTACATGAACAATGAGAGTATAGATCTGAAGCCAAAAAATGACTAAGTGAGGAAGAACAAGTTTCACAGTTTCACATTAGGATTTCATATCTACCGCATGTCAGGAAAAGGAAAATATTTAGACCTAAAGGTTGGTGCTTGAGAAGTTCATGAAGTTCCAGATCGGGTTTTTCTACACAAAAGAGATGATCTGATGGCAAAAGAAGGACTATCATTGCTACCACACAAGAGTATATCAGGTTTGGAGTCTATCATATAGGCTATAATGAAGAACAGGGGAAGAACACCACGAAGCTTCCATGAGCCCGTGCGAACCCTAAACGGATCTATAGAGGAAAGGAAGAAGAACTCACTGAAACTGTTGAATAGCGGAGAGGCGCCGCGATTCTCTGGTACGTTCAGGGTGATGCAGCGGCCAAGGTTGAGGCAGAGGAGAAGTTCGACGGCACCGGCGAAGCTCGAAGCACTAGGGCGACGCGAGGAAGACGACGAGACGAAGAGGCGGGAGGGGAAAAGTGAAAATAACCCTCGGCTCTATTTATAAGGAGGATGGATAAGTGGCAGGCGCGAGAATTGAGGAGGTCGAAAAAATGGATATGCAGACATG
The DNA here is from genome assembly GCF_018294505.1 of Triticum aestivum. Taxonomy (NCBI): domain Eukaryota; kingdom Viridiplantae; phylum Streptophyta; class Magnoliopsida; order Poales; family Poaceae; genus Triticum; species Triticum aestivum. Next base: position 148,712,554 of record NC_057809.1, read on the forward strand.
CGGACGCCTCGATTTTCGGAGATCCATTAAAGGAGATACATTAAAAGATTTGGGTTATGTGTAAAGTTAATAGCGGATGACGTCACGGCGGGTTATCATGGTCTTGGAAGATGACGTCATGACGGTTTACAAGATTTTTTGTAAAGATATTGAAGAAGGAATTTTTCTAAGTACTGAAGATTGACATGAACAAGTTCAAATCAACCTGGGGCCTAATGCTGGGGAGATAACTATTGAGTATAAACCGCCCATGAGGGGCCGGGTTATACTCATAGTGGTTTATTCTTATTGAAGCCCATGAAGACAAGGAATATGGCGTTTTACGATGGAGATTAACAAGAAGGCCTAAGGCCCAAAGGCGGATTAGGGCATGTAGAAGTAAACCGACATATGGTGTGTAACTTGTGTTGTAAGATAGGAAAGGGTAGAAACCGAGCCGGACACGTTTATGAGCCGGCCGGGATTCTGTATACCGCCGGGCGTCAACCTGTGTATATAAAGGGACGACCCGGCGGCGGTTCAAGGACAGAAAACAACAACTCGAGAGCCAGGCAAAGCGGATTCGCTACCTGGTCATCGAAACCCTAGCAATCCCATCACAACTGGATTAGGCTTTTACCTTCATCGCAAGGGGCCGAACCAGTATAAACTCCTTGCGTCCTTTGTCCCGCTTTAACCCCTTTAAGCTAACTACGTTGTGATGGCTCCATGACTAAGTCCTCACACTAGGACATCTGCCGTGACAATCCCACGACAGAAGGTGTTTGTTGGGTTGGCATAGATCGAGATTAGGATTTGTCACTCTGAATATCGGAGAGGTATCTCTGGGCCCTCTCGGTAATCCACATCACTATAAGCTTTGCAAGCAATGTGACTAATGATTTAGTTGTGGGATGATGCATTATGGAACGAGTAAATAGACTTGCCGGTAACGAGACTGAACTAGATATGAGGATACCGACGATCGAATCTCGGGCAAGTAACATACCGATGACAAAGGGAATGATGTATGTTGTCATTGCGGTTTGACCGATAAAGATCTCCATAGAATATGTAGGAACCAATATGAGCATCCATGTTCCACTATTGGTTATTGACCAGAGATGTGTCTTGGTCATGTCTACATAGTTCTCGAACCCGTAGGGTCTGCACGCTTAACGTTCGATGGCGATTTGTATTATGAGTTATGTGTTTTGGTGACCGAAGTTTGTTCAGAGTCCTGGATGAGATCACAGACATGACGAGGAGTCTCGAAATGGTCAAGAGGTAAAGATTGATACATTGGAAGGTAGTATTCGGACACCGGAAGGGTTTTGGAGTGTATCAGGTACATACATGAGTACTTGAGTGGTTACCGGAACCCCTGGGGGAATGATATGGGCCATATGGGCCATAGGAGGGAGGCTAACCAGCCCACAAGGGGCTGGTGTGCCCCCACAAGGTAGGAGGCCGAATTGGACATGGGAAGGGGGCGCCACCCCCTTTCCTTCTCCTACTCTGTCTCTTTCCCCCTTCTCCCCTCCATGAGAAGGAAAAGAAAGGGGGCCGAATCCTACTGGGACTGGGAGTCCTAGTAGGACTCCCCCCATATGGCGCGCCCCCTAGGGCTGGCCTCCTCCCTCTCCTCCTTTATATATGGGGGCGGGGAGCGCCCCAAAGGCACACCAATTGTTCCTTAGCCATGTGCGGTGCCCCCTCCATAGTTTACCACTTCAGTCATATTGTCATAGTGCTTAGGCGAAGCCCTGCACAGATCACATCATCAACACCGTCACCACGCCGTCGTGCTGACGAAACTCTCCTTCGACCCTCTACTAGATCAAGAGCTCGAGGGACATCATCGTGTTGAACGTGTGCTGAACACGGAGGTGTCATACGTTCGGTACTTGGATCGGTTGGATCGTGAAGATGTTCGACTACATCAACTGAGTTGACAAAACGCTTCTGCTTTCGGTCTATGAGGGTACATGGACACACTATCCCCTCTTGTTGCTATGCATCTCCTAGATAGATCTTGCATGATCATAGGAATTTTTTTGAAATTGCATGCTACGTTCCCCAATAGTGGTATCAGAGCCAGGTCTATGCGTAGATGATATGCATGAGTAGAACACAAAGAGTTGTGGGCGATAATAATCATACTGCTTACCACCAACGTCTTATTTTGATTTGACGGTATTGTTGGATGAAGCGGCCCGGACCAACCTCACATGACCAATTCATGAGAACGGTTTCACCGACAGACATGCAACTTATTTTGCATAAAGGTGGCTGGTGGGTGTATGTGTCTCCAACTTTAGTTGAATCGAATTTGACTACACCGTTCCTTGTTGAAGGTTAAAATGGCACACTTGACAAAAAATCGTTGTGGTTTTGATGCGTAGGTAAGAACGGTTCTTGCTAGAAGCCCGTAGCAGCCACGTAAAACTTGCAACAACAAATTAGAGGACGTCTAACTTGTTTTTGCAGGGCATGTTGTAATGTGATATGGTCAAGACATGATGTGATATAAGTTATTGTATGAGATGATCATGTTTTGTAAAAGTTATCAGCAACTGGCAGGAGCCTTATGGTTGTCGCTTTATTGTATGAAATGCAATCGCCATGTAATTGCTTTACTTTGTCACTATGCGGTAGTGATAGTCGTAGAAGCAATAGTTGGCGAGACGACAACGACGCTACGATGGAGATCAAGGTGTCAAGCCGGTGACGACGGAGATCATGACTGTGCTTTGGAGATGGAGATCAAAGGCACAAGATGATGATGGCCATATCATGTCACATATTTGATTGCATGTGATGTTTATCTTTTATGCATCTTATTTTGCTTAGTACGGCGGTAGCACTATAAATTGATCCCTCACTAAATTTCAAGGTATAAGTGTTCTCCCTGAGTAAGCACCGTTGCGATAGTTCGTCGTGCCGAGACACCACGTGATGATCGGGTGTGATAAGCTCTACGTTCACATACAACGGGTGCAAGACAGTTTTGCATGTGCAGAATACTCGGGTTAAACTTGACAAGCCTAGCATATGCAGATATGGCCTCGGAACACTGAGACTGAAAGGTCGAACGTGAATCATATAGTAGATATGATCAACATAGAGATGTCACCATTGAAAACTACTCCATCTCACCTGATGATCGGACATGGTTTAGTTGATATGGATCACTGTTGGGGAACATAGTATTTCAAAAAAAATCCTACGATCACGCAAGATCTATCTAGGAGAAGCATAGCAACGAGCGGGGAGAGTGTGTCTACGTACCCTTGTAGACCCAAAGCGGAAGCATTTATTAACGTGGTTGATGTAGTCGAACGTCTTCGCGATCCACCCGATCAAGTATCGAATGCACGGCACCTCCACGATCTGCACACATTCAGCTCGGTGACGTCCCTCGAACTCTTGATCTAGTTGAGGCCGAGGGAGAGTTTTGTCAGCACGGCGGTGTGGTGACGGTGATGATGAAGTTACCGACACAGGGCTTCGCCTAAGCACTACGACAAATATGACCGAGGTGGAAAACTATGGAAGGGGCCACCGCACACGGCTAAAGATCAACTTGTGTCTATGGGGTGCCCCCCTCCCCCGTATATAAAGGAGGGGAGGAGGAGGAGGGCTGGCCACAAGGGGCGCGCCCAAGGGGGGTAATCCTACTCCTAGTAGGAGTAGGTTCCCCCCTTTCCTAGTCCTAGTAGGAGAAGAAAGAAGGAGAGGAAGAAGAGAAGGAAAGGGGAGGCCGACCCCCCTAGCCCTAGTCCAATTCAGTTTGGGCTAGGGGGGCACGCATCACACCTTGGCCTGCCTCCTCTATTCCACCATTAGGCCCATGAGGCCCAATAACTTCCCGGGGGGTCCAGTAACCCTCGGTACTCCGAAATTTATCCGAAATGACCTAAACCATTCTGGTGTCCGAATGTAGCCTTCCAATATATGAATCTTTATGACTCGACCATTTCGAGACTCCTCGTCATGTCCGTGATATCATTAAGGACTACAAAAAACCTTCGGTACATCAAATCACATAAACTCATAATATGAATCATCATGGAACGTTAAGCATGCGGACCCTACGGGTTTGAGAACTATGGAGACATGACCGAGACTCATCTCCGGTCAATAACCAATAGCGGAACTTGGATGCTCATATTGGTTCCTACATATTCTATGAAGATCTTTATCGGTCAAACCGCACAGCAACATACGTTGTTCTCTTTGTCATCGGTATGTTACTTGCCCGAGATTCGATCGTCGGTATCATCATACCTAGTTCAATCTCATTACCGGCAAGTCTCTTTACTCATTCCGTAATGCATCATCCTGCAACTAACTCATTAGTCACATTGCTTGCAAGGCTTATAGTGATGTGCATTACTGAGAGGGCCCAGAGATACCTCTCCGACAATCGGAGTGACAAATCCTAATCTCGGTCTATGCCAACCCAACAAATACCATCGGAGACACCTGTAGAGCATCTTTATAATCACCCAGTTACGTTGTGACGTTTGGTGGCACACAGAGTGTTCCTCCGGTAAACGGGAGTTGCATAATCTCATAGTCATAGGAACATGTATAAGTCATGAAGAAAGCAATAGCAACAAACTAAACGATCAAGTGCTAAGCTAACGGAATGGGTCAAGCCAATCACATCATTCTCCTAATGATGTGATCCCGTTAATCAAATGACAACACATGTCTATGGCTAGGAAACTTAACCATCTTTGATTAACGAGCTAGTCTAGTAGATGCATACTAGGGACACTATGTTTGTCTATGTATTCACACATGTACTAAGTTTCCAGTAATACAATTTTAGCATGAATAATAAAAATTTATCATGATGTAAGGAAATATAAATAACAACTTTATTATTGCCTCTAGGGCATATTTCCTTTAGTCTCCCACTTGCACTAGAGTCGATAATCTAGATTACATAGTAATGATTCTAACACCCATGGAGTCTTGGTGCTGATCATGTTTTGCTCGTGAGAGAGGCTTAGTCAACACGTCTACAACATCCAGATCCGTATGTATCTTGCAAATCTCTATGTCTCCCTCCTTGACTTGATCGCGGATGGGATTCAAGTGTCTCTTGATGTGCTTGGTTCTCTTGTGAAATAGGGATTCCTTTGCCAAGGCAATTGCACCAGTATTGTCACAAAATATTTTCATTAGACCCGATGCACTAGGTATGACACCTAGATCGGATATGAACTCCTTCATCCAGACTCCTTTATTTGCTGCTTCCGAAGCAGCTATGTACTCTGCTTCACACGTAGATCCTGCCACGACGCTCTGCTTGAAACTGCACCAACTTATAGGTCCTCCATTCAATATAAATACATATCCGATTTGTGACTTAGAGTCATCCGGATCAGTGTCAAAGCTTGCATCGACGTAACCATTTATGACAAGCTCTTTGGCACCTCCATAAATGAGAAACATATCCTTAGTACTTTTCAGGTATTTTAGGATGTTCTTGACCGCTGTCCAATGATCCACTCCTGGATTACTTTGGTACCTCCCTGCTAAACTAATAGAAAGGCACACATCAGGTCTGGTACACAACATTGCATACATGATAGAACCTATGGCTGAAGCATAGGGAATGACTTTCATTTTCTCTCTGTCTTCTGCAGTGGTCGGGCATTGAGTCTGACTCAACTTCACACCTTGTAACACAGGCAAGAACCCTTTATTTGCTTGATCCATTTTGAATTTCTTCAAAACTTTATCAAGGTATGTGCTTTGTGAAAGTCCAATTAAGCGTCTTGATCTATCTCTATAGATCTTGATGCCTAATATATATAAGCGGCTTCACTGAGGTCTTTCATTGCAAAATTCTTATTCAAGTAACATTTTATGCTATTCCGAAATTCAGTATCATTTCCGGTCAACAATATGTCATCTACATATAATATCAGAAATGCTACAGAGCTCCCACTCACTTTCTTGTAAATACAGGCTTCTCCAAAAGTTTGTACGAAACTATATGCTTTGATCACACTATCAAAGTGTAATTCCAACTCCGAGATGCTTGCACCAGTCCATAAATGGATCCCTGGAGCTTGCACACTTTGTTAGCACCTTTTGGATTGACAAAACCTTCTGGTTGCATCATATACAATTCTTCTTTAAGATATCCATTAAGGAACGCAATTTTGACATCCATTTGCCAAATTTCATAATCATAAAATGCGGCAATTGCTAACATGATTCGGACGGACTTAAGCATCACTACCGGTGAGAAGGTCTCATCGTAGTAAACTCCTTGAACTTGTTGAAAACCTTTCGCAACAAGTCAAGCTTTGTAGACTGTAATATTACCGTCAGCGTCAGTCTTCTTCTTGAAGATCCATTTATTCTCGATGGCTCACCGATCATCGGGCAAGTCAACCAAAGTCCACACTTTGTTCTCATACATGGATCCCATCTCAGATTTCACGGCCTCAAGCCATTTGCGGAATCTGGGCTCATCATCGCTTCCTCATAGTTCGTAGGTTCGTCATGGTCAAGTAACATGATCTCCAGAATAGGATTAACATACCACTCTGGTGCAGATCTTACTCTGGTTGACCTACGAGGTTCGGTAGTAACTTGATCTGAAGTTTCATGACCATCATCATTAGCTTCCTCACTTACTGGTGTAGGAATCACTAGAACTGATTTCAGTGATGAACTACTTTCCAACAAGGGAGCAGGTACAGTTACCTCATCAAGTTCTACTTTCCTCCCACTCACTTCTTTCGAGAGAAACTCTTTTTCTAGAAAGGATCCATTCTTAGCAACGAATATCTTGCCTTCGGATCTGTGATAGAAGGTGTACCCAACAGTCTCCTTTGGGTATCCTATGAAGACACATGTCTCCAATTTGGGTTTGAGCTTATCAGGTTGAAGCTTTTTCACATAAGCATCGCAACCCCAAACTTTTAGAAATGACAACTTGGGTTTCTTGCCAAACCATAGTTCATATGGTGTCGTCTCAACGGATTTAGATGGTGCCCTATTTAACGTGAATGCAGCCGTCTCTAAAGCATAACCCCAAAATGATAGCGTTAAATCAGTAAGAGACATCATAGATCGCACCATATCTAATAAAGTGCGGTTACGACGGTCGGGCACACCATTACGTTGTGGTGTTTCGGGTGGCGTGACTTGCGAAACTATTCCGCGTTGTTTCAAATGAAGACCAGACTCATACTAAAATATTCACCTCAACGATCAGATCGTAGAAACTTAATTTTCTTGTTACGATGATTTTCCACTTCACTCTGAAATTCTTTGAACTTTTCAAATGTTTCAGACTTATGTTTCATCAAGTAGATATACCCATATCTGCTCAAATCATCTGTGAAGGTTAGAAAATAACGATACCCGCCACGAGCATCAACACTCATCGGACTGCATACGTCAGTATGTATTATTTCCAATAAGTCTGTTGCATGTTCCATTGTTTCGGAAAACAGAGTCTTAGTCACCTTGCCCATGAGGCATGGTTCGCAAGCATCAAGTGATTCATAATCAAGTGAATCCAAAAGCCCATCAGCATGGAGTTTCTTCATGCGCTTTACACCAATATGACCTAAAGGGCAGTGCCACAAATAAGTTTCACTATCATTATTAAACTTATATCTTTTGGCTTCAATACTATGAATATGTGTATCACTACTATCGAGATTCAATGAAAATAGACCACTCATCAAGGGTGCATGACCATAAAAGATATTACTCATATAAATAGAATAACCATTATTCTTCGATTTAAATGAATAACCATCTCGCATCAAACAAGATCCAGATATAATGTTCATGCTTAACGCTGGCACCAAATAACAATTATTCAGGTCTAAAACTAATCCCGAAGGTAGATGTAGAGGTAGTGTGCCGACCGCGGTCACATCGACTTTGGAACCATTTCCCACGCGCATCGTCACCTCGTCCTTAGCCAATCTTCGCTTAGTCTGTAGCCCCTGTTTCGAGTTGCAAATATGAGCAACAGAACCAGTATCAAATACCCAGGCGCTACTGCGAGCATTAGTAAGGTACACATCAATAACATGTATATCAAATATACCTTTCACTTTGCCATCCTTCTTATCTGCCAAATACTTGGGGCAGTTCTGCTTCCAGTGACCAGTCCCTTTGCAGTAGAAGCCCTCAGTCTCAGGCTTAGGCCCAGACTTGGGCTTCTTCACTTCAGCAGCAACTTTCTTGCCGTTCTTCTTAAAGTTCCCTTTCTTCCCTTTGCCCTTTTTCTTGAAACTAGTGGCCTTATTGACCATCAACACTTGATGCTCCTTCTTGATTTCTACCTCCGCAGCTTTTAGCATCGCGAAGAGCTCGGGAATTGTCTTATCCATCCCTTGCATATTATAGTTCATCACAAAGCTTTTGAAGCTTGGTGGCAGTGTTTGAAAAACTCTGTCAATGACACTATCAACCGTAAGATTAACTCCCAGTTGAGTCAAGTGATTGTGGTACCCAGACATTCTGAGTATATGTTCACTGACAGAACTATTCTCATCCATCTTGCAGCTGTAGAACTTATTGGAGACTTCATATCTCTCAATCCCGGCATTTGCTTGAAATATTAACTTCAACTCCTGGAACATCTCATATGATCCATGACATTCTAAATGTCGTTGAAGTCCCGGTTCTAAGCCGTAAAGCATGGCACACTGAACTATCGAGTAGTCATCAGCTTTGCTCTGCCAGACATTCTTAACGTCATCAGTAGCATCTGCAGCAGGCCTAGCACCTAGCGGTGCTTCCAGGATTTAATTCTTCTGTGCAGCAATGAGGATAATCCTCAAGTTACGGACCAAGTCCGTGTAGCTTCTACCATCATCTTTCAACTTAGCTTTCTCTAGGAATGCATTAAAATTCAACGGAACGGTAGCATGGGCCATTTATATACAACAACATAGACATGCAAAATACTATCAGGTACTAAGCTCATGATAAATTAAAGTTCAATTAATCATATTACTTAAGAACTACCACTTAGATAGACATCCCTCTTATCATCTAAGTGATCACGTGATCAATATCAACTAAACCATGTCCAATCATCACGTGAGATGAAGTAGTTTTCAAAGGTGAACATTACTATGTTGTTCATATCTACTATATGATTCACGCTCGACCTTTCGGTCTTAGTGTTCCAAGGACATATCTGCATATGCTAGGGTCATCAAGTTTAACCCGAGTATTCTGCGTGTGCAAAACTGGCTTGCACCCGTTGTATGTGAACGTAGATCTTATCACATCCGATCATCACGTGGTGTCTCGGCACGACGAACTGTAGCAACGGTGCATACTCAGGGAGAACACTTGTACCTTGAAATTTAGTGAGAGATCATCTTATAATGCTACCATCGTACTAAGCAAAATAAGATGCATAAAGGATAAACATCGCATGCAATCAAAATAAGTGATATGATATGGCCATCATCATCTTGCGTCTTTGATCTCCATCTCCAAAGCACCGTCATGATCACCATCGTCACCGGCTTGACACCTTGATCTCCATCGAAGCATCGTTGTCATCTTGCCAACTATTGCTTCTATGACTACCGCTACCGCCTAGTGATAAAGTAAAGCAATTACATGGTGATTGCATTTCATCCAATAAAGCGACAACCATATGGCTCCTGCCAGTTGCCGATAAATGTTACAAAACATGATCATATCATACAACAATTATATATCATCACGTCTTGACCATATCACATCACAACAAGCCCTGCAAAAACAAGTTAGACATCCTCTACTTTGTTGTTGCAAGTTTTACGTGGCTGCTATGGGCTTCTAGCAAGAACCGTCCTTACCTACGCATCAAAACCACAACGATTTTTCGTCAAGTGTGCTATTTTAACCTTCAACAAGGCCAGGCATAGTCATACTCGATTCAACTAAAGCTGGAGGAACAGACACCGACTAGCCACCTGTGTGCGAAGCACATCGGTAGAACCAGTCTCATGAACGCGGTCATGTAATGTCGGTCTGGGCCACTTCATCCAATAATACCGCCAAATCAAAGTATGACATGCTGGTAAGCAGTATGACTATTATCTCCCACAACTCTTTGTGTTCTACTCGTGCATATAACATCTATGCATAGACCTAGCTCGGATGCCACTGTTGTGGAACGTAGTATTTTGAAAAAAATCCTATGATCACGCAAGATCTATCTAGGAGAAGCATAGCAATGAGCGGGGAGAGTGTGTCTACGTACCCTTGTAGACCGAAAACGGAAGCGTTTAGAAACACAGTTGATGTAGTCGAACGTCTTCGTGATCCAACTGATCAAGTACCGAACTCACGACACCTCCGTGATTTGCACACGTTCAGCTCGGTGACATCCGTCAAACTCTTGATCCAGTTGAGACCGAGGGAGAATTTTGTCAGCACGACAGCGTGGTGACGGTGATGATGAAGTTACCGACGCAGGACTTTGCCTAAGCACTACGACAATATGACTGAGGTGGAAAACTATGGAGGGGGGCACCGCACACGGCTAAAGATCAACTTGTGTGTCTATGGGGTTCCCCCTCCCCGTATATAAAGGAGGGGAGGAGGAGGAGGGCCGGCCACAAGGGGCGCGCCCAAGGGGGAATCCTACTCCTAGTAGGAGTAGGTTCCCCCCTTTCCTAGTCCTAGTAGGAGAAGAAGGAAGGAGAGGAAGAAGAAAAGGAAAGGGGGGCGCCCCCCTAGCCCTAGTCCAATTCGGTTTGGGCTAGGGGGGCGCGCGCGACACTTTGGTCTGCCTCTTCTATTCCACCATTAGGCCCATGAGGCCCAATAACTTCCCGGGGGGTTCCGGTAACCCCTAGTACTCCGAAACTTATCCGAGACGACCCAAACCATTCAGGTGTCCGAATGTAGCCTTCCAATATATGAATCTTTATGTCTCGACCATTTCTAGACCTCGTCATGTCCGTGATCTCATTCGGGACTCCGAACAACCTTCAGTACATCAAATCACATAAACTCATAATACGAATCGCCATTGAACGTTAAGCGTGCGGACCCTACGGGTTCAAGAACTATGTAGACATGACCGAGACACATCTCCGGTCAATAACCAATAGCGGAACCTAGATGCTCATATTGGTTCCTACATATTCTACGAAGATCTTTATCGGTCAAACCGCACAACAACATACGTTGTTCCCTTTGTCATCAGTATATTACTTGCCCGAGATTCGATCGTCGGTATCATCATACCTAGTTCAATCTCATTACTGGCAAGTCTCTTTACTCATTCCATAATGCATCATCCCGCAACTAACTCATTAGTCACATTGCTTGCAAGGCTTATAGTGATGTGCATTACCGAGAGGGCCCAGAGATACCTCTCCGACAATCGGAGTGACAAATCCTAATCTCGATCTATGCCAACTCAACAAATACCATCGGAGACACCTATAGAGCATGTTTATAATCACCCAGTTACATTGTGACGTTTGATACCACACTAAGTGCTCCTCCGGTATTCGGGAGTTGCATAATCTCATAGTCATAGGAACATGTATAAGTCATGAAGAAAGCAATATCAATAAACTAAACGATCATAGTGCTAAGCTAACGGTGGGTTATTGTCCATCACATCATTCTCTAATGATGTGATCACGTTCATCAAATGAAAACACTAAGACCGAAAGGTCGAGCGTGAATCATATAGTAGATATGAACAACATAGTAAGGTTCACCATTGAAAACTACTTCATCTCACGTGATGATTGGACATGGTTCAGTTGATATTGATCACGTGATCACTTAGATGATAAGAGGGATGTCTATCTAAGTGGGAGTTCTTAAGTAATATGATTAATTGAACTTAATTTATCATGAACTTAGTCCTGATAGTATTACCATATCTATGTTGTAGATCAATAGCTCGCGTATAGCTCCCCTGTTTTATTTTTAATATGTTCCTAGAGAAAACTAAGTTGAAAGCTAATAGTAGCAATGATGCGGATTGGGTCCGTGATTTGAGGATTATCCTTGCTGCCGCATAGAAGAATTATGTCCTTGATGCACCGCAAGGTGACAGACCTATTGCAGGAGCAGATGCAGACGTTATGAACATTTGGCAAGATCGATATGATGACTACTTGATAGTTTAGTGCACCATGCTTTACGGCTTAAAACTGGGACTTCAAAAATGTTTTGAATTCCATGGAGCATATGAGATGTTCCAAGAGTTGAAATTATTATTTCAGACTCATGCCCGTGTCGAGAGGTATGAGACCTCTGACAGTACTTTGCCTACAAGATGGAGGAGAATAGCTCACCCAGTGAGCATGTGCTCAGATTGTCTGGGTACTACAATTGCTTGAATCAAGTGGGAGTTAATCTTCCAGATAAGATAGTGATTGACAAAGTTCTCTAGTCACTATCACCAAGTTACTAGAACTTCGTGATGAACTATAATATGCAAGGGATGAACAAGACAATTCCTAGCTCTTAGCAATGCTAGAGGTTGCGGAGGTAGAAATCAAGAAAGAGCATCAAGTGTTGATGGTTAACAAGACCAGTAGTTTCAAGAAAAAGGGCAAAGGGAAGAAGGGGAACTTCTCGAAGAATAGCAAGCAAGTTGCTGCTCCTGGAAAGAAGGCCAAGTCTGGACCTAAGTCTGAAACTGAGTGCTTCTACTGCAAAGGAAATGGTCACTGGAAGTGAAACTGCCCCAAACATTTGGCGGATAATAAGGATGGCAAAATGAACAAAGGTATATTTGATATACAGATTATTGATGTGTACTTTACTAGTGTTCATAGTAAATCCTAGGTATTTGATACCGGTTCAGTTGCTAAGATTAGTAACTCGAAACAGGAATTACAAAATGAACAGAGACTAGTTGAGGGCAAAATGACGATGCGTGTTGGAAGAGATTCCAAGGTTGATAAGATCACCATCGCATACTCCCTCTTCCTTCGGGATTAGTGTTGAACCTAAATAAATGTTATTTGGTGTTTGCGTTGAGCATGAATATGATTGGATCATGTTTATTTCAATATGGTTATTCATTTAAGTCAGAGTTGTTCTGTTTACATGAATAATACCTTCTATGGTCATACACCCAATATAAATGGTTTATTGAATCTTGATCGTAGTGTTACACATATTCATAATATTGAAGCCAAAAGATGCAAAGTTAATAATGATAGTGCAACTTATTTGTGGCACCGCCGTTTAGGTCATATTGGTGTAAAGCGCATGAAGAAACTCCATGTTGATGGGCTTTTGGAATCACTTGATTATGAATCACTTGATACTTGCGAACCATGCCTCATGGGCAAGATGACTAAAACTCTGTTCTTCGGAACAATGGAGCGAGCCACTGACTTATTGAAAATAATGCATACTAATGTATGCGGTCTGATGAGTGTTGAGGCTCGCGGCGGGTATCGTTATTTTTTGACCTTCACAGATGATTTGAGCAGATATGGGTATATCTACTTAATGAAACATAAGTCTGAAAAAAATTGAAAAGTTCAAAGAATTTCAGAGTGAAGTGGAAAATCATCGTAACAAGAAAAAAAGTTTCTACGATCTGATCGCGGAGGCGAATATTCGAGTTACGAGTTTGGTCTTCATTTGAAAACAATGTGGAATAATTTCGCAACTCACGCCACTTGGAACACCACAACGTAATGGTTCGTCTGAACGTCGAAACCGTACTTTATTAGATATGGTGCGATCTATGATTTCTCTTACCGATTTACCACTATCGTTTTGGGATTATGCATTAGAGATAGCTGCATTCATGTTTTATAAGGCGCCAACTAAATCCGTTGAGACGACACCGTATGAACTATGATTTGGCAAGAAACCAAAGTTGTCGTTTTTTAAAGTTTGGGGTTTCGATGCTTGTGTGAAAAAGCTTCAGCCTGATAAGCTCGAACCCAAATCAGAGAAGTGCGTCTTCATAGGATACCCAAAAGAAACTGTTGGGTACACCTTCTATCACAGATCTGAAGGCAAGATCTTTGTTGCTAGGAATGGATCATTTCTAGAGAAGGAGTTTCTCTCGAAAGAAGTGAGTGGGAGGAAGGTAGAACTTGATGAGGTAATTGTACCTTCTCTCGAATTGGAAAGTAGCTCATCACAGAAATCAGTTCCAGTGATGCCTACACCAACTAGAGAGGAAGCTAATGATGATGATCATGAAACTTCAGATCAAGTTACAACCGAACCTCGTAGGTCAACCAGAGCATGTTCCGCACCTGAGTGGTTCGGTAATCCCATTCTGGAAGTCATGTTACTAGACCATGACGAACCTATGAACTATGAGGAAGCGATGATGAACCCAAATTCCGATAAATGGCTTGAGACCATGAAATCTGAGATAGGATCCATGTATGAGAACAGAGTATGGACTTTGGTGGACTTGCCCGATGATCGGCAAGCCATTAAGAATAAATGGATCTTCAAGAGGAAGATGGACACTGATGGTAGTGTTACTATCTACAAAGCTCGACTTGTCGCAAAATGTTTTCAACAAGTTCAAGGTGTTGACTATGATGAGATTATCTCACTCGTAGCAATGCTTAAGTGTATTCGAATCATGTTAGCCATTGCCGCATTTTATGAAATCTGGCAAATGGATGTCAAAACTGAATTCCTTAATGGATTTATTGAAGAAGAGTTGTATATGATGCAACCAGAAGGTTTTTTGTCGATCCTAAAGGTGCTAACAAAATGTGCAAGCTCCAGTGATCCATCTATGGACAGGTGCAAGCATCTCGAAGTTGGAATATACGCTTTGATGAGTTGATTAAAGCATATAGTTTTATACAGACTTGCGGTGAAGCCTATATTTACAAGAAAGTGAGTGGGAGCACTACAACCTTTATGATAAGTATATGTAAATGACATATTGTTGATCGTGAATGATGTAGAATTTTCTAGAAAGCATAAAGGAGTGTTTGAAAGGATTTTTTCAAAGAAAGACCTCGGTGAAGCTGCTTACATATTGAGCATCAAGATCTATAGAGATAGATCAAGACGCTTGATAAGATTTTTCAATGAGTATATACCTTGACAAGATTTTGAAGTAGTTCAAAATGGAACAGTCAAAGAAGGAGTTCTTGCCTGTGTTGCAAGGTGTGAAATTGAGTAAGACTCAAAGCCCGATCACGGCAGAAGATAGAGAGAGAATGAAAGTCATTCCCTATGCCTCAGCCATAGGTTCTATAAAGTTCGCCATGCTATGTACCAGACCTATTGTATACCTTAGCATGAGTTTGGCAAGGGAGTACAATAGTGATCTAGGAGTAGATCACTAGACAACGGATAAAATTATCCTTAGAGGACTAAGGAAATATTTCTCGGTTATGGAGGTAATAAAAGAGTTCGTCGTAAAGAGTTACATCGATGAAAGCTTTGACACTAATCTGGATTACTCTGAGTCTCGATCTGGATACATATTGAAAGTAGGAGCATTTAGCTAGAGTAGCTCCGTGCAGAGCATTGTAGACATAGGAATTTGCAAAATACATAGGGATCTGAATGTGGCAGACCCGTTGACTAAATCTCTCTCACAAGCAAAAGATGATCACACCTTAGTACTCTTTGGGTGTTAATAACATGGTGGTGTGAACTATATTTCTAACTCTAGCAAACCCTTTGGGTGTTAATCACATGGTGATGTGAACTATTGGTGTTAAATCACATGGCGATGTGAACTAGATTATTGACTCTAGTGCAAGAGGGAGACTGAAGGAAATATGCCCTAGAGGCAATAATAAAGTTGTTATTTTATATTTCCTTATATCAAGATAAATGTTTATTATTCATGATAGAATTGTATTAACCGGAAACTTGATACATGTGTGGATACATAGACAAAACACCGTGTCCCTAGTAAGCCTCTACTAGACTAGCTCGTTAATCAAAGATGGTTAAGTTTCCTAAACATAGACATGTGTTGTCATTTGATGAACGAGATCACATCATTAGGAGAATGATGTGATGGACAAGACCCACCCGTTAGCTTAGCATAATGATTGTTAAGTTTTATTACTATTGCTTTCTTCGTGACTTATACATATTCCTTTGACTATGAGGTTGCTATTGATAGAACACCTTGTGTGCTATCGAATGTCACAACGTAACTGGGTGATTATAAAAATGCTCTACAGGTGTCTCCGAAGGTGTTTCTTGGGTTGGCATAGATCGAGATTAGGATTTGTCACCCGAGTATCGGAGAGGTATCTTTGGGCCCTCTCGGTAATGCACATCACTATAAGCCTTGCAAGCAATGTGACTAATGAGTTAGTTGTGGGATGATGCATTACGAAACGAGTAAAGATACTTGCCGGTAACGAGATTGAACTAGGTATAAGGATACCGATGATTGAATCTCGGGCAAGTAACATACCGATGACAAAGGGAATGGCGTATGTTGTCATTGCGGTTTGACCGATAAGGATCTTCATAGAATATGTAGGAACCAATATGAGCATCCAGGTTCCACTATTGGTTATTGACTAGAGATGTGTCTTGGTCATGTCTACATAGTTCTCGAACCCGTAGGGTCCGCACGCTTAATGTTCGATGACGATTTGTATTATGAGTTATGTGTTTTGGTGACAGAAGTTTGTTCGGAGTCCCGGATAAGATCACAGACATGACGAGGAGTCTCGAAATGGTCGAGAGGTAAAAATTGATATATTGGAAGGTAGTATTCGAACACCGGAAGAGTTCCAGAGTGTATCGGGTACATACTGGAGTACCGGAGGGGTTACCGGAACCCCCCGGGGAAAGATATGGGCCATATAGGCCATAGGAGGGAGGCTAACCAGCCCACAAGGGGCTGGTGCGCCCCCCACAAGGTAGGAGACCGAATTGGACTAGGGAAGGGGGCGCCACCCCCTTTCCTTCTCCTACTCCCTCTCCTTTCCCCCGTTTCCCCTCCATGAAAAGGAAAAAAGGTGGGGTCGAATTCTACTAGGACTAGGAGTCCTAGTAGGACTCCCCCTTATGGGGCGCCCCCTAGGGCCGGCCTCTTCCCTCTCCTCCTTTATATACGGGGGCGGGGGCGGGGCACCCCAAAAGCACACCAATTGTTTCTTAGCCGTGTGCGGTGTCCCCCTCCACAGTTTATCACCTCGGTCATATTGTCGTAGTGCTTAAGTGAAGCCCTGCGCGAATCACATCATCAACACCGTCACCACGCTGTCGTGCTGACGAAACTCTCCCTCAACCCTCTACTGGATCAAGAGCTCGAGGGACGTCATCGTGCTGAACGTGTGCTGAACACGGAGGTGTCGTACGTTCGGTACTTGAATCGGTTGGATCGTGAAGACGTTCGACTATATCAACCGCGTTGACAAAACTCTTCCGCTTTCGGTCTACGAGGGTACGTGGACACACTCTCCCCTCTCGTTGCTATGCATCTCCTAGATAGATCTTGCGTGATCATAGGTTTTTTTTGAAATTGCATGCTACGTTCCCCAAGACCTCCAACCACCAACCGAGCACATGATGCACCTTCTTCCTGCTGTCACCTGCGTAGACAACCGCCTGCGCGTACTACCGGACGACAAAACCTCCTTGCTCCATCGTGACGTCCGAGACAACACCGCAGCAACGGGGACATGGCAGAAGGAGAGACACACCTGATGGGATCGCCACCGCTGCCTCGCCGACGCCATCCACAAACCCTAACGCCGCCTATCTGAATGATCGACAAATACACGGTGCTATCAACTCCGAGAAGCCGTCATGGAAGACACCGCCAGTATGGGAGTGAAGCTGAGGCAGATTTATTTGTCCGGTCGCCGTTTCCACCACCCCAACAGCGCACCACAACCGACAAAACCTAACCCTAACTACAAAGCGAAGCAACGGGGTCCCCCTCTTTCCTGCTGCCGGAGCAGCAGTCGGAGGGAGAGGGGACTAGCCCTGGACGGTGGAGATCGAAGGTAGAGGATCGCCTCCCTAGACGCCTTCACGTGGCGGCGGCTAGGTCAGGGATAGCTTTTTAGCCGCGTGCATGCTTGGGCCCTGTTTGGTTCATAAGTCTTAGGACTTTTTTTAATCCCAACTAAAAAGTCGCTAGTCCCTAAAAAGTCCTACTTATGGACCATGACTTTATCTTTACATATATATAATAATAATAAAAGGGCTATTGCTTCTTCCTCCCTAATTTTGGTCCGTCATTACAGATTTTCGTCCGTCCGTCAGTTACAGGATTTTCGTACGTCGGAAAAAATAGTTCAACCTTTTATTCTCTCTGTCTCGTGTACATGGACCCGTTTGGGCTTGTGGCTGTCCGACAGCGGCATGTGTTGTGGCCCACCAATGAATCCGGCAAAAAATTGTTGCTGCTTTCAGGGATCGAACTCGAGAGCTCCTATTGGACGCTCTTTGCGTCAAATTGGCGGCCAGACGCACAGGGGCAGTTCGACTGGGCCGGCCCATGAAGCTTCACCGCGGGACCAAAAAGATGGCAAAAAGGAAAGGCAGGCACGACGAGGATTTGAACTTGAGACTCAATGCTTTTGAACGCGCGCACCTGGCCAACCCAGTAGACTGGTACAGTTGGTTCAAGCGCGGCGCATAGCTTAAAGATAAACCTGCCTTGTGAACAGGAACAAATTACCGTAACGAACCCGAAATTACTTGTTGTATTGATTTTTTTAAGTATACTTTCTTTCAATGTGTCTCTTTAAACAAGTGCGCACCTTTTTTGAATTGATGAAAAAAATAGAGACAGGAACATTTTTCGAATATGTGAACAAAAAAATTGAAAAGTCAGGAATTGTTTTTGTGATATTGTGAACCACCTTTTCAATTTGTGAACAAATTTTAAACCGTGTGATCAAATTATGAAATTCCAAAGAAATTTGTAACCGCAAACATTTTTTGAATTTGTGAACAAATTATGAAATTCCAAACAAATTTGAAACCGCAAACATTTTTTGAATTTTTGAACAAAAATTTGAAAAATGGAACATTTCATGATATTCCGAACAAAAATTCATACAGCGAACATTTTTTTATTGGTGAACAAAAAAATAAAAATGGAATATTTCATGAAAGTATGAACAAAAGTTTAAAACCATAAACATTTTTTGAAATTCTTGAACATTTATAAAATTTCTATCCAAATTTTGAAAACGTGAACATTTTTTGAAAATGCGAACAATTTTTTGAAAAACATGAACAATTTTCGAAAAATGGAACAAATGTAAAATTCCAAAACTTTTTTGAGAATTTGAACAAATTTGAAAACGCGAACATTTTTTGAAAATCATGTGCAAATTTTAAAAAATTACAGAAAATGTGAAATTCCATTTTTTGGAAAATTTGAACAAATTTGAAAACACGAACATTTTTTGAAAATGACGAACAAATTTTGAAACACCGAACACATTTTGAAACACCAACAAATTTTGTACATTTTTTTTGAAAAGAACAAAATGTTTATTGAAACCTGAACAAAAAATCAAACAATTTTTATAAAAATTTGAATAAAGTATTGAATATATTGAACTTTTTTTGAAATTGCGATATTTCTAGAACAAAAATAAAAGAAAGAAAGAAACAGGAAAACGAAAAACGTGAAAGAAAGAGACAGATAATAGCAGACCTTTTTGCATGTGTAAGACACAAGTGTTGTTAAGCTCGAGTGGTTGGATACGCATTTCCAGTTGTGGGAGGTTTGAGGTTCGATTCCTTCCTCTCTTCATTTTTTTTAACAATTTTCTCTGTAGGAAGCATCCAACATGGGCCGCCCACGAACGGTCGATGGGTGTGCGACAAGTCGACATTTTGCCGCAAAATGCGGCGAATAGAGTTTTCCATCGAACTCACCATCTACCAACAGTTTTTCTCACATAGAACCAACTGATCTAAATAAGGCTTCTGTAAACAAAAGAGATTTCGTATGTATTGTATAGTAGCACCTCGCGTCTTTGCATATAATTTCACCAATTTATATATGAGTACAAGTTGAAATCAATGGGAAATGAGTGGGCCGAAATTAATGGAAAGACACAGAGAGAGATCCGGGCATTCACGGAGAAATAGTGGGAAAGAACTTGGCATGGACGGATTACTAGGAGAAAATTATGGGATTAAATTGGCTGAAGCCGTGCCATTTGTGGAGGAATTAGTGGGAAAGAATCATGCGATTAATAAATCATGGAGGGATTAGTGGGAGAAAATTATGGGATTAAATTGGCTGAAGCCGTGCTGATTAAATCATGGAGGGATTACTGCAAGAAAATTATGGGATTAAATTGGCAGAAGCCACGCCTTTTGTGGAGGAATTAGTGGTAAAGAATCATGCGATTAAATCGGCCATTCATGGAGGGATTAGTCTGAGAAAATCATGCGATTAAATCGGCTGATTTTTTTAAATGTATGAAGGGATTAGTCTGAGAAAATCATGCGATTAAATCGGCTGATTTTTTTTGAAAATGTCCAGCAATTGCTGGCTATTTCATTGATTCATAGCAGGGAGAACATGAAGATGACAAAATGGTGTCTGACGGTCATGGACCAAGGAAGAAAAAACGGAGAGAAAAAAATAAAAAGAGGCCTCTAAAAAGTAAAAATCTCACGGTGGTTCTCCGAAGGGGCTCTCAATACATTTTGCTCCAGCAAGTCTCCATAGCTCCAGGGAGTTTCTCAATTCTCTCACCATGTCAGGGGTGGAGGCTATTTTGTTTTGGAAAGTGCTTCTGTTCCGTTTTTGCCAAATCTCCCAGCATGCTGCGAGGAGCATGGTTTTTGCTCCTTTTCGCTCCCTTGGCGCTGCCCTGTTGATGATTTCTCTGATGATCATCAGCGGCTTCTTCTGGCGCCACTCATCCGTCGGCGTGAAGGTGGAACAACCGCGCCACGATGCCACCTGTTACCACATGTTCCATGCTTTGGGGCATTCCCACAAAATGTGTTTGCTTGTTTCAAGGTTTCTATGGCAGAGCTGGTAGAAATAGCCGTTTGGCCAGCCCCGACGCTGGAGTCTGTCATTGGACTAGACTTGGTCTTGCAGCAGCAGCCAGAAAAACATCTTAAATCGGCTGATGGACAACGGCACCCAGCCATGCTACTCTTGTGGCCAATTAGATCAGAATTAATTGAGTCCACTAATTAATCGGATTCCTGGAACATGATGACATCATTAAATTAGTGAATTAATCAGTATTGTGTGATTTTTTACTCGACGGTACTTGATTTTCTCATATCGTACTGACTAAAGAATATTCTGATTATGTTAATTCTTGGACCACTTCTCGAGCAAATATACACACTAACTATTCACTTCCAATATAATATTGTTGGTTTATTTGCATATTATTGATAAAATACATATAATCCCCCCCCCCCCCCAAAAAAAAGACACATATAATACTTATGGACTCAACTCTTTTGACAAAAAATTGCGGGTGTCTACTATCCGACTCTATCACGTTGGACGTCAAAAAGACCGTGGTGCAGGACACCTGTTTCAACTACGGTCGTGCTCCGCCCATTCGGGTTGACGCCATCGAGATAGAGGTCAGAATAATGGATGACTACGGATGACTTATCCGATACCAGGCACCCCATCTCGCTCGTTGTGTCAATCACATACCTAGCATGGAGATCACATTCAGGCTCGCAAAGTTTCCGGGTTTTGTGTGGAAACTAGAACATCAACTGGTCACATTGTTGTATAAATTATGTAACATTCAAAGAAGAATTCGAAAATTCACAACCAATAGGCCATGCGTTCTCTACCTACTACAGCCTTAACGTGGCTAGCAAATTTTTTACTATGACGAATCTTAACAAGGTTCATCATCCATTCACCGGGAGGGCCTTGACTTCCTTCACTATTTATAAGTTGAGCCGTTTAACTACTTCACGGAAATTGGTGATTTAGTTCGGACAATGCATGAATCAAGTATAACAGAGACCGTTGTTGAATAGATGGATAAGCTGGCCACCATTTGTGATGGTACAAAAGATTAGAATTGATAACATGGATGAGTCGGACATGCAAGCTTTTGTTCCCCCATTGCAAGGCACGGGCACATTTGTTACTATATAGTGCGTTGCAATAGGGGACGCCATAGCTTTTGTTTCAATGAGACGTATTGATGGCGCATAATTAAATGAGGACGCATCAATTCAAAGATAATTCAAAGAGACGACATTTCAAGAGTCTTGCGACCGCATAAATTTAAGTATATGTCAGTTTATCTCGCGTTACAACGCACAGTATGCTATAATATAATCTCTCCCTAATAATAAAGCACGGATTGACTCCATGGGTTCACGGTCACAATACGCTTTCTTCTTGTGAATTTACGCTTTCACTTTAAATTTAAAACATATACGCGAGGTGGTACTAATTCGTCATGTTTGTTACCGGTTCACGCGGAGTTCATGTACTATTCTATCGCTAATAAATGTCCCGATCCGATACACCATCCACCGTACCCGGCTTTGTATTGGACCTTGACCCAGGCTGCCTCCTTAGCATCGCATCACTTACCAATTCCAAAACTCCAATACATAGTCTCGCCTCGCTGAATTCCATGTATTTTCACTGGTTCATATGTACGTACGAGAGTTACACCGAGGATTAACAAGTCGCATTAGAAGGGAAGTGACAGAAGGAAGGAACAGATCGAAGGAAAAGGAACGGAACGAAGTGCTGCTGGAGGCGGTGGTGACCAGGGCGCTGGTGGCCGGAGGAGGAGGCACAGAGGAGAGGAGGGGGGCGCAAGGGCGAGAGAGGCCATGCAATGAAAGGAAGGGCCGGTCGGCGGGTGAGGAGGCGTGAGATCGGGCGAGGTGGGGGTGCCCTGGCGGCGGCGGGGTGCCTGAGTCGCGTGGGGATGGAGCAGGGAGAGAGCGAGTGCGGATCGAGCAGACTGTTGTGCCGCTAGGATTAGAGGGTGCTGGGCTTGTTCGGCCAGTTTGGCCTTGGAGCCCGCTGGCACTTTTTAGCCTGCTGGGAGGCTGGCTCCGTTGGGGCCAGCCACTGCACATTCCCATTCTTCAAAAAAAAAAATAGAGACGGTGAGAAAAAAATCAAATATTTTCTTTTTAAGGTGATTTTTTTGCATGTGGCTACTCTGACATATATCAAAGCTCCACAACTTGAATTGGAGTAATGGAGAATAGAGCATAGATTTAAAAATATTTAGAAACAAAAGCTATTTAAATTGGAAGTATTTTTATGTGTAATTTGCAAATAATGGAATACTTTACTTTAGCTCCCAAATAATATTAGGAAGCTATGTTCATAGGTTATAAAGAGAACCACCATGTGAAATCTCTCGATTTAAATAGATCAAAGATCTATGCAATTTATTCATTCACATCTTATTTGGGTTAGAAATTTTTAATTCAAGTTTAGGGTTTGAACAACCTGATTACAAATTAAAGCATCATGACAT
The DNA here is from genome assembly GCF_018294505.1 of Triticum aestivum. Classification (NCBI taxonomy): domain Eukaryota; kingdom Viridiplantae; phylum Streptophyta; class Magnoliopsida; order Poales; family Poaceae; genus Triticum; species Triticum aestivum. The sequence goes on from NC_057809.1 coordinate 148,735,971, forward strand.
GATGCAATGCAAAATAAAACAAAAGAAATATTGTCATAATTATTATGGAAATAAATTAGAGAATTGGTCTTGGGTTACAACAAGCGTAAATATGTGAAGATGTTGCACGACGCTCGGAGTGGGGGTATAAGATATGTGTGTACCTTATACACGAAATGCTTGTGTTTGGACCAAGTCCAAATAATGCAAAAGAAATTGCATTATAAATGTATATAAAAAATCTCACTCCGTCTGATAAATAGCGTGAAGCTAGAGGCGTCGTCGGAGGACTTGAATGCGGTAATTGCAGATGCTAGACATTAATAGTGGCATCATAAATGAGTCACTAGAAATATGCGACGATTTTTTCCTTTCGGTGCAACGCACAAACACATTATTGATGCATGCAAAGATTAAAGAAACCTTTTTTATAAACACTGTACAAAATATAGATGCTCACAAGTCACAAGCACATACATACACTCATTCTATGAGTGCACACACGCATATCATGCCCTTGTGACACCTCCGAGAGACTGAGTTGACGAGTCCTGAGATTGATTAAGTTACCCTATACGATGATTTCATACTAAACCGCAGATACGAGCTTTATGTAACCGGTGGCTTAACCTTGGTTTCCATATTGTTTCAAATTGTGCCCATAAATATTTTTTAAAAATATTGTTTGCTGATGTTGTCGGGTATGTTTATAAGGGATGATTTTTTTTCTCCCGTTGCAACGCACGGGCAAGTTTTGCTAGTAACTATTAAGGCCTCCTTTGGTTCATAGGGTAAGAAAATCGTAGGATTAGGAAAGTCATAGAAAATGAGATGACATGCATCTCAAACCCTATGAGTAGGAATAGGAAAGAAGATGCCCTTTGTTTCACATCATAGGATTTTTTCCATTGAGTCTAGGCTAATTTTTATTTTCCTATGAAATGTGGAGGATGGGAAGAATTCCTCCAAAGGAATAGGATTCCATTCCTACAAACCAAAGGGCTCTAAAGGAATTTTTCCTATAGAAATCCTATCCTATAAAATTCCTACAAAATTCCTCTAAACCAAAGGAGGCCTAAGAAGAAGAAATTTGCGATGAGTGAAGGAATTAACGCCCAACGAAGCATGCAAGATGGAGCGAGTACGACCCTTAAATAATCTAATGGTTCTGCTGCATTTTGATTATCATGGATAATATAATCGGACTTGTCATACAAAAATCATAACACAAAGTATCGTATATATGATTCTTAATGTGAGGCTGGTATATATTTGTGCTAAACCTTGGCCTCCGCCTCTTTGCTGCCGCCGAGTTGCATCGCCTGAATGTTGTCGTAGCATGATATTATAAACTTTTTAATGAACACGTCAAGCACATCTCCCGTTGCAACGCACGGGCATATGTCCTAGTTACAACTAAAAGTCTCAATAAGATTCTCCTTGATAGTCTTCTTTCATAAGTCCTAAATGTCCACTTTAACTCTTTATAAGTCCTTTTTGTTTGGTTTAGATATGACTAAAAGGAAATTTTTTTATGTCTCTATATCAATAAGTCCCTGTAAACAAACATCCCTATTCCCACCGAACCCACCGTATGTAGGCGTGGCCGTGCCATGAATTGAAGTCAACAACGGGAGAACGTCTCTGTCCCGCGTGTTCCTCGAGGGAAAGAAAACATCTCCATCGTCGCAGCATGATGGGCTCGCGGACGCAGAAAAAATCTGCTACATCCCGAGAGGATCACATCGGCTTATAATTCTAAGCTATTTTCTGGATTGGACTGGATCGATCGAAGATGGTATGGTCCCCATGCCATGCATCGACCAAGGCTATTCCCCTGCCGCTGAACCGATGAACAGATCCGCGCGTTCCCTTGTTTGCTGAGACATGTTGTTTGTTGTTTATTGTTGTGATCCAAAGGCAAAGGCGGATGCAGTACTATACAAGCTAGGAGTATACAGGATCCCAGATCAAATCAGAGCGGACACTGAAGCTTGTCTCCTTGAAGCTTCCCTGGCCTGTCAAAACTGGACGGAAATGCGCCAAGATAAGAAAAACTGGCAAAATAAAAGGAACCAGTCACTGGACACGAAGGATGGAGCGAGCAGCTCAATCGCCGAGTCATCTCCACGAAGGATGGTGCTGCTGTTTCCCAGTAGGACTGGTGTTTCTTAGTAATAGGTCTCGCGAAATCCCAGACACACGAGCAGATGGCTGAAAGCGATGGCATTATCAGCAACCAGCGATCCGAATGCAAGGGCGATCGACCCGATCTTCAAAAAAAAAAAAAAACACACGGGCCAAAGGACCAAATTGGATTTCTGAAAGAGTCAATCGCTCTGAACAAAAAATACAGCGGACATGCATGCGTATGTATAGGCCTGACGCAATCGCTGGCTGCTTCCGGCGAGTGATGGAGAGAGCTCATGCTTTGCAGTGCGACTTTGTGTACGCCGCTAGGATTGATCTGCAGCATACTTGACGCCGAAGCCTTCAACGTTGACGCTTTCGTGACGACAAAGACGCATTCTTTCATGCAAGGAGATAATCCAATCGTATGGACGATCGAGTCAAACCATATCACAAGGAGATTATTAACGCCAGTTTAACACCCCCGGATTTGCCGGCTTACCTACCCACCAAACCGGCACTATCCGCAACATTTTCAGAAACGCCCCCAGAATCCTCGCGGAATCTCGGAGCCACCCCTCACGTCTCGCACTATTACACCCAGCGCCTTTCCCGGCCTGCTCGGTCGGTCTCTCCCCCCCCCCACATTTTGCCATTCCCCTCCGAATTATTGCCTCGCCTCGCCTCGCCTCGCCACCCCCCGTCTCTGACGGCCATGGCCCACCTCCAGCTCACGGCGGTCGCCGGCGGCAGCGACGACGACATGGAGGAGGTGGCGCTGCTGGGGTCCTACGGCGAGGCGGAGGGGCCGAGCTCGCGGACGGAGGAGGAGGAGGAGGCGGGCATGCGGCGGGCCCAGGTGCGGGTCACGGGCATGACGTGCTCCGCCTGCACCGGCGCCGTCGAGGCTGCCCTCTCCGCCCGCTGCGGCGTGAGCAGCGCCGCCGTTTCGCTGCTGCAGAACCGCGCCCACGTCGTGTTCGACCCCGCGCTCGCCAAGGTTTGCTTCCGTGTGATCCCTCCCCCTCCGCTCCCTCCCTCGCCTCCGCGCGCGCGCTGGAGATTTGGCCTGGGATCGCGCCCCTGCGGTGAATTCTTGCGCGGTGGCTTCGAGTTTGTAGGATTATAGCGCTCTTGTTGGTAATCAGCAGCGGAATTGGTCAGCTCGAGGCGGGAAACTTAGCTGCGTTTTGTCGGTTATGGTGGTTAGGAACTTAGGATGCGAAACGAACACTCACAACTCGTGCTGTATCTGCTTCATTTTCGGCTCGCCTGTCCTTGTTCTAGCTGGCTGTTCCGATTGATCAGTCGTGTGGGCTGAGTTTATGGGACGCTCTGCGTTGCTTTGTCGGGAATCAAGTCTAGCGTGTTTGATAATCATGTGGTAAAGATACCAGTTAAATTGTAAAGGTGCAGTCCTAGTATTGGATCATAACGATTTTCAAGTAATTTAACTGGTTCCCCAACAGGACCATGAAACACCTGTACTGTAAACTTGCAATTGCAAACAACCTCTGAAAAAAAAGTGATGTTAGGTCTGTTTCAAAGATCTCAACTCTCCACGACGTTGCCAACCTGTAACCTTTCTTATTTAAACTAACTTGCTTTTATATAAAGTTTCTGAAATGGACCCGACAGTGTTTGTTGTATGTTGTATTCAGGAAGAAGACATTGTAGAAGCAATAGAAGATGCTGGGTTTGAAGCAGAAATCCTCCCAGATTCTGCTGTTTCTCAGCCAAAGTCACAGAAGGTTTTGTCAGGCCAATTTAGGATAGGGGGGATGACTTGTGCTGCCTGTGTCAACTCAGTTGAAGGGATCTTAAAGAAGTTGCCAGGTGTAAACAGAGCAGTTGTTGCATTAGCGACCTCATTAGGGGAAGTTGAGTACGATCCGACTGCTATTAGCAAAGATGAGATTGTTCAGGCAATCGAGGATGCTGGTTTTGAAGCCGCACTGGTACAAAGTAGTGAGCAAGATAAGGCTTTATTAGGTTTGATAGGATTGCATACAGAGAGAGATGTAAATTTATTGTATGATATCCTGAGAAAAACAGAAGGCTTGCGGCAATTTGATGTAAATTCTGTACGGGCAGAAGTTGAAATTACATTCGATCCAGAAGTCGTTGGTTTGAGATCGGTTGTGGATATTATTGATATGGAAAGCAGTGGCAGACTGAAAGGCCATGTACAGAATCCATATGTACGGTCTTCTTCAAATGATGCACAAGAGGCTTCGAAAATGCTTCACCTCCTTCGCTCCAGCTTATTTCTAAGTGTAAGTTTTTATCCCTGCTATCCTATTTGTTTATGGTTTTTGTTGCCTCTCTAGTTCAGTCTACATTTTCCTCTGGTAGCTATACCCTTATGCCAGTTGTGACCGTAAATAAATAGCAAGCCCATCTGATGTGTCAGATTGATTTTATATAATTGTCACTATTGCATACAATTACTACTATAAAGAGATAATATAAAGTAAAATTATCATGAGTTGTTGTTTTACTTGCGTACTGACTTTCTTTACTGGTTTCCTTGCACCAGATTCCAGTGTTTTTTATGCGCATGGTATGCCCTCACATATCTTTCATTAACTCATTCCTACTCATGCACTGCGGACCATTTCGTATAGGAGATCTGCTCAAGTGGATGCTAGTGAGTGTAGTACAATTTGTTGTTGGCAAACGTTTCTACATTGCAGCTTATAGGGCCCTTAGACATGGCTCTACAAATATGGATGTATTGGTCGTTCTTGGCACAACTGCGACATATGTGTACTCAGTTTGCGCGCTTCTTTATGGGGCATTCACTGGATTTCATCCTCCGATGTATTTTGAGACAAGTGCAATGATAATTACATTTGTGCTATTGGGGAAGTATCTTGAGGTGCTTGCTAAAGGAAGGACATCAGATGCAATTAAGAAGCTTGTAGAGCTGGTTCCTGCTACAGCTATCTTGCTTCTGAAATACAAAGGTATCTGATTCCTACTTTATGGTAACTTAGCATGCATACACCAAAAATGGCTAGCAGTTCAGAAAGCTCATGTCTAAGTGATTTACATATAGTCCCCTTCTTTTTATGTTTTTCGTTGGATATTAGTAATTAACTGATTGCTTAGGATTGCAGCCTTGCATCCATACTCTTGCATTTTGATTGTAGTTGCACACATCAACTCATAGCACTGTACCTGAATCCAGATGGAAAATATGCTGGAGAAAAGGAAATTGATGCATTGTTGATCCAACCTGGTGATGTCTTAAAAGTGCTTCCTGGTTCAAAGATTCCTGCTGATGGCATTGTCACTTGGGGTACAAGCCATGTTGATGAAAGTATGGTAACTGGTGAATCTGCGTCTATCTGCAAGGAAGTGTCCAGTTCAGTAATTGGAGGCACCATGAACCTAAATGGCATCCTTCACATACAAGCGGCGAAAGTAGGATCAGGGACAGTTTTGAGCCAGATAATATCTCTTGTTGAGACTGCCCAGATGTCTAAAGCACCTATTCAGAAGTTCGCTGATTATGTGAGTGCACTTGTCTGTTTATGATGTTTCTGAGTTATAAAAATTATCTCTGTTATAATCTTAAAATTGTAAAACATGTTTCTGGTCAATTTCATTACACTTCTGTCATTGACGTAAGTGCTAAGGATGTATTTTTATTGCCTTATAAAAAGTATATTACTCATGTCAGATTTCACACAAACTGTTTACACCTGGTTGGTTTTTATCAAGTCATTAGTTATTGAAAATCAGTTTAAGTTCTTATTATTACAACACATTACATGAAGAAACCAGTGCAATCTTGGGGATTTGTACATCTTGGTTAGCATGCAGTGACATTTTGTTTCCTATAATAACCATTACGTTTTGTGAATGCTGATGCTATCTATGTTCTTTTCAGGTGGCCGGCATTTTTGTTCCTATTGTCATCACATTGTCCTTACTGACATTCTGTACATGGTAAGTTTCATGGTTCATTCATCTGTCTGAGGTTGGGTTTGGGGGTGTCAGGCTACTCGTGTCTAAAATTTTCATCTATTATTGACCTTTGTAGGTTTGTATGTGGGACGCTGGGGGCATATCCAAATTCATGGGTTTCAGAAACTAGCAATTGCTTTGTTTTCTCCCTCATGTTCTCCATCTCTGTTGTGGTTATTGCCTGTCCATGTGCTCTTGGTCTGGCGACACCAACTGCTGTAATGGTAGCAACTGGAGTTGGCGCCAATCATGGAGTACTTGTAAAGGGTGGAGATGCACTGGAGAGGGCTCAGAATGTCAACTATATTATATTTGATAAAACTGGGACACTGACACAAGGAAAGGCCACTGTAACAACGACGAAAGTGTTCTCAGGAATGGATGTTGGCGACTTCCTCACATTGGTAGCGTCTGCGGAGGTGAGGCAACAAAACATTCCCAAGGATTTTGCTTATTCGTAGTAGAGTGCAAACATGGTAATCTTACTTTGTTCTTTTCTGTTAATTTAGGCAAGCAGTGAGCATCCACTTGCAAAAGCTATCTTGGATTATGCATTTCATTTCCATTTCTTTGGCAAACTCCCCTCATCAAAAGACGACGTTAAGAAAAGAAAAGAAGATGCATTCTCTCAATGGCTCTTGGAAGTTGCTGATTTTTCTGCCTTGCCTGGCAAAGGAGTTCAGTGTTTGATCAATGGGAAGATGATTCTGGTGAGCTATGTGATACAGCTATTCTGGATTATCTTTCTTAATTGCTTAAGGAAAGAGTTACTGTGCCTGGGTAATTCAATATTTTGATGTTAAATGTTTTATGTAGGTGGGCAACCGTGCCTTGATATCTGAAAATGGGGTTAACATTCCTGAAGAGGCTGAAAGTTTCTTGGTAGACATGGAATTGAACGCAAAGACAGGCATTCTTGTAGCATATGATGGCAACTTCATTGGTTTGATGGGGGTAACCGATCCCTTGAAAAGGGAGGCTGCTGTAGTTATAGAAGGCCTAAAAAAGATGGGCATTTATCCAGTTATGGTGACAGGGGACAATTGGAGGACTGCACTGGCAGTTGCAAAGGAGGTCGGTCGTAATTCTCATGTAGTAGTGCAACCACAACCGCATTTGATTATTTTGATTCTTCTAGACGACATATCAGTAAATATGAGTTCAACTTTATTGCCTAACTGATTTCATGTGTACAACTTGATTACTCCTAGTTGATTTGATGTTGCTTATATGAGTTGCCTCCTGCGACTCCTGCGAAAGCTCAAGTTATTGAAACCATTGTCCTTCTGCAGATTGGAATTGAAGATGTGAGAGCAGAGGTCATGCCTGCCGGAAAAGCCGACGTAATCCGCATTTTCCAGAAGGATGGGAGCGTGGTTGCAATGGTTGGAGATGGGATCAATGATTCCCCTGCCCTAGCAGCAGCCGACGTCGGGATGGCCATCGGTGCAGGGACTGACATCGCCATCGAGGCAGCAGACTATGTGCTGGTGCGGAATAACCTTGAAGACGTCATCACGGCGATTGACCTCTCACGGAAGACGTTCAGCCGAATCCGGTGGAACTACTTCTTTGCCATGGCGTATAACATCGTTGCCATCCCTGTGGCTGCCGGCGCACTCTTCCCCTTCACTGGCTTGCAAATGCCGCCGTGGCTGGCTGGCGCTTGCATGGCCTTCTCGTCGGTTAGTGTAGTATGTTCCTCGCTGCTGCTGAGGAGATATAGGAAACCAAGGCTTACCACCGTCTTGCAGATAACTGTAGAGTGATTCCAACCTGGAACCTAACCCGCCTGTTTTTGTGTGTGACATTTCTACTTGAAAGAAATGGATATGGCATCTGTTTGTAACTCAGTGATGATACAGTTTTTGACACCTGTGCTTGTAAATAGCACATATATACACAGATGCAAATTGTTTGTAATGCAAGATTTCCAGTTGTTCACAGGATGTTAATTGACTAGTCGAACATATGAACTGCGAGCCTCTTTTACTTGAGAAGCTGTGAAGAATTAAGCGCTGAGAGCAAGTCTAGTAGAGCCCTCAAACCCCTAAAAATATCCCTTTTTTTTACAGTTTTCGCCGAAAAAACGCCGTAGACTAGAACCTTTAAACCCTCAAACCCGTAAAAAAAATTAGAGGTCCAACCCTCAAACCAGTTTGCAACCTGTAGAAGTAGGGGTTGAGAGGGAAATCTCCCCCCAACCCGCACTCCTCCTCTCTCGCGTGGGAGGAAACTTCCTCCTCCTCCCGCCGCCTCCTGCCGCACCGGCCATGGAGGGCCCCGTCGCCGCCGCGCCCTCGCCCGCCCGCCCGCCCCCGCCACCGCCCCCGCCCACCCGACGTGGTGGCGGCGACCCACGTCGGGGCCAAGCGGCGGCGGGCGGGCCTCACACCTCCTCCCGCCTCCCCGGCTCCCGTCCCGGCCACTGTCACCGCCCCGGCGCCCGCCCCCGCCGCCTCCCCGGCTCTCGCCCCGGCCACCAAGAAGAGCCGGCCGAAGGCGCCATCCAAGGTCGCCCCGGCCGTGAAGATGCCGCGGAAGAAGCCCCCGCCCCCGCCCGCCTCCATCGCCGAACCTCCTTTCGTCGTCGTGGCCGAATCTCCTCCCGCCGTGCACGAGGTGTTCGAGAAAATGGCAACCCCATCCTCGTTCATGGACCTCCTCCAAAGCAGTGTAAGGGGTGGATTTGAGGGCTCTAGTATTTGCCCCTGTTTTTCAACCCTTAAAAGTGTCGAAAAGTGGCACTTCTCAACCCTTAAAACTGCTTTAAGGATTTGAGGGTTTGAGAGTTCTACTAGTAATGCTCTGAGAACTGTACGTTTCCAGTCCTAAGCGTGTTGCCAACTTGCCATAGGTATCTGGCCGTATCTTAGTAAAGTTATATTATCAACAGTGAAGTTCGAAAAAGGTTGAAAATTGCTTTTGGAGCTCGGCCCCCATGGAGGCCGGTTTATGAAAAAAATTCAAAATTCAACAAAATTCATATTTTTACATTTAAAAAAAACTGGAAAAAAAAACAGACATACATGAAGGCATAACACATGAGATACGTTGAAACGAGGGCTGTGCAAGAAAGACAAATTTGTAGTTTTTCAACACATGATACTATTTATTCCAAAGTCCATGAATTTGTTCTTTTTGCACAAATCGCATATCAAAGTATTTCATTCTAAACGGGTACACGAATCAACTTCAGCTCGGCCCCCAAAAAAGATGCGGGAGGCTAGGGTTTGGCGGAGACGGGGCGCCGCCGCGCCGCCGCCAACAACAGCGTCCATCGCCGGGGAAGATGTCGCGGCCTCGTCCGCCATCGCGGCTTCGTTAGCCATCGCGGCAGCGTCTGCCATCACGGCTTCGTCCGTCACTGCGGCAGCGTCCGCCACTGCGGCTGCGTCTGCCATCGCGGCTTTGCCCGCCCTGTCCACAGGCTCGAAGGTCGCTGCAAGGATGGAAGGAGCACACGGATGCGGTCAGCGCGTCCAGATGCACACGGCAGATGAACTGGAGGCCCGATCGGGTTGGAGGAGCATTGCAGTTGCACGGCCGCCAGGCATGCAATTCGACCCAGGGGGCCTCGACGGGAAGCATCGGGCCGCACGACCGCCTCATCAACAAGGCTCTCCGTCACAGTACTCCCAGACCGGCGACGTGCGCATCAACCTCCAACCCAGTTTGTGCTCTTCGCTTTCTCAGTTGGGAACGTCCCTGGCGCCTCCTCCCGTGAACCTTGCTGTCGGTGGGGGTGAAAAAGGGGCATCCGTTGAGGAAGCCACCCGCCCGAAGCCGTCCAGTGAGACCACAGAGGAGACAACAGAAGGAGAATCAACTTCGAGGGCCACAACTATTGCTTCGATGGCCAGTTCACCTGCTACGCCGCTGCCGTCGCCGCCGCCATCACCATTCACCAATGTCTAATACAGCTACACTGAGCGGTCGGGTCAGAGCCCCATCCGGAGCTTTGAACATCCTCAGCTGGAACTGTCGAGGGGGAGGGAGCCCAACGACAGTTCGTGACCTGAAGTGTTTGGTGCAGACTCACTCTCCCAAGATCGTTTTTCTTTGTGAAACTAGACAATCTAAAGTGAAGATGAAAAGATATCGAGCTCGGTTAGGCCTTAGTGGTTTCGATGCAGTCGATAGTGTTGGTCACAGTGGTGGTTTAGCTATCTTTTGGCATGAGTCATTGCATCTCGAAATTAAATCCATGTGTGAGAGACATATCGATGTGTATGTGAGAGAATCTGCTGATGCAACACCCTGGAGGCTGACTTGTGTGTACGGCGAACCTCGGACAGAGAACCGTCACCTTATGTGGAAGCTCATGCGCGATTTACACCTGCAAGAGAACATGCCATGGCGGTGATAGGGGACTTTAATGAGGCCATGTGGGGCTTCGAGCACTCCTCCGCCACCCTGCGTTCGGCTGGTCAGATGCTTGATTTTCGAGATATTCTGAAATTATGTAACCTTGTGGATCTTGGATTTTCGGGACTTCCATATACATATGACAACCGCCGGCAGGGCCGTGCGAACGTTAAGGTATGGCTGGACCGTGCCGTCGCGAACTACGAATGGCGGGATATGTTTTGTGATGCTGCAGTACAACACCTGGTCGCCCCTAGCTCTAATCATGCACCGATCCTTCTCAAGTGCATACATGAGCGGAACCGGGCTGAAGCTGGGAAGAAATGCAGACATTGTGAGGTGATGTGGGAGAGGGATGCTGCATTACCTGAGGTGGTTAAGGTGGCATGGGAGTCAGCTGGGATCATGGAGAACCTGGGTGATGTTGCTACCACTCTTGGCAGCATGATGGACTCCCTGTATGGTTGGAGCAGGAAAAGGTTTGGAAACGTGGTAAGAGAAATTAACAAATCTCGCACTCGGTTAGAGGAACTAATGGCTATGAACGCTGACCAGCGGACTATTAGAAAGGCTACTGCTCATATGAATGAGCTCATGTATAGGGAGGAGATGCTCTGGATGCCGCGGTCAGAATTGCTTGGCTGTGAGAGGGTGACCGCAACACGGAATTTTTTCACCGCAGAGCTAGATGGCGTGCTAGAAAGAATCAAATAAAATTGTTAATTGATGATTCAGGGGTGGCTCAGCAGGATCATGAGGTTATGTCAAAAATGGCTACTGATTATTTCTCTAATCTATTTACTGCAGACCACACGCTACAGGCTGGGCCAGTAATTGATCTCATTAATAACCGGGTCAGTGAGGACATGAACACGGGATTATGTGCTGACTTTTCAGACAAGGAACTTTCTGATGTTTTGTTCCAAATTGGGCCTTTGAAAGCACCGGGGCCGGATGGTTTCCCTGCCCGAGTGTTCCAAAGAAACTGGTCTGTCATGAAAGAGCAGGTAATTAAGGCGGTGAAGGAGTTCTTTCGGACAGGTATCATGCCAGATGGGGTTAACAACACCTCTATTGTATTAATTCCCAAGGTGGACAATCCAACGAAGCTTGCGGAATTCCGATCTATCAGTTTGTGTAATGTTATATATAAGGTGGTTGCTAAGTGGCTTGTAAACCGTCTCCGCCCCATATTGGATGAAATTATCTCACCTGCACAGAGTGCCTTTGTTCCTGGACGGCTCATTACGGATAATGCATTGCTGGCCTTTGAATGCATACATTATATCCAACAGGAAAAGGACCCAAGGAAAAGTTTCTGTGCATACAAATTTGATCTCTCCAAAGCCTATGATCGGGTTGACTGGATTTTCTTGAGGCAAATGATGCAAAAGATGGGTTTTGCTCAGCGGTGGGTTGACTGGGTTATGACATGTGTCACATCACTGAGATATTCAGTAAAATTCAATGAAACCCTCTTGGATTCATTTGCACCGTCGCATGGTCTTCGGCAAGGTGATCCGCTCTCTCCATTCATGTTCCTTTTTGTTGCTGACTGCCTCTCTGCTTTGTTGAAGGATGGGGAGGACGGTCAAATATTTACACCAGTTAAAGTCTGTCGGCGTGCCCCGGGAGTGTCACACCTCCTATTTGCAGATGATACGCTTCTCTTCTTTAAGGAGGATAATAATGAGGCTACCCATGTGAGGAATATCCTGAGCACATATGAGCGAGCGATCGGTCAATTTATTAATCCAGCTAAATGTAGTATCTTGTTTGGGCAGTCATGCCCGACTACTACTCAGGAGGATATACGGGCAGTGCTGCAAGTGCAAACAACGGCGTTCGAGGAGAAATACCTCGGGGTACCTACGCCGGAAGGAAGGATGTCCAAGGGGAAATTTCAGAATTTACAAGCAACTGTCGCTAAATGGATCATGTTATGGGGTGATACACTGATACTCTCTCATATGCCGGGAAATAAGTTATGATCAAGGCGGTCCTACAAGCAATCCCGACATATAATGGGAGTTTTTAAGCTTCCGGCCTCAGTGTGTGATGACCTTAACAGGCTCGCTCGAAATTATTGGTGGGGTTCAGCGAAAGGACGGCGTAAAACGCATTGGAAAGCCTGGCCTCAAATTTTGAAAACAAAGGCGCATGGTGGCATTGGGTTTCGGGACTTTCGTATCTTCAACCAGGCCCTCCTCGCACGTAAGTGTGGCGCTTGTTGACTAAACCTGACAGCTTGTGTGCGCAGGTCTTGAAAGCTCGCTACTACCCGGACGGTCGCCTCGAGGACACGGTCTTCTCTGGGAACGCCTCCTCTACCTGGCAGGATATTCAACATGGCCTCGAGCTCCTCAAGAAGGGTCTTGTGTGGCGCGTCGACAACGGGGAACAAATTCGGATATGACGTGATCGTTGGTTGCCCCGGATGCACTCTGGTATGCCAATCACGTTGCAAGGTACGTGCAGGCTTAAGCGGGTGGCCGAGCTGCTCGACGAACGAGGTGCCTGGCGCATGGAGACCCTTCAGAAGTACTTCCTCCCATCCGATGTGGAGGGCATTACCAGTATCCGCATCTCCACAAGGGCTCCGAAAGATATGTTGCTTGGACACTGGAGAAGTCCGAAAACTTCACGGTCAAATCAGCCTACCGGCTCGCCATGGATGAGCCCAACGGCATCGTCTACGAGAAGGGCACCGGATGGTCGTCGTGCCATCTGGAAGACTATATGGAGGTGCCCTGCTCCCCCGAAGGTACGGGTCTTCGCCTGGAAGCTAGCCTCAAACTCTTTGGCGACTTGGGAAAATAAATTCCCTCGACACCTTGAAACTTCCAATTTTTGCCCTGTTTGTGGTATGGAATGCGAGCACATCTTTCATACATTTTGTAGGTGCCCCCGGGCGAGGGAATTATGGTGTGCAATAGCCCAAGACTGGCCGCTCCCCGACGTCGACTCAGTCTGTCATACTGGCCCCGAATGGCTCCTGGACGTCTTGCACCCGCTCTCTGACATGGCTAGAATGGCCCTCCTCATGACCCTATGGAGGTCGTGGTACATCCATAATGAAATCACCCATGGGAAGAAGGCGCCCCCTACCCAAGCGTCGTGTCGCTTTCTTCACAGCTACATATCTTCCCTAATTTGTATCAAGGAGCACCCAGATGGAGACATGGAGAAGGGAAAGATGGTCATAGCAGACCCAATGGCACTCGCTGGCCCAACCACTCCTGAACTAGTGCAGTGCTCTGCGGTGGCTGAGTTGAAATGGACACCCCCACCATGTGGTTGGACGAAGATGAATGCAGATGGGTCCTACCTATAAGCGGATGGTAGCGCTGGAGCCGGAATGGTACTTCGTGATGAGATGGGAGTGATCATCTTCTCCGCCTGTAGAGAACTACGTACATGTGCTGACGCCCTCCAAGCAGAATTGGAAGCCTGTAGAGAAGGTGTTCATTTGGCACTGCAATGGACCACAAAAACTGTGATAGTTGAGCTTGATTGTGCTGAGGCTGTCAAGATGATTCAAGATAAATCATGTGATCGTTCAGGGCATATGGCGTTTGTTGGTGAGATCAAGTCCTTGTTAGCTGAAGGGAGGGAGATTGTCTTTTTTTTTTGAAAGATCCAGACTTGCTGACTTTTCATTGGCTTAGCAGGGGAGAGTTACAAAATTTGTGATCAACTGATCAGTGAAAAGAAAATGAGTTACAGAGGCGTAGGAGGAGGGAGGGAGCAGCCTCTCCCTCTCCGCCGCCTAGCAAAAAATCTAGTCTATTCCTCGCGTTGTATCCCCGAAAGGGGGCACTATGGCATGTGCTCCGACGAGTCTCCATTGCTCGATGTCTCTCCGGCAGGCCTCTGTTATACTGAGTGCACTTGGTGTCTTTTCTCTGAATGTGCAGTTGTTTCTCTCAAGCCAGATTTGCCAGGCGACCAATGCCACCATGGCCTTGACTCCTCTTCTTTCCCTTGGCGCCGCGGAGTTTAGGATTGCGGCGACAACATCTGTTGTAGTGTTGCATACACTCCAGGAGGCTGGGGAGAGCACCGCGCAGCCCATTCACGTGGCTGCCTTTACCCAAACCTCCTTCGATATGTTGCAGTTCCAAATTAGGTGGAAGGAAGACTCAAGGTTGCGGCAGCAGAGCTGGCAGAAATAGGGATTCACCCAGCCCCTACGCTGCAGGTGATCGTTGCACCAGAGCTGTTTTTGGTGGAGTAGACAGAGAAATAACTTGATCTTTCCGGGTGCCCAGATCTTCCATACCAAGCTTTTCATGGCCGAGGATGGTTGCGAGGGGAGTTGAGAGTGGTACGCTGACCTTGCCGTGTAGTCTCCACCGGCTTTCCAGGTGATCTTGTCCTCGGTCCCTCCATGCAGCGCCAAGTTGGCTTCTGTGATGCGTCGCTGCAGCAGCACGACCTGGGGGGGGGGGGGGGGGGTGATTTCCAGGTTGTTGTCGCGCCTGAGGTCCATGATCCATCTGTCATCGCGTATCGCCTCTGCGACAGTGCGGTTCTTCCTAGCTGAGCGCCTGAATAGGTCGGGGTAGTCTTGCCTTAGCGGTTGCTCTCCGAGCCAGGAGCAGTGCCAGAAGAGCGCCATGTTGCCATCGCCCACTGTCACCGTCGTTGCCGAGGCGAAGAGTGCTCTATCCTTGTCGTTGCAAGGCAACTCCAGGTGCGTCCATGGCCTGGCCGGGTTCATCCACGCCAGCCAAAGCCAGCGGAGGCGCAAGGCCCGCGCGAGCCGCTCCATGTTGGGGATGCCGAGGCTGCCATGCTCGATCGGGGACGTGACAAGTTGCCAGTTTACTTTGCATCTACCTCTGGTGACCTCCTCGTCTTGTGCCTACAGGAACCGACGCCGCGCTTTGTCTACATCCTTGTAGAATCTCTTTGGGATTCGTAGCACAACCATGGCGAAAGCTGGCAGCGCAGATAGGACGCTCCTGACGAGTATGCGGCGCCCTGCGATCGGCAGGAGCCGACCTTTCCAAGCTGCCAACCTTGCGCGGATGCGGCCGAGGAGGTACTAAATGTGCACGAGCCGAAGCCTGCCGATGCAGAGCGAGAGGCCTAGATATCTGATCAGGAAACCTACTCTGTCGCCGCCGAAATTTTGAAGGACGTCTATGAGGTCTACATTGCCGCAGTTTAGGGCTGCCGCTGACAACTTCTGAGGGTTGCCGCGCAGTCCCGTCGCGTCCCTGAACCCCTCCAGGAGCTGCATGATGGCGTCGATCTCCTGGCACACTGGGTTGGCGAAGAAGATCGCGTCGTCCGCGTAAAGCGTGACGCGCATGCGCGCGGCGCCGGTCGGCAGTGGCGCGATGGCGCCGGCCTGCTGCGCCGCCTCTAACAGCCGGTGGAGGGGGTCAATTGCCAGGATGAAGAGGATCTGTGAGAGTGGGTCGCCTTGCCGCAGTCCTCGCTGATGAAGAATCGCAGGGCCCGGGTCCCCGTTCAGCAGGCAGGCGGAAGACGCGGTGAAGAGGAGCAGCGCGATCCAGTCCCGCTAGCACGCCGGGAAGTTCATGCGTTGCAGCAGCTCGAGGATATATTCCCATGACACCGTGTCGAAAGCCTTGGCGATGTCGATCTTTAGCAGGAGCATCGGTGTTATTTTCCTTTTAAACTGTCGCAGCGCGCTCTGGACGTAGAGGAAACTGTCATGAATGCCCTTCTTCCTTTGGAATGCGCTCTGGGCCGGCGAGATGAGATGATCAAGCACACCCGCTAGTCTGATCGAAAGCACTTTGGCAATTAGTTTGGCCACCGAGTGGACGAGACTAATTGGGCGAAAATCCGACAGTTTTGTTGCGCCATCTTTCTTCGGCAGTAGGATGATCATGGCGCGGTTCAGAGCTGCAAAATCACCTCCGACGAGCTGATAGAATGCATGGAAGACTGCCATGACGTCTGTCTTGATCATTTGCCAACATGCACGAAAGAAAACCCCGCTGAAGCCGTCCGGCCCCGGTGCCTTCTCGGCCGGGGACGCGCAGATTGCCGCCCAGATTTCTTATTCGGTGAAGGGGTTATCGAGGCCTGCACCGGCCTGCAGACGAGGCAGCTGGATCCTATCCTAGTTGATCGCCTTCGTCCTTCTCACCTTGCTGCCCAGGAGTGTAGTGAAATGGTCATGGATCATTTTTGCCTTCTCTTTGTGATCCGTGGCTTGTTTGCTCTTTGACTCCAAACAGTGGGTGTAGTTTTTACTTCTTCTAGAGTTGATCTTGGCCTGGAAAAATGATGTCTTTGCATTGCCCACTTTGAGCCAGGTGGTCTGTGCCGCTTGCCTCTTCCTTACTCGCTCGAGAGCCGCGAGTCCCACAATATTCAGCTTCAGGGTTTTCCTCAGCCAGAACTCTCTTTGCGTTAGCTGGCGTCTCTCCTGCGCCACATCAAGTCTCAGCACCACCTCAGACGCAATGTGAAACTGCAATTTGGTGTTGCTGAAGATGCTCTTGGCCTAGATCTTCAGGTCTGCTGCTGTTCGTTTTAGCTTGATTTTCATCCTGGTGAAGGGACAACAGTGGTTTACTGGTCTTTGCCATGCCCTCTGGACCGTCTGCTGAAAGTGCGGGAACTTGGGCCAGAAGGATTCAAATTTGAAAACTGCTTTGCGTGGTGGCGCCGCTGCATCCGTGAGCAACAGGGGGCAGTGACCGGAGCAGGAAGTGGATGCAGCCATGAGTGTGTAGGAGGGGAAGATTGCCTCCCATTCTTGGTTGCAGAAAATTTTGTCGATGGCGACAAAAGTAGGGTTTTCTCTCTCGTTACTCCATGTGAAGCGCCTGTTTTTGCACTTTATCTCTCTCAGGCAAGCCCGGTCGATTTGCATCTCTGAATCTGCTGATGACCCTTCTATTGATGTTATGGTTGCTCTTATCCCTTGCCTCGTAGATGACGTTAAAATCACCGTTGATCAGCCACGGATCGCCAAGAGGTGGTCTGCTTCTGCTCAGCTCCTCGAGGAAGTCATCTTTCCTGGTGTCGTCAGCTGGGCCGTAGACAGTGGTGATCCAGAAGGAGAGACCACCGTGGGGGAGGAACAGCCTGGCAGTGATGGAGAATTGCCCTACAGATTGCGTGGCGATTGTGATCCTAGTGGAGTCCCAGAAAATCGCGGCGCCACCACGGGTGCCCAACGCCGGTCATTACGCATATTCGACGTACACAAAATATAGCTAGTCATGAGCTAGCACATTACGGCCGTGCCACGCCTCGTATTGCTGTCTGGCTCGACTCGGGCACGGATGAAGTTGTAAGGTTGTGTATGAACAATGTAATTCCCAGTTGAGTAATATAAGATCCCATTTCCCCGCAAAAAAAATATTTCATTCTAAAATTTTACACACATACACATCATAGTACAATATTTTCAGTTTTTTTAAAACCGAGAAGTATGAATTTTGATTTTTTTTTCAACAAATTTGGCCTCAATGAAGGCCAAACTCTAAAATGACGTTCTTGATAAAGGTAATGTGTACAACTTCTCCTCCCCTATATCCCTTGGTGGCTAGGGCAACCCCCCCCTCCCCCAGAATTCGTCGGTGAGCCCATAGATTTGCCTATTCTTTGCCTGTCGTTCCGACGGCTGGTGGCGGGAAAGGGAATCCCAGTGCCTCCGATTAGTAGTTTAGCCGTTTAGGTTATTGGCTTTTTAGTTCTTGCTGGTACGGTGCTCGGGCGAAGGTGACGCTTATTCTTCAAGTTTGTCTTTTGGACTCCGATCTTCCTCGGGTTCATTCGTTTGTACTTAGTTGATGGAGCCCAGTGTAAATTCATGTCATCTCGTTGGGGTGTTGAGGTTAGGGTTTCTCGTCATGACGAGATTTGGTGTCAGGTGATTCAGATCTATTTAAGGTTTCAACATCAACAACTACGGCTAGGGCTGGAATTCGAGCCGAGTCGAGCCAGCTCGGCTCGACTCGCTAGAGCTCGTTTCGTTAACGAGTTAGCTCGACTCGACTTATTATTATAACGAGCTCAAATTCAAGATTGTCTCGACTCATATAACTCGCGAGCTGGCTTGTTTAGCTTGTTAACCTCGTTAAAGATATGAACATAAAACCCTCAAATCTTATAAAAATGATTATGTATATATTAAACACACACACACACACACATATATCACTAAACAATAGTAATTTTCTTGTAGTGCATGAGTCTCCTAGAAGGCTGGCCCTTCATCGGCTAGGCCTTGTGTTGTGCGCCTAGGACATAGGGTGCTGACTGCTGAGTGGCTGCTCTTTTTTTTGTATTGGGAGTGGCTGATTTTTTGTACCGAGCTTAACGAGAACACAAGTACTCATAAGATTGGTTCGTTTAACTTGGTCTATAAACAATTTTAAACTAAAGCTTGACTCAACTCGTTATTCTTCGAGTTCGAGTCGATTCAAGCCGAGTCACGAGCTACTCGTTTAGCTTGCGAGCTTCGTGCTTTTTTCCAGCCCTATCTACGGCTCAAGGCGTTGGTCCTTAGTTGCACATGAACATAGACTTCCCGTCAACAATAAGGTCAAGCCAGCTCTGACAGGGGAGCCTTGGAGGCGGTGCATTGGCGGTTCATTTTGGCGGTGACAGTGGTTGTTCGATGGTCTGAATCTTGATGTAATTTTTATTTTGTTGAGATGCTTTGTATTTCTGATGAATTTTGATAATAGATTGGATATTTTTCTCACACCTTGTTTGGATGTATGTATCAGGGCCTGTAATCGATTTGGTATTGCCAAACTTACAATTCAGATGTTTGGGTTGTACTCTCTTCATTTTTATTTACTCTGGATATTAGGTTTGACTGAAATAAGTTTGACCAAGTTTATAGAAAAAATATATAAACATTTATCATAATAAATCTATATGATGTGAAAGTATGTTCAACAATGAATTTAATGATATTGATTTGTTATTGTATATATCAATATTTTTGTTTATAAACTTTGTCAAAGTTTGGACTAAATAAAAACGGCGGGAGTATATGGAAACTGTCGTCTGAATCCTGGCGAATACATCCGAAATCCCGCCTGTGCGCCGAGCCCTCCCACGGTTCGGACCCCTCCCGCTCTGAAACGCCTGGAAACGACGAGTTCCCGCAAAACGTACCTGTTCGGGCCTCTGTTTCATCGCTCGACTAGGGGAAACCCTTTCCCCCACCCCGCGATAGGAGCCAGACGAGGCAGCACGCGAGAAACCTCGACGGCGACGCGCAGGTATGCTCCTCTCGCCGGCCGCCCTCCCTCCTCCTCCGACGACTCATTCCTCGCTGCTGTAGCTCCATCTATTTCCCGTCGGCTGGTTCCCTCCGTCCTCTCATGTGAAGTCCCCCTCCGCCCTCCCTCTGGATCCCCAAATCCATCAGATTTGGCCGCCGGCGGAGCACCTCCTCCTCTCGCTCCCTTCTTCTTCTTTCTCTACGGCCCGGGATCCTCCTCCTTGGGTGCCATCCAACCACCTCCTCCTCTGCCCCCTTCAGCTTCTCCCCTGGCTGCCCTAGATCTTTGTCCTTCCCTGCCAACTGACCACCTCCTCCTCTGCCCCCTTCTTCTTTTACTATGACAGCCAACATTCTCATGTGTTCATGCTGATTATTGCAGATTATCCTCTGTTGGTCCATTTATTTGTGCAAAGTTTGCTGACCTAAACTTGTATGTTTGTGCAGATTGATTTCATCACCACAGGGACGGGTTGAGGTGAAAAAATTCATGCTTTACTCTGTCAGTTGAGATGTTGAATATGTGATGCTCTATCCTGCTCATGTGATGATTGAACAATTGATGTTTCTCTCTCTCAATTGATATGTTGTGTCCTGCTCATGTGTAGATTTAATAGTGCATGCTTTCTTTGTCAAATGAGATGGTGAAATAATGATGTTGTGTGCTGCTAATGCCAAGTTCATAATTAGTGTTTGTGTATGTGTGCATTGTAGCTCCATAATGTCTCAAATGGACTTAATTGCTTCCATTACCGAAGAGAACAAAAGAAGAAACATGAAAAGGACTGTATTGACAACAATGTATATTGAGTCAGTTTGTCTTGCACTAGCTTATCTTAGTATGCAAAGGGCAGCAAAGAATTTAGGATGCTTCGGTGATGAGGAGCATCCGTATGATCTTAGGAAGTATTTGCTCAAAGAAATATATAATGGTTCAGAAGTAACTTGTTATGATGAGTTGCGATTAACTAAAAGAAACTTCCATGATTTACGTTCTATGTTGCGTGAGAAGTGTGGCTTGGTTGACAACATATATGTGATTGTAGAAAAAAGGTTGCAATGCTTTTATTGGTGGTTGGACATGGTCTTAAGATGAGGTTGCCCCGCGGCACTTACAAGTGTTCTTTAGAGACTATTAGTAGGCACTTCTCAAGTGTGTTAAAAGCCATCCTTTCCCTAAGTGGGGAGTTTATAAAGCTTTCGGATCCTTCTGTTGAACCTCCAAATGATTACAAATTATGGTTTGGCAATGCATTGGGAGCACTAGACGGGTGTCATGTTGACGTCTCTGTTGTTCCGGTTGACCAAGGTAGGTATAAGAATAGAAAGCAAGATATCACCAAAACATTCTAGGTGTTGTTGACTGGAACATGAAATTTCTTTATGTTCTACCCGGCTGGGAGGGATCTACTTCTGACTCCAGAGTATTGCACGATGCAATGAGAAACGATCGTCAAGATGCATTTGTTATACCTTAGGGTATGACTAGTTTTTCTTGACATTTCGTTTCTTCTTCCTCCATGTCATTGTTAGCTAACACTTGTGCGCGTCGGTCCTAAACAAACGGTTTTTAATCCCTTTCCGCGACGACATTTGGAACCGTTGCTAAGTTAGTGTGTGCGATAGGGTGCCCTTCCCACACGACCTAGAAACCATTGAGGATATGGAACAGTGATCCAGAGGCCTTCTAAAATGTAATTGTGTGCGATGCAGCACACAATAAATTCTTTCGCACATGTGGTATCAGTGATTAAGCGTTTCTAATGACGCGGTGAAACCATACAGTTTGTTGTAACGAACCGTTTGGGAAACTTTATGTAAGGCACACGGGCCAACATATGAACCGTGTATGATTTGTGCCCTATCGCACACGAGTTTTCTTCGTAACCCGTCTACCATGCTAGACTCTATCGCACACGGTTGCCAACAATTACCGTATGCGATAATGTTCTATCACAAACGGTTCAGGAGCCCCTTCGCACACATACAAGTGTTGCAGACCATTTGTGATTTGTTGGGTATCACCGACGGTTGCCGCAAGAGTGACGTGTGCTTTTCGTTTGGGACCCCACACGTTTTCTGAAAAAATTACGACTAGGATTGTACTTTGCATTGGTCACGGTTTACTCCCAGTTCTCGTGTGCGATAACGCGATATCACATAGACCCTATGCACATGTAGTAGCGCTGCAAATCGTTTGTGATCTGTTGTGTATCACCGATGGTTTCACTACGATTGACGTATGCTTTCCGATGTGGATCACGCACACTCATTTAGTTGAACCGTGTGCGGAGCAATTGCCAGGTTGAAACAAAAACATCCCATTTTGAATTGGCACGCAAAAAGCAAATTCACCACAATATTCAATTGAACAAATAGTGTCCACAGGAAGAACATTCATCAGATTTCGCAACAATTGCAATTGAACATACGGTACCTAAATTCCAATGATTTGTCCACACGTATATGCATTACATAATTAATCATAGTGTATGAAATACGAAGACCTCATCAGATGGAAAACAATGGATCCATGCGTTATATGTTTAGCGGCTAACTCTTACTCAATGTTTTAGGAGAACGCATGCTGAAATCTTCATTATCACCAGTGAGATTGATGTAGTGATCCAGGAAGAAGTCGCTGATTAATCTCTGAACCATCAGCAATTCACCAGCCGGGAGCGGTTCAGGGGTCCTTGGTTTTAAGATGAGCTATAGTATTTTTAAGATCAGAATGTGCCATATGAGTGGAGTAGAAGATATTAATTAACGATGCAAAAAAAAAGAAGATATTAATTAAGATGGACTTATTGGTACTAATTCGCGAGGATCGTCACAACTATCAGCAGATTTGCATATGGAGATCATGTGTCTGCAAATATAGTATCCACAAAGGTTGGTCCCTGCTTCTTGCTGAGGACACTGAAATTTTTTGTACAAAATTAGTCATGTATTTGTCTTGTTAGGAACAACCTAACCGGTGTTAGATGTATTATTTTTTCTTTGGAAAAAATAGAAAGAGGTTTATTTAAAAGCTTGAACATTTGACTAGCGTAAGGAGAGGTATTTGCAGACTGTTGGATAAATTTTTCGAAAATAATGGATTTCGGTGTGTTACTAGAGAAACGATCTCGTGCTGCAGAGGTTGTTCCGTCTTGAATAGGTTCCCTGGTTTAGTTTTCCACAATGTGAGCACATTGCAAATGATGATGAATTTTGATAACATCAATTATTTAATACCTATCCAAGAATTGTTGAAGATGCGTCAGATCTTGAGCGTTTGTTGACTCTCTATGAGAATCGATATAGTAAATTGTGTTCTTGTTTGGAATAATGAATACTAATATCCAGTGATTGCTACATATTAAAAAAGCCATGAACTTATGAATGATGTCGAAATCTGAAAGACAATCAGTGTATGTGTGGTTGTTTACTTGACTTACCATTCATGATATGGCCAAAGAAATGATTGTGCATGGGACGCGTTTTCGAAGATACAGATGACCGTGTTAACGGCTCAGTCCCGTCGGTTCTTACCATCTAATGCTGTGCCATTTGCTAATGCAGGATCTATGAAATACACACTCTCTCTTTTTCTTCTTTGTGTGTTCAATCCTCTGAGAGGAATAAAATGCAGTTAGTTGTTTATCATTTACAACCTTGTATGGAGAAGTTGATCAGAGTTTGTTAAGTACTTACAAAATCAGGCATCTAACAAGAGTGGCATCGGGCACGTTGAAGTTGAAGAAGAGATGTAAGTCCTCGAAACTCACATTGATGGAACCAGCATCGTGTCGGAATTGATCTCTGTTGTAGTGGACTAGCAAACCATGATGACCTTTTGACATTTGATCCATGCAATATTCATGTAACTCGCGGCAACTAGAGTTGCACTCATCAAAGTATTCACCAACAAGAAATGGTTGGTCATGGACGTACTTGCGTGCTTGAAGTACAACTGCTTTACTTTTAGCAAGCAACAATTCTACTTCTTCATCATCCATGACGTCAGAAATAATATTACTCCTCGATTCAAACAAGTTGCTGTTAATTTGGTTCTGGGCGATTAGTGCTTTAAGTAAGAGGCAATCGTTGTCTTTCTTCTTCACTCTCCCGGTGTGCTTCCTCATGGGTGTAGCTTTTTTGGCCACTTCCTTCTTGGTACTTGAAGCATTTCTGGCAGAACATATGGTTGGCTGCAAGGTAGACCGCCGAGCAGACGGTGAAGCTTGGACGGACTGCTTAGCAGACGGTTTATCTATGTTGGACCGCTGAGCTGGCGGTGCTGCTGTGACGGACTGCTGGGCTGTAGGAGCATAGGCATCGGACTGATGACCATGCGTTGAAGCTATGTCGGGTTTCTGTGCAGGTGGTGCCAACTTGTCGGTGTGCTGAGGAGGCTGTGCCAATGCATTGGTTTGCTGAGTAGGAAGTGCTGACGCATTGGTATGTTGATCACGTGCCCGCGGATCGATGGACTGATGAACAGTCGGTTCTGAACCTACAAACTGCTTAGCAGGCGGTTCCGAAGCATCAGACTGCTTAGCAGTCTGTTTCACCAGGTTGGTCTACTGAGCATGTGCTGCAGCTGAGTCTCCTCCCGCTGCTTCAGCAGTCGGCATCTGAACCGGTGGTGCGTCATCAGCAGTTGTAGGCCTTGCCATTGTCTGCTTTGGGGTAGAGGATGACATGAAATGTACGTCACAAAGTCAAGCCGGTTGATCATAGGTTGGTGCATCAGCCCGCGAGAGCTGTTGTGTCAAGGAGAGCGTCACCGTTTGAGTAAGCACATTTTAATGCACCTTCATAATGTGTAAGCACGTCCTTCAGTCTGTCTTTCATTCCATATAGATCAGATATAGCATCATCACGAGCAGTTGCAGTCTCAGTGTCGCTGGGGTCAGCTGATGCACAACTACTCTTGTGCAGTGTTGTCGCACAATAAGCATCATCCTCCATGCCCGACCCCCTCCCATCTGCTGGCTATATGTCGATGTTAGAGTCTTCTGCATCATCATTGACTCCTCAATATCCTTTTAAACAGCCCGACAAATCTCTTTCTTCAACCTTTCATACAATGCATTCTGCTTCATTTCACTCCTTGCTTTTTTCATGCCGAGCCTCTTTTCTTTACTGAGTGTGAAAACCCTCTTGTGCGGGACATTAACAACTATACCCCTTACACGGCCAGGGGGCTCTTTTGTGTCCAGAGCAATGGACATAATGTCACATGGCCCTAAGTTCCTATAGAACCTTCCAGAGATCTTGGAAGCCTCTAACATCACTTCATACAGTTTGGCGTCACGTGCGTTTTCAAAGTAATAAGTTCCGTCATCACGCCTTTTTGCACATGCCCGCTAGTAGTCTCTGGCGCGTTCGCCTCTGATTTCACTAAAGGCCAGATTCCCACCCGCCGCTATTGCTTCTTTGTCCTCCTATTCCCATATCAGTTTCACGCCGTAGTATCCTGTCACACCCATACGGTGGGGGTGTATGTTCTTCTTCTGAAGTTCCGATTGGTTGAAACTCTTCTCACCAAACTCTTTAGTTGTCCTGACCCTTTTGAATTCTGCCTAGTCTGCTTTTGTAATTTGGGGGTATGTGGGGATTGGGTCCTTGCCTTCTGTCAAGCACTTCTTGTACAACATGTGCTTCTAGTTTCTCCAAGCATCCCTAGCCTTCTTCAGTGCAGCGTGTTCCACCTGCATTTTCCACTACTCTGGAATGTTGAAGTGATCCATGATCTCCCGGACTATCCTTCGCCGTGTTTCTGTGTCAGCCTTCTGAAACCCCGGCAGATTAATGTTGAGCCTTGCCCTGCCAACAAATCCACACACACTCCTGAACCTCATGCGTGCTTTATCTTGTTTAATTGGAGCCCATGACTTTAAATCAATCTCGGTTACTTCATATACACCTTTAGGCTGGTGTGTGGGCTTTCTTGGAGCGTTCCTCCGTGTCCTGACCGGAAGGGTAATTGTTGCAGCTCTATCCCGTTCAAGACTACTTGATCCCTCACAATCTGCTGAAGACCTAGGGTTGTCCGAATCAGATGAAGATACATAGCCTGAATGAGTGCTTTCGCTGCTACTCGACATCTACAGAGAACACATGCGAAACTCAGTAAAGGAGGATAAGCATAAAACTAACAACTTGGGTATCAAGCTTTCTAAACATGCCATGCAATAATTTAGAAAATGTACGGCTAATTTGTTAAGTTTGTGTGACTCGGGCGCTCGCGATATGTAAATATGCAGTAACTTATTAGAACAAATACAGCTTATATGTAGTAAGGAAGGTAGATAATGAACACATATACACTCTCCGTTATTTTATAGCCAATTTGGGAACATACGGAATGAAATTGGAAGAGGGATTGCGAGGAAATATGCCTCACCGCGATGGAGAGCAGTAACTAGCAAGCTTCTTAATGCAAACCCAGCCGGACCACAGGAGAGTCGAGGGTTACTGCATCAATATGCTCGAGGGTGGCTGGCGAGCAAACGAAGACGGCGAGGCGCGGTCCGCCGCGTGTTGGGAACGGCAGTGGAGGTAGGCTTGACGCCGAAGAGCGGGCACACGACTGGGGTGAGCACGGCGGCACCGGAGAGGGTTCTGCTATGGACCTGGGGAAGGGGGGGGGAGCTGGCGAAGGAGATTGGGTGGACCAGTTGAGTGAAACGCGGGCGGGCGGTGGGGGGGGGGGGTGTTGGGGACTCCGGGTGTTGGCGGCCTAGGTGAAAAGGGTGAAAAATATCCCCGGTCGCCGCACGCGCGGAAAGGCCTATGCAAACGGTTGCTTCTTAGCGCTCGTGTGCACAAACAGAATAATTTCGTTTGAAATGAAGACGTACTAATTTTGAAATGAAGACGTGAGTTCATCGTTTCGCCTCTAAATTTTTTCCAAGTAAACCAATCACAATTTTACCACGGGTTTGATTTTCTGGCGCATTTAAGGTATCGTGTGCTATATGTAAGATATTTTTTTGGCATTTACCGTGCATGTTGGCATATAAATCAATTCCTAGCCGGACTGCATTTCTTGTCGGAAGGGATGAGGATTGCCGTTCGATCTAGGAGCATCCAATGGTGCAGACGTACGATCCGTGGGGTTTGGGTTTGGCCAATCAGAATGCACGACTCACATCGCGTGCGCAGCATGTTGTGGTTCTAAGTCTGACAGTAGTGTAAGGGGGTAGTAATGGAGAGGCAAGATCCTAGTTATGAAGTAGTTGTAAGCACACAAGGTTTATGAGTTCAAGCCCTTCTCGGAGGAAGTAACAGCCCTACGTCTCGGAGCCCGGAGGCGGTTGACTGGATTATGTGTGTATGAATTACAGAGGTGCCAACCCTTTACACTGAGGACGGGGGTGGCTTATATAGAGTTCGCCAGACCCCTCCGGCCCTCAGTTATGCAGGGTTTAAAGTACATTAAGGTTGGGCGTTACTGGTAACGCCACTAATAAAGTGTTATAAAGATCATAAAGGCTACTTAATGTTCGACCGTTAGCGCGCGGAGCGTCTTTAGATCTCCTGGCCGTCGAGTGGGCGAATCTTGGTCGAGTGGTAGGCTTCACGGTCGAGTGTCTTCGAGTTCGTCGAGTGGATCACTTTCAAGTCGATTGAAAGGTGATTTCTTCTAGGGATGTCCTTGCGTAGGGTAGTTTGGACTGGTCCATGACCCTACCCTAGGTACATAACTTCATCATTAGCCCCCGAATGGATCGAGGTTTGAGTGGGGAAGGAGTTGAGCATTCTTCCGACCCATCCTTCGTGTCATGAGTATATCTTGTTTTGGATCAATGAACCTGGGCGTCGTTACCAACTTCTTTTCTGGTCGCCTTGATCCATTCATAATTTTCTTTAGTCGAGTGAATTTCTTTACTTGTAGATTCCCGAGTGGTTGCGTGGAGGAGATCCTCCGTCTAACGAGTTGTTCTGCTGCCCGCGGATTTCGCGGGATTCGAATTTCGGGAAGCGCGCGGGACGGGGGAAGCCGCAGTAATCGGATGGGATAGAACGGAGCCTCCTCGATCTCCGCGCCACCTTTTTCGCCACGTATCGCGTGCGCAACTGTTGCGTGATTTGATAGGATCGCCTGGGCCTACAGGTCAGTCACTCGGAAGCGACCCCATATAAGCTGCCGGCCCAAGGCTTTTGAACAGTGCGCCTTCACTTTTCCCCTTCCTTCTCGAATTCTTCCGCCACCTCTGCTCTCGTCTCAGCGTTGCCGGCCTGTTCGAGCTTCGTCTGCGGCGATGGTGAAGGAGAAGACGGCGGCCCTGGAGCGTGCGAAGAAAGCGACGGTGCAGGCGAAGGCAAGGAAGTCCAGTCGGGGCGGATCTTCTTCGAGGTCCGCTCTGCCGAAGGACTGGATCCAGGGCGATTGGATGCCTTCGGCGATTGGGCAAGATGACCTTGATGATCTGATCGATGGGGGGGTTCATTCCCCATGAATCTGCGCGTCTCCCGGGGAACGAGATCGAACCTCAGCCTCGCGAGGGTGAGTGCATCCTCCTCACCACTCACGTCGACCGCGGATTTTCTCTGCCTCCTCATTCTTTCTTCCGGAGCTTCTTGAACTTTTTCGGAGCGCAGCTCCATCACTTT
The DNA here is from genome assembly GCF_018294505.1 of Triticum aestivum. NCBI lineage: Eukaryota > Viridiplantae > Streptophyta > Magnoliopsida > Poales > Poaceae > Triticum > Triticum aestivum. Next base: position 148,764,268 of record NC_057809.1, read on the forward strand.
ACTCCAAATTCCATTGTGTATCTTGCTGCCTTTGTATCTGTACACCCATTGGGTGTGTCGATTGGATTTTTTTGGACTAGTGGGGGCACGCTGAGTGCACCCACTGGGTGTAGTCCCCGAGACTACGATGGGCTGCTGGCAGTCGACTGTAGTCTTTATATTGTGCTGCTTCACTCGAATTTCTTCACTCGGTCTGGTCAGACCATTTCGAATGGAATCTTGGAACCAGTGGGGCACGCTGAGTGCACCCACTGGGTGTAGTCCCCGAGACCATGGTCGACTGCTGGCAGTCGACTAAGGTCTGAAGAACCTTTTTTTGCAGATCATGATGAGATCATAACCTCTTAGTCTCTTTCGGTCGACTGGTCGAGCCGAGTCGGTCAAACCAGTGGGGGCACGCTGAGTGCACCCACTGGGTGTGGTCCCCGAGACTACTGTTGGATATTTTTGATTCGACTGTAGTCTTAGAAATGTTACGATTTTTCTCTTAGTCGCTCGGAGGCAACCTATCTTTGACGTCTGTCGACTGACTCTTCGCAGAAATCCTGCGAGCTTGTGGCTCGCTATACTGAATTGGAAAACAAACAGATCCAGCTCAACCTCGACTTGAAGCTTGCCCAGGAGAACTTGCAGAAGGCGAGGGACGAAGCGCAAGGTATGGCTGGTGAGAACTTGACGACTGTCTTACTTTTCTGCCCATTCCTGATGCTGACCCTGTTGATGTTTTGCAGATAAAATGGAGGAGGCTCTCAAGAAGAAAGACCATGACCTTGCCGAGGCGCAGAAGGCGGCTTTGGACAAAACGAGGCTTGCGAAAGAAAAGCTGGCTTCAGTCGGTAATCTCGAAGAGGAGAACTCCAAACTGAAAGCTGCTCTCGTCGCAGCCAACAAAGAGGCCAGCCGTCTGAAGAATGACAAGATAGCTCTGAATGACAAGGCAAGTGAACTGGCGGGGAAGAGGAACGATCTGGAGGCTTATTTGGGTGAGCTCGCCAAGAAGTTATTTTTCATGCTTGAGGGTAATCACTCCTACCCGACTGACTTGTTGTCATCAATCCATTGTAGAGCCACTGACTTATCTTTGAATTGTGTTTACAGAATTCTGTCAGAACTTCGAGGAGGAGACAGTCGAGTGGAGACGAACTTGGACCCCATTCATTCTCCGGTGAAGGATGAGGCTGCTATGAACGTGCTCCAACTGGAGTCTCGTATTGCTGGAGTGGTTGACTACCTTGCTCGACTGAAGGTTGCGGCGTCGCGGATCGACACGGCGCTCTGGCCTGGAACTACGCTTCAAAATGACCTCGAGTCTCTGATGACTCGACTGAATGAAGTTCCAGGTCGAGTGCAGGAATGGAAGAAGTCTTCTGCTAGGTGTGGCGCCGATGTCGCTCTGTCCTTGGTCCGTGTTCACTGCAAGGAGGCGCGAGAGGAAAAGCTGGCGGATCTCCAAGTTACCAATACCAGGAAGCACAACTTTCAGTCTTTCATGGAGACCTTCATTGCTGCTGCCACTCGGATTGCTGACGGGATTGACCTGGACCAGTTTGTCGCGCCCTCTAGTCCAACACCTGAGGAGTAAAACTTCTATGCTTCGCTTTAAATTTGCCTCGGAATGCCGAGTGATGGTGTAACCGTTAAACTTCTTCGGACTTGATGCTCGAATACTTTTGATCTGACGTTTGGAACCTTGGGATTTATCCGAACTTGGTTTGTTTCTGAATATGCTGGTGTTTCCTTTCGACTGGAACTTGATTTCACTTGGAATACTCTTTGTGCTTGGAACGCAGCTCTGAGGTGGAGAAAGCTTAGGCGAGTACTGGACTGTAGCTAAGCCCCCCGAGTGGGAGGATCGCTCACCACTCGGTAAGATTTTTTAAACTTAGGCAAGTACTGGGACTGCAGCTAAGCCCCCGAGTGGAAGGATTGCTCATCACTCGGTAGGATTTTGTAAACTTAGACGAGTACTGGGACTGCAGCTAAGCCCCCGAGTGGGAGGATTGCTCTCCACTTGGTGGGATTTTTCAAACTTAGGCGAGTACTGGGACTGCAGTTAAGCCTCCGAGTGGGAGGATTGCTCACCACTCGGTAGGATTTTTTTAAACTTAGGCGAGTACTTGGACTGCAGCTAAGCCTCCGAGTGGAAGGATTGCTCACCACTCGGTAGGATTTTTTAAACTTAGGCGAGTACTGGACTGCAGCTAAGCCCCCGAGTGGAAGGGTTGCTTGCCACTCGGTAGGATTTTTTCAAACTTAGGCGAGTACTGCACTGCAGCTAAGCCCCCGAGTGGGAGGCTGGCTCATCACTCGGTAGGATTTTCAAATACTTAGGTGAGTACTGGACTGCAGCTAAGCCCCCGAGTGGGAGGCTGGCTCACCACTCGGTAGGATTTTCAAATACTTAGGCGAGTACTGGACTGCAGCTAAGCCCCCGAGTGGGAGCCTGGGTCACCACTCGGTAGGATTTTCAAATACCTAGGCGAGTACTGGACTGCAGCTAAGCCCCCGAGTGGGAGGCTGGCTCACCACTCGGTAGGATTTTCAAATACTTAGGCAAGTACTGGACTGCAGCTAAGCCCCTGAGTGGGAGGATTGCTCACCACTCGGTAGGATTTTCAAATACTTAGGCGAGTACTGGACTGCAGCTAAGCCCCCGAGTGGGAGGATTGCTGACCACTCGGTAGGATTTTTAAAATACTTAGGCGAGTACTGGACTGCAGCTAAGCCCCCGAGTGGGAGGGTTGCTCGCCACTCGGTAGGATTTTTTCAAACTTAGGCGAGTACTGGACTGCAGCTAAGCCCCCGAGTGGGAGGCTGGCTCACCACTCGGTAGGATTTTTTTTACAAACTTAGGCGAAGCAGATTCGCAGCTAAGTCACCCACTGGGGGATTTCTCACGCAAACAAAAGCAACAACAATCACTGGGAAAATTATAACACTCTTGTCTTTGATAAATAAACTACATAAGTTTTTCTTATTACATCTCATCCGAGTGAGAATTCAAGTGTAAAAGGGACGGAGCAGCTCCGCATTCCAGGCTCGTGGCTCATCAATCTGGCGATCGACATTGTAAAGGTGGTACGCTCCATTGTGGAGGACTCTGGTGACGATGAAGGGACCTTTCCAAGTAGGAGCGAGCTTGTGTGGTTTCTGTTGATCCACTCGGAGGACCAAGTCTCCTTCTTGGAAGGCTCGACTCTTCACATTTCTGGCATGGAATCGACGCAAGTCTTGCTGATAGATGGTCGATTGGATCATGGCTATTTCTCTTTCTTCTTCCAGGAGGTCGACTACGTCCTGCCGGGCTTGTTCTGCTTCATCTTCAAAGTAGAGCTCGACTCAGGGTGCATTGTGAAGCAGGTCACTCGGCAAAACTGCTTCAGCTCCGTAGACCAGAAAGAATGGGGTTCTTCCAGTCGACCGGTTCGGGGTGCTCCTCAATCCCCAAAGAACTGATGGAAGCTCGTCGACCCATGCACCCGCTGTGTGCTTGAGATCGCGCAACAGTCGGGGTTTCAGTCCTTTGAGAATTAGACCGTTTGCTCTTTCCGCTTGTCCATTCGACTGGGGATGAGCGACTGAAGCGTAGTCGACTCGTGTGCCTTGAGAGGCGCAAAAAGCTCTGAACTTGTCTGAATCAAAGTTTGACCCATTGTCAGTGATGATGCTATGCGAAACTCCATATCTGAATATCAACTCTCTGATGAAACTGATAGCAGTGCAGGCATCAAGATTCTTGATAGGCTTAGCTTCAATCCATTTGGTAAACTTGTCGACTGCCACTAGCACATGAGTGAATCCGCTCCTGCCTGTTCTTAGTGGTCCAACCATATCCAATCCCCAAACAACGAAGGGCCAGACAAGTGTTTGTGGGACATGTTGGAGTAGAACTGACATCCTTCGCATTTGTCGACTATCTCTTTTGCCATTTCATTTGCTCTTGGCCAGTAGAATCCCGCTCGGTATGCTTTAGCCACAACGGTCCGAGAGGACGCATGATGACCACAGGTCCCCGAGTGGATATCATCAAGGATTATCTGACCTTCTTCTGGTGTTATACACTTCTGACTGACTCCAGTCGCGCTTTCTCTATACAACTGTCCCTTTATGACTGTAAAGGCCTTGGATCGACGGATGATCTGTTGAGCCTCTTCTTCGTCCTCTGGGAGTTTTTTCCTTAGGATGTACGCGATGTACGGCACTGTCCAGTCGGGAGTGATGACCAAAACTTCCATGATCAGGTCGACCACAGCTGGAACCTCGACTTCAGTCGGATCCGTGGCACTTCTTGGCTGCGAGGCTTCTTTAGTGAAAGGATCCTCTTGAACTGATGGTGTGTGGATGTGTTCCAGAAACACATTGCTGGGAATGACTTCTCTCTTGAAACCTATTTTTGCTAAATCATCAGCTGCTTGATTTTTCAGTCGGGGTATATGATGCAGCTCTAACCCCTCGAATTTCTTCTCTAGCTTTCTCACTGCATTGCAATAACCGGTCATGGCCGGACTTCTGACGTCCCACTCCTTCATCACTTGATTAACCACCAAATCTGAGTCGCCATAGACCATGAGGCGACAGACGCCGAGTGAAATGGCCATGCGTAACCCATACAAAAGTGCTTCATATTCTGCTTCGTTATTGGAGGAATCAAAGTGAATCTGGAGAACATATCTGAGCTTATCTTCTCGGGAGGAAACCAATACTACCCCAACACCGGAATCGTTCAGCATCTTAGACCCATCGAAGAACATGGTCCAGTGCTCCGAGTGAACTTGAGTCGGTAGTTGCTGTTCAATCCACTCGGCAACGAAATCTGCTATTGCTTGGGACTTGATAGCCTTCTTTGCCTCAAACTTGATATCTAGGGGAAGGAGTTCAATCGCCCATTTTGCCACTCGACCAGTTGCATCTCTGTTGTGCAGAATCTCTGACAATGGAGCGTCGCTGACGACTGTAATGGAATGGTCAGAGAAGTAATGTGCAACCTTCTTCGTGGTCATATAAATCCCATATACAAGCTTCTGGTAATGAGGATATCTTTGCTTTGATGGAGTCAAAACTTCAGAAACATAATATACTAGGCGCTGAACTTTAAAGGCTTTTCCTTCTTCTTCCCGCTTGACCGTAAGTACTGTACTGACGACTTGTCCCGTGGCTGCAATGTAAAGCAGCAAAGGCTCTTTGCTGATTAGGGCAGCAAGCACCGGCTGGGTGGAGAGCAGAGCTTTGAGCTCTGCAAACGCTGCATCAGCTTCTGGAGTCCACTCGAACTTGTCTGACTTCTTCATCAGTCGGTAAAGAGGCAATGCCTTTTCACTGAGACAAGAGATGAATCGACTTAAAGCGGCCAAGCAACCAGTAAGCTTCTGGACATCGTGCACACGCACAGGACGTTTCATTTGGAGTATAGTACCAACTTTTTCTGGGTTGGCGTCGATTCCCCGTTTGGAAACGAGAAATCCGAGTAACTTTCCGCTAGGAACTCCAATGTGCACTTTGATGGATTATGCTTGATATCATACCTCCTGAGGTTGGAAAGGTTTCAGCAAGGTCAGTCAGCAGGTCGAAACCCTTCCGTGACTTGACCATAATATCATCCATGTATGCTTCCACATTCCGACTGATTTGAGTGAGCAAACACTTCTGAATCATCCTCATGAACATGGCTCCGGCATTCTTGAGGCCGAACGGCATGGCAACATAACAGAAGCACCCGAATGGAGTGATAAAAGCTGTTTTGATCTCGTCGGGTCCATACAGACGGATCTGATGATACCCGGAATAGGCGTCTAAAAAAGATAGTCACTCACATCCCGCAGTCGACTCGACTATCTGGTCGATGCGGGGGAGAGGAAAATGATCTTTCGGGCAGGCCTGATTGATATGTTTAAAGTCAATGCACATGCGGAGTGACTTGTCCTTCTTGAGGACCATGACAACATTGGCGAGCCACTCGGAGTGGTAAATCTCTCGGATGAACTCCGTTGCTAAGAGCCGAGCCACCTCCTCACCAATAGCTTTTCTCTTCTGGACGGCGGACCGTCGGAGATGTTCTTTGACAGGTTTCACTTTCGGGTCGACTCATAAACGGTGCTCAGCCAGCCCCCTGGGAACACCCGACATGTCAGAAGGCTTCCATGCGAAAATGTCCCAGTTCTCATGGAGGAACTAGATGAGCACTTCTTCCTATTTGGACTCGAGTGTGGTTGAGATATGAGTCGGAGCAGCATTGGGATCGGTCGGGTGAATGTGAATCGGCTTTGTCTCACCGGACGACTGAAATGTTGATTCCGTAGCGGGCTTCTTGGCTCGCAAAAAATCACTCGGGTCTGCAGTCTTCTGGTACTCCTGCAGCTCTACCACTACCATCTGAGCATCAGCGATCTTTGAGCCTTTCTGAAAATACTCTTCCGCCTTCTTCCGATTGCCCATAACAGTGATCATACCTTTGGGACCAGGCATTTTCCATTTGAGGTACACATAACATGGTCGAGCCATGAAGCGTGCATAAGCTGGCCTGCCCAAAATAGCGTGGTAAGCACTCTGGAAATCCACAACTTCAAACATCAACTATTCTTTGCGGCAATTCTTGGAATCACCGAAAACCACATCAAGAGCAATTTGGCCGAGTGACTCAGCCTTCTTCCCAGGAATGACTCCATGGAAACTCATGTTGCTAGTACTGAGTCTGGACATCGGAATGCCCATCGCTTTCAACGTTTCTGCGTACAGAATATTCAAGCCACTACCACCATCCATCAAGACTTTGGTCAGTCGAGTGCCTTCGACAACTGGGTCGACCACCAAAGCTTGCCTCCCAGGGGTGGCAATGTGTGTTGGGTAATCAGACTGGTTGAATGTGATGACAGTCTGAGACCATTTTAGATAACTGGGTGTCGCCGGAGCAACCATATTTACTTCTCGGTTGATAACTTTCAGTCGACTTTTGCTTTCTACGTCAGCAAAAATCATCAGAGTGGAATTGACCTGGGGGTATCCATCATCACTATCTTCCTTGTCCTCAACTTTATTCGACTCCTTTTCCTTGTCTTTGGGCTGCTTCCCTTGGAACTGCTGGATCAAGAGCCGACACTGTCGAGTGGTATGCTTTGGGTAAATGAGTTTACCCTCTTCATCTTTCTTTGTGTGAATGTGGCATGGCAGATCCAACACATCATTTCCGTCTTGGTCTTTAACTTTCTTAGGGTTCCAAGGCCCTTTGGGTTTCCCCTTAAACTTTCCTTGAGTCACAGCCAAGGCTTCTCCATGAGCAGCTGGCTCGGCTTTCCGCTTCTGTTTCCGATTGGAATTTCCTCCTCCGGTTTCTTGGGCGACCGACTTGAGCTTGCCACTCCGGAGTCGATCCTCATCTTCACCATTAGCGTACGTGGTAGCAATCTCCATCATTCGACTCAGAGACATGTCTCCGGTTCGACCGAATTTCAGATTCAGCTCTCTGTACTTGACGCCTTCCTTGAAGGCACAGACTGCTTGGTGGTCAGATACATTCTCCACTGTGTGATGCAACGTGATCCATCTCTGGATGTAATCCCTCAAAGTTTTATTTGGCTTCTGCACACAAGACCGCAGTTCCGTCAGCCCTGCCGGTCGCTTGCATGTTCCTTCAAATGCTGTGACAAACACTTGGGCGAGATCTTCCCAAGTGTAAATGCTGTTGGGTGCTAACTGATTCAGCCACGCTCGGGCTGAGCCCTCCAACATGAGAGGCAGGTGCTTCATGGCCACTTCATCATTGCCACCGCCAATCTAGACAACCACTCAGTAGTCTTCAAGCCAAGTATCGGGCTTGGACTTACTAGCGAACTTACTGACTCCAGTCGCCAACCTGAAGTTGGGTGGAATCACCGCGGCCCTGATGGCTCTGCTAAAGCACTCTGGCCCTGAAACGTGCACTATGCTGCTGGTAGGTGCCTCTCTGTCGCGACCTTCTCGGTGAGCTCTGTTCCTGTTGACCAAACCTTGAACGAGAATGGATCTCGCATCAAAGCCTGGTTCCCTGGGGTCGACTAGAATCCTTCGCCCAACACTGTGAGGGCGTCTGTCATCCTGCTGTCGAGGCACATACGACCCACTTCTCGGGGGAGGGGTGGGTGATGAAGCTATGTACCTAGGGTAGGGGCACGGACCTGTCCAAGGAGCCCTACCCAAGGACATCCCTAGAAGAAGTCACCTTTCAATCGACTTGAAGGTATCCCACTCGACGGGTTCAAGACACTCGACCAAGAAGCTATCACTCGACCATGAAGCCAACCACTCGACTGCCAGGAGACCTAAAGTCACTCCGCAGGCAAACGGTCGGCTATTAAGTAGTCTTTATGGTCATTATAGCACTTTATTAGGGGCGTTACCACTAACGCCCAACCTTAAATGTACCTTAAACCCTGCATCACTGAGGGCAGGAGAGGGCCGGCGAACTCTATATAAGCCACCCCCTCCTCAGTATGAAGGGTTCGCACCCCTATTATTCATACACACATAATCCAATTGACCGCCTCCGGGCACCGAGACGTAGGGCTGTTACTTCCTCCGAGAAGGGCCTGAACTCGTAATCCTCGTGTGTTTACAACTTCCCAATAGCTGAGATCTAGCCTCTCCATACACACCCCCTACATCACTGTCAGAGTTAGAACCACGACAGTTGGCGCCCACCGTGGGGCTGGAATCTTAGCGCCTGATTGGAGAAGTTGCGATTTTTCCGATCCCTTTGATCATGGTTTCGTGCGGAGTTTTGGTGGAGGGCCGCGAGATCCGCCTCGGCGCGCTCACGTTCATCGCCGACGACTCCGCCTGGCTTTAGGAGGCACCACTCGACATTGATGCGCTCCCCGTCCGCGGTGCGACGCACTTCCGCGCATGTGTTCCTGGCGTCCTCCTGCGGCAGCCGTCGACCCAGTATTGATCGGCCCCCGTGTCGTCTCCCCGCTCTGTCTCCCACTGGCGCAAGCGCTCCGGTCGGTCGAGACTTCAGAGGTGGGTGAGGCATGCCGTGGCTCGCCAGTCGGCCGCCCCACAAGTCGCGGCAATCGAGCCCGACGAATCCCTCTGCGGCCTGTTCGACCTGTCGACTGGCTCCGCGGAGACCGCATCCGAGTGCGACAGCAGCGACCCAGCGGCTGAGGTTCTGGCGGTCGATGGAACGCACAGTCCTCCCGGTTTCCCTCGCGCTGATGGAGGCGCGGGTGGGGGCGACCCGTCGCATCCCCACGATGAGTATCTCCCCGAACCTCTCACGTCATTATAGCGAGAGGAGCTTCGCCGCTGGAACATGGACGCGCTCCACACTCCTATCGTCGGAGAGACCCCCGAGGCCCGGGCCTTGGAGGACGCGCGCTTGGCTAACTTGGCCGAGCGCACTCGACTGGAGAATCTCCAGCGAGCACTCGACGAGCAAGCGCGTCAGCGGGCTCCCGAGTCTAGTCGACGTCAGCTCTTCCTGCCGATGCAGGTATACGGAACCCCAGTTCAGAATTTGGCCGCCGCGGCCCGTATAGCAGAATCGATTCAGCCCTCCCAGTCGGAGGCTGGCAGGGGCTTGTTGCAGATCAGAGCGTTGCTCCGGGCGGCGAGAAACCAGAATTCCGCTGTTTCTCAGTCGCGGAATAGGATCCACAGTCGGTCCATTGCAACAGATACAGTCTAGTCGGCTCACAGCCCGAGATCGCCCCCGAGGCGTGAGGGACGTGGTGACCGGCATGATCAGTACAGAAGGAATGAGCAGTATGATCACCGATCCGATCATGATGATCGATGTCGAGTGCCAACCCCTCCCTCGAGGAGTGGGTCATATGCGCCTCGACATCGAGATGACAGGCGCCCTCATAGTGTTGTGCAGAGGATTCCAGTCGACCCCAGGGACCCAGGCTTTGACGTGAGATCTATCCTCGTTCAAGGTTTGGTTGACAGGAACAGAGCTCATCGGAAGGCCACAACAGAGATGCGCCTGCCAGCAGCAGAGTACATGTTTCGGGGCCAGAGTGTTTCAGTCGAGCCATCAGAGCCGCAGTGATTCCTCCCAACTTCAGGTTGGCGACTGGCAGCAAGTTCACCGGTGAGTCTAAGCCTGCCACTTGGCTCGAAGATTACCGAGTGGCTGTACAGATTGGCGGCGGCCACGAAGCATTTGCCTCTCATGTTAGAGGGCTCAGCCAGAGCGTGGCTAAATCAGTTGGCACCCAGCAGCATCTACACTTGGGAGGACCTCTCCCGAGTGTTTGTCACAACCTTTGAGGGAACATGTAAGCGACCCGCAGGCCTTACAGAATTGTGTTCTTGCATACAGAAACCGAATGAAACTCTGAGGGATTACATCCAGAGGTGGATCACGTTGCATCACACAGTTGAGAATGTGCCTGACCATCAAGCAGTTTGTGCCTTTAAAGAAGGCGTTAAATACAGAGAATTGAATCTGAAGTTCGGTCGAACTGGAGAGATGTCTCTGAACCGGATGATGGAGATTGCCACCAAATACGCTAATGGTGAAGACGAAGATCGACTCCGGAGTGGCAAGCACAAGGTAGTCGCCCAAGAAACCGGAGGAAACTCCAGTCGGAAACAGAAGCGGAAGGCCGAGCCAGCCGCCCCTGGGGAGGCCCTGGCCGTAACCCAGGGAAATTTCAAGGGAAAACCCAAAGGCCCCTGGAAGCCCAAGAAAGTCAAGGATCAAGACAGAAATGATGTTTTGGATCTTTCATGTCACATCCACACCAAGAAAGATGAAGGGGGTAATTTTATTTACCCAAAGTATACCACTCAACAGTGCCGACTCCTGATCCAGCAGTTTTAGGGCAAACAGTCGAAAGATAAGGAAAAAGAGTCGGACAGAGTTGAGGACAAGGAAGATAGTGACGATGGATACCCCCAAATCAATTCCACCCTAATGATTTTTGTTGATATCGAAAGCAAAAGTCGACTGAAAGTCATTAACAGTGAGGTGAATATGGTTGCTCCGGCAACACCCAGTTATCTGAAGTGGTATCAGACTGCCATCACATTCGACCAGTCTGATCACCCTACGCACATTGCCACTCCTGGGAGGCAAGCTTTGGTGGTCGACCCAATTGTCGAAGGCACTCGACTGACGAAAGTCCTGATGGATGGTGGCAGTGGCCTGAACATATTGTATGCTGAAACATTGAAAGGAACGGGCATTCCGATGTCCAGGCTTAGTACCAGTAACATGAGCTTCCACGGGATCATTCCTGGGAAGAAAGCCGAATCACTCGGCCAGATCGCTCTTGATGTGGTTTTCGGTGATTCAAGGAATTACCGCAAGGAAAAGTTGACATTCGAGGTTGTGGACTTCCAAAGTGCTTATCATGCCATTTTGGGCAGGCCAACTTACACACGCTTCATGGCTCGACCATGTTATGTGTATCTCAAATTGAAGATGCCTGGTCCCAAAGGTGTGATCACTGTTACAGGCAATCGGAAGAAGGCAGAAGAGTGTTTTCAGAAAGGATCAAAGATCGCTGATGCTCAGATGTCGGTAGTCGAACTTCAAGAGTACCAGAAGGCTGCTGATCCGAGTGAATTGCTGCGAGCTAAGAAGCCAGCCTCAGAATCAGCCTTTCAGTCGTCCGGTGAATCTAAACCAGTTCACATTCACCCGACCGACCCCGATGCTGCTCCGACTCACATCTCAACGATGCTCGACTCCAAATAGGAATAAGCGCTCATCCAGTTCCTCCGTGAGAACTGGGACATCTTCGCATGGAAGCCTTCTGACATGCCTGGAGTTCCCAGGGGGCTGGCTGAGCACCGTCTACGAGTCGACCCGAAGTTCAAGCCTGTGAAAGAACATCTTCGACGGTCCGCCATCCAGAAGAGGAAAGCTATTGGCGAGGAGGTGGCTCGGCTCTTAGCAGTGGAGTTCATCCGAGAGATTTACCACTCTGAGTGGCTCGCCAATGTTGTCATGGTCCCCAAGAAGGACAAGTCACTTCACATGTGCATTGACTTTAAACATATCAATCGGGCCTGCCCGAAAGATCATTTCCCTCTCCCCCGCATCGACCAGGTAGTCGACTCGACCGCGGGGTGTGAGCGTTTGTCTTTTCTAGATGCTTATTCAGGGTACCATCAGATCCGTCTGTATGGACACGACGAGATCAAAACGGCTTTCATCACCCCATTCGGATGCTTCTGTTACATCACCATGCCCTTCGGCCTCAAGAATGCTGGAGCCACGTTCATGAGGATGATTTAGAAGTGTTTGCTCACTTAGATCAGTCGGAACATAGAAGCATACATGGATGATATTGTGGTTAAGTCACGGAAAGGTTCCGACCTACTGACTGACCTTGCCGAAACCTTTGCTAACCTCAGGAGATATGATATCAAGCTCAATCCATCAAAGTGCACATTCGGAGTTCCAGGTGGAAAGTTACTCGGTTTCCTCGTTTCCGAACAAGGAATCGACGCCAATCCCGAGAAAGTTCGCACCATACTCCGGATGAAGCGCCCTGTGCGTGTACACGATGTCCAGAAGCTTACAGGTTGCTTGGCCGCTCTAAGTCGATTCATTTCTCGTCTCGGTGAAAAGGCGTTGCCTCTTTACCGACTGATGAAGAAGTCTGACAAGTTCGAGTGGACTCCAGAAGCTGATGCAGCGTTCGCAGAGCTCAAAGCTCTGCTCTCCACCCAGCCGGTGCTTGCTGCCCCAATCAGTAAAGAGCCTCTGCTGCTTTACATTGCGGCCACGGGACAAGTTGTCAGTACAGTACTTACGGTCGAGCGGGAAGAAGAAGGAAAGGCCTTCAGAGTTCAGCGCCCAGTATATTATGTGTCTGAAGTTTTGACTCCTTCGAAGCAAAGATATCCCCATTACCAGAAGCTTGTATATGGGATTTACATGACCACAAAGAAGGTTGCACACTACTTCTCTGACCATTCCATTACAGTCGTCAGCGACGCTCCGCTGTCAGAGATTTTGCACAACAGAGATGCAACTGGTCGAGTGGCGAAGTGGGTGATTGAACTCCTTCCCCTAGATATCAAGTTTGAAGCAAAGAAGGCTATCAAGTCCCAAGCAATTGCAGATTTCGTCGCCGAGTGGATTGAACAGCAACTTCCGACTCAAGTTCACTCGGAGCACTGGACCATGTTCTTCGATGGATCTAAGATGCTGAATGGTTCCGGTGCTGGGGTAGTATTGGTCTCCCCCGAGGAGATAAGCTCAGATACATTCTGCAGATTCACTTTGATTCCTCCAATAATGAAGCAGAATACGAAGCACTCTTGTATGGGTTGCGCATGGCCATTTCACTCGGCGTCCGGCGCCTCATGGTCTATGGCGACTCAGATTTGGTGGTCAATCAGGTGATGAAGGAGTGGGACGTCAGAAGCCCAGCTATGACTGGCTACTACAACGCAGTAAGAATGTTAGAAAAGAAATTCGAGGGGTTAGAGCTTCATCACATCCCCCGACTGAAAAATCAAGCAACTGATGATCTGGCAAAGATGGGCTCCAAGAGAGAAGCCATTCCCAGCAATGTGTTTTTGGAGCACATCCGCTCGCCGTCGGTCCAGGAGGATCCTTTTACAGAAGAAGCCCCACAACCGAAAAGTGCCACAGATCCAACTGAAGTCGAAATTCCTGCTATGGTCGACCTAGTCATGGAGGTCTTGGCTATCACTCCCGACTGGATGATACCATACATCGCGTATATCTTGAGGAAAGAACTTCCAGAGGACGAAGAAGAGGCTCAACAGATCGTCCGTCGATCTAAAGCTTTCACAGTCATAAAAGGACAGTTGTATAGAGAAAGCGCAACTGGAATCGGTCAGAAGTGCATAACGCCAGAAGAAGGTCAGATGATCCTTGATGATATCCACTCGGGGACCTGTGGTCACCATGCATCCTCTCGGACCATTGTGGCCAAAGCATATCGAGATAGTCGACAACTGTGGTCACCAGGGCAAACGAAATGGCGAAAGAGATAGTCGACAAGTGTGAAGGCTGCCAGTTCTACTCCAACGTGTCGCACAAGCCAGCATCAGCTCTGAGGACCATTCCACTCGTCTGGCCCTTCGCTGTTTGGGGACTGGACATGGTTGGTCCATTGAGAACAGGCAGGAGCGGATTCACACATGTGCTCTTGGCAGTCGACAAGTTTACCAAATGGATTGAAGCCAAGCCTATCAAAAATCTTGATGCTAGCACTGCTATTAGTTTCGTCAGAGAGTTGATATTCAGATACGGGGTCCTGCATAGCATCATCACTGACAATGGGTCAAACTTCGATTCAGACAAGTTCAGAGCTTTTTGCGCCTCTCAAGGCACACGAGTCGACTACGCGTCGGTCGCGCATCCCCAGTCGAATGGACAAGCTGAAAGAGCAAATGGTCTAATCCTCAAAGGACTGAAGCCTCGACTGATGCGTGATCTCAAGCACGCAGCAGGCGCTTGGGTCGACGAGCTTCGGTCAGTTTTGTGGGGACTGAGGACCACCCCGAACCGGTCGACTGGAAGAACGCCATTCTTTCTGGTTTACGGAGCCGAAGCCGTCCTGCTGAGCGATCTACTTCACAACGCCCCCAGAGTCGAGCTTTATAACAAAGACGAAGCAGAGCAAGCCCGGCGAGACGCAGTCGACCTCCTAGAGGAGGAGAGGGAAATGGCTATGATCAGATCGACCATCTATCAGCAAGACTTGCATCGATTCCATGCCATAAACGTGAAGAGCCGAGCCTTCCAAGAAGGAGATTTGGTCCTCCGAGTGGATCAGCAGAAACCACACAAACTTGCTCCTACTTGGGAAGGCCCCTTCATCGTCACCAGAGTCCTCCACAATGGAGCATATCACCTCTACAATGTTGATCGCCAGATCGACAAGCCACGAGCTTGGAATGCGGAACTGCTCCGCCCCTTTTACACTTGAGTTCTCCCTTGGACGAGATGTAATAAGAAAAAATTTCTGCAGTTTATTTTTACCAAATACAAGAGTGTTCCAATAATTGCTGTCACTTTTGTTTGCATACGAAATCCCCCAGTGGGTGTGTAACGCCCTCGATGCGGCTATAGCTCCCACGTGTCGAGGCACGACTTAGAGACATAACCGCATTGAAAGCAATGTCGCAAGTCAGGCAATCATTACAACATCCCATGTAGTATATAATAAAAGGGGGAGATACATAGTTGGCTTACACTCGCCACGTCACATCAAAGTACATAAATAACATCCATCATACAAACACTCATGGCCCTACTACGGCGCCAAAATAGAAGAAAACCCAACATGCGACAAGGCCCTGAATCGAACCCCAACTAGGCACCACTACTGATCATCGGGAAAGGAAATATAATAACGCTGAGAGTCCTCGTCGAACTCCCACTTGAGCTCGTAATTGTCACCTGGAGCGGAATCACCTGGACCTGCATTTGGAGTTATAGTATCTGTGAGCCACAGGGACTCAGCAATCTCGCACCCTCGCGATCAAGACTATTTAAGCTTATAGGAAGGGTGAGGCAATTATAAGTGGAGCTACAGCAAGCGACTAGCATGTATGGTGGCTAACTTATTCGCAAAAGAGAGCGAGAAGAGGAGGCAAAGCACGAGCGAGAATCTAGAGGAACAACCTGCGCAAGCATAACTCCAACACCGTGTCCACTTCCCGGATTCCGCCGAGAAGAGGCCATCACGGTAACACACTCAGTTGATTCATTTTAATTTAGTTAAGGTTCAAGTTATCTACAACCGAACATTAACAAATTCCCATCTGCCCATAACCGCGGGCACGGCTTTCGAAAGTTCAATCCCTGTAGGGGGGTCCCAACTTAGCCCATGACAAGCTCTCACGGTCAACGAAGGAATAGACCTCCACCCGAGACACACCGATCAGACTCGGTATCCCGGTACAACAAGACGATTCGACAGGTTAAAACAAGTCCAGCAACACCGCCCGAATGTGCCGACAAATCCCGATAGGAGCTGCACATATCTCGTTCTCAGGGCACACTCAGATGAGCAAGACGTTGGGTAAGCCAGCCCAGAGTTGCCCCTGGTAGCCTCGGACATCGCTCGGTGGGACCAACACTCAGAGGAGCACTGGCCCGGGGGGGGGGGGGTTAAAATAAGATGACCCTTGAGTCTGCAGAACCCAAGGGAAAGAAAATGGGCTAGGTGGCAAATGGCAAAACCAATGTTGGGCATTGCTGGAAAAGCTTTAATCAAGGCGAACTATCAAGGGGTTCCCATTATAACCCAACCACGTGAGGAACGCAAAATTCGGGAACATAACACCGATATGACGGAAACTAGGGCGGCAAGAGTGGAACAAAACACTAGGCGATAGGCCGAGCCTTCCACCCTTTACCAAGTATATAGATGCATTAAGATAACATAGCAATATAATGATTTCCCAACAAGTAAATAAATGTTCCAACAAGGAACGGCTCCGATCCTCACCTGCAACTAGCAACGCTATAAGAAGGGGCTGAGCAAAGCGGTAACATAGCCAATCAATGGTTTGCTAGGACAAGGTGGGTTAGAAGTTCAACATGGCAATTGGGAGGCTGACAAGAAAAAGGTAGGCATCGTAGCAATGGCATAGCAAGAGCGAGCAAACTAGCATAGCAAAGATAGTAGTGATTTCGAGGGTATGATCATCTTGCCTGCAAAGCTGTCAGAGTTGTCTGGATCCTCACAAGCAAACTCAACGGGCTCCTCGTCTCCCGGCTCTACCCAAACAACACAAACAAGCAACAAGGATACAATCAACCACGTGCAAGGACAAACAATAAGATGCAAAGATGATATGCTATGCGGGATGCGAAGCGGTATGCAAAATGCAAAACGTGACAGGGAATGCATGAACATGGACTCAGCTTGGAAAACCAAGTGTGCCACTGGATAGAGGGGATGAAATCGCTTGAAAACGATATAAAGATCATTGGAATCGGTGTTACGGTTTGGAAATGGCAAGCGTTTTACGATATGAACCGGTCTGCGATTTACAGCAAGTAGGCATCTAAATGCAATGCAACGAACATGCTACAGCCACCAAACATGACAACAAAAAACATGGCAGGGATGCACACAAGATGCTTAACAAAAGACTAGCATTGAGCCACGTCCAATTCATCCATTATGAGGTTCAAACAAGCATGGCAAAAACGCAAATGCAAAACAGATTCCAGACTTGGTGAAATAAACACTAGTCTGAAATTTCAGATCACGATGCTCTCTTCGGAGCAGCAAAACAACATGATACATGACCTGATTATGACAAGTAAGAACATGGCATGGAGCTACTCAACAAGCTTAACAAAAGACCCAAAGTGACCTGGGGCCAAAAGGGTTCACAAAATATACTAACGGGCACACGAACATAGCTAAAACACAATCAGTTTTCAGACTTAGTGAAAACTGAGACATGCTGAAATATAACTCGCGAAGGCATGTAAACAAGCTCGATGCACTCACTATGGTGCAAGTCATGGCAAGGCAGGCATACATCCATTAATAAGGCACAAAATACAAGCTAGACATGGCAAGAACAATGGCATAGCGCACGGATCAACTACAATAGCATCGGCAAAATCGCAAACGAGTTGACGATCTGCCGAGATTCACAACGAAGCAACAGTAGAGCTCGATTGAATCAAGCTAGGCTGCACCAAACTAGCAAGTAAAGACATGGATGGATAGAGCATAACATGATTAACAAAAGTCCCTTACTGATCATGCTCAAAAGAGGCACGGATTATTAGGAAACGAGCTGAACATATGGCATCATGAACTAAAAATCCCAGACTTAGTGAAAATCACTAAATCCCTGAAAACAGATTTCCCGGGTGCCTCACTTTGCAAGCATGCACAAGTCACCACACACATCCTAAAAATGCATGGGTTGCACCTCTGGAAAGAAGACAAAATGCTTAACAAAACATATCAAGGACTCACAGGCATAGCATGCACACAATAATCATGGCAAAAATGACAAAAGTCTAAGATGAACTAGCAGATCTGACAATTAACTCACGAAGCCTCCTTCTAACAGCATTTAGGGCATTAAGATGAACTCAAATGAAAATGATGCAATGGAATAAAATGATGTACTCGTCGAGGCGAACATTTTGATATATTATATGCCCAAATTGGAGCTACGGATGCAAAGTTACGGGCGATCAAAGTATGCATAAAAAACTAGGGTTAGGCAGGAAAGTCAACCGAGATGAATTTATCAGATCTGGATCCAGATCCGCACGCTTCCCGATGCACGCTGGAGTTACTGTAGCAGCTCACCGGACTTGACGGGGAAGAAGGCCGGCGTGGGAGGAGGAGGAAGAGGACGGCGGGGCCCGGCCGGATCCGGCGATGGACGGCGGTGCGAGGTCGGTGGCGGCCGGGCTCGGCGCCGGGCGGTGCGGCAGCGATGGTGGCGGCTAGCGGCGGTCGCCGGAGAAGAAGGGCGCGGCGGCGCCCGCGGTGGTGGGTGGCGGCTCCGGCCACCGGAGAAGAAAGGCGCGGGCGAGGTGCTGGCCTCGGGCCCGGTCGGGCGAAGGAGAGGGCCGGCCCAGGGCCTTGCGGGCCGGCGGCTGGGAGGCGGCGGGGATGTGGTCCGCCCGCCACGTGGCGGCGCCTGGCTGGCTGCGGCGATGCGTCCGGTCAGACCGGACGTGTCCGGCCGGCGCGGTGGATCTTTTTTTTTGCTAGGGTTGGACGGGGAAGAAGATCCGAAAATGGAGGGGGGCTATATATAGGCATAAGTGGAGCTAGGAGAGTCCAAATGAGGTGCGGTTTTCGTCCACGCGATCGTGATCGAACGCTCTAGGACATGGAGCAGAGTTTGGTGGGTTTTGGGCCAAATTGGGGGGGGGGTGTTGGGCTGCATCACACACGAGGCCTTTTCGGTCTCTCGGTTAACCGTTGGAGTATCAAACGAAGTCCAAATGATACGAAACTTGACAGGCGGTCTACCGGTGGTAAACCAAGGCCGCTTGGCAAGTCTCGGCCCAATCCGGAAATTTTTAATCCCCACACATGAAAGAAAGCTAGAAATGACCACCGGAGGAGAACGAAGCGCCGGAATGCAAAACGGACAACGGGGAAAATGCTCGAATGCATGAGACGAACACGTATGCAAATGCAATGCACATGATGACATGATATGAGATGGATGAAAACGAAAACAACACACGGAGACAAAGGCCCGAACCCGAGAAATAAATATAACTTAACGCCGGAAACGGCAAGAGTTGGAGTACAAATTGGGAAAGTTACATCCGGGGTGTTACAGGGTGACTTAGCTGCGAATCCGTTCCGCCTAAGTTTGAAAAATCCTACCGAGTGGAGAGCCAGACTCCCACTCGGGGGCTTAGCTGCAGCCCAGTGCTTGCCTACGTGTTCAAAAATCCTACCGAGTGAAGAGCCAGACTCCCACTCGGGGGCTTAGCTGCAGCCCAGTGCTCGCCTAAGTGTTTAAAAATCCTACCGAGTGGAGAGCAATCCTCCCACTCGGGGGCTTAGCTGCAGTCCAATACTCACCTAAGTTCTCCCACCTAGAGACTTAGCTGCAGTCAGGCACTCGCCTAAGTTTGAAAAAATCCTACCGAGTGGAGAGCAATCCTCCCACTCGGGGGCTTAGCTGCAGTCCAATACTCGCCTAAGTTCTCCCACCTAGAGACTTAGCAGCAGTCAGGCACTCGCCTAAGTTTGAAAAAATCCTACCGAGTGGAGAGCAATCCTCCCACTCAGGGGCTTAGCTGCAGTCCAGTACTCGCCTAAGTTCTCCCACCTAGAGACTTAGCTGCAGTCAGGCACTCGCCTAAGTTTGAAAAAATCCTACCGAGTGGAGAGCAATCCTCCCACTCGGGGGCTTAGCTGCAGTCCAGTATTCGCCTAAGTTCTCACACCTAGAGACTTAGATGCAGTCAGGCACTCGCCTAAGTTTGAAAAAATCCTACCGAACTCACTCAGGGGGCTTAGCTGCAGCCCAGTGCTCGCCTAAGTGTTTAAAAATCCTATCGAGTGGCGAGCCAGACTCCCACTCGGGGGCTTAGCTGCAGTCCAAGCACTCGCCTAAGTATTTGAAAATCCTACCGAGTGAGAGCAAACCTCCCACTCGGGGGCTTAGCTGCAGTCCAAGCACTCGCCTAAGTATTTGAAAATCCTACCGAGTGAGAGCAAACCTCCCACTCGGGGGGCTTAGCTGCAGCCCAGTGCTCGCCTAAGTGTTTAAAAATCCTACCGAGTGAGAGCAAACCTCCCACTCGGGGGCTTAGCTGCAGCCCAGTGCTCGCCTAAGTGTTTAAAAATCCTACCGAGTGAGAGCAAACCTCCCACTCGGGGGCTTAGCTGTATCCCAGTGCTCGCCTAAGTATTTAAAAATCCTACCGAGTGGAGATCAAACCTCCCACTCGGGGGCTTAGCTGCAGCCCAGCACTCGCCTAAGTGTTTAAAAATCCTACCGAGTGGAGAGCAAACCTCCCACTCGGAGGCTTAGTTGCAGCCCAGTGCTCGCCTAAGTACAGGACACAACCCAATCCACAAGGACGACGAGGCGCAAGTCGACTGCTACCTTCTCCTTCGGAGTTGTGCCGCAAATACAAGGTTATTCCGAGTGAAGATCAAGTTCTACTCGATGAATCAAATCATGAAGATATTCAACGAGAAATCAAGATCAGATAAAGCCTAAAAGGTCCCAGACCTCAGATCGAAGTACTCGAGCCCTCGACTCGGCGGAGTTTAACGGTTACAAATCCACTCGGCATTCCGAGGCAAATTTAAAGTGAAGCATAAAAGTTTTTCATTCCTCAGGAGGAGGACTGGAAGGGGCGACGAACTCGTCCAAGTCGATCCCGTCTGCAATATGAGTGGCGGCAGCAATGAAAGTCTCCATGAAGTCTTGAAAGTTGTGCTTCCTGGTATTGGCAACTTGGATGGCGGCCAGCTTTTCCTCTCGCGCCTCCTTGCAATGGACGCGGACCAGAGACAGAGCGACATCAGCACCACATCTAGCAGAAGATTTCTTCCATTCCTCCACTCGACCTGGGACTTCATTAAGTCGAGCCATCAGGGACTCGAGGTCGTTCTGAAGCGTCGTCCCAGGCCAGAGTGATGTGTCGATCCGCGACATCGCAACCTTCAGTCGAGCAAGATAGTTAACCACGCTGGCAATACGAGACTCCAGACGGAGCACGTTCATTGCAGCCTCGTCCTTCACAAGGGAGTTAGCAGGGTCCAAGCCTGGCTCCACTCGACTGGTCTCCTCTTCGAAGTTCTGACAGAATTCTGCAAACACGATTCAAGAATAAGACAGTGACCCTACACAGACTTGGTAACTGCAAGACAGTCGGGGCAGAGTAATTACCTTCGAGCACGACGAACAGCTTCTTGGTGAGTCCACCGAGATAAGCCTCCAGATCGTTCCTCTTCCCCGCCAGCTCACCTGCCTTGTCGTGCAGAGCCACGTTGTCGTTCTTTAGTCGGCTGACCTCTTGATTGGCTACCTCGAGAGCAGCTTTCAGTCTGGAGTTCTCCTGCTCAAGAGCTCCGACCAAAGCCAGTTTCTCTTCAGCAAGCCTTGCTTTGTTCAAGACCTCCTTCTGTGCCTCTGCAAGATCTTGATCCTTCTTCTTCAGAGCTTCCTCCAGTTTATCTGTGGTGCGTCGAGTGAAATCAACATCAAGAATGGACAAGAAAGAAAAGCCACTCGTCAAGAATGGAGAACCTCACCAGCCATACCTTTTGCTTCTTCCCGCGCCTTCTTCAAATTCTCCTGAGCAAGCTTCAAGTTAAGGTTGAGCTGGATCTGCTGATTCTCCAACTCAGTATAGCAAGCTACAAGTTCGCAAGATTTCTGTAAAGAGAAAAATCAGTCGACAGACGTCCAAGACAAGTTGCTTCCGAGCAACTAAGAGACAATGACGACGTTTCTAAGACTACAGCCGAATCAAGAACATTCGACAGTAGTCTCGGGGACTACACCCAGTGGGTGCACTCAGCGTGCCCCCACTATAGAACACACCCAGTGGGTGTACAGATACAAAGATCTTCGGAAAAGAGATTCTTCAAACAACATATCGTGAACAGACCAAGTGTTGAGTCGACTGACCTAGACGTTACTCTAAAGAGCCGAACTTGCGTCGTAAGCTGCTTGGCTGGCCTCCCGAGCCACCTTCACTTGCTCCATCATGATCCCCGCCTGGCGTATAGCCTCTTTTGCAGCAGCCGCTTGGTCCTCAGGGACGGGGTATGCGGCAAAAAGCAAAGACGGATCCGCAGTCGACGTCGAGGGCCGCACACTCGTCAGAGGAATGGTGAAAGTCACAGAAGCCCGAGTGGTGTCACCACCATCCCGAGCTACGGCCTTAGACGCCGGAGCGGATTGGGGGGTCTTGTCAGCCGACGCCCTCTTGTTCCTCCTCACTCTCAGCGGTTTATTGTCATCGTCATCCGGGAGGTTGATAACATGAGGAGGAGCTACAAGGAAAACGTTCAATCGACCAGAGTTGCAATAAATGTTCAGTCGACTCAAAGTGGAACGTCAGTAATCGTACCAGGGTTGGAGGTAATAGCATCCTCCATCTCTTGGTCATCATCCTTGGCGGAGATCTCAGAAGTAGTAGCGCTGCAAATCTCGAAAGTCAGTCAATTGGCTCAATGAATCGACCAAGGGTCTGTCCACGGTCGACAAAGGAAAACAAGTTTTGTTATTACCCGGAAATGGTAGGGACAGCCATCTTCATCTTGGGCAGAGCCTTGGGCGGCTTGGACGGCGTTGCGCGTGGGTGCTTGGGAGCCTTCCCAGTCGGCGTAGGAGAAGAGGCCTGAGGGCGTTTCGACGACTGCCCAACGGGAGCAGTCGCCTTGCCACGTTCCCGCGCTGGATCGTGTGTGAGCTTGGATCGCCCCTCCGGGCGGGAGGGGGGGGGGGTTCAACATCCTCCTCCTCCTCTTTGCTGGAGTCGATGTTGTCGTCTCCCTTTCCTTCACCGTCGGACTCCCACTCGCCTTGGTCATCTCCACTCTCACCTCCGCTCGCCTCCCCTTCCTCAGTTGGCTCCTGTGCCCCGTTGGGCGTCGAGTACATCTCGGTAGTTGCCTGGAAAACAACGGACAGGACAAAGGTCAATCGACCTACTCAAAGAAGACCAATGAAGAAAACAAGATCTCAGTCGAGAGCATAAAGTCAGACCTGATCCACTTCATATGAGTTGTCGAATGGAACAACCCTCCTGGCTCCTCGGGGGTTGTCTTTGTTCCTCGTGATGCTCGACAGCCACCCCTCCAGCATCTCGTCAGTGACCTCCTCCGGGTGGACCCGAGTGGTGTCGTCGAGACCCGAGTACAGCCACATCGGGTGGTCACGAGCCTGGAGCGGTTGGATGCGCCTCCGGAGGAAGACCTCCAGCAAGTCCATACCAGTCACGCCCTCACGGACAAGCTCAACCACTCGACCAGCCAGCACTTTGACTTGGGCCTTTTCCTCCGGCGTCACTTTCAGAGAAGCAGGTTTTTCAGCTCGGTCGAGAGAGAAAGGGGGAAGACCAGTCGACTGTCCTGGGGTCACCTGGTCTTGACAGTAGAACCAGGTTACCTGCCAACCGCGGACCGACTCTGGGAAAGTGATAGATGGAAAACAACTCTTTCCCCTCGTCTGGATCACCAGGCCCCCGCACAGCTGGATCACCTGCGTCCTTTCGTCACTCGACTTGGCCTTCTTGACCGATTGGGAATGGCAGGTAAAGATGTGCTTGAAGAGTCCCCAATGGGGGCGGCAACCCAAGAAACCCTCACACATGGAGATGAAAGCAGCAAGGTATACGATGGAGTTGGGAGTGAAGTGGTGGAGCTGCGCTCCGAAGAAGTTCAGGAAGCTCCAGAAAAAAGGGTGGGGCGGCAGAGAAAACCCACGGTCGACATGGGTGGCTAGGAGCACGCACTCACCGTCGCGGGGTTGAGGTTCGATCTCTCTCCCCGGGAGACGCGCAGCCTCGTGGGGAATGACTCCCCCCTCGACCATGTCGTCGAGATCTTCTTGCCGAATCACCGACAGCATCCAATCGCCCTGGATCCAGCCTCGGGGCAGAGCAGCCCTTGAGGAGGATCCGCCCCGAGCAGACCTCTTCCCCTTTCCCTGCACCGCCGCCTTCTTCGCGCGCTCCAGAGCGGATGTCTTGTCCTTCGCCATCGTCGCCGGCAAATCTTGCACGGGCCTGCGGCGCTAAGGTGAGAGCGGAGGTGGCGGAGGAACTTGCGAAGGGAGAGAGGAAGAAGAAAGCACACTGTTTGGAAACCCCGAGCCGGCGACTTATAAGAGGCCGCTCCCGAGTGGCTGACTGGTAGGCCCAGGCTATCCAGTCAAATCCCGCAGCAGACGCGCGCACAGTACATGGTGAAAAGGTGGCGCGACAATCGAGGAGCTTCCGCTTTATCGCTTCCGATTACTGCGGCCGCTCCCGTCCTGCGCGCTTCCCGAAATCCGAATCCCGCGACATTCGCGGGCTGCAGAACAACTTGTCAAAACAGAAGACCCCGCTCGCGCCGACACTCGGTATGTCACGAGTAAAGAAATTTACTTGACGAAAGGCCTGGAATGGATCAAGGCGACTGAAAGAGGTTGATGATGTCATCCGTGATGATTGACCCAAAACAAGGCGCTCATGTAGCCCGAAGAACCAGTCAGAAAGATCCCCAACTCTTTCCCCACTCTAACCTCGATCCATTCGGGGGCTAATGATGAAGCTATGTACCTAGGGTAGGGGCACGGACCTGTCCAAGGAGCCCTACCCAAGGACATCCCTAGAAGAAGTCACCTTTCAATCGACTTGAAGGTATCCCACTCGACGGGTTCAAGACACTCGACCAAGAAGCTATCACTCGACCATGAAGCCAACCACTCGACTGCCAGGAGACCTAAAGTCACTCCGCAGGCAAACGGTCATTATAGCACTTTATTAGGGGCGTTACCAGTAACGCCCAACCTTAAATGTACCTTAAACCCTGCATCACTGAGGGCAGGAGAGGGCCGGCGAACTCTATATAAGCCACCCCCTCCTCAGTATGAAGGGTTCGCACCCCTGTTATTCATACACACATAATCCAATCGACCGCCTCCGGGCACCGAGACGTAGGGCTGTTACTTCCTCCGAGAAGGGCCTGAACTCGTAATCCTTGTGTGTTTACAACTTTCCAATAGCTGAGATCTAGCCTCTCCATACACACCCCCTACATCACTGTCAGAGTTAGAACCATGACAGTGGGCACTCGACGTTGATCATCACGATCGAATCGGTGATCATACTGCTCACGGTTCCCGTACTGATCACGCTGGTCTCCACGTCCCTTGCGCCTCGGGGGTGATCTTGGGCTGTGAGCCGACTGGACTGTATCTGCAGCCACGGATCTGCTGTGGATCCTGTTCCGCGACTGTGAAACAACTGAGTTCTGGTCTCCTGCTGCCGGGAGTAATGCTCTGATCTGCAACAAGCCTCTGCCAGCCTCTGAGTGGGAAGGCTGAATCGACTCTGCTATATGGGCCGCAACTGCTAAATTATGAATCGGGGTTCGATATACCTGCGGGGGCGGAAAGAGCTGACGTCGACTGGATTTTGGAACCCGCTGTCGCGCACACTCGTCGAGTGCTCACTGGAGGTTCTCCAGTCGAGTGCGTTCAGCCAAGTTGGCCAAACACACGTCCTCCAAGGCACGAGCCTCAGGGGTTTCTCCAACGATAGGAGTGTGCAGCGCATCCATGTTCTGGCGGCGAAGTTCTTCTCTCTGCAGCGACGTGAGAGGCTCGGGGAGATATTCCTCATGGGGATGCGACGGGTCGCCTCCACCGGTGCCTCCATCGGCACGGGGAAAACCGGGAGGGCTGCGCGGCCCATCGACCATCAGAACCTCCGCCGCTAGATCACTGTTGTCGCACTCGGATGCAGTCTCCGCGGAGTCAGTCGACAGATCGAACAGGCCGTAGAGGTATTCGTCGGGCTCGATCGCCGCGACTTGAGGGGTGGCCGACTGGCGTGCCACCGCATGTCTCACCCACCGCTGAAGTCTCGACCAACCGGAGCGCTTGCGCTGGCGGCAAACAGGGAGGGAGGACAACACAGGGGTCGACCGATAATGGGTCGATGGTTGCCGCAAGAGGACACCCCGGACGCACACGCGAAAGTGCGTTGCCCCGCGGACAGGGAGCGCGTCGACGTCGAGCGAAGCCTCCTGAAGCCAAGCGGAGTCGTCGGCGATGAACGTGAGCGCACCGAGACGGATCTCGCGGCCCTCCACCAAAACTCCGCCTGAAACCATGATGATTTGGATCGGAAAAATCGCAACTTCTCCAACAAGTCGCTAAGACACTGGCCCCACGGTGGGCGCCAACTGTCATGGTTCTAAGTCTGACAGTAGTGTAAGGGGGTAGTAATGGAGAGGCAAGATCCTAGCTATGGAGTAGTTGTAAGCACACAAGGTTTATGAGTTCAGGCCCTTCTCGGAGGAAGTAACATCCCTACGTCTTGGAGCCCGGAGGCGGTCGACTGGATTATGTGTGTATGAATTACAGGGGTGCCAACCCTTTACACTGAGGAGGGGGTGGCTTATATAGAGTTCGCCAGACCCCTCCAGCCCTCAGTTATGCAGGGTTTAAAGTACATTAAGGTCGGGCGTTACTGGTATCGCCACTAATAAAGTGTTATAAAGATCATAAAGGCTACTTAATGTCCGACCGTTAGCGCGCGGAGCGTCTTTAGATCTCCTGGCCGTCGAGTGGGCGGATCTTGGTCGAGTGTTAGGCTTCACGGTTGAGTGTCTTCGAGTTCGTCGAGTGGATCACTTTCAAGTCGATTGAAAGGTGATTTCTTCTAGGGATGTCCTTGGGTAGGGTAGTTTGGACAGGTCCATGACCCTACCCTAGGTACACAACTTCATCACAGCAAGGGGGGGGGGCATCGACTACAGTTTGGTAGGCACACGACTTTCGTGTGTAAACTGTGTGCTCTTTGAAAACAATTTTTTGGGAGGGGCTCTTTGAAAACATTTACATGTGTTGTAGAAAGGGATAAGAATCGCCATTCGATCAAGGAGAATCCAATGGTGCAGACGTATGATCCGTGGGGTTTGGGTTCTGATCAATCAGAATGCACGACTCAGATCACGCGCGTGGCAGAGGGGTGGGGGGGGGGGTGCATCGGCCACGGTTTAGTGGACACACGGCTTTCGTGAGTGAACCGTGTGCTCTTTGAAAACATTTACATTACCTAACATCATATTTTTGTTTGAATGAAAACATTAGTTCATCGTTTCGCCTCCAATTTTTTTCCACGGTAAGAAATCACGAGTATAGCGGAGAGTGTCATATACTAGTATCATGAATATACAGTATATATGATACTAGTGTATGATACTACCTTTAATTAATTATAGTGCATAGTATAATACATAAAGTATAGTATCATATATAGATCATATTTAGTGCCATGCATGACACAAATTAGCATCACATTTAACATGATACGGTATCTACCTATATGTTACTCTAACCCTCTATATATATTTAATTCTTCGCCACATCAGCATACTTGCTATTTCCGAGTGCATGACATCGTCGGCTATGATACCACCACTATGACCAGCCTTATATAGTGGGGAGTATCATATACTATATATAGTATCATGCATATGATACTAGTGTATGATACTACGTGCGTACCTTCATAGTGCATATATAGTATCATAGAGTAGTATATATCATAGATGATCGTATTTATGGCCATGCATGACACAAAGTAGTATAGCATTTATTATATATATGTTACGGTATCTACCTATGTTATTAATTCTTTGCCTATATATATATGTTGCTGTTCTAAGAATGATCATGATGCCCTCATGTCCGTATTTTATTTTATCGACACCTCTATCTCTAAACATGTAGACATATTTTTCAATATCGGCTTTCGCTTGAGGAAAAGCAAGGTCTAAGCTTGGGGGAGTTGATACATCCATTTTGCATCATATTTTTATATCGATATTTATTGTATTATGGGTTGTTATTACACATTATGTCATAATACTTATGCCTATTCTCTCTTATTTTACAAGGTTTACATGAAGAGGGAGAATGCCGCCAGCTGGAATTCTGGGCTAGAAAAGGAGCAACTATTAGAGACCTATTCTGCACAACTCCAAAAGTCCTGAAACTCCACAAAAGTCAGTTTTGGAATATATAAAAAATATTGGGCGAAGAAAGCACCAGAGGGGGGCCACCCACCATCCACGAGGGTGGGGGCGCACCCTACCCCCTGGGCGCGCCCCCTGCCTCGTGGGCCCCCTGGCAGGCCTCCGATGCTCATCTTTGGCTATATGAAGTCTTTCGCCCTGAAAAAAAATCATAAGCAAGCTCACGGGACAAAACTCCGCCGCCACGAGGCGAAACCTTGGCGGAACCAATCTAGGGCTCCGGCGGAGCTGTTCTGCCGGGGAAACATCCCTCCGGGAGGGGAGGATCATCATCACCACCACCACCATCATCATCATCGATCCTCTCATAGGGAGGGGGTCAATCTCCATCAACATCTTCACCAGCACCATCTCATCTCAAACCCTAGTTCGTCTCTTGTATCCAATCTTTGTCTGAAAACCTCAGATTGGTACCTGTGGGTTGCTAGTAGTGTTGATTACTCCTTGTAGTTGATGCTAGTTGGTTTATTTGGTGAAAGATCATATGTTCAGATCCTTTATGCATATTAACACCCCTCTGATTATGAACATGAATATGATTTGTGAGTAGTTACTTTTGTTCCCGAGGACATGGGAGAAGTCTTTCTATAAGTAGTCATGTGAATTTGGTATTCGTTCGATATTTTGATGAGATGTATGTTGTTTTTCCTCTAGTGGTGTCATGTGAACGTCGACTACATGACACATCACCATTGTTTGGGCCTAGGGGAAGGCATTGGGAAGTAATAAGTAGATGATGGGTTGCTAGAGTGACATAAGCTTAAACCCTAGTTTATGTGTTGCTTCATAAGGGGCTGATTTGGATCCATATGTTTCATGCTATGGTTAGGTTGACCTTAATACTTCTTTTGTAGTTGAGGATGATTGCAAGAGGGGTTAATCATAAGTGGGATGCTTGTCCAAGGAAGGATAGTACCCAAGCACCGGTCTACCCACATATCAAATTATCAAAGTACCGAACGCGAATCATATGAGCGTGATGAAAACTAGCTTGACGATAATTCTCACGTGTCCTCGGGAGCGTTTTCCTTTATATAAGAGTTTGTTCAGGCTTGTTCTTTGCTACAAAAAGGATTGGGCCATCTTGCTGCACCTTATTTACTTTTATTACTTGTTACCCGTTACAAATTACCTTATCACAAAACTATCTGTTACTGATAATTTCAGTGCTTGCAGAGAATACCTTACTGAAAACTGCTTATCATTTCCTTCTGCTCCTCGTTGGGTTCGAAACTCTTACTTATCGAAAGGACTACGATAGATCCCCTATATTTGTGGGTCGTCAAGACTCTTTTCTGGCGCCATTGCCGGGGAGTGAAGCGCCTTTGGTAGGTGGAATTTGGCAAGGAAAATTTTATATAGTGTGCTGAAATTTACTGTCACTTGTTACTATGGAAAGTAATCCTTTGAGGGGCTTGTTCGGGGTATCTTCACCCTGACCAGTAGAGCAAAGAGTTGCTCCTCAACCTACTGAACCTACTGAAAATGTTTACTTTGAAATTTCTTCGGGTATGATAGAGAAAGTGCTAGCTAATCCTTTTATAGGAGATGGAACATTGCATCCCGATTTACTCCTAATCTATGTGGATGAAGTTTGTGGATTATTTAAGCTTGAAGGTATGCCCGAGGATGTTATCAATAAGAATGTCTTTCCTTTATCTTTGAAGGGAGAGACATTGACATGGTTTAGGCTATGTGATGATATTGGATCATGGAACTACAACCAATTGAAATTGGAATTTCATCAGAAGTTTTATCCTATGCATCTGGTTCATCGTAATCGTAATTATATATATAATTTTTGGCCTCGCGAAGGATAAAGCATCGCTCAATCTTGGGGGAGGCTTAAGTCAATGTTATATTCATGCCCCAATCATGAGGTCTCAAGAGAAATTATTATTCAGAATTTTTATGCTCAGCTTTCTCTCAATAATCGCTCCATGCTCGATACTTCTTGTACTAGTCTTTTATGATGAATACTATTGAATTCAAATGGGATTTATTGGAAAGAATTAAACGCAACTCTGAAGATTGGGAACTCGACAAAGGTAAGGAGTCAGGTATAACACCTAAGTTTGATTGTGTTAAATCTTTTATGGATACCGATACTTTTCGTGAATTTAGCACTAAATATGGAATTGACTCTGAGATAGTAGCTTCTTTCTGTGAATCATTTGCTACTCATGTTGATCTCCCTAAGGAGAAGTGGATTAAATATCATCCTCCCTTTGAAGTAAAAGTAGTTAAACCTATTAAAGTTGAAGAAAATACTATCACTTATAATGTTGATCCTATTGTTCCTACCACTTATATTGAGAAACCACCTTTCCCTGTTAGAATGAGGATCATGCTAAAGCTTCAACTGTGGTCAACAAAAGTAACATTAGAACACCCAAACCCTCTGAGAAAATTAAAGTTGAATCTAGTATTGCTATGGTTATAGATCTCTTGTCCGATAATATTGATGGGAATGTTATTTACCTTGGTGATGAAGCTGCTAGAATTGCTAGACCCGATACTAAAAATAAACATTGACATATTGTAGGCATACCTGCTATCATGGCTTATGTGATATTGGTGCTAGCTCAAGTGCAATACCTCATTCTTTATATGAATAAATTATGCATGATATTGAACCTGCTGAGATAGAAGGTATTGATGTTACAATTAATCTTGCCAATAGAGATACTATTTCACCGATTGGGATTGTTAGAGATGTTGAAGTCTTGTGTGGGAAAGTTAAATATCTTGCTAATTTTCTTGTTCTTGGTTCCCCACAAGATGACTTTTGTCCCATTATATTTGGTAGACCCTTCTTGAATACTGTTAATACTAAGATAGACTGCAAAAAGGATATTGTTTCTGTTGGTTTAGGGGATATGTATCATGATTTTAATTTTGCTAAATTTCATAGACGACCCCATGATAAAGAGTTGCCTAGTAAAGATGAAATTATTGGTCTTGCTTCTATTGCCGTGCCTCCCAATGATCCTTTAGAACAATATTTGCTAGACCATAAAAGTGACATGTTTATGAATGAAAGAAGGGAAATAGATGAAGTATTCTTTAAACAGGGACCTACTTTGAAACACAACTTGCCTGTTGAAATCCTAGGGGATCCTCCTCCACCCAAGGGTGATCCCGTGTTTGAGCTTAAACCATTGCCTGATACTCTTAAATATGCTCATCTTGATGAAAAGAAGATATATCCTGTTATTATTAGTGCTAACCTTTCAGAGCAGGAAGAAGAGAAATTATTGAAAACTCTGAAGAAGCACCGTGCTACTATTGGATATACTATTGATGATCTTAAGGGCATTAGTCCTACTCTATGCCAGCACAAAATAAAATTGGAGAAAGACGCTAAACCGGTTGTTGATCACCAACGATGGTTAAATCCTAAGATGAAAGAAGTGATGAGAAAAAAAATACCAAAGCTTCTTGAGGCAGGTATAATTTATCCCGTTGCTGATAGTCAGTGGGTAAGTCCTGTCCATTGTGTCCGTAAGAAGGGATGCATTACTGTTGTTCCTAATGATAAGGATGAATTGATCCCATAAAGAATTGTTACAGGTTATAGAATGGTAATTGATTTCCACAAACTAAATATAGCTACTAAAAAGGATCATTACCCTTTACCTTTTATTGATCAAATGCTAGAAAGATTATCCAAACATACACATTTTTTGCTTTCTAGATGGTTATTTTGGTTTCTCTCAAATACCTGTGTCAAAAGAGGATTAGGAAAATACCACTTTTACTTGCCCTTTTGGTACCTTTGCTTATAGACATATGCCTTTTGGATTATGTAATGCACCTGCTACCTTTCAAAGATGTATGACTGCTATATTCTCTGACTTTTGTGGAAAGATTGTTGAGGTTTTCATGGATGATTTCTCCGTATGCGGAACTTCTTTTGATGATTGCTTAAGCAACCTTGATCGAGTTTTGCAGGGATGTGAAGAAACTAATCTTGTCTTGAATTAGGAGAAGTGCCACTTTATGGTTAATGAAGGCATTGTCTTGGGGCATAAAATTTCTGAAAGAGGTATCGAAGTTGATAAAGCTAAAGTTGATGCTATTGAAAAGATGTCGTGTCCAAAGGACATTAAAGGTATAATAAGTTTCCTTGGTCATGACGGTTTTTATAGGAGGTTCATTAAAGACTTCTCAAAAATTTCTAGGCCTATGAATAATCTCTTATAAAAAGATGTCCCTTTTGTCTTTAATGATAATTGTGTAGAAGCATTTGAAATACTTAAGAAAGCTTTGATTTCTACACCTATTGTTCAGCCTCCTGATTGGAATTTACCCTTTGAAATTATGTGTGATGCTAGTGATTATGTTGTAGGGGCTGTTCTAGGACAAAGAGTTGATAAGAAATTAAATGTTATCCAATATGCTAGCAAAACTCTAGACAGTGCCCAAAGAAATTATGCTACTACTGAAAAGGAATTTTTAGCAGTTGTATTTGCTTGTGATAAGTTCAGACCTTATATTGTTGATTGTAAAGCAACTATTCACAATGATCATGCTTCTATTAAATACCTTATGGAAAAGAAAGATGCTAAACCTAGACTTATTAGATGGGTTCTCCTACTACAAGAATTTAATTTGCATATTATTGATAGAAAAGGAGCTGAGAACCCCGTTGCAGACAACTTGTCTAGGTTAGAGAATGTTCTTGATGACCCACTACCTATTGATGATAGCTTTCCTGATGAACAATTAGCTGTCATAAATGCTTCTCATACTGCTCCATGGTATGTTGATTATGACAATTATATTGTTTCTAAATTTATACCACCTAGTTTCTCATACCAGCAAAAGAAAAAGTTTTTCTATGATTTAAGACATTACTTCTAGGATGTCCCACACCTTTATAAAGGAGTAGATAGTGTTATTAGACGTTATGTACCTGAGCATGAACATGAACAGATCCTACGCAAGTGTCACTCTGAGGCTTATGGAGGATACCATTCTAGAGATAGAACTGCACATAAGGTATTGCAATCCGGTTTTTATTGGCCTACTATCTTCAAGGATGCCTGTAAGTTTGTCTTGTCTTGTGATGAATGTCAAAGAATTGGTAATATTAGTAGATGTCAAGAAATGCCTATGAATTATTCACTTGTTGTTGAACCATTTGATGTTTGGGGCTTTGATTATATGGGACTGTTTCCTTCCTTTAATGGGTATACAGATATTTTAGTTGCTGTTGATTACGTTACTAAGTGGGTAGAAGCTATTCCAACTAGTAGTGCTGATCATAACACCCCTATCAAGATGATTAAAGAAGTTATTTTCCCGAGGTTTGGAGTCCCTAGATATTTAATGATTGATGGCGGTTCACATTTTATTCATGGTGCTTTTCGTAAAATGCTTGCTAAGTATGATGTTAATCATAGAATTGCATCTCCGTATCACCCACAGTCTAGTGGTCAAGTATAACTGAGTAATAGTGAGCTTAAATTAATTTTGCAAAAGACTGCTAATAAATCTAGAAAGAATTGGTCCAAGAAACTTGATGATGCATTATGGGCTTGCAGAACTGCATATAAAAATCCTATGGGTATGTCTCCATATAAAATGGTTTATGGGAAAGCATGTCACTTACCTCTCGAACTAGAACATAAGGCATATTGGGTCGTTAAAGAGCTCAATTATGATTTCAAACTTGCCGATGAGAAGAGACTATTTGACATTGGCTCACTTGATGAATGGAGAACCCAGGCCTATGAGAATGCCAAGCTGTTTAAAGAAAAAGTTAAAAGATGGCATGACAAAAGGATACAAAAACGTGAGTTTAATGTAGTTGATTATGTATTGTTATAGAACTCCCGTTTAAGATTTTTTGCAGGAAAACTCCTCTCTAAATGGGAAGGTCCTTACATTATCGAGGAGGTCTATTGTTCCGGTGCCATAAAAATCAACAACTTCGAAGGCACAAATCCAAGGGTGGTAAACGGTCAAAGAATCAAACATTATATCTCAGGTAATCCTATAAACGTTGAAACTAATGTGATTGAAACCGTAACCCCAGAGGAGTATATAAGGGACACCTTCCAGAACATTTCAGCCTCCGAAAAGGAAGAGGTATGTGGTACGGTAAGTAAACCGACTCCAAAACAGTTCTAATAGCAATTTTTCTCCGTTTTGGAATATTTAAGAAAATAGGAAAATAAGAAGCAGTCCGGAAAGGGCACGAGGTTTCCACGAGGACAAGTTTTCTTGCACGATACTTCTTTTGGTCGATAAAAAATCATTATATGATCTCCCGAAGGTTTTGACCACCTTACTAGGCAAATATCTCATGTCTTTGTTTCGAGCTGTTTTTCTCACAGATCTAGATCACCATGACGTCTTCAAGCGCCCCCAAGGACAAGTTTTTCGAGAGGGTCATCAACCCCTACCTCGTGGAGGTGCTACAACACCCTTAAACCATTGAGTTGCGTGAGGGGGTGCTGCACATCCACGATGTTGAGGGACCGAGGAGGACCGGAAGTGTGGAGACAAGACTCGAAGCAATGGAGCAACAAGTTTTCAAGTGCCAGGGATGGTGGAACGCGGACTCGACGCCAACCACATGATGATCGCAGAGTTCACCAGCAATCACAAGCTAGATGCCAAGGGCATTGGGGAGACCATCTTCAAGCTTCACAAGAAAATCAAGCACCTCCAAGCCCAGATCTATGACCCGCAAAACCAAAACTGTGAGTATGAATATAGATTCAAGAGGATGAGTTTGGCTGCATATTCGGGGATCCCGAAGACTCGGTCATCCTTCTGTGATGGTGAGCCCATGCCTTGGAAGATGGACGACAAGCCTACATCACGTGTGAATACATAGACCACAATATGTCCCTAGTGAGCCTCTAGTTGACTAGCTCGTTGTGATCAACAGATAGTCATGGTTTCCTGGCTATGGACATTGGATGTTGTTGATAACGGGATCACATCATTAGGAGAATGATGTGATGGACAAGACCCAATCCTAAGCATAGCACAAAGGTCGGTTAGTTCGTTTGCTAGAGCTTTTCCAATGTCAAGTATCTCTTCCTTAGACCATGAGATCGTGTAACTCCCGGACACCGTAAGAGTGCTTTGGGTGTACCAAACGTCATAACGTAACTGGGTGACTATAAAGGTGCATTACAGGTATCTCCGAAAGTGTCTGTTGGGTTGACACGGATCGAGACTGGGATTTGTCACTCCGTATGACGGAGAGGTATCTCTGGGCCCACTCGGTAATGCATCATCAAAATGAGCTTAAAGTGACCAAGTGTTTGATCACGGGATCATGCATTGCGGTACGAGTAAAGTGACTTGCCGGTAACGAGACTGAACAAGGTATTGGGATACCGGCGATCGAGTCTCGGGCATGTAACGTACCGATTGACAAAGGGAATTGCATACGGGGTTTGATCGAATCCTCAACATCGTGGTTCATCCGATGACAACATCGAGGAGCATGTGGGAGCCAACATGGGTATCCAGATCCCGCTGTTGGTTATTGACCTGAGGTCGTCTCGGTCATGTCTGCATGTCTCCCGAACCCGTAGGGTCTACACACTTAAGGTTCGGTGACGCTAGGGTTTTCAGGAAGACAAGTATGTGATTACCGAATGTTGTTCGGAGTCCCGGATGAGATCCCGGACGTCACGAGGAGTTCCGGAATGGTCTGGAGGTAAAGATTTATATAAGGAAAGTGGTTAAACGGACACCGGAAAGTTTCGGTGGCATACCGGTATTGTACCGGGGCCACCGGAAGGGTTCCGGGGGTCCACCGGGTGGGGCCACCCCTCCCGGGGGGCCACATGGGCTGTGTGGGAGAGGGAGCCAGCCCCTAGTGGGCTGGGCGCGCCTCCCCACCTAGGCCCATGTGGCTAGGGCAAGGGGAGGGGAAACCCTAAAGGGGGCGCCACCCCTAGCTTGGGGGGCAAGCCACCCCTTTTCCCTCTCCCTTTGGCCGCCGCCCCCCTCTAGGGTTTCCCCTAGAGGGCCGGCCCGCTTGCCCCTCTCCTCCTATATATAGAGGGTTGAGGGGAGGGCTGCTGTACACAACTCAAGGCGCAGCCCCTCCCCTCCCCAACACCTCTCCTCCTCCGTACGTGCTCGGCGAAGCCCTGTCGGAGTACTTCTGCACCAACTACACCACGCCGTCGTGCTGCCGTTGGAGCTGCCTTCCTCAACCTCTCCTTCCTCCTTGCTGGATCAAGATGGAGGAGACGTCGTCCGTCCCGTACGTGTGTTGAACACGGAGGTGCTGTCCGTTCAGCACTTGGTCATCGGTGATCCGAATCACGACGAGTACGACTCCATCATCACCATCCCCTTGAACGCTTCCGCACTCGATATACAAGTGGTATGTAGATGCAAATTCACTCCCTTGACTCGTTGCTTAGATGAACTCATAGATGGATCTTGGTGAAACCGTAGGAATTTTTTTAATTTTCTGCAACGTTCCCCAACAGTGGCATCATGAGCTAGGTCTATGCGTAGTTCTCTTTGCACGAGTAGAACACAATTTTGTTGTGGGCGTAGATCTTGTCAACTTGCTTGCCGCTACTAGTATTATCTTGCTTTAGCGGTATTGTGGGATGAAGCGGCCCGGACCAACCTTACACGTACGCTTACGTGAGACCGGTTCCACCGACTGACATGCACTAGTTGCATAAGGTGGCTGGCGGGTGTCTGTCTCTCCCACTTTAGTTGGAGCGGATTCGATGAAAAGGGTCCTTATGAAGGGTAAATAGAAGTTGACAAGATCACGTTGTGGTTATTCGTAGGTAAGAAAATGTTCTTGCTAGAACCCATTTGCAGCCACGTAAAAGATGCAACAACAATTAGAGGACGTCTAACTTGTTTTTGCAGCGATTGTTCAAGTGATGTGATATGGCCAGAAGTTGTGATGAATGATGAATTGTGATGTATGAAATCATGTTCTTGTAATAGGATTCACGACTTGCATGTCGATGAGTATGACAACCGGCAGGAGCCATAGGAGTTGTCTTTATTTTTGTATGACCTGCGTGTCATTGAAGAACGCCATGTAAACTACTTTACTTTATTGCTAAAACGCGTTAGCCATAGAAGTAGAAGTAGTCGTTGGCGTGACAACTTCATGAAGACACGATGATGGAGATCATGATGATGGAGATCATGGTGTCAAGCCGGTGACAAGATGATCATGGAGCTCCGAAGATGGAGATCAATGGAGCTATATGATATTGGCCATATCATGTCACAACTATATAATTGCATGTGATGTTTATTATGTTTATGCATCTTGTTTACTTAGGACGACGGTAGTAAATAAGATGATCCCTTATAACAATTTCAAGAAAGTGTTCCCCCTAACTGTGCACCGTTGCTAAAGTTCGTCGTTTCGAAGCACCACGTGATGATCGGGTGTGATAGATCCTTACGTTCACATACAATGGGTGTAAGACAGTTTTACACATGCAAAAACACTTAGGGTTAACTTGATGAGCCTAGCATGTACAGACATGGCCTCGGAACACGGAGACCGAAAGGTCGAACACGAGTCGTATGGAAGATATGATCAACATGAGAATGTTCACCGACGATGACTAGTCCGTCTCACATGATGATCGGACACGGCCTAGTCGACTCGGATCGTGTAACACTTAGATTACTAGAGGGATGTCTAATCTGAGTGGGAGTTCATTCAATAATTTGATTAGATGAACTTAATTATCATGAACTTAGTCTAAAACCTTTTGCATAATATGTCTTGTAGATCAAATGGCCAACGCTCATGTCAACTTGAACTTCAACGCGTTCCTAGAGAAAACCAAGCTGAAAGATGATGGCAACAACTATACGGACTGGGTCTGGAACTTGAGGATCATCCTCATAGCTGCCAGGAAACAATATGTCCTAGAAGGACCGCTAGGTGACGCTCCCGTCCCAGAGAACCAAGACATTATGAATGCTTGGCAGTCTCGTGCTGATGATTACTCCCTCGTTCAGTGCGGCATGCTTTACAGCTTAGAACCGGGGCTCCAAAAGCGTTTTGAGCATCACGGAGCATATGAGATGTTCGAAGAGCTGAAACTAGTTTTCCAAGCTTACGCCCGGGTCGAGAGATATGACATCTCTGACAAGTTCTATAGTTGTAAGATGGAGGAAAATAGTTCTGTCAGTGAGCACATACTCAAGATGTCTGGGTTGCACAACCGTATGACCCAGCTGAATATTAACCTCCCTGATGAGGCAGTCATTGACAGAATCCTTCAGTCACTCCCACCAAGCTACAAGAGCTTTGTGATGAACTACAATATGCAGGGGATGGTAAAGACCATTCCTGAAGTATTTTCTATGCTGAAGTCAGCAGAGGTTGAAATCAAGAAAGAACATCAAGTGTTGATGGTCAATAAGACCACTAAGTTCAAGAAGGGCAAGGGTAAGAAGAACTTCAAGAAGGACGGCAAGGAGGTTGCCGCGCCCGGTAAGCCAGTTGCCGGGAAGAAGTCAAAGAATGGACCCAAGCCTGAGACTGAGTGCTTTTATTGCAAAGGGAAGGGTCACTGGAAGCGGAACTGCCCCAAATACTTAGCGGATAAGAAGGCCGGCAACACTAAAGGTATATTTGATATACATGTAATTGATGTGTACCTTACCAGTACTCGTAGTAACTCCTGGTTATTTGATACCGGTGCCGTTGCTCATATTTGTAACTCACAGCAGGAGCTGCGGAATAAGCGGAGACTGGCGAAGGACGAGGTGACGATGCGCGTCGGGAACGGTTCCAAGGTCGATGTGATCGCCGTCGGCACGCTACCTCTACATTTACCCACGGGATTAGTTTTGAACCTTAATAATTGTTATTTAGTGCCAAGTTTGAGCATGAACATTGTATCTGGATCTCGTTTAATACGAGATGGCTACTCATTTAAGTCTGAGAATAATGGTTGTTCGATTTATATGAGAGATATGTTTTATGGTCATGCTCCGATGGTCAATGGTTTATTCTTAATGAATCTCGAGCGTAATACTACACATATTCATAGCGTGAATACCAAAAGATGTAAAGTTGATAACGATAGTCCCACATACTTGTGGCACTGCCGCCTTGGTCACATTGGTGTCAAGCGCATGAAGAAGCTCCATGCTGATGGACTTTTAGAGTCTCTTGATTATGAATCATTTGACACATGCGAACCATGCCTCATGGGCAAGATGACCAAGACTCCGTTCTCCGGAACAATGGAGCGAGCAACCAACTTGTTGGAAATCATACATACCGATGTGTGCAGTCCAATGAGTGTTGAGGCTCGCAGAGGATATTGTTATGTTCTCACTCTCACAGATGACTTGAGTAGATATGGGTATGTCTACTTGATGAAACACAAGTCTGAGACCTTTGAAAAGTTCAAGAAATTTCAGAATGAGGTAGAGAATCAATGTGACCGAAAGATAAAATTCCTACGATCAGATCGTGGAGGAGAATACTTAAGTCACGAATTTGGTACACACTTAAGGAAATGTGGAATCGTTTCACAACTCACGCCGCCTGGAACACCTCAGCGTAACGGTGTGTCCGAACATCGTAATCGCACTCTATTAGATATGGTGCGGTCTATGATGTCTCTTACCGATTTACCACTATCATTTTGGGGATACGCTCTAGAGACAGCTACATTCACTTTAAATAGGGCACCGTCTAAATCCGTTGAGACGACACCGTATGAATTATGGTTTGGGAAGAAACCTAAGCTGTCGTTTCTAAAAGTTTGGGGATGCGATGCTTATGTCAAGAAACTTCAACCTGAAAAGCTCGAACCCAAGTCGGAAAAATGCGTCTTCATAGGATACCCTAAGGAAACCATTGGGTATACCTTCTACTTAAGATCCGAGGGCAAGATCTTTGTTGCCAAGAACGGATCCTTTCTGGAAAAAGAGTTTCTCTCGAAAGAAGTAAGTGGGAGGAAAGTAGAACTCGATGAAGTACTACCTCTTGAACCGGAAAGTAGTGCAGCTCAGGAAAATGTTCCTGTGGTGCCTACACCGACTGGAGAGGAAAATAATGATGATGATCAAGGTACTTCGGATCAAGTTACTACTGAACTTCGTAGGTCCACAAGGACACGTTCCGCACCAGAGTGGTACGGCAACCCTGTCCTGGAAATCATGTTGTTAGACAAC
Organism: Triticum aestivum; assembly: GCF_018294505.1. Classification (NCBI taxonomy): domain Eukaryota; kingdom Viridiplantae; phylum Streptophyta; class Magnoliopsida; order Poales; family Poaceae; genus Triticum; species Triticum aestivum. Next base: position 148,804,644 of record NC_057809.1, read on the forward strand.
GGTGAACCTTCGAACTATGAAGAAGCGATGGCGGGCCCAGATTCCAACAAATGGCTAGAAGCCATGAAATCCGAGATAGAATCCATGTATGAAAACAAAGTATGGACTTTGACTGACTTGCCCGATGATCGGCGAGCGATAGAAAACAAATGGATCTTTAAGAAGAAGACGGACGCGGATGGTAATGTCACCATCTATAAAGCTCGACTTGTCGCTAAGGGTTATCGGCAAGTTCAAGGGATTGACTACGATGAGACTTTCTCTCCCGTAGCGAAGCTTAAGTCCGTCCGAATCATGTTAGCAATTGCCGCATACTATGATTATGAGATATGGCAGATGGACGTCAAAACGGCATTCCTTAACGGTTATCTTAAGGAAGAACTGTATATGATGCAGCCGGAAGGTTTTGTCGATCCTAAGAACGCTAACAAAGTATGCAAGCTCCAGCGATCCATTTATGGGCTGGTGCAAGCATCTCGGAGTTGGAACATTCGCTTTGATGAGATGATCAAAGCGTTTGGGTTTATGCAGACTTATGGAGAAGCCTGCGTTTACAAGAAAGTGAGTGGGAGCTCTGTAGCATTTCTCATATTATATGTAGATGACATACTTTTGATGGGAAATGATATAGAATTCTTGGACAGCATTAAGGCCTACTTGAATAAGTGTTTTTCAATGAAGGACCTTGGAGAAGCTGCTTATATATTAGGCATCAAGATCTATAGAAATAGATCGAGACGCCTCATAGGTCTTTCACAAAGCACATACCTTGATAAAATTTTGAAGAAGTTCAAAATGGATCAGTCCAAGAAGGGGTTCTTGCCTGTATTGCAAGGTGTGAGATTGAGCTCGGCTCAATGCCCGACCACGGCAAAAGATATAGAAGAGATGAGTGTCATCCCCTATGCTTCAGCCATAGGATCTATTATGTATGCCATGCTGTGTACCAGACCTGATGTAAACCTTGCCGTAAGTTTGGTAGGAAGGTACCAAAGTAATCCCGGCAAGGAACACTGGACAGCGGTCAAGAATATCCTGAAGTACCTGAAAAGGACAAAGGACATGTTTCTCGTTTATGGAGGTGACGAAGAGCTCGTCGTAAAGGGTTACGTCGACGCTAGCTTCGACACAGATCTGGATGACTCTAAGTCACAAACCGGATACGTGTATATGTTGAATGGTGGAGCAGTAAGCTGGTGCAGCTGCAAGCAGAGCGTGGTGGCGGGATCTACATGTGAAGCGGAGTACATGGCAGCCTCGGAGGCAGCGCATGAAGCTATTTGGGTGAAGGAGTTCATCACCGACCTAGGAGTCATACCCAATGCGTCGGGGCCGATCAAACTCTTCTGTGACAACACTGGAGCTATTGCCCTTGCCAAGGAGCCCAGGTTTCACAAGAAGACCAGGCACATCAAGCGTCGTTTCAACTCCATCCGTGAAAATGTTCAAGATGGAGACATAGAAATTTGCAAAGTACATACGGATCTGAATGTCGCAGATCCGTTGACTAAACCTCTCTCGCGAGCAAAACATGATCAGCACCAGAACTCTATGGGTGTTCGATTCATCACAATGTAACTAGATTATTGACTCTAGTGCAAGTGGGAGACTGTTGGAAATATGCCCTAGAGGCAATAATAAAAGTGTTATTATTATATTTCTTTGTTCATGATAATAGTCTTTTATTCATGCTATAACTGTATTATCCGGAAATCGTAATACACGTGTGAATACATAGACCACAATATGTCCCTAGTGAGCCTCTAGTTGACTAGCTCGTTGTGATCAACAGATAGTCATGGTTTCCTGGCTATGGACATTGGATGTCGTTGATAACGGGATCACATCATTAGGAGAATGATGTGATGGACAAGACCCAATCCTAAGCATAGCACAAAGGTCGGTTAGTTCGTTTGCTAGAGCTTTTCCAATGTCAAGTATCTCTTCCTTAGACCATGAGATCGTGTAACTCCCGGATACCGTAAGAGTGCTTTGGGTGTACCAAACGTCACAACGTAACTGGGTGACTATAAAGGTGCATTACAGGTATCTCCGAAAGTGTCTGTTGGGTTGACACGGATCGAGACTGGGATTTGTCACTCCGTATGACGGAGAGGTATCTCTGGGCCCACTCGGTAATGCATCATCAAAATGAGCTCAAAGTGACCAAGTGTTTGATCACGGGATCATGCATTGCGGTACGAGTAAAGTGACTTGCCGGTAACGAGACTGAACAAGGTATTGGGATACCGACGATCGAGTCTCGGGCATGTAACGTACCGATTGACAAAGGGAATTGCATACGGGGTTTGATCGAATCCTCGACATCGTGGTTCATCCGATGACAACATCGAGGAGCATGTGGGAGCCAACATGGGTATCCAGATCCCGCTGTTGGTTATTGACCCGAGGTCGTCTCGGTCATGTCTGCATGTCTCCCGAACCCGTAGGGTCTACACACTTAAGGTTCGGTGACGCTAGGGTTTTCAGGAAGACAAGTATGTGATTACCGAATGTTGTTCGGAGTCCCGGATGAGATCCCGGACGTCACGAGGAGTTCCGGAATGGTCCGGAGGTAAAGATTTATATAAGTAAAGTGGTTAAACGGACACCGGAAAGTTTTGGTGGCATACCGGTATTGTACCGGGGCCACCGGAAGGGTTCCGGGCGTCCACCGGGTGGGGCCACCCCTCCCGGGGGGCCACATGGGCTGTGTGGGAGAGGGATCCAGCCCCTAGTGGGCTGGGCGCACCTCCCCACCTAGGCCCATGTGGCTAGGGCAAGGGGAGGGGAAACCCTAAAGGGGGCGCCACCCCTAGCTTGGGGGGCAAGCCACCCCTTTTCCCTCTCCCTTTGGCCGCCGCCCCCCTCTAGGGTTTCCCCTAGAGGGCCGGCCCCCTTGACCCTCTGCTCCTATATATAGAGGGTTGAGGGGAGGGCTGCTGTACACAACTCAAGGCGCAGCCCCTCCCCTCCCCAACACCTCTCCTCCTCCGTACGTGCTCGGCGAAGCCCTGTCGGAGTACTTCTGCACCAACTACACCACGCCGTCGTGCTGCCATTGGAGCTGCCTTCCTCAACCTCTCCTTCCTCCTTGCTGGATCAAGACGGAGGAGACATCATCCGTCCCATACATGTGTTGAACGCGGAGGTGCTGTCCGTTCAGCGCTTGGTCATCGGTGATCCGAATCACGACGAGTACGACTCCATCATCACCATCCCCTTGAACGCTTCCGCACTCGATCTACAAGTGGTATGTAGATGCAAACTCACTCCCTTGAATCGTTGCCTAGATGAACTCATAGATGGATCTTGGTGAAACCGTAGGAAAATTTTTAATTTTCTGCAACGTTCCCCAACACATAAGCACCCTTAAAAGCAACAAATTCTTCAATTTCTTCGATATTGTAGTAACTAAAAACAACCTTTGCATTAGAAGATAAGATTTCATTATCATTAAACTCACATAGGCAGGGGAGGTGTTTTTTAGGGTTCTTAGAGAAACAAGTAAAATCACAAATTTCACAAAGATTCCAAGCATAACACAACAATCTGTTTATTTGATCCCCCTAAGAGTCTCCCTTTTTCAGACAAACGGTGACGCACAAAATGAGCATGCTCATCCAAAGATTTCCCATCAACTAGGCTAGTTGGGGTTTCAGCACGAGCGCATAAGGATCAAAGATGATCCAAGTAGAACACTTTAAGTGGATCCATATTAATAGATTTTTAGAAAGCAAAGATGCAAGCAAATAGAAGGCACATGGAAACACAGAGAAAGATACATACGGGAAGAAGGCGAATGGAAAAAGGGCGAATAAAACGGCAAGGGTGAAGTGGGGGAGAGGAAAATGAGAGGAAAATGGCAAATAATGTAATGCAGGGGATAAGATTTTGTGATGGGTACTTGGTATGTCTTGACTTGTGCGTAGACTCCCCGGCAACGGTCCAGAAATCCTTCTTGCTACCTCTTGAGCACTGCGTTGGTTTTCCCTTGAAGAGGAAAGGGTGATGTAGTAAAGCAGTGCAAGTATATCCCTTAGTTTTTGAGAACCAAGGTATCAATCCAGTAGGAGACCACGCGCGAGTCACCTCGTACCTACACAAACTAATAAGAACCTCACAACCAACGCGATAAAGGGGTTGTCAATCCCTTCATGGCCACTTGCAAGAGTGAGATATGATAGAGATAATGATAATCAGATAATTTTTTTTGGTATTTTTATGATATAGATTGAAAATAAAAATTGCAAAATAAAATAGATGGGAAACTTGTATAATGGAAAATAGACCCGGGGGCCATAGGTTTCACTAGTGGCTTCTCTCAAGATAGCATAAGTATTATGGTGGGTGAACAAATTACTGTCGAGCAATTGATAGAAAAGAGAATAATTATGAGAATATCTAGGCATGATCATGTATATAGGCATCACGTCCGTGACTAGTAGACCGACTCCTACCTGCATCTACTACTAATACTCCAGACATCGACCGCTATCCAGCATGCAACTAGAGTATTAAGTTCATAAGAACAGAGTAACACCTTAAGAAAGATGACATGATGTAGAGGGATAAACTCATGCAATATGATGTAAACCCCGTGTTTTTATCCTCGATGGCAACAATACAATATTGTCGGATTTCGGGTTCTAGCAGACCCTTGAGGTTCGAACACTGGGGTGCGCGTAGAGATCTCTCCCCTACCGATCTATGTCCAATCTCCTCATGTGATCTAAGCTGGAAACAACAAACAACACAAGGGACACGAGGTTTATACTGGTTCGAGCCACCGTTGTGGTCTAATACCCTACTCCAGTGTGTGGTGTGGTGGATTGCCTTAGGGGCTGATGATGAATAGTACAAGGGAAGAACAACCTCGCGTGAGGTGTTCTTGAGCTGGTGCGATGAACTATTTTGGTGAGTTCAGTCGCCTCTCTCTCTCTCTCTCTCTCTCTCTGCTAGGGCTCTACCAGATCTCTAGATGTCCTCCCTCCACTAGCTCTCTAGATGCCCCCCACTCTGTGGTGGCTAGCTCTATTTATAGAGGCCCTGGGCCTCTCCCCAAATAATGAGCGGGAAGGGCGCCAACAATTGGCCATTTTGAAGGGGAACATATAGTACAAGTTATCCTGACCAAAGGTGGTCTTCGACTGCCAAAAGCACTGGTGATGACGCCGTCTTGGGCTCCACGGTGACCTCCGTCCTGCCGCTCTGCTGGTCTTGGTCTCGTTGCACCGAAATGGTGACCTTTGCCCGATGCCTTGGCCTGTGCTTGCCCCCTTTGCACCAAAGGGGAAACAAGGACACTGCACAGGCCAGCGCCCGCCTGGCGCCCGCCTGGTATCGATCGTCATGGCTTGCGTCACGGGCTCCTCCTGAGGTACCCCTGCCTTGATCTCTCCGCCTCCTCGCGAGCCTGCCTGATGAGGCTTCCTCTAAGGAAGGTTTCGGTCGTCCGCCCCGCGAGGCTTGGCCCCTCGCGAGGGTCTTGAGCTTGAGCTGATGAAGATGGGCCGCGCTAGGCCCCCACTTGAGCCACGCCGCAGGCCGCAGGCAGGCAAGTCTGGGGACCCCCGTTCCCAGAATGCCGACAGTAGCCCCCGGGCCCAAGGCGCGCCCGGGCTTGGCCTAGCAGGGAAGCGGAGGGGCAAGCACGAAGCGCCGTGGGCCCCAATAGCCTGCGGCCTTGGGCGCCGCATGGCGATTGATTGGACATGGGCGTATGCGCTTCGCCATGACGCCTCGGTGACCACACAACTTGACAAGTCCCTGCATGCAGAGAAACCGGTCATGATTACCTGCGATCGTGGTGCTCAGCGGTTGGCCTCCTCCAGCTATAAGTACGGGGCCGCGCGAGCCCCATCAGTCCAGCCCTTCCTGCTACTCCTTTCCTTCTTCTTCCTCGTTCTTGCTCCTCCTTACGCCAATGGCACCAATCCACCGGTTTTCTGCAGAAGAGAAGGGAAAGCACCCGCGAGAGGGTCCTGACCCACTTCCACCGAAGAAGCGGCTGGTCCTCTGCCATCGAGACGAGGGTGCTCAGCAGGAGGCATTAAGGCCCTGGTACGAGCGGCCGCCGCCTGGGTTTCCGCTACCCTTGTACGCTCGCGTCGTGGGTCCTGGGGGAGAATGCGTCGAGCGACATCGACGGTGCCGCCGGCGAGTCACGATGGTGCACGTCGTTCCTCCTGGAGTCCACGCCGAGCCCTCCTCTCGCGAGCTCGTACTCCACGCCGCCATGCGTCCAAGCTCTTGGATTCGCCTTCCTCCTTCCTTTGCCTTCGAGATGCCGCCGAGCGGGGCTCTGGAGCTCTAGCTGTAGCACGCTGACTGTAGTACCCTTGCGACCGGAGCGGAGGTCGCGGTCGTCGCTCCGGGCAAGTTATTCATGACCCAGGGCTGGGGCGAAATCGCCCGGGTCTGTCGGACGGTAGGTGCCCTCGTAATTCATCTTGAATACGACGGCGCCTCCCTGATGTTCTTCAAGGTCTTTGATGCTGAAGGACGCCGGCTGGAGTGCTGCCCCAGGGAGAGCGGCAGGGGCAACGAACCGGCGAGGGCCTGGCCCGCCCATCGGTCCTCCAGCAGCTCCTCAGGCAGCAGCGGAGGAGCTGGGGAATCCAGCGGCTCCCCCGAGCTCCTCGCGACTCCGGAGACGAGCGACGACAGCTACGAGCCCCCGAGCTCGCGCCATGCTCGGAGCGGGGGAGCTGCGTCCAGCCGCCGACACCACTGATCTGGATGGGGTTGGCGCCGACGTTGGGCAGCCCACTGTTGATGATGGTGTCCCTTGCGGAGGTGTGGGCGATTAGCGTTCCTTAGGATTAGTACTTTTGTTCCCTGCGAGGAATCAAAGCAACACCCCGTGGGGGTATGTAAGGCGCCTGCCATGTCTTTTGTGAACATTATATCTTAATATGAATCAAAGCGAGGTGCTTGTCCTATCTCGGCTCGGCTCCCCCTTTCTATCCTTACGAGGGCTTGGCGCTCTACGCTGAGAGGTCCCAGTCCCCAGGCAGGCTTCAGCCGTCGCTGGTATGCCAGGTCGCGATGCCGTGGTCAAGGCCAGGAGGTGAGTGGCCCGAGGTTCAGTAAGAGCCCCCAAGTCGCGATGCTCGGGAGGTCCCCTTTAGCGCTCAAGCAGCCCTCGCTGGGCAAGAAAGGAAGGCAACATCGCCGTGACAGAGCCGCACTGGGCGAGGGTTTGGCGCTGCGTTGGTCCAACTCCTGTAAGGGCGTGACTTATCTCTTGAGTCTGGTGTAGTTCCTCGACGAAGCACCCGGCTCGAGTGGCGGCAGCTGAGGCGCTGCTGGGTTAGGTCCTCGCGAGATTCTTCCCACTCCCTCGCACTTTCCTTAATGTTCTATGTCCTCAGGTCCCGGCCCTCGAGCGAGCTCAGCCGCCGCTGGTATGACAGGTCGCGATGCCGTGGGTCAAGTCCAGGGGGTGAGGGCTGGAGAGCCAGTAGGAGCCCATGAGTCGCGATGCTCAGGCGCCCCCTTTTAGTGTGCAAGCGGTCCGTGACGGAGAGAGGGAGAGACAGCTCGCGATGTCCCCAGCGTTGCTCCTGGAGTAGGTCCTGCACACCAATCATGAAGAGAAACAAGACCTGTTGTTACGGTTGCCAGCCAACCTTTGGTTGCTCCCGGGAAGTTATTGGGGCACTGAGGGACTGGTGAGGTGGGGCCTTGCGGGGCTGCTGCGGCTAGAGCTCGACCACTCAGATTTATCGGCATCGCAGGGATGGACCCGTGCACAAATGCCATGCCAGAGCGAGCGGCTCCATAGGTAGGCGTCAATCGAGCAGGCGATTAGGTCGGGTAAGTTAAGCACGCAGGAGGAAATTCATTTTAAGTAGACGCAGGAAAAGCAAACGCCGCTAGGCCAGGCCCGAGCAGCTCGGGGTTGATGCAGCCCGAGGGGCGCCCCCAACAAGGTAGGTAAAGAGCATAAGCAAAACAGATACATGTCGTAGGGACGGACCCACGCGACCTGGGAATGATGCGGCCCTGTGGGCGCTCCCAGCTGAAAATAGAACTTAGAAAGATTTCACCTGGTGCCGTTGAAGATGAAGTGATGCTGAAGAAGCGAGCGATGCGCGATGAAGACGTCGACCCTCACGAGCCCCCAGGCCCAGGAGCCTCGGGAGGCTTCGGGGGCACAGGCGGGTCTCCGAGGGCCATCTCCATCTCCGCCAGGACCGCACAATGCCTAACCTCCTGAGCCTCTAGAATGCTCCTCAGCAGGCGCTGATGAGCGGCGACCGTGTTCGGTAGGCCGAAAGGCATGCGAACATAGCTGTGAGGTGGACCTTCGCAACGCCCCACGCGCGAAGGCCAGAGGCACTCCTGAGATGTGGCTCAGTTGAGCCCTGGCATGTCAATGCAGACGCGCAGCCCACCATCCTCGCCTGGATGTGGGGCTACGATGGGCAAGCGGCTGCTGCCGCGCATGACTCTCGACTCCTGTAGCTCCTGGGTGTTTCTTGCGATGAACTCCTGAGGGTTTGGTCTTCCTTGCCTTGTACCTTCCTGAGGGAAATGTGCCTGGAAGCACCCCTCCAAGTGGTGCCCGAGCACCTCCCTCGCGACCTTGGCAAGGTCGGTAGCTCCCCAAGAAAGAGCCCCCGAGCCCTGCCTGAGGAGGGCGCCGGGTGTGCCTTCCTATGCGAGAGAGGGTGGCACTCCCTGATTGGGCGCAGACCCTGACGCAACACTTCCAGAGGCGCCTGCTTCCTTATGGCTTGGGCCAGGTGAAACCTTCTTCTTAAGGGTCGCCTCGGGAAGTCTTCCGTTCCTGTGGTCCGGGTCTTTGATTGCTGCGGCTTGGAGCGCGCGCTCTAGTGAACACACTGCGTCCCTTTCTTCATAGGGTACGGTGATGACTCCACCGCTTCCTGGCATCTTGAGGACATTGTATCCATGATGAGTCACTGCCATGAACTTGGCCAGGGCTGGGTACCCGAGGATGGCGTTGTATGGCAGACAGATGTGGGCGACGTCGAAGTCGATGGGCTCGGTGCGGTAGTTGTTGCGCTGCCCGAAGGTGACTGGAAGGCGAACCTGCTCTATTGGAACAGTGGAACCATCAGTGACTGCTGAGAAGGGCTTGGTTGGTTGAAGCTTATCGTACGGCACTTGGAGATTGTCGAACGTCTTGACGGATAGGACATTGAGTCCTGCTCCGCTGTCAATGAGGGTCTTGGTGACCTGCACGTTGCTGATGACCGGGGAGCAAAGCATCAGGAGGACTCCGGCCGTTGCCGCGCACTTGAGCTGATCCGCTGAGCTGAACGTGATAGCGCACACAGACCACCTGAGAGGGTGCATGGCCTCAAGCTTGGGAAGGACTGCATTCACCTCGTGAGCAAACTGCTTGAAGATGCGCTGTGAGGCTGGGGCCTACGCACCACCCAAGATGCAAGCGATTGTGCGCGGCTCCTGGAAGCCCCCAACCCCCTCGTCTTGATGTTGGTCTTGTTCCTCCTTGGCGGTGGCGGCAGAGGAGGAAGGCCTGCGTTGCCGTGCGGGCGATTCTCACGAGGCTGATCTCTCCAGCCTCCCTCGCGAGGCTGGTCCTGCCAGCAATCCTCGCGAGGTCGGTCACGCCACCCTTGGCGAGGGCCACGGTCTTCCCATCGTCTGCCACCTCTTCCTCCTCCTCGGCCATAGCCCCTATCGTTGCGCTCGGGGTGTCGGCTGATACGTCCATCTCTCATGGCCCTAAGCTCTTGACATTCGTTGGTGTTGTGGGTGTGGAGGTCGTGGTACACGCAGTACCGGCTGCCCTTGGATGACTCAGGATGATCCCTAACTCGCTTGGTGTCTGGTTCCGCTGCAAGCACAACAGCCCCCTTGCACTTCACGTCCTTGGCCTTGGGCTTCTTCTATTCTGGGTGGGCAGTCGGGAGTTCGAGGAGGGAAAGGCGCCCTTCCTCAGCCCTAGCACACTTGGTCGCCAAGTTGAACAGCTCCAGGGATGTGCATAGGTCTTCAGGGATTGCTAGCTCCTCCTTCATCTTGATGTCGCCTACACCATCGGAGAAGGCCGAGATGATGGCTTCTTCAGTCACCTTGGGGATCTTGAGGCGAGCGTTGTTGAAGCGCTGGATGTATTTCTGCAGGGTTTCCCCCTGCTGCTGCTTGATGCGGCGCAGATCGCTCACGGCCGGGGGCCGGTCGTGAGTGCCCTGGAAGTTGGCGATGAAGCGAGTGCGCATCTCGTTCTAGGAGGAGATCGTGCCAGGAGCCAGGTTCAGGAGCTAGGTGCGGGCCCCGTCCTTGAGCGCCATGGGAAACCAGTTCGCCATGACCCTTTCGTCTCCGTTGGCGGCTTCGATGCATAGCTCGTAGAGCTGCAGGAACTCCGCAGGGTCCGCTGTGCCATCGTAGCGAGGGTGCAGGTCAGGCTTGAACTTGCCTGGCCATGCGACGCCGCATAGCTCGGGGGTGAGGGCACGGGAGCCTGCTGTGGTCACTGACGCCTTTTGCTAGTGCTGGGCTTGTTCCTAGGGATTACCACGCGCCGCCGCTTGGAGCAGCGCGGGGCCTTGGCGTGGAGGTGCAGGAACACGATCTTGGCGCGCCGGTGCTGGGAGCGCGTGAGCACCTTCTTGGGGATGAGGGATCTCTTGGCAGCTCCTTTCTTGCTGCGCAGGCGCCGGACGCGGAGGGTCTCGCCCTGGGGCCGCGCGCCTTGGAGCCAAGGCATCTTCTTGGGGAGGAGGTGGTGGAGGCACCTCCTGATCCTCGCCTCCTGCGCGGAATGGAGGGTGAGGCAGCGAGAGGGACGGCAAGGGGGAGCCCCCTATGGTGCTAACGAGCTCGGTGATGCGGGTGAGCCAGTCCTTGTAGAGGTCGTCGACGGGGTGGTAGTGCAGGAGCTCTCTTGCCAGGAGCAGCGCGGCGTGCGTGTCCGTGGGGGCGCGACGGGCGTGGGACGATGAAGCGGCTGGAGTCAGCGACGGTGTGGCGGTGTGGACCTCCCACCGTACCGAAGGATGCTGGGACGAGGCCTGCTGCTCGTTCCCCGCCGGGCCAGTGGCGGCGTTGGCGGCGGCCTACGGGGAACAACGAGGGCGTCCACTGACGGGCGCCGTCTGGGCGACGCGGGTGGCGAGAGCAGCCCGGCGTTCGGCGCGAGCCCGACGAGCGTCAGCCATGGACTCGACGGAAGATCACACGTGAACAGCGGAAGAAAGATTCCGACGCACCCCTACCTGGCGCACCAAATGTCGGATTTCGGGTTTCGGCAGACTCTTGAGGTTCAAACACTGGGGTGCTCGCAGAGATCTCTCCCCTACCGATCTATGTCCAATCTCCTCGCGTGATCTAAGCTGGAAACAACGAACAACACAAGGGACACGAGGTTTATACTGGTTCGGGCCACCGTTGTGGTGTAATACCCTACTCCAGTGTGTGGTGTGGTGGTGCCTCAGGGGCTGATGATGAACAGTACAAGGGAAGAACTGCCTCGCGAGAGGTGTTCTTGAGCTGGTGCGATGAACTGTTTTGGTGAGTTCAGTCGCCTCTCTCTCTCTCTCTGCTAGGGCTCTACTAGATCTCTAGATGTCCTCCCTCCACTAGCTCTCTAGATGTCCTCCCCCCTACTCTATGGTGGCTAGCTCTATTTATAGAGGCCCTGGGCCTCTCCCCAAATAATGAGCGGGAAGGGCGCCAACAATTGGCCATTTTGAAGGGGAACATCTCGTACAAGTTATCCTGACCAAAGGTGGTCTTCGGCTGCCAAAAGCACTGGTGATGACGCCGTCTTGGGCTCCACGGTGACCTCCGTCCTGCCGCTCTACTGGTCTTGGTCTCATTGCACCGGAATGGTAACCTTTGTCCGATGCCTTGGCCTGTGCTTGCCCCCTTTGCACCAAAGGGGAAACAAGGACACTGCGCAGGCCGACGCCCGCCTGGCGCCCGCCTGGTCTCGATCGTCATGGTTTGCGTCACGGGCTCCTCGCGAGGTACCCCTACCTAGATCTCTCCGCCTCCTCGCGAGCCTGCCCGATGATGCTGCCTCCGAGGAATCTTCTAGTCGTCCGCCCCGCGAGGCTTGGCCCCTCGCAAAGGTCTTGAGCTTGAGGTGATGAAGATGGGCCGCGCTGGGCCCCTACTTGAGCCACACCGCAGGCCGCAAGCAGGAAAGTCTGGGGACCCCCGTTCCCAGAACGCCGACAAATACGTGTCATTTCCGTTTCTGTCACTGGGATCGAGCGCCGCAAGATTGAACCCAAAGCTAAGCACTTCTCCCATTGCAAGAAAGATCAATCTAGTAGGCCAAACCAAACTGATAATTCGAAGACACTTGTAAAGATAAACCAATCATACATAAAAGAATTCAGAGAAGATTCAAATATTGTTCATAGATAGACTTGATCATAAACCCACAATTCATCGGATCTTGACAAACACACCGAAAAAGAAGGTTACATCGAATAGATCTCCAAGAGAATCGAGGAGAACTTTGTATTGAGATCCAAAGAGAGAGACGAATCCATCTAGCTACTAGATATGGACCCGAAGGTCCAAGGTAAACTACTCACACATCATCGGAGGGGCCATGGAGTTGATGTAGAGGCCCTCCGTGATCAATGCCCCCTCCGGCGGAGCTCCGAAAAAGGCTCCAAGATGGGATCTCTTTGGTACAGAAGGTTGCGGCGGTGGAAATATGGTTTCGTGGTGCTCCTGGATGTTTGCAGGTATGTGGATATATATAGGAGGAAGAAGTACGTCGGTCGAGCAACGAGGGGCCCACGAGGGTGGAGGGCGCGCCCAGGGGGGTAGGCGTGCCCCTGCCTCGTGGCCTCCTCGATTGTTTCTTGACACCCACTCCAAGTCTCTTGGATCACGTTTGTTGAGAAAATCACGTTCCCGAATGTTTCATTCTATTTGGACTCCGTTTGATATTCCTTTTCTACAAAACACTGAAATAGGCAAAAAAAACAGCAATTTAGGCTGGGCCTCCGGTTAATAGGTTAGTCCCAAAAATAATATAAAAGTGTAAAATAAAGCCCATTATCATCCAAAATAGATAATATAATAGCATGGAACAATAAAAAATTATAGATACGTTGGAGACGTATCAACTACCCGCCTCCTGGGGACCTCCTCACGCAAGAGTGCCCTCCACGTCGCCCGTTGTGCCTCGGCCTCACTCGGCTCACTCCCTGGCGCCCTTATGGTTGTTCGATCTTTGTGACTTCCACAAACCTGACCGGTTTTGCCCTGGGGGTCCATGATATATGCGTCCCAATCATGATTTGGGCCACCTATCTTTGGTGTTTTTTCATAGCTTCGCGTGCACCCTATCGTGTGCGGACTCACATGAGATGGGTGAGGCCGAGTCCGTTTGTTAGCGTCCTTCGCCCTCTGACGGGTTGTGTCGCTCGTGTTCGTGTGAGCCATGCACGCCTATACATCGGGGTCTTCTTTCGACCATTCAGCCAGCCGGCCAAAAGGGCCCTCCACGCTGAATTTCGTGGGCACCTCACATTGATGCCTCCTTGACGCACTCCCATACATTGGATCTCCGCTATCACACCGAACCCATCCAGTTTGCATTGTGGCTCCATGACACATGGCCGCGGGCATGGGCGAGGCCACCTCTCTGCGGGTTGTCGTGTTGCACCCACATGCACCGTCTCACGATAGGTCAACCCAAGTCTGCCTTCCAGCATCCGCATCCCCCTTGCCAGGTTGGTTCATTCGCCCAACCCGTTGTGCCGTGTGTCCGCTTGGCATGTGACCGTCCACTCAGCTTGCCATGAGGGCCATCCGACCAGGGGTTGTGACGGCTAAAGGCCGGGAAGTGAAAGCTCTCCACAGTCGAGCACGTGCGGACAGGTCATTTCGTTGGCCTTGCAGCGCACATGCTACCTCGCACAGTTGAGTCACGCTAGCCAAGTGGCACGTCTCCATTGTATCTATATTTTTTGTCGTTTCATGCCAATATTCTACAACTTTCATATACTTTTGACAACATTTTATATTATTTTTGGGACTAACATATTGATCCAGTGCCCACTGCTAGTTCCTGTTTGTTGCATGTTTTTTTTGCAGAATACCCATGTAAAACAAACTCCAAATGCGATAAAAATTTATGGAGAATTATTTTGGAATATATGTGATTTTTGAGAAAAAAATCAATGCAAGACGATGCCCGGGGGGGGGGGGGCAAAAGCTCAGACGGCATGCCCCCAACCCTGGGTGCGCCGAGCAGGCTTGTGGAGGCCTTGTAAGGTGGTTGGTGCCCTTCTTTTGGTGCAAGAAATATAATATCCATAAGAAAATCGTGTTAAAATTTCAGCCCAATCAGAGTTACGGATCTCCGGGAATTTAAGAAACGGTGAATGGCTAGAAAACATGAACATGGAATAGAAAGAGAGGTCCAATCTCGGAGGGGCTCCTGTCCCTCCATAGCCATGGCGGCCATCTACCAGAGGGGTAACTCTCCTCCCATCTAGCGGGGAGGCCAAGGAAGAAGAAGAAGAAGAAGAAGAAGAAGAAGAAGGAGGAGGAGGAGGAGGAGGAGGAGGATCTCTCCCCCTCTCTCCCAGTGGCGCGGGAACGTCATCAGGGCAATCATCGTGACGGCGATCTACACCAACAACTTCGCCACCGTCATCACCAACTCTCCCCCCTCTATGCAACGATGTAGCACCTCTTCTCCCTGCTGTAATCTCTACTTAAACAAGGTGCTTCATGCCACATATTATTATCCAATGATATGTTGCTATCCTATGATGTTTGAGTAGATCCCTTTTGTCCTATGGGTTGATTGATGATCATGATTGGTTTGAGTTGTGTGTTTTATTTTGGTGCTTTCCTATGGTGCCCTCCGTGTCACCGAAGTGCGAGGGGTTCCCGCAGTAGGGTGTTGCAATACGTCCATTATTCGCTTATGGTGGGTGATGTGAGTGACTTAAACGCATACCCGAGTAAGGGAGTTGTTGCGTATGGTAGTAAAGAGGACTTGTTACTTAGTGTTATGGTTGGGTTTTACCTTAATGATCTTTAGTAGTTGTGGAGGCTTGCTAGAGTTCAAATCATAAGTGCATATGATCCAAGTACGGAAAGTATGTTAGCTCATTCCTCTTCCTCATATAAAATTGCAATAATGATTACCGGTCTAGTTATTGACTGCCTAGGGACAAACATTTACTTGTGTTACAAAAAGCTTTCTATGAAACAATCAACTTTTATTATCTTGCAAAATTATCCCTACACCTAAGTACATCTAGTTTTATTCTCAACTAAGTACATCTAGTTTTATTCTTGCAAAATTATCCCTACACCTACAAAATATTTTCATACTTTTTTCTAGGTAAAGCGAACGTTAAGTGTGCGTAGAGTTGTATCGGTGGTCGATAGAACTTGAAGGAATACAAATCCTACCTTTAGCTCCTCGTTTGGTTCGGCACTTTTTTATCGAAAAAACTATAATTGATCCCCTATACTTGTGGGTTATCAAGACCTTTTTCTGGCGCCGTTACCGGGGAGCAATAGTGTGGGGTGAATATTCTCATATGCGCTTGTCTGCTTTATCACTAGGTAGATTTTATTTTTAGTTCTAAGTTGTTCTCTATATTTAGTTATGGATATGGAACACAAAATAACAAAAAAAATAGTTGTATTTGCTACTCATGGAGATGGGGAACCTCCTAAAACCCTCTATGTTCGTTATGTGGAAAATATTAAAGACTACTTTGATAATCCCGAGAAAACCCCATTCAACTTGATAATGGGAGACATGTTAGATCAACATGAATACTTTAGGTATCATCGCTTGATTCAAACAGGGAAACTCTTATGGGATCAAATTGATTGTTTGCAATGGTTTGCTTGGAACTTATGCTTGAGATATGATTATACTTGCTGGTCTAGGATGAAGGCTCCACACCTTCCATTTTCATGTGAATTTAATGATAATGAAACATTGGCTTCTTATACTAATGGTATATATGATTACTATTATGTGAACGAATAAAAGAATTTGTTGCTTTTAAGGGTGCTTGTGAAATTAAATGTTTGTTTGAAGAGTATGAAGATTGTGATGATGCTCTTGACAAATCTAAAAAATTTGCTATACTTGTATTTCTATGAGAATAATAAATACAAGGCAGACATTGATGAATTTTTTGAGAAAGTCTCTGCTGTCCAAGAATATACTAATATTTTGCAGGAATCTGTGGGAGATGAAATGCTAAAATTGTGAGCTCATTAGATGAAAAAGATGGTGAGGAGAGCGAAGAACAAAAGGAGGAAGATTGGATTAGCTACCCATGCCCACCCTCTAATGAGAGTAACTCTTCAACTCATACATTTTTTAATTTCCCTTTGTGCTTACCGAAGGATGAATGCTATGATCCCGTGGATTCATTTAAAATATCCCTTTTGATGAAATTTACGCTTGCTATGCTTGTGGCCATGATGCCAATATGAATGGTGCTTATGGAGATGAACTTGCTATAGTTCCTTATGTTAAAAATGAAATTGTTGCTATTGAACCCACACATGATAGTCCTATTATCTTTTTAAATTCTCCCAACTACACTATATCGGAGAAATTTGCGCTTATTAAGGATTACATTGATGGGTTGCGTTTTACATTCACACGTGGTGATTGTGATGGATATAATATGCATGTGCTTGCTGCTCCTAATTGCAATTATTATGAGAGAGGAACTACATCTCCGCGTTTCTATGTTTCCAATACGATAAAATTGCAACAAACTGTTTATACTATGCATTGGCCTGTACTTGATGTGCATGAATTGTTCTTTTGTGCATAGGAAGAGAGCTAGACTTCATCATTGCATGATATATGTTGCTTTGTGTGCACTACTAAATTATAAATCATTGTTAACTAATTGGCTTTGATATACCTTGGGATCTGGGTGGATCAACTATTTAAGCACTTTATGCCTAGCTTAATGGCTTTAAAGAAAGCGCTGCCAGGGAGACAACCCAAAAGTTTGAGAGAGTCATTTTATTTTGTTGTGCGCTTTTAAAAAGTTTAAAAACAAAAAATATAGAGGGGAACCTAAAAAAAATTCAACAATAAAAGTGAAAGTGAGAAAGATGAACACTGTTGAAGTGGGGGACATCCTTGAACTTTGTTCATGCCCATGGAAAACTTGTGAATCTTGATTACAGAAAATTTTCAACAAAAATAATTATCCCTTGTACAAATACATTGTATTATAAAAATAATGTGCTAAGATTTACCTTTAGGATGTTTAAATTCCTTGTTTGGTATGCATAGTGCAAAAACAGAAGCTTTTGCTATAGTGCGTGAATTTACATTTTTTACTAGGACATGAAAAATTCTAAAAAATTTACACAGTACTACTATGCAAATGTTTCATTTTGTCCTAATGTTTCAGAATTTTTTTATTCACAGAAGTATATGTACCATCTGCATCTTTACAGACTGTCATGTTTTCACATATTGTTGTTATAGTTTTGTTATTTGCTTATGTTTGAAATCTTGTTGAGCCACGTTGACTTGGGAGCCATAGAATTGTGATAGGATACAGTGGGTAATGTTTGATTATAATTATACAATAATGTTGTAGCACGACATGATGGGATTTGATGTTATATGTACTAACCCATCTAATAAAAAGTACGGTTATGTTTTGTGTGGATGAAGTGTTCGAAGATCGAGGAGGTATCGATATGAGGAAAATAAGGAGAGACGAGAGTTCAAGCTTTGGGATGCTAAAGGCACTTCAAGTAAATATTCAAGGAGACACAAGCGTCTAAGCTTGGGGATGCCCCGGAAGGCATCCCATCTTTCTTCGCCAACTATCGGTATGTCTTGGTTTTTGTTTTGTTCACATGATATGTGTAAATTCTTGGAGCATCACATGATTTTTCTTTTTCTTTTAGAGATACACCATGCTGGTATGAGATAGTCCGTGGTTGATTTTAGAATGCTCTTTGCGCTTCACTTATATCTTCTGAGTATGTCTTTATAGAATGCTTCATGTGCTTCACTTATATCCATTGAAGTTTGGATGCCTGTTTCTCTACATATTAGAAAACCGTCATTTGTACACTGCTCTTTTGCTTCACTTATATTTTTTAGAGCATGGGAAAGTCTTTTGTAGAAAGAAGTAAACTCTCATCCTTCACTTATATCTATTTAGAGAGTCGACGGGAATTGGTCATTCACATGGTTAGTCATAAAATCCTACATAAAACTTGTAGATCATTGCATATGATATGTTTGATTCCTTGCAATAGTTTTGCGATATAGAGATGGTAATATGTGGGAGGTACTAGTGAATTATTGTGGTTTAGTAATAATATTGGTATTAAGGTTTGTGATTCCCGAAGCTTGCACGTATAGTCTCTCATTATGCTAAGAAGTTGGAGTGTGATTTATTATTAAGTGTCTTCCTTGGCTTGGAGGTCGAGGTCACGTGATGGTTAACTCCTATCAACCTCCCCCCTAGGGGCATGCCTAGTAGTACTTTACTTTGAGGGATAATAATCTTTCGCAATAAGCATGCGAGTTCTTTATGACTAATGTGAGTCCATGGATTATACACACTCTCACCTTTCCGCAATTTGCTATCCACTTTTGTACCGTGCATTGCCCTTTCTCACCTCAAGAGTTGGTGCAAACTTTTTCGGTGCATCCAAACCCCGTGATATGATACACTCTATCACGCATAAGCCTCCTTATATCTTCCTCAAAACAACCACCATACCTACCTACTATGATATTTTCATAGCCATTCTGAGATATATTGCCATGCAACTTCCATCATCATCATATACATGAGTTGAGCACTCATCGTCATATTGCTTTGCATGATCATATAGCTGACATAGTATTTGTGGCTCCGCCATTCTTCAACATTATTATACATGTTACGCAATCATCATTGCACATCTTGGTACACTGCTAGAGGCATTCATATAGAGTCATATTGTTCTAGATATCGAGTTGTAAGTAAATAGAAGTGTGATGATCATCATTATTACATTGTCTCAGTGAGGAAATAAAAAAAGAGGCCAAAAAGATCCCAAAAAAGAGAGGCCAAAATAACCCAAATAAAGAAAACAAAAAATGAAATGAGAGAAAAAGAGAGAAGGGGCAATGTTACTATCGTTTTCCACACTTGTGTTTCAAAGTAGCACCATGTTTTTCATATAAAGAGCCTCCTATGTTGTCTTTCATATACTAGTGGGAATTTTTCATTATAGAATTTGGATTGTATATTCCGGATGGGCTTCCTCGTCTTCATGAGCAAGTAGGTTAGATGCACACCCACTTAGTTTCCAGTTTGAGCTTTCATACACTTATAGCTCTTAGTGCATCCGTTGCATGGCAATCCCTACTCCTTGCATTGACATCAATTGATGGGCATCTCCATAGCCCATTGATTAGCTGCGTTGATGTGAGACTATCTTCTTTTTTGTCTTCTCCATATTAATCTCTACCACCGCATCCTATTCCACCCATAGTGCTATATCCATGGCTCGCGCTCATGTATTGCATGGGGGAAGAATAATCTGAAATGTGTTAAAAACTATGAACCAATTGCTTGGCTGACATCGGGGTAATACATGATTTATATTTTGTGTTAAGAAGATGGAGCATGACAAGGCTATATGATTTTGTAGGGATAGCGTTCTTTAGCATTTTTATTCTGAAAGGCATGATTGTTTGTTGGGATGCCTGAGTAATTATGTCCTTATATCAAACTATAGACTATTGATTAAAATCACTCGTGTCTTAATATTCATATCATGATTAGATTATATGATCAAGATTATGCTAGGTAGAATTCCACATCAAAAATATCTTTTTTTATCATTTACCTACTCGAGGACGAGCAGGAATTAAGCTTGGGGATCCTAAGACGTCTCCACGGTATCTATAATTTTTTAGTGTTTCATGCCAATATTCTACAACTTTCATATACCTTTGGCAACATTATATATTATTTTTTGGACTAACATATTGATCGAGTGCCTAGTGCGAGTTCCTGTTTGTTGCATGTTTTTTGTTTCGCAGAATACCCATATCAAACAAACTCCAAATGGCGAAAAAATACAGAGATTTATTTTGGAATATATGTGATTTTTGGGAAAAAGAATCAATGCAAGACAATGCCCGACGGGACCACAAGCTCAGATGGCGCACCCCCTACTCTGGGCGTGCCGGGTAGTCTTGTGGGGGCCTTGTAAGGTAGTTGGTGCCCTTCTTTCACTGCAAGGAAGATAATACCGGGAAGAAAATCATGTTAAAATTTCAGCCCAATCGGAGTCACGGATGTCCGGGAATTTAAGAAACGGTGAAGAGCCATAAAACAGGAACGCGAAATAGAAAGAGACATCCAATCTCGGAGGGGATCCTGCCCCTCCGCAGCCATGGCGGCCATGGAACAGAGAGGGAACTCTCCTCCCATGTAGGGGAGGCCAAGGAAGGAGAAGGAGGGGGGCTCTCTACCCCTCTCTCCCGGTGGCGCTGTAATGCCGTTGGGGCAATCATCATGATGGCGATCTACACCAATAACTTCGCCGCCGTCATCACCAACTCTCTCCCCCTCTATGTAGCAGTGTAACACCTCTTCTCCCCGCTGTAATATCTACTTAAACATCATGCTTCATGTTGATGACACACAAGTATAGGGGATCAATTGTAGCCTTTTCAGTAAGTAAGAGTGTCGAACCCAACGAGGAACAGAAGGAAATGACAAGTGGTTTTCAGCAAGGTAATGTCTGCAAGAGCTGAAATTGTAAGTAACAGAGTAGTTTGATAGCAAGATAATTTGTAACGAGCAGGTAATGATTGTTGGGGAACGTAGTAATAAATGAAAATTTTCCTACGTGTCACCAAAATCAATCTAGGAGATGTTAGCAACGAGAGAGAGGGAGTGCATCTTCATACCCTTTAAGATCGCTAAGCGGAAGCGTTACAAGAACACAGTTGATGGAGTCGTACTCGCAGCGATTCAAATCACGGAAGATACGATCCAAGCGCCGAACGGACGGCGCCTCCGTGTTCAACACACATACAGCCCGGGGATGCCTCCTCCTTCTTGATCCAGCAAGGGGAGAGTAGAAGTTGAGGGAGAGCTCCAGCAGCACCATGACATGGTGGCGGTGGAGCTCGTGGTTCTCCGACAGAGCTTCGCTAAGCACTATGGACGAGGAGGAGGTGTAGGAGGAGGGAGGGTTGCGCCAGGGGAAGGGGGAATTGCTGCCCTCTCTCTCCCTCACTATATATAGGGGGAAGGGGGAGGAGTAGGTGCCCTAGGGTTTCCCTAGGGGAGGGGCGACGGCCACAGGGGAAACCCTAGATGGGTTTGGGTGCCCCACCCCTAGGAAACTTGCCCCCCAAGCCGGGAGGGGCGGCTGCCCTAGGGGAGGCGCCCCCACCTCTCTAGGTTACGTGAGATGGGGTGGCAGGGCCGCACAGCCCCTTAGTGGGCTAGTGTGCCCCCTCCCCTTGGCCCATAAGGCCCCCCAATGCTTGTCGGGGCCTTCGAAACTCCTTTCAGTCACGCATGTCGTCACCTGGTACTCCCAGAACAATTCCGGACTCCAATACCCTTCGTCCAATATATCGATCTTCACCTCCAAACCATTCCGGAGTTCCTCATCACCTCCGGGTTCTTATCCGGGCCTCCGAACAACCTTCGATAACCACATAGTATTCCCATTACAACTCTAGCGTCACCGAACCTTAAGTGTGTAGACCCTATGGGTTCGGGAACCATGCAGACATGACTGAGACATCTCTCCGGCCAATAACCAACATCGGGATCTGGATACCCATGTTGGCTCCCACATGTTCCACGATGACCCCATCGGATGAACCATGATGTCGGGGATTCAATCAATCATGTATACAATTCCCTTTGTCCACCGGTATGTTACTTGCCCAAGATTCGATCATCGGTATCCCCATACATTGTTCAATGTCGTTACCGGCAAGTCTCTTTACTTGTTCCATAACGCATGATCCCGTGGATAACTCCTTTGTCACATTGAGCTCGTTATGATGATGCATTACCGAGTGGGCCCAGAGATACCTCTCCGTCATGCGGAGTGACAAATCACCAACAGACACTTTTGGAGATACCTGTAGTGCACCTTTATAGCCACCCAGTTACGTTGTGATGTCTGATACACCCAAAGCATTCCTACGGTATCCGGGAGTTGCACAATCTCATGGTCTAAGGAAATGATACTTGACATTAGAAAATCTCTTGCAAACGAACTACACGGTCTTGTGCTCTGCTTAGGATTGGGTCTTGTCCATCACATCATTTTCCTAATGATGTGATCCCGTTATCAATGACATCCAATGTCCATGGTCAAGAAACCACAACCATCTATTGATCAACGAGCTAGTCAACTAGAGGCTCACTAGGGACATGTTGTGGTCTATGTATTCACACATGTATTATGGTTTCCGGATAATACAATTATAGCATGAACAATAGAAAATTATCATGAACAAGGAAATATAATAATAACTATTTTATTATTGCCTCTAGGGCATATTTCCAACAGTCTCCCACTTGCACTAGAGTCAATAATCTAGTTACATTATGATGAATCAAACACCCATAGAGTTGTGGTGCTAATCATGTTTTGCTTGTGGAAGAGGTTTGATCAACGGGTCTACAATATTCAGATATGTATGTACTTTGCAAATCTCTAGGTCATATTGTAGATGATGCTTCCACGCTCCACTTGGAGCTATCCCAAATGGTTGCTCCACTATACGTATCCGGTTTGCTACTCAGAGTCATCCGGATATGTGTTAAAGCTTGCATCGATGTAACCCTTTACACCGAACTCTTTATCACCGCCATAACCGAGAAACATTTCCTTATTCCTAAGGACAATTTTGACCGCTGTCCAATGATCCACTCCTGGATCACTCTTGTACCCCCTTGCCAGACATGTGGCAAGGCACATATCAGCTGCGGTACATAGCATGGCATATTGTATAGAGCCTACGGCGAAGGCATAGGGGACGCCCTTTATCCTTCCTCTTTCTTCTGCCGTGGTCGATCTTCAAGTCTTAACTTCACACCTTACAACTTAGGCAAGAACTCCTTCTTTGACCGATCCATCTTGAACTCCTTCATGATCATGTCAAGGTATGTGCTCTGTAAAAGTCTTATCATGCGTCTTGATCTATCTCTATAGATCTTGATACCCAATATGTAAGCAGTTTTACCCAGGTCTTCCATTCAAACAACCCTTTATGCTTTCCAAAAGTTCTATATCATTTCCCATCAATAGTATGTCATCCACATATAATATGAGAAATGCTACAGAGCTCCCACTCACTTTCTTGTAAATACAAGCTTCTCCATAAGTCTGTATAAACCCAAGTGCTTTGATCATTTCATCAAAGTGAATGTTCCAACTCCGAGGTGTGTGCACCAGCCCATAGATGGAGCGTTGGAGCTTGCATACCTTGTCAACATTCTTAGGATCGACAAAACCTTCCGACTGCATCATATACAATTCTTCCTTAAGGAAACCGTCAAGGAATGCCGTTTTGACGTCCATTTGCCATATTTCATAATCATATAATGCAACAATTGCCAACATGATTTGTACGGACTTCAGCTTCGCTATGGGTGAGAAGGTCTCATCGTAGTTGAAAGAACATGCGGTGCCCCCATGTTTGGTTTTGGTAATTGATGACAATCTCTATGGACTAATGGTTGCCTTGAGTTATATTTGAAGGTTTTGTCCATAGGCTTTTCGTGGAGTACATGTGTTGGTTTCAAGGAGAGTTTGTGTCTACCAAGGTGCTATTCAAGGAATTACCTAAAGATTGGTCTTCTGAGAGGTTGATCAAGACTAAGTCAAAGAGTGAATCAAGTTGATCAACCCACAAAGCGTAGAAGATGTACCGAGAGGGATCAAGTGATCCCATGGTATGGTAAGCATTGTCAATTACGCTTTGTGTACTAACCCATGGTCTTCGTGAGGGTTCTTTGTGGGGTTAGGTTGCGGTGTGCAAAGTTCAAGTGGAGCATCACGAAGAGATCAAATGCTTGAAGCTTGTCGTCCTTTGTGGTGACAATGGACTTGTGAAGATGTGCAGAAGAGTGGCTCACCCATAGTGGAGTATGGGGGAGCAATCAACTAGTCTTCATCGAGTCAACACAATCAAGAAAGGTTGCGGTGTGCAAGTTCAAGTGGAGCATCACGAAGATATCAAATGCTTGAAGCTTGCCGTCCATTGTGGTGAGGCTTTCTTGTTCTATCTTCACCACGGGTTGTCACAAGCATAGGTTCTCTATATGCCTATTAGTAAGCTTGTGAACCCATTTGCTAGTTGTGTGTGAGAATGATAGGCCTTGCACTGTGTGCCTCTTTCTTCCAAGACTATATTGATGCTTAATGCTCATCCGTACTTTAGTATTCTCAAGTGCGTTGTCGTGACTCACACACATCGGTTTTGGTTGAGCCTATTCTTAAGTTGCCTCTTTTACTTGTTGCTCGACCATGTGTTTGTTGCAAGTGCTAGGTTTAGTTTCCTTTTGCTCTCTTGCACTTTTTGTTAGTTTCCATTGATTTTGGGGGAGCTATGATCCTATTTTGTGCACTTTGTATCCAAATACAAACATTCTCTTGTGTGCACAAATCATGGGGAGCTTCTCTAGTTTCTCTAGAAGAACACTCATATGCTCATATCATAATATCCTTTATTCCTATGGCTCTTAGGATATCTAGTCTAGTTGGTTCAATTGATACCGTTGATTGCTTTCTTCAATTGGTATCTTTTGATTTCTTGTGTCCCTCTTTGTTATGTCCTTATGGCATATCATTCCTTTAGCAATCTTTGGGCCTCAATATAGTTTGTCTTCCTCCAAGTATTTATCGTTGGATATGTGTATTGCATTCCTCTCTCTTGTTGAGAAATACACAACTTATGGAGGAACTCAATCTATATTGGCCTTCTAAGCTTTTCTCCCATTTTGGCAATCGATGCCAATGGGGGAGAAGTTTCAGAGAGTTTTGTGGAGGTTTCGGAGAGTTTTGTGGAGAAGTCTTCAGAGTTTTCTCCTTGCTTTAGTTTTGTTCCTAAGCATTTGCATCTCATACGCATGCATTATTGGTTGTTGCATTGCATGGTGATGCATAATTCCTTGTATTAAACTCTCTTGAAAGTGATTGTCATCAATTACCAAAATGGGGGAGATTGAAAGAACATGCGGTGCCCCCATGTTTGGTTTTGGTAATTGATGACAATCTCTATGGACTAATGGTTGCCTTGAGTTATATTTGAAGGTTTTGTCCATAGTCTTTTCTTGGAGTACATATGTTGGTTTCAAGGAGAGTTTGTGTCTACCAAGGTGCTATTCAAGGAATTACCTAAAGATTGGTCTTGTGAGAGGTTGATCAAGACTAAGTCAAAGAGTGAATCAAGTTGATCAACCCACAAAGCATAGAAGATGTACCGAGAGGGATCAAGTGATCCCATGGTATGGTAAGCATTGTCAATTATGCTTTGTGTACTAACCCATGGTCTTCGTGAGGGTTCTTTGTGGGGTTAGGTTGCGGTGTGCAAAGTTCAAGTGGAGCATCACGAAGAGATCAAATGCTTGAAGCTTGTCGTCCTTTGTGGTGACAATGGACTTGTGAAGATGTGCGAAAGAGTGGCTCACCCATAGTGGAGTATGGGGGAGCAATCAACTAGTCTTCATTGAGTCAACACAATCAAGAAAGGTTGCGGTGTGCAAGTTCAAGTGGAGCATCACGAAGAGATCAAATGCTTGAAGCTTGCCGTCCATTGTGGTGACAATGGACATGTGAAGATGTGCGGAAGAGTGGCTCACCCATAGTGGAGTATGGGGGAGCAATCAACTAGTCTTCATCGAGCCAACACAATCAAGAAAGGTGGTCCAACTTGAGGAAGTCAAGATTGTCATCATCTAGCTCAAGTGGACCATGTGCAAGGCAAAGGTTTGACCTTGATAGGTTTTCTATTTTACCGGTCTCATGATGGTAGTTGGGAGACCGGGTTATAGGATCGATTGCCGTACTATCAAGGGGGGCTCTCGAAGATTAGCTTGATCGTATCGTTCGTTGAGAGCTCAAACCATTGCATCCTTGCACCATCTTTCTTGGTTCTTGTTTGGTTCTCTTTGTGAATCTTAGAGCTTATGGTCATCTTGATGACAAGCTTGAGTTCATCGAAAACGGAGTTCGCATGCCTCTTCTTTGATGTTTTCGATGTTGGAGGTTTTGCCATTTCTTCTCGGTTGGAGGTTTCACTCCTCTTTTTGTTAGGCATACCTCCCCTGCCTCCGCTGTTTTGATGCTACTCGCCGTCTTGTTTCCAACAAGCTTGAGTTTGCTCAATTCGGAGCTCATATGCAGAAGTTATGGCAGTTCTTGTTTTCTTGAGTGTGGTTTTGTCAGGGTCCCAGCGGTAGTACCGTGGTACCCAGCGGTAGTACCGCTGAGGGGTCACAAGTGACAGTACCGCTCTGCAGCGGTAGTGCCGGCGGTGACTCCGCAGCTGTACTACCGCTGGCTTACTAGGTCCCTACCGCGTCGATTCGAGGGGTCTTTTTCTGTGTCAGATTATGCGGTACCTCGCTGCGGCAGTACCGCTCCTTAGCGGCAGTACCGCCCTTCCTCCGCGGTAGTACCGCCCGGTTCCCCCTTTCGCTTTACCCTTCGTTCTGCGCGGCAGTATCGCCGAAGGGAGCAGTAGTACCGCTGTCTCCTGCGGTACTACCGCCCCAAGGTTCATGTTTTGTTGCTCCTTTTCCCTGTTTCTTCCACCTGAGCGGTAGTACCGCTTGTGGAGCGGTAGTACCGCTCGTGTGCGGGCTGAGCACATAACGGTTGGATTTTCCCCCTCCTATAAAAGGGGGTCTTCTTCCCCAATGGATCTTATTCTTTTAGCTCGTGTTCTTCCCCATTGTTGACCTTCTTCGAGCTTGCTAACTCTCAATCCCTCCATGGTTTCTTGCTAGTTTTTGAGGGAAAAGAGAGAGGAGATCTAGATCCACATTTCCACCAATCACTTTCTCCTCTATGTGAGGAGAACCCCTTGGATCTAGATCTTGGAGTTCTTTGTGTTCTCTTTCTTGTTCTTTCTCTCATTTTCCTCCCTAGCATTAGTTGCTTCGGTGGGATTTGAGAGAGAAGGACTTGGGCACTCCGTGTGCCCTTGCCATTGCATTTGGTGCATCGGTTTGAGTTCTCCACAGTGATACGTGGAAGCTACAAGTTGAGAAGCTTATTACTCTTGGGTGCTTGGTACCCTTGAGCTTGTTCCTCTTGGGTGCTTGGGCGCCCTAGACGGTTGTTGGTGTTTGGAGCTCAATCATTGTGGTCTAAAGCTCCGGGCAAGCATCGGGGCCTCCAATTAGGTTGTGGAGATCGCCCCGAGCAATTTGACGGGTTTCGGTGACCGCACCCAAGGGTTGCCAAAGTGTACGGGTTCAGTGACCGCCCCAAGGGTTGCCATTTGTACGGGTTCGGTGACCGCCCTCAAGGGTCCCTTAGTGGAATCATGGCATCTTGCATTGTGCGAGGGCGTGAGGAGATTACAGTGGCCCTAGTGGCTTCTTGGGGAGCATTGTTCCTCCACACCGCTCCAAACGGAGATTAGCATCCGCAAGGGTGTGAACTTCTGGATACATCGTCGTCTCCGCGTGCCTCGGTTATCTCTTACCCGAGCTCTTTACTTATGCACTTTACTTTGTGATAGCCATATTGTTTCTTGTCATATATCTTGCTATCACCTAGTAGTTTATCTTGCTTAGCATAAGTTGTTGGTGCACATAGGTGAGCCTAGTTGTTGTAGGTTTTGTGCTTGACAAATTAAACGCTAGGTTTATTCCGCATTTGTTCAAGCCTAAACCGTAATTATTTTAAAAGCGCCTATTCACCCCCCCTCTAGGCGACATCCACGATCTTTCAGCAGTTAACCCCTTGAACTTGTCGATAACCCTTAGCGACAAGCCAAGTCCGCGTCAGTCTTCTTCTTAAAGATCCAATTATTCTCTATGGCTTGCCGATCATTGGGCAAGTCTGTCAAAGTCCATACTTTGTTTTCATACATGGATCCTATCTCGGATTTCATGGATTCAAGCCATTTGTTGGAATCCAGGCCTGCCATCGCTTCTTCATATTTCGAAGGTTCACCGTTGTCTAACAACATGATTTCTAGGACAGGGTTACCGTACCACTCTGGCGCGGAACGTGTCCTTGTGGACCTACGAAGTTCAGTAGCAACTTGATCTGAAGTTTCATGATCATCATCATTAACTTCCTCTCCAGTCGGTGTAGGCACCATAGAAACATCTTCCTGAGCTGCGCTACTCTCCGGTTCAAGAGGGAGTACCTCATTAAGTTCTACTTTCCTCCCACTTACTTCTTTCGAGAGAAACTCTTTCTCCAGAAATGATACATTCTTGGCAACAAAGATCTTTCCTTCGGATCTAAGGTAGAAGGTATACCCAATAGTTTCCTTAGGGTATCCTATGAAGACGCATTTTTCCGATTTGGGTTCGAGCTTTTCAGGTTGAAGTTTCTTGACATAAGCATCGCATCCCCAAACTTTCAGAAACAATAGCTTAGGTTTCTTCCCAAACCATAATTCATACGGTGTCATCTCAACGGATTTCTACGGAGCCCTATTTAAATTGAATGCGGTAGTCTCTAAAGCATAACCCCAAAATGATAGCGGTAGATCGGTACGAGACATCATAGATCGCACCATATCCAATAGAGTGCGATTACGATGTTAGGACACACCATTACGCTGAGGTGTTCCAGGTGGCGTGAGTTGTGAAACAATTCCACATTTCCTTAAGTGTGTGCCAAACTCGTGACTCAAGTATTCTCCTCCATGATCTGATCGTAAGAACTTTATTTTCCTGTCATGTTGATTCTCTACCTCGCTCTAAAATTCCTTGAACTTTTCAAAGGTCTCGGACTTGTGTTTCATTGAGTAGACATACCCATATCTACTTAAGTCATCAGTGAGGGTGAGAACATAATGATAGCCATCGTGAGCCTCAACGCTCATTGGACCGCTCGCATCAGTATGTATGATTTGCAACAAGTTGGTTGCTCGCTCCATTGTTCCGGAGAACGGAGTCTTGGTCATTTTGCCCATGAGGCATGGTTTGCACGTGTCAAATGATTCATAATCAAGAGACTCCAAAAGTCCATCTGCATGGAGTTTCTTCATGTGTTTGACACCAATGTGACGAAGGCGGTAGTGCCACAAGTATGTGGGACTATCATTATCAACCTTACATCTTTTGGCATTCACACTATGAATATGTGTAACATCATGTTCGAGATTGAATAAAAATAAACCATTGACCAGCGGGGCATGACCATAAAACATATCTCTCATATAAATAGAACAACCATTATTCTCGGATTTAAATGAGTAGCCATCTCACATTAAACGAGATCCAGACACAATGTTCATGCTCAAAGCTGGCACTAAATAACAATTATTTAGGTTTAAAACTAATCTCGAAGGTAGATGTAGAGGTAGCGTGCCGACGGCAATCACATCAACCTTGGAACCATTCCCGACGCGCATCGTCACCTCGTCCTTCGCCAGTCTCCGCTTATTCCGCAGATCCTGTTTTGAGTTACAAATATGAGCAACCGCATCGGTATCAAATACCCAGGAGCTACTACGAGCACTGGTAAGGTACACATCAATAACATGTATATCATATATACCTTTGGTGTTGCCAGCCTTCTTATCTGCTAAGTACTTGTGGAAGTTCTGTTTCCAGTGACCATTTCCCTTGCAATAAAAGCACTGAGTCTCAGGCTTTGGGTCCATTCTTTGTCTTCTTCCCGGCAACTGACTTGCCGGGCGCGGCAACTCCCTTGTCGTCCTTCTTGAAGTTCTTCTTACCCTTGCCTTTCTTGAAACTAGTGGTCTTATTCACCATCAACACTTGATGTTCCTTTTTGATCTCCACCTCCGCTGATTTCAGCATTGAATATAACTCAGGATTGGACTTCTCTATCCCATGCATATTGTAGTTCATCACAAAGCTCTTGTAGCTAGGTGGAAGCGGCTGGAGGATCCTGTCAATGACCGAGTCATCTGGAAGATTAACTCCCAACTGAGACAAGCGGTTGTGCAACCCAGACATTTTGAGTATATGCTCGCTGGTAGAACTGTTTTCCTCCATCTTACAACTGTAGAACTTGTCGGGGACTTCATATCTCTCGAACCGGGCATGAGTTTGGAAAACCATTTTCAGCTCTTGGAACATCTCATATGCTCTGTGCTGCTCAAAACGCTTTTGGAGCTCCGATTCTAAGCTATAAAGTATGCTGCACTGAACCAGGGAGTAATCATCACTACGCGACTGCCAGGCGTTCATAATGACTTGAGTTGCTGGGAAATGGGTGCGTCACCTAATGGTGCTTCAAGGACATATGCTTTCTTCGCAGCTATGAGGATGATCCTCAAGTTACGGATCCAGTCTATATAGTTGCTACCATCGTCTTTCAGCTTGGTTTTCTCTAGGAGTGCATTGAAGTTGAGGGAAAAATTAGTGTGGGCCATTTTATCTACAAGACATATTGTAAAGATATTTTAGACTAAGTTCATGACAATTAAGTTCATCTAATCAAATGATTTAATGAACTCCCACTCAGATAGACATCCCTCTAGTCATCTAAGTGATACATGATCCGAATCAACTAGGTCGTGTCCGATCATCACATGAGACGGACTAGTCATCAATGGTGAACATCTCCATGTTGATCGCATCTACTATACGACTCATGTTTGACCTTTCGGTCTCTCGTGATCCGAGGCCATGTCTGTACATGCTAGGCTCATCAAGTCAACATAAGTGTTTCACATGTGTAAATCTAGCTTACACCGGTTGTATGCGAACGCTAGAATCTATCACACCCGATCATCACGTGGTGCTTCGAAACAATGAACATGCACAGTTAGGGGAACACATCTCTTGAAATGAGGGGTCATCTTATTTATGCTACAGTCATTCTAAGCAAATAAGATGTAAACATGACAAACATCGCATGCAAATTATAAAGTGACATGATATGGCCAATATCATCTTGCACCTTTGATCTCCATCTTCGAGGCGCGGCATGGTCACCATCGTCACCGGCATGGCACCATGATCTCCATCATCGTCTCTTCATGAAGCTGTCTCGCCAACTATTACTTATACTACTATGGCTAATGGTTAACAATAAAGTAAAGTAATTACATGGCGTTTATATTGACTCGCAGGTCATGCAATAAATTAAGACAACTCATGTGGCTCCTGTCGGTTGTCATACTCGTCGACATACAAGTCGTGATTCCTATTACAAGAACATGATCAATCTCATACATCACATCCTTTTGGCCATATCACATCACATAGCATACCCTGCAAAAACAAGTTAGATGTCCTCTAATTATTGTTGCATGTTTTACGTGGCTGCTATGGGTTTCTAGCAAGAATGTTTCTTACCTACGCAAAAGCTACAACGGTGATATGCCAATTGCTATTTACCCTTCATAAGGACCCTCTTCATCGAATTCGATCCGACTAAAGTGGGAGAGACAGACACCCGCTAGCCACCTTATGCATCAAGTGCATGTCAGCCGGTGGAACTAGCCTCATGTAAGCGTACGTGTAAGGTCGGTTCCGACCGCTTCATCCCACCATGCCGCCGAATCAAGATAAGACTAGTAATGGTAAGCAAATTGACCAAATCATCGCCCACAACTACTTGTGTTCTACTCGTGCATAGAATCTACGCATAGACCTAGCTCATGATGCCACTATTGGGGAACATACTAATAATTCAAAATTTTCCTACGTGTCACCAAGATCAATCTAGGAGATGCTAGCACCAGAGAGAGGGAGTGCATCTTCATACCCTTGAAGATCTCTAAGCGGAAGCGTTACAAGAACGCGGTTGATGGAGTCGTACTCGCGGCGATTCAATTCGTGGAAGATCCGATCCAAGCGCCGAATGGATGGCGCCTCCGCGCTCAACACACGTACAGCCTGGGGATGTATCATCCTTCTTGATCTGGCAAGGGGAGAGGAGAAGTTATGGGAGAGCTCCAGCAGCACGACGGCGTGGTGGCGGTGGAGCTTGTGGTTCTCCCGTAGAGCTTCACTAAGCACTACGGAGGAGGAGAAGGTGTAGGAGGAGGGAGGGCTGCGCCAGGGGAAGGGGGAATAGCATCCCTCTCTCCCTCACTATATATAGGGGGAAGGGGGAGGAGGAGGCACCCTAGGGAAGGGGCGGCGGCCATAGGGGAAACCCTAGATTGGTTTGGGTACCCCCACCCCTAGGAAACTTGCCCCCCAAGCGGGAGGGGCGGCTGCCCTAGGGGAGGCGCCCCCACCTCTCCAGGTTATGTGAGATGGGGTAGGAGGGGCGCACAACCCCTTAGTGGGCTACTGTGCCCCCTCCCCTTGGCCCATAATGCCCCCCAACGCCTGCCAGGGTCTCCGAAACTCCTTTCTGTCACGCTGGCCGTCACCCGGTACTCCTAGAACATTTTCAGACTCCAATACCCTTCATCCAATATATCGATCTTCTCCTCCGGACCATTCAGGAGTTCCTCGTCACGTCCGAGATCTCATCCAGTACTCAGAACAACCTTCGGTTACCACATACTATTCCCATTACAACTCTAGCGTCACAGAACCTTAAGTGTGTAGACCCTACGGGTTTGGGAACCGTGCAGACATGACCGAGACATCTCCCCGATCAATAACCAACAACATGATCTAGATACCCATGTTGGCTCCCACATGTTCCACGATGATCTAATCGGATTAACCACGATGTCGGGGATTCAATCAATCTCGTATACAATTCCCTTTGTCCATCGGTACGTTACTTGCCCGAGATTCGATCATCGGTATCCCCATACCTCATTCAATCTCCTTACCGGCAAGTCTCTTTACTTGTTCTGTAACGCATGATCCCATAGTTTACTCCTTAGTCACATTGAGCTCGTTATGATGATGCATTCTCGAGTGGTCCCAGAGATACCTCTCCGTCATACGGAGTGACAAATCCCAGTCTCGATCCGTGCCAACCCAATTGATAACCCACAAGTATAGGGGATATCAACAATTTTCGAGGGTAGAGTATTCAAACCAATTTATAGATTTGACACAAGGGGAGCCAAAGAATATTTGAAGGTATTAGCAGCTGAGTTGTCAATTCAACCACACCTGGAGATTAATTATCTGCAGCAAAGTGATCAGTAGCAAAGTAGTTTGATAGTTTTGATAATAGTAGCAGTAGCAATGGTAACAGTAACAGTGATAGCAATAGTTTTGTAGCAAGTGTAACAGTGATGATAGCAATAGTAACTTAGCAAGAACAATATAGGATAAATTCATAGGCATTGGATCCGTGACTTCTTGGATGATATTCATCATGTGATAGTTATAACCTAGGGTGATACAACACTAGCTCCAGTTCATCGATATAATGTAGGCATGTATTCCTTAAATAGTCATACATGCTTTATTAAAAGAACTTGCATGACATTTTTGTCCTACCCTCTCGTGGCAGCGGAGTCCATATTAGAAACTAAGGGATATTAAGGCCTCCTTTTAATAGAGTGATGACCCACAAGTATAGGGGATCTATCGTAGTCCTTTCGATAAGTAAGAGTGTCGAACCCAACGAGGAGCAGAAGGAAATGATAAGCGGTTTTCAGCAAGGTATTCTCTGCAAGTACTGAAATAAGTGGTAACAGATAGTTTTGTGATAGGATAATTTGTAACGAGCAACAAGTAACAAAAGTAAATAAAGTGCAGCAAGGTGGCCCAATCCTTTTTGTAGCAAAGGACAAGCCAGAACAAACTCTTATATAAGGAAAAGCGCTCCTGAGGACACATGGGAATATCATCAAGCTAGTTTTCATCATGTTTATATGATTCGCGTTCGATACTTTGATAATTTGATATGTGGGTGGACCGGTGCTTGGGTGTTGTTCTTACTTGAACAAGCATCCCACTTATGATTAACCTCTAATGCAAGCATCCGCAACTACAACAAAAGTATTAAGGTAAACCTAACCATAGCATGAAACATATGGATCCAAATCAGCCCCTTACGAAGCAACGCATAAACTAGGGTTTAAGCTTCTGTCACTCTAGCAACCCATCATCTACTTGTTACTTCCCATTGCCTTCCTCTAGACCCAAATAATGGTGAAGTGTTATGTAGTCGACGTTCACATAACACCACTAGAGGCTAGACAACATACATCTTATCAAAATATCAAAAGAATACCAAATTCACATGACTAGTAATAGCAAGACTTCTCCCTTGTCCTCAGGAACAAACGTAATTACTCACAAAGCATATTCATGCTCATAATCAGAGGGGTAATAATATGCATATAG
This sequence comes from Triticum aestivum, assembly GCF_018294505.1. NCBI lineage: Eukaryota > Viridiplantae > Streptophyta > Magnoliopsida > Poales > Poaceae > Triticum > Triticum aestivum. The sequence continues at coordinate 148,839,065 of NC_057809.1, forward strand.
GATCTGAACATATGATCTTCCACCAAATAAACCAACTAGCATCAACTACAAGGAGTAATCAACACTACTAGCAACCTACTAGCACCAATCCCGAACTTTGAGACAAGAATTGGATAAAAGAGATGAACTAGGGTTTGGAGATGAGATGGTGCTGGTGAAGATGTTGATGGAGACTGCCCTCTCCCGATGAGAGGATCTTTGGTGATGACGATGGTGATGATTT